>NC_090354.1:16539470-17169887 GCF_035084215.1 Heptranchias perlo
CCCTCCTTTCAATAGCGAAAAGCCACAAAATAATGATTTAGTAATTCCTCTACTTCTTTGTCCTTAGACATTACCTCATCCCTGCCACTGGTAAATGGTCCAATCTTCCCCTTCACTTTTCTTTTGCTCCTGATATACTTAAAGACTCCTTTATTATTATGCTTAATACTTCCTACTATATTCCTCTCATGTTCCCTATTTGCCTCTCTTATCAGTTTCTTAGCTTTCCTCTGCTTGATAATTTTCCCTCTCCTGTTCCTTCCTTGTATATTTCAGAATTTTAAACACCTTTTCTTTCTCCCGAATGCCTTCCATGTTGGTTTTACTCTCTTGTTCGGTCCTCAACTTCTTTCAGGGATAAACTGCCTCTTCAGTATATATAAAAAAAAACCTTAAAGCACTGCCATTTTTCCTCCATTCATTTTTAATAGTTCTTCCCATTTTAGTCCTATATTCCTTTCATGCAGCATTTCATCCACTCAAAGTCTGCTCTGCTGAAATCCAATTTCTTAATGGTTACATTAGCTGCTCTGTTCTCATTTCAATCTCAAAATTAACAACTTTGCGATAGCTAAACCCTAAATATGTCCTTACCTCAACTTATTTTATTACTCCATCCGCATTAGTTAGGCGCAATTTCAATATTGCCTTCCAATTTGTGCATTCCCTCACCTACTGTTTATGAAAAGATTCTTCAAATAATTCAATAAACTCCCTTGTGTATACAGATTGCCCCTACTGTAAATTCCAGTCTATGTCACATGATTACAACTGAGACCTTTGCACTATTTTTTTTCTGACTTCCTAAAGCAATACATCCCCCTTTGTTTGATTTTGTGCTGGCCTACCACTAGCTTTTTTCCTGTTCTATCTTTCTGATCCACCCAACTGTGCCAATTCCCAATTCCTTCCTTTGAGTAATGTATAAACCTTCTCTGATAAACAGTGCCATGCCACACCTTTTGTTTCCTTCTCTATCCTTCCTGAAGCACATCTAAGCCTGTAGATTTGTTCCCTAGTCCACTTTTTCCTTTAACCAGATTTCTGTAATTCCTACAATATCTATTATCTCTCTATTAACCTTCACTTCTAATTCATCAATTTTATTTTTTATAGTCCTGGCGTTCATGTAAATATATCTTAATTCATTCTTTGTCCTCCTTGTTATATCCACATGGTTCCTTCCTAATACCCCTCCTTCTCAACTGTTCTATATACCCTATCAGCCTAGATGAATGTCTCCTCCTTGGTTTAGGTGAAGGCTGTCCCAATGACAAAGTCTTCCCTTCCTCGAGAGATAGTCCAAGAAATATAACAGTGCAGTGGAAAATTGAACATGTTGTTGCTGCTATTCAATGGGAAAGAAAATAGGAATGTTGGTCAAGCTTAACAATGCATCAGTCACCTGTTTGGTACAGGTTTCTAGCAAATTGGCTAATATTGCAGATGTTCTCTATGCAATTCTGGAAGGGAGTGAATGTAAAAATGTTTCCTTATGACAAATGGCTTGGCTCTGCAGCTGCCTCCCTGCTGCACATGAACTTGTGGATGAATTATTCCTCATTCATTGCCAGGTAGCTATGCTTGGACCTATGGATAAGATGGGTGGCACATGGGTGCAGGTAGTCCTGTTCTATCACCATCTGATTTCCTTGACCTATCTTCTTCATCCTGTTACTTGGAATTCTGTGATTGGTCTGTGATTCTGTGATGGCAAATGTTACATCCTTGTTCAAAAAAGGGTGTAAGGATAAACCCAACAACAACAGGCCAGTCAGTTTAATCTCGGTGGAGGGAAAACTTTTAGAAATGATAATCCAGGACAAAATTAACAGTCACTTGGACAAGTGTGGATTAATTAAGGAAAGCCAGCATGGCAAATCGTATATAACTAATTTGAATTGAGTTTTTTGATGAGGTAACAGAGAGGTTTGATGAGGGCAATGAGGTTGATGTGGTGTATATGGACTTCCAAAAGGCATTTGATAAAGTGCCACATAATAGGCTTGTCAGCAAAGTTGAAGCCCATGGAATAAAAGGGGCAGTGGCAGCATGGATATGAAATTGGCCAAGTAACAGGAAACAGAGAGTAGTGGTGAACGGTTGCTTTTCCAGACTGGAGGAAGATATACAGTGGTGTTCCCCAGGGGTCGGTACTAGGACCACTGCTTTTCTTGATATATATTAATGACTTGGACTTTGGTGTACAGAGCACAATTTCAAAATTTGCAGATGACACAAAACTTGGAAGTGTAGTGAACAGTAAGGAGCATAGTGATAGACTTCAAGAGGACATAGACAGGCTAGTGGAATGGACGAACACGTGGCAGATGAAATTTAATGCAGAGAAGTGCAAACTGATAGATTTTGGTAGGAGGAACGAGGAAAGGCAATATAAACTAAAGGGTACAATTCTAAAGGGGGTGCAAGAACAGATAGACCTGGGGGTATATGTGCACAAATCACTGAAGGTAGCAGGGCAGGTTGAGAAAGTAATTAAAAAAGCCTATGGGATCCTGGGCTTTATAAGTAGAGGCATAGAGTATAAAAGCAAGGAAGTTATGATGAACCTTTATAAAACATTGGTTCAGCCACAACTGGAGTATTGTGTCCAATTCTGGGCACCGCACGTTAGGAAGGATGTGAAGGCCATAGAGTGCAGAAAAGATTTACTAGAATGGTTCCAGGGATGAGGGACTTCAGTTACATGGATAGACTGGAGAAGCTGGGGTTGTTCTCCTTAGAACAGAGAAGGTTGAGAGGAGATTTGATAGAGGCTTTCAAAATCATGAGGGGGTCTAGACAGAGTAGATAGAGAGAAACTGTTCCCATTGGCAGAGGGGTCAAGAACCAGAGATTTAAGGTAATTGGCAAAAGAACCAAAGGTGATATGAGGAAAAACTTTCTTACGCAGCGTGTAGTTATGACCTGGATTGCACTGCCTGAAAGAGTGGTGGAGGCAGATTCAATCATGGCTTTCAAAAGGGAATTGGATAAGTACTTGAAGGAAAAAAAAATTGCAGGGCTACAGGGAAAGGGTGAAGAAGTGGGACGAGCTGGATTGCCCTTGCAGAGAGCTGGCATGGGCTTGACAGGCCGAATGGCCTCCTTCTGTGCTGTAATCATTCATGTATGATTCTATGATTCTATAGAGAGCATTGAAAACAGTCTCCATATCTTGCATTGGAATGTCAGGATTCAAAATAACTGTGTTACTTGTAAGGGACCCCTTCCCAATAGACAATAACCTTACTGGTTTTAACACCCATTTTAAATTGGAATGCTTAGTTCACAATGGGGTAAGAAAACAGGGTTGAAATCATGGGCTGCCTCGTCATGCCATGGTTTGAATAACATTTGGTTGCCTAGTGAAGTTAAAAAGGTATCTTGCCCAAGTGTATTGCAATCAAAAATTGGTCAGCAAAACAGTAATTGAACAATGGGAGGCCTTCAAAGAGGAGATGGTTCGGGTAGAGAGTAGACACATTCCCAAAATGGGGAAAGGAAGGGCATCCAAAGCTGGAGCTCCCTGGATTTTTTATTCATTCATGAGATGTGGGTGTCACTGGCAAGGCCAGGATTTATTTCTCATCCCTAATTGCCCTTGAGAAGGTGGTGGTAAGCTGCCTTCTTGAACCATTGCAGTCCGTGTGGTGAAGGTACTCCCACAGTGCTGTTAGGTAGGGAGGTCCAGGATTTTGACCCTGCGACAATGAAGGAACAACGATATATTTCCAAGTCAAGATGGTGTGTGACTTGAAGGGGAACATGCAGGTGCCTGCTACCCTTGTCCTTCTAAGTGGCAGAGGTTGCGCGTTTGAGAGGTGCTATCAAAGAAGCCTTGGCGAGTTGCTGCAGTGCATATTGTAGATGGTACTCACTGCAGCCATGGTGCACCGGTGGTGAAGGGAATGAATGTTTAAGGTGGTGGATGGGGCCAATCAAGCAGGCTGCTTTGTCCTGGATAGTGTCGAGCTTCTTGAATGTTGTTTGAGCTGCACTCATCCAGGCAAGTGGAGAGTATTCCATCACACTCCTAACTTGTGCCTTGCAGATGGTGGAAAGGCTTTGGGGAGTCAGGAGATGAGTCACTTACCGCAGATTACCTCAGCCTCTGACCTGCTCTTGCAGTCACAGTATTTACGTGGCTGATCCAGTTAAGTTTCTGGTCAATGGTGACCCCCCAGATGGATGACTTAAGATATAGAGATTAAAATGAAACAGAAAAAGGAGGCTCATGATATATGTATGGTTCATAATACAGTAGAGAACTAAGCTGAATACAGAGGAGATCTAAAAATGGGAATAAGAGGGTCAAATAGGGAGTATAGAGTAGATTAGTGGCTAACATAAAAGGGAACCCAAAAGTCTTTTATAAACATATAAATAGTAAAAGGGTAGTCAAAGGAAGGGTGGGACCGATTAGGGATAAAAGAGGAGATCTTCCTGTGGAAGCAGAGGGTATAGCTGAAGTACTAAATGAATACCTCGCATCGGTCTTCACTAGAGAAGAGGATGCTGCCAATATAGCAGTAAAGGAGCAGATGGAAGCGATATTGGATAGGATATAAATAGATAAAGAGGTACATAAAAGATTGACAGTTCTCAAAGTAGAAAACTCACCCGGTCCAGAAGCGATACATCCTAGGTTACTGAGGAAAGTAAAAGTAGAAATTGTGGAGGCTTTGGCTACAATCTTCCAATCCTCCTTAAATATGGGGATTGTACCAGAGGACTGGAAGATTGCAAATGTCACACTTGTGTTCAAAAAAGGGGCGAGTGATAAACTCGGCAATTACAGGCCAGTCAGCCTAACGTCGGTGGTGGGAAAACTTTTAGAGACAATAATCCGGGACAAAAATTAGTTGGCACTTGGAAAAGTATGGGCTAACAAATGAAAGTCAGCATGGATTTGTTAAAGGAAAATCGTGTTTGACTAACTTGATTGAGTTTTTTGATGAAGCAATGGAGAGGGTTGATGAGGGTAGTGCGGTTGATGTTGTGTATATGGACTTTAAAAAGTCATTTGAGAAAGTAGCAGATAATCGACTTGTTAGCAAAATCAAAGCCCATGGGATTAAAGGGACAGTGGCAGTATGGATACAAAATTGGCTTAGGGACAGAAAGCAGAGAGTAGTGGTGAACTGTTGTCTTTCAAACTGGAGGGAAATATACAGTGGTGTTGCTCAGAGGTTGGTATTAGAGTTTAGAAGAATGAGAGGAGATCTTATTGAAACATATAAGGTTCTGAGGGTGTTTGACAGGGTAAATGCTGAAAGGATGTTTCCCTCTTAGGGGAATCTAGGACAGGGGGCATAGTATCAGAATAAAGGGTCACCCATTTAAGATGGAGATGAGGAGAAATTTCTTCTCTCGGAGGGTTGTGAACCTTTGGAATTCTTTGCCCCAAAGAACGGTGGAGGCCAAGTCATTGAATATATTCAAGGAGAGTTAGACAAATTTTTGATTAGCAAGGGAGTCAAAGAATATGGGGAACAGGTGGGAAAGTGGAGTTGAGGCCAGAATCAGATCAGCCATGATCTCATTGAATGGCGGAGCAGGATAGAAGGGCCAAATGGCCTATTCCTCCTCCTAGCTCTTATGTGCTTATGTAGAAGATTGTTAATGCTGGGACAATTGGAGCTTTCAAGATTGAGATCGATAGATTTTTATTGGGTAAGGATATCAAGGGATATGGAACTAAGGTGAGTAAATGGAGTTGAGCTACAGATCAGCCATGATATAATTGAATTGGGTCGAGGGACTGAATGGCCAACTCCTGTTCCTATGTTCCCCCTTCCTACATTTTGATGAGAAATTAACTGGTCAGGGCCCAACAGGAAATTGGCCATATCTTATTTACTAATAGTTAAGACAGTGATTTATCAATCAAATCCACTCTGAAAAAAGCATTTTTATTGCCCCCAGGATTTTTAATGTAAAAGTATGGTACAAATTGCGCTCCAATTGGAAATATAATAATTTGCAGGATTTGTGGTGAGTTGTTGCCAGTACCAAATCAATAGCCCAGGCAATGAGTACATAATAATGTGTTTTATTATTAAAAAAATAAAGTTGAAAATAGATGAAGTTGTACTTCTAGTAACCTTTCGTGGCGTGGGTAGTACAGTTTTCTTTGAGTTGTAAACTGTGAAATTGAGTCTGGAAAGGAACAAGACCTGAAATAATTGTAACCTTTCTGCAAGAGAACTGGCCTCACGCAAGCACCTAGACCTGAAAGAATACCACGTATGCAGGGCGGGTAGCGCCAGTTTTGCAGTTTGCTAGCCCATTTGATGCAGAATGGAATTTTCACAAAAAAAGTCTAATTTTAATTTTGCCAAAACATCCCGGCGCAGGAAAATGAACAATTCTGTGATTTTAATTAAAACGATTGCCTTTTTTGCCCTGATAGTTACGTGAACGACATAATGCCAACCCATATAGTCTGACATTCCTTCTCTCTTCTTAAAATCCAAAAACATGTTAACTAATTCATCCCATCTGCAGCTGGAATAGTGTTGATGTAAGCGAGTATAACGCATCCCAGATGTTGGACTGTCTGGTCGGTATCAGAAACAGAAATCAGTTCATTGTGCAGTTTGATGGAGTCGTTCGATGTTCATATTTGCTTTTTGTCAGTAATAGAACTTAAACCTACAAAAAAGTATACGGTACTATTTTTTCGATGAGAGACCGTATTTGGCTATTGTACCGTGTTGTAAAAATACCCCGGGCGCTTCTCTGTGATTCAAACTAGTTTATAAAAGTTCCTTTTGCAATCATTCCTTTACAGACTATTCTCCGCTGATTATTTTAAACGAAAGCTTGACGAAAAACACATACCTACATATATAAATGGCGTAGATCAAACTTTCCTCTCAGTGGCTTAAATGAATAAAATGCTGATCCTGGCATTAATAATTCTTTCATCATTACGTAAGGGAACCTGGCAGGAGCAGGAGCCTTCTGAGGTCGAGATCAGAGGCTTCAGGCAGTCGTGTGCTGAGGAGTGTTATCTGTCTTTCAGTTCAGGCAAAGAGAGAGAGTGACGGAGAGCGAGGAGACTTGGGGACTCAAAATATGGAACCGTGCATTTCGAGTCAGTTGCCAAGTGCACTTGAACCATGAGCATCTGTCAAGAGGGATGGAACTTTAAAATGTTTTAAACAGCGAAACTTATGAAATCAATGCTGAAAACTAACACAACCAGCTAGAATGATTATCGTGATATTCAGTGTTTATACTTCAAAGAATTACATTCAAAGCATTATACCTTCAAAATACAGTCAAACTCTTTTAATCGTCCTTTACTATCAAACAGACCTCAATTTCTATGCTCCCATCTATGGTCTTATTATCGAAAACTTGCAATCCACGATCAACTTTTCACATCTCTGCCCCTCCAAAACCTGAGATGACTTCCTCGGGGTCTGTCCACGGTGCACTGAATGGTATCACATTCACAGTGTGATATACGTAACCGTTTTCAGACACATGATAATTTACTGCCTCCGTTAATCCGCTAAACTATAAGGTCAAGCGCATATTAATATAACATTCTTGATTTTAAAACCCTGCTTTCATTTCGTAATGTCTTTCAATGTTATTAGACAAGCATGCAACAGCCATTTTATTACCTGACAGAAAAACGCCAGACTGTTAGAAGTTATGATGTTCTCTGAGATCTTTTTCATTGCCTCTTAGTCATGGCATTACTTCCAGCGAATGCTCTGTAGTATTTCTCTGATAAAAAATTGTCACTTTAGATTTTTTTTAAGCCTTTGGAATAGAAAGGTAAAGTGTGTGTGTGTGTGTATTTGTGTGTGTCTGTTTTATTGAAGTTGTTAAATTGCAGGGACATTATTCCTTGTAACATGTAGGATTGTAGGATTGGAGGACACATTGTAGAATTCAACATCACATCGCAGCATAATATCTGTACTGTACCCATATTTGACGAAGTTACAAAAATATGATTTATAATCCCAGGTCATCAAATATTGAAACCAGGACGATTCGGACACACCGTTATCCTGATGTAGTTCCCTTTGAAAAGTGCAGCTATATTAAAGGGACCACTTTTGTTGTAGGGTCTTTGCCACATGTCACTTTAAAATTAGAATGCTTCTCTCCCCCCACCCCCGACCGCCCACCCCACCCACCACCCCCACAACAGATCATCTTCATGGAGTTTTGAGTGTTAAGCATCGGGGAAAGCAATAATTGTTGGAGCAGGTGTACTTACAATGTTGAAATTATGTTGATACAAACAACAAATTCAAGGCAACCTCAATGGTTGACGTTTAGTAATATTATCCAATTATCGATTTTAAATAAAAAATAAAATGAGCTCCGTTTGTAGAATTGTTCTTCTGTTAAATGTGACACCAAAACCAATAATTTTATGACCCTTCGTTTTTTTAAATCTCAAATATATTATTGCTGATATGTTCAGCTGGAAAGAGAAAGTGACAAGTGTCTGTGCTTCAGCAGATGCACCGTACACTGAATTAATACTGACTTTAATATCGCTTTGGGATATTACATTCACAGCTTGCAAATTCTTATTTGATAATGAGAAATAAATTGCATTTATAGCTTAGTGCCTCTAAAAGCATTTATAACATGACAAAGATGACTATTTGTGGTACTTATGCGAAATATCTTTGAAACGGTTCTATTATTTATAATTCCGTGAATTTTTCCTTGGGTCCTTTAAATTTCGTTTCTTAGACTTTTTTTTAGATCGGCAGTCTCAATGAAACTGTGTTGCATCCTTACCTTTGAGTACTCTGCTGTTAAGTATTTTTTTAAAAAAACTGATGAGTTGGCATATCAATAAAATGATTACGTGTATGCTGGGTTAGTAAAATCGAAGCCTTTCCTACACTTGAAAGTTTTCCAGCCCCTGTTCCCCCCTCTGTGACCCAGTCAGGCTTCGACGTGTCTCTACTCTTCAGCAGCCTTCTGAAATGAAGCCAAAAAATCGCTCTGATGTGCCTTTCCTTTGAGAAGAATGGGTTTCAATTTTTTTTAAATTATGGTTCATCAAATTGAATGGGTCATGCATCGGCGTGGAAGCATGTGCTAGTCCAATAGCCACATGGCGGCTGAAACCCGCCATCCAGAATTCCCTCTTTACCTCCTGATTGGAGGAAGGCATCCATGTAAATTTCAGTGGATGGAATCGAACATCTGGACCCTCCCGCGGGCGGAGACTTTGGTTGTTTTCAGCGGGTGAAATGGACTAGCCTGTCTGGAGATGGGCGGCAACCGTTCACACCTCCAAACCCAAGGCACACATAAAAGGACAGTCGATCTGCAAACGGAACAGTAGGAAGTTTCTGCTGGGGCTCGGTGCTGAAGTTTGGAATTACACACACCAGAAAATTGTATGTCCGGACGCTAAAGAAAGTTTCCCTTTTACCCCAAAGAGTCTACATGTCTAATATTTAGACATGTTCAGCTTTGTGGATACTCGGACTTTGCTGTTGCTAGCAGCAACTTTAATAGTGGGACGATGTCAAGGAGATGATCGTAAGTGTTGCTTTCTCGCTTTTCTTCTGTTACGTTGCTATTCAGTTATCAAGAATGTTTGAAAATCTACCCATCTTCACCTGCTAATGGGTTATCACGAAGTCACTGAAAGTTTGAAATAACTGGAGAAAGATGCGTGGCGTTTTTGAATTGTTTCTGATTGAAAAAAAAGTTATAAAGTGAAGTTGACCTGCAGAAATGTAGCGGGAACAATAAGTTTAAAAGTTCTTCTGATATTAGTTTCAGATGGTAAGACGTATCTTTTTTAGTTATCGAGAAGAAAATTGTTTTTTAAAAAAACCAACATGTTAACGATTCGAAATGGTTTGCTGCAACGAATTCCCTTTTATGGAGTCATTTTTCCATCCCTAGGGGATAGGGTGTAAAATAAAAACATCTGTACAATACAAAGGCAATTCGTAACTATCAGACTTTCCAACTTGTGCCGCCAACGTACAGATGTTGGGCGTTTGCTGTATCGTCTACGTTAAGAAAGGTGAACAGAATAAAGGCAAATGTTAGAATAATTTTAGTTCGAAATAAAGGAGAACATTCTACGAGACAATTGGATGAAACAGCTGCCCGTTCGTAGTGGGTGTGTCACAGCATAGCATGCAGAACAAGTCCTTTGTGGCGAAGTTTGAACAAGTTGGGGTTTTTTAAAGTGAAGAAAATGATGTCTGGAGGGCAAGGAAACAAGGTCACAAAGTGATTTAGAAAGTATTTAAAGGGGTGATTAAAGGGAAAGAAACGAAACACACAAAGGGGAGAAAATCCAGATTCGATCTTTAGGGACTTACGGTATTTAGTTCTATGTTCACCAACAAATGCTAAATCAGTTACTGGTATAAGGGATTTAAAAAGAACAAGAACGTTTCAATGCCTAAAATCTACTTATTTACAATTCAAGCCAGGAAACTAATTGTGTAAGGGAAAAGATTACAATCTTCGGATAAGAAGCATTCCAGATGTTTGCGTACAACATTCAAAACTGCGCAGTTGGGAACCAGTTTAGTGCCATGGTTCAATAGTGCCACCTCTAGTCAACATGTAAAATTGTAGCAATTTAAAACCTCGACTTTTTCTAATAAAACCAAGGTCTCATTATTCCAGTACCATACAACAATTTTACATAGACGAGTTTTAAGTCAAATCACTTTTACTTGACTAAAATAACTTTGTTGAGTTGGGTTCTTTTGTTGTACCATTTAACGCTGGCAGGGGTGTCAATTTGCCACCGTTAGGAGAATCTGGATGGAGCTAGAGCGCCATCTGTTGAATCTCTTGTCTGATGATCTTGACTTGAACGTTTTATTAGTCAAGATGAATATGTTAAATAGCGTAAATAATGCGTTCGTCAGTGAAATAAAGGACGTCCCTCCAAAAAAACAACAGCATAAATGCCAAGAACTTTGTTGAAACTTAAACCTGGAAAGGTCAGACATTTAATTAAGCGATACAGTTTACCAAAATATGATTCCACAAATATAACTAAAGCATATTTTTATTATGTAAGGTCATTTTTTGTTTTGTTTTGTATTATTTGTGATACATAATGAACAAATAAATGCGAATCCGCATAATTTTCTCGTTCCTTTGAATTTGGGACATTTCATTATCTGTTTTTGTACAAGACTGGTTACACCGACCCTTTTAATAAATAGATTGATGTTTATTAAATATAACGGAAGAAGGGGTCGGATTTCTGCGCTTATATTTTTTTGTGCATTAGAGGGCGCTCAGTTCAGCATTACTTAGTTTCCTGTTTATTTCTCAGCTGAGGTAGGGAGCTGCAGGAAGGATGGAGAAACATACCGGGACAAGGATATCTGGAAACCCGAGCCTTGCCAGATCTGCGTCTGCGACAGTGGCCAGGTCCTCTGTGACGACATAATCTGCGAGGAAACCAGCGACTGCCCCAATGCTGAAATCCCCTTTGGAGAATGCTGCCCTATCTGCCCCGAGCAAGGACGTAAGTATTACATCTTTGGTCGTTTCGAAAGTGTTAGAAGCCTCGGTCAATTGTTTTAAGCTACTAAAGGCATTTAGCGCCGACCATCTCACAGTTGTTTAAGATCAACGCTTTACAGTACAAAATTCAACTTCACAATTATCGACGGTAAAACACATTAGGAATAACTGGCAATGTGTATATTAACCTTAAGGACAGTGGAAAATAAAGCAACCAAACTGGAATTAATCAAAGCTGGCTTCCTCCGAAGTCGACAATCCTGAACGTTATTTTATACAACTGACAAAATTTACGTTGCGAATATGAACTTTGTATTAATAAGAATGTAATATTATACTGGCATAGTAACATAGCAGTGGATATACTATAGTAGTCAATGATTATTTACATTTTGTTAGTAACGTGGAAACATTTTGACAAATCATTTAAAAGTGTTATTGAATGTTTTAATAATTCAGAAATGTAGTGCTGACGCTTACTCTGCAAAGGCAAAGGCAAACTATTTTTATTTTAAGTTAAATAAGTATGACTTTGTTGATAACAGACCATAACAATATCCCAGACTATTGTCCCTTTCTGAATCACTTGGTCTGAAAGGAATATTTTCAAACTTTATTTTGTTTAAATCAGTTTAGGCATTTTCATATTTTTAATTTGAGTGTAAAATATGACATCACTGAATGATTCAATAACTATGTCACACCCCAAATTAAAGCTAAACCAGGAACGAGTCTTACAACCAATGAAGTTTTAGCACTCCCTCCCCCCAAAAACTTGCGTACAGCACACAAACTGTCCGCCGTTTCTGAATCATAATTATACTTTTATCTATTATTTGAGAAAACTTGTTTAAAAATTAATCAAAATGTTCTTATTTTTGCAGCAGATGGCGGAGAAACAGTAAGTACATAACATTTTCATTTATAGACTATATGAAAATGACATCTTTAGATACTATTACTTTTAACAAATTTCAATAGGCTGACTTATCAATTATTCCTTTTTCAGTATCCCGCTGGCCCTGGAGTTCAGGTAAGGAGAGACATTTTTCACATACAATCCACAAAACTGATTTAAGAATACAATATATTGCAATGTCTTAAACTTACTTTTATGAAATTATTTACAATTTTAATGATTATTGGATTTTTTTCCAGGGACCCGCAGGCCCCAAGGGAGACCGTGGTTCTAAGGGTGATAGGGTAAGTAGCCTATTACTTTTTTTAATGTGACATTATTGCTGCCAAGTTGTGAAGACTTTGATTATTTCATCCATTTAGATAAAGTTACAAGTATATCCAGCTGACTGAACTAATGAAACAATGATGATAAAGGGCAAATTTTCCTGGACACCAGATGTTAAAATAGACAGGAACTGAAAATTAATATATTCTATCCATTCATAGTCAATGGCTAGAAACTTTAGCCTCTTAAGGTGGCATTAAAATGAATAGGAATCCATTGAGAATGATGGCGAGGCATTAGAAATTGGCAATACGCAGGAAATGACAACAAACAGGAAGTGACAACTAAAGGGATAATAATAGATAAGACTGTTGCTAAAGCAGTGAATGCAGCAAACATGAAATAATACTAAACAATATTTTCCCATTTAACAATGAACATAATCTTTTCTTTTGTACTTTTAGGGACTTCCAGGTTTACCAGGAAGAGATGGAATTCCAGGAACCCCAGGTACTAACGGCCCTCCTGGTCCTCCTGGCCCACCTGGGACATCTGGCCTTGGCGGAGTAAGTGACCCTTACAGTAATGTTTTTCTATGTAAACAAATGGTGCAACACTTACAATCATTCTCAATACCTTTTACAGGTGGCAAGCATCTAAAATAACTTTGCTCTCTTCCAGAACTTCCTCCCTCAAATGTCTGGTGGTTATGATGAGAAAACATCTGGTGGTATTCCAATGCCTGGGCCTATGGTAAGAACCATTGTTATTTATTCCATATAGTGTATATAAGAGTAAATGCAACAATGCATCTATTAAGCGTATAATGTTTTATGTAATTTTGACACTCCTGAAGCAAAATAAGTCACCTGAGAGTGAAGGAATGTAGAATGAATTTTGAAATAGCAGATAGAAAATATAAAATAATGAATAGTTTAGTAACAGATCAGTTGATAATGGAATGCATTAGCTCTTGGGAAGGGATTAGCTCTTGGGATAAGTGCATGTTTTACAGTAGATTTTTTTATTTGATTTGGTAAATGTGAACAGATTGTCACGATTTTTTTACAATAAAAGGTAAAATATGTGACTGTAGTCCATAACACTGTATGTCTCTTTACTAAATAAGTATTGTTTTTGTTCCAGGGTCCAATGGGTCCCAGAGGATCTCCCGGCCCACCTGGTACACCCGTAAGTATACCAAATTGTTTTAAAAAATATTGGTTACCATGTAATTACCAAAAATTCTATAATATTTAGTGAAATGGATGTTTATCCAAAAACTTTTAAAATGTTACTATCAATGCATGTATTATAAGTATAGACTAGAACTTTGATGAGAAAATAACACAGATTTTAGTACAATAAAAGTGCATGATTATTATATTAATATATACTTTATATATTTAAACTTTAGGGCCCTCAAGGATTCCAGGGACATCAAGGCGAGCCTGGTGAAGCAGGTGCAACTGTAAGTAATCAATAAAATAGAACAATGCAGTTCTTCTTAAGAACTTAATATTCATTCACATTAAAGCTGCAATCGTTTAGAAACATGGTTACCTTTTTTCAAATAATTTACCTCAAGCTGAATCTTTACCATTGATGCTTTGCAAAGAAAGGTACCCAAACAAATGTATGCTGGGTATGAGAGTTTTGTGACACCAGCTATCAGCAATTATTACTTTCAGTAAATTATTGAAATCTGGCTAACTACAACACACAACTCCCTTTTGGTTACTGCGTTTTAATATTGTTAACTACATATTTTTAATTTTTTAGGGCCCAATGGGTCCACGTGGTCCTAGTGGTCCTCCTGGAAAGAATGGTGATGATGTAAGTAGCACCAAAATGTTTTTAAATGTACTGCGCTCACTGGCTGCTCTCTTTCTATATTAAATAAATGACACAAATAAGCAGTACTTTCAGCAATAATTACTCTGGTGTATTCTTGAACATTGAATCAAATCAAAAAACTTTTGAAGTAATTTATGATCATTATTGATACCATAATATTTTAAACCCTGTCTTTGCGCATACTAGATAACATTGAAAGATGAAGGCTGAAAATGAAGCTGCATCCACATGTATTAAGTGCATGTTTATGGATGATTCAGAATAATTGACTTCAATCTCCATTGCAGTTAAAAATGGCTGAACTTGTTCTTTTCCTCCACAGGGTGAACATGGCAAAGCTGGTCGCCCCGGTGACCGTGGTCCCTCTGGACCTCAGGTAACAGATTTTCTACTAACATTTATTGAGCATATTGTGACATCCCTATATTATATTCTGTTAGTACATTTGCCCTATCACATGTTTGGTTGTTAACATAAACCACTGATGATAGCACAAGAGCAAGAGTATTGAAAACAGTCAGTATTCAAATATACTATTTATACATCAAAAAATGCATAAATTGCTGCTCCTTAAATTATATTGACCTTCTTTATACAAGGAAAACAGTTTTGCAGATACTTCCCATATTTTACTAGACTTTTGTTACGTTTTTAGGGTGCTCGTGGTTTCCCTGGAACTCCTGGACTACCAGGGATCAAAGGACACAGAGTAAGTCCACCTTTACAGTTTGGTCAAATTTGGTACATTAACATACAATGCATAGAATGACATAGAATGTACAGCACAGAAACAGGCCATTTAGCCCAACAGGTCTGTGACAGTGTTTATGCTTCACACAAGTCTCCTCCCTCCCTACTTCATCTAGTAGTGAAGTATTATTTTTTATAAAGAATGTGAAATGCTTTTATATAACAATGAATCCATAAAGATAAATTCAGTTGTAAAATATTGTTTGGCTTAAAAGAGCCTTATTTCTCATTACTTTGCCCTTTCTCTACAGGGTTACAATGGTTTAGATGGTGCTAAGGGTGACACTGGTCCAGCTGGCCCTAAGGTAATGTCTCAATTTACCTTAAAATATGCTACCTATGCATGTACTATAAAAAAAAGATTTCAATGCTCTTTTTCCCTCCACAATATTTAATATTATTTGTATAATAAGGATTCAGTGTACTAACTGTGATTTTACTTCCATTTACAATAGGGTGAAACTGGTATACCTGGTGAAAATGGTAGTCCTGGTGCAATGGTAAGCAAATTATTAATTGTACTGCAAGCACAACCATCATAGAATTTCTTAGGACATCACAGTATAGGAGAGATAAATTTATAATATACAATATATTTGGTTCGAAAGCTATATACAGAGGAGGTCTATTACTAAGCTGTAAAGAACAAGACACACTAGGCCTGTATCACACAGTATGACATTGATATTTTGCATTGGAAATCAGTTTGGCCTACATTCATTAATTTGGTGAAAAAGTAGACATGGGTATAAAGAAGGAAACGCCCCTTTATACTGATACCTATGCCTGGAATTTCCATGGGATTCTTCAGCGGAACACCCAGAGGAACAGTTTAAATGGCTAAAAATGGCCGTTCGCGCCATTGTGCCAGGGTTTCCGATGTTCTACTGAAGTTATGGCTGAAGATCGGGAGAATCCTTTGGAAATTCGGGGCCCTACTTTTTAACTAAAATTTATCAGCAAAGCAAAATGTAGGTTTACCTTTTTAGAAACATGTTGCAATATATTTTACATCAAAGCAATAATAAAACACTTATATGCTTCTACATTTACAATGCAATGTATTAAATTGAATAGAAATAACATCATATATTATCTTGAACAGGGTGCACGTGGTACGTCTGGCGAGAGAGGTCGCTCTGGCCCCCCTGGTCCTGCTGTAAGTATAACATTATATTTATAAATTAATTGCAATACCCTTACGATTTGACATCATATTACAGCTATTTTAAATTTTCTTTGCTTATGTTTTTCTAGTCTGACTAGTTTGGCAGCAGTATAACAATGAGTTCTTCCTTTAACTATTCTAGGGTGCTCGTGGTAATGATGGTGCCGCTGGTGGTTCTGGCCCACCTGTAAGTACCTTTTGTCAATCTTATTGCATCCTCTATATAAGTACTGATATTTTCTAGAATTTGTTTCTTCCAGCATGTAACATAATCTAAATAATTGTATTTCAGGGTTCCGTTGGTCCAGCTGGTCCTCCTGGTTTCCCCGGTGCTCCTGGTGCTAAGGTATGGTATATATGCTACAATGCAGCATTTAAGATTGTGTTTATCTCCTGACATATCTGATGGCATTCATAATATCATCTTAGCAAGCATGAGTCGGAATTGAGAGAAATTAAGAAAAAATCTCTGTTTATAGTACGAAGGTCAGGTTGAGGGAAATTCAGCGTAGTATTGCAAATCACTCATGTCTTACAGTATTGGTGCAAAAATTAATCCCGGTGGCTTTAAAATTCATGCTAGTGTGAGAACAAAGCCACCGTTGAATCATCCTACATGATCTAAGGGAATAGGAATGCAAGTATCATGTCTCATCATTGTACTGTAGCTTTGTTGGGCTTGAATTTAAAGGATCCATCTATTGCATTGTAAACCATGCAGTTTTTAAGGTGTATTTACATGATGAGTGCTGTCGACTGCATGGGTCCCCCTCTGTCAGCTGCACTCAGAGGTGCAAAGAAGTCTAGGTGTCAGGAACTAGTGGCATTATGTATCTATGAAAATAGGTGTCGACAATTCTGCTGTTGGGATAAAGGAGCTAGTTTCTTTAATGTAAATACAGGAAGTTAGTCCTGGGCATTTGCTCTCTGAATAAAAACAGAGCTCAATGTGCCTATGGAGAGATCCACGGTCAGAGCTTCAAAGTGGGGGAGCAACACACAGTGGTCATTCTCCTATAATGTGATGCAGTAATTGCACAAGTATAAAAATACCTACAGATTAGTAACTGTGTGGTTATATCAAAGTCACTCTAGGTAGAACCAAGCTGATCAAAGACAGAGACAATGTAATGAGGATGAAAACCAAGAGGAAATAAACCAATGCACTGCAGTTTGGAATGAAGTTCATAAGTACATTGAAAACATTTGGTTAATAGCCTTTATAGTAAAAAGAACATCTTACCTCAGAATTGCATGGCAGCTCCTAGATTTATATATGGCCATAGTTTACCAGGTAGAATACTGCAGGATAACTGTTCCATCCTTTATACTATACTGAATATAGTTATGAATAATCCAACTTTTTGGTTTGTGTAAATACATTTGTCCATTTTAATCCAATCTATTCAACCATCAATATTATGAACACTACAATTAGACAATAATGAGTGGCAAGATGTTATCGTGATGGTCACATGCTAAGAGATCCAATATATCACAAGGCAAAGCCACCTACCTTTTCTGTTCATGTGGCTCAAACTACATGGCCTTCAATAGAGAGTCAAACCTGTGACTGAAAAAGGTCTCTCTTCACTCCTGCCCTATCCTAACACACATGTTCCTAGTTACATCATTTTGCATAGCTCTATAGTTGTTGGACATTGCTCACTTCTGTGAAGTACCTTACTTTAAAGGCCAGAACTAAATGCTAGTTGCTGTTTTAACATGGCTTCCATTCAGTAAGGTTCAAGAGAATTCAGTAGTGCGATGGAATACTTGTTCTATTGAAAGCACCTGGATATTTCTGCATGGAAGTGTCCTAAACATGCCTGTGATGCTGTAGCATTCTAACACTGAATATCAAAGAAGCATTTTGTTCAGTTAAAATTCCTTTATTGTTTTTGATTTAGGGTGAAGCTGGTCCTGCTGGTGGTCGTGGTGCTGATGGTCCTGCTGGTGCTCGTGGTGAACCTGGTAATGCTGGACCTGCTGGCCCTACTGGTAGCCCTGTAAGTATTTAGAAAATCAAATTAACTATACTTATTTAGCAGTCAAAAAGACTATCCACCATAATAATGTCGATACGTCTTTGATGTTTATGTGCATCTAAGCTTTCTAAAACATTGCTCTCACTTACTCATTTTTTTTTTACCATTAGGGCATCCCTGGTAGTGATGGTCAACCTGGTGCCAAAGGTGCAACTGTGAGTAAATAATTGTATAGTTTGCCTCTTGAATCATTTTGGTGAACTAAGGTTTTTCTAGTAAATTCTGATTGCAATGACTGACATTTTATCTCTTTGTGTTCCAGGGTGCTCCTGGTATTTCTGGTGCTTCTGGCTTCCCTGGCCCACGAGGACCAAGTGGCCCACAAGGTGCTGTTGGACCTACCGGCCCTAAGGGTAACAATGTAAGTGACTACTGGGTCCACTGAAAAGTACCTTTTTTCATCATGGTAAACATTAGGCTGTCCGGTGTAGTGAGAGGGAGATTGGATTAATCTTTCAAGTGCTAGTTAGTGGCTCTGGGGTATTCCTGGGCCAACTATTTTTTTCAAGATTTCAAGTCACACACTCTGATACTAAAAAATCTCCTAATACCAACAGTAATAATATTACTCAGATGTCAAAGTTAGGTTTACAACTGTAATATAATTACATGCTACCAAAATGTACACTTATAACGTAAAGTAACTTTAAATAAAAGTAAAAATTTAGGTGATTTAGTTTGTACTCTGCTTCTATTCTCTTTTTCCCTATTCCGTACACTCACTCATCTCTTCCATTTTCACTTTTAATTTTTATATTATTTCATAGGCTATTTATTTTTTATTTTATCCTTTGCCCTGTGTCTCCAGGGATTTGACCTCTCTTCCTAAGCTGAACACACATCTTTGAAATGTGGCCACAGAAAGGCTGAAGACTGGCTCTGATGGCTGTTTTTTCAGCCTGTTGAGTTCCAGGACGTCAAACCAACTTGAACTGGTCCCATCATTGAAACTGATCAAACATTTGATTTTTTTTAAAAACAAGTACCCAATGAACATTCTTTTTTGGCAGCCCAGAGAATTGGTCACCACCAAAACAAGTTACTCATCATTGGTGCCCTAAAGGTTAATATATAATTCATGTGTAAAAAAACTAAACAGCTATGCTGTATTGAAGTATTAATAAAAAGGAATATTGACAATATTCTCTTTACCCATTATTATTTACATGTAGAGATGTATTATTGCAGATATTTTAACTAAAAAAAATGCGTAGCTGTTGTTTTATCTGCAGGCTAGTGGGTAAAATTGTAAAATGCATATTCTAACAGCTAACATGACCTTGAAATTCTATGGGGGTTCTACTGGTCTCCCACTGTAACTCCAGGAGGAGACCAGTGGAGCCTCCAGGGAAATTATGTAAACAGCCGTTTGTACCATTTCCATGGAAGTTCTGCTGGTCTCCCACTGGACATATAACAGGACACTGATAAGGCCTCTGCGGAATTTCAGGGCCGAAGTGTCAGAAAGAATCTAATGACTATCTAGGAATGAAACCTGCTTCACTATTGACTTCAGAGGTTTAATGTAATTTCATTGTGCCTTAGGGTGAATCTGGTGCCCCTGGTTCCAAGGGTGAAAGTGGTGTGAAAGGTGAACCTGTAAGTATGCATCTTGTGCTTTATGCAGTTATTTACACTTAACAATTTAATAGATTTTTATTGTAAAAGGAAATGTGATCAAATTGTACAATAATACTGAATGCAACACAGATGGATTGCCCCATTGAGCAGCCACTGATTATAACTCTGATATTCTCTAGGGTGTTGCTGGTATCCAAGGTCCTCCTGGCGCAGCTGGTGATGAAGGCAAGAGAGGTGGCCGTGGTGAGCCTGGTGTTCAGGGTCTCCCTGGTAGTCCTGGTGAACGTGTAAGTTGAGAAAGTTATTTTCATTAAAATTAATAAATTTGTTATCTGATGTTTCCCTAATCTCCAATGCAGTTATAGTTATGCATAATCTTGCTTCATTATCTTTCATTCCATTGCAGGGAGCCCCTGGAAGCCGAGGTTTCCCTGGTTCCGATGGTCTTGCTGGTCCTAAGGTAAATAAATTCTACTAAAGCTGTTCTGCTTTGTTCATTGTTACAGGAGATGTACAGTCTGTAAATTCCCTCAAACTCATAACTTTATGTTTGTTTTCTGTTACAGGGTGTTCCTGGTGAACGTGGTCTTGTTGGGGCTCTTGGTCCCAAAGGTCCCACCGGTGAACCTGGCCGACCTGGTGAGGCCGGACTTCCTGGTGCAAGGGTGAGTATTTGATAAGGCTAGGGTACAGGGTTAATGCATAAGCAACATAAAAATGCTGTCTGTAGCTGCAGAGGACTACCATATGGTATAAAATTGAAACTGTGAAAAACATACCAACCAAATGTATAGATTAGGCAGTACTTACTTTAAGATGATATAACCATATATTAAATAAGGGGTACATTTTCCTTTGTTTACTAATTATAGCAAAAACTTATCTAAGTATAGAGTGATGTTCCTTCCTCTATGCTCTTGCTAAAATTAGCAAATGGAAAAAAATCTGTCTCTACATATATTTTTCATGCAGCAACATTATATATTTTTTGGAATAGCTTAATATATATTGCATAAGCTAATGAATATGTTACAAGAAAAAAAGAGCAAAATTCAACCTATCTTTAAAACGCTGTGGACTATTTGGACAAGCGTAGCATATCAAAACTAGTAATATTTGATTTTTAAAAACCTATTGGTCCCTGAGACTGTTCAGTGCAGAAAGTCACAGAACACTTGCTTCCTGTTTTTTTGGAAACCAACAAGTGCTGCTGTGATTGAAGCATGTTCCTATGTAATACCTTGTAAGAGAACTTCGGGACTACTGCAAATGTAGAGGTAGCATCCTTCAGGTTAGATGTTAAAGTGGGTTCTACCTGTTCAGTGGACATTCAAGATTGCATGACACTATTTAAAGAGCAGGAAGCTGTCCTGGTAAACATTCTTCTCTCCTTAAAAACAAATAAATTGGTCCTTTGTCTCACTGCTGTTTCTAGGACTGAATTGTGTGCAAAATAGCTGCCGATGTCACCTACCTAACAGCAGTGATGGCAATTCATTGTGTGAAAAGTTTTGGGATGTTTCTGAAAGATGTGTTAAGGTGCAATATTAATAAAATGCTGTATTTTAGGGTCTGACTGGTAGCCCTGGTAGTCCTGGTGCTGATGGAAAGCCTGGTCCTGCTGTAAGTATTTATTTCCACAAGAAAATTTTTTTAGAATACTTATTGAAAACTGTTCACCTGATATATACTAATCTGTCATTATAAAGAGTGAACAGAATTAAAACTTTAAAAAAATAATATGGCACCTGTATTTTTAATTTATATTGCATACTTATGTATGAAATAAATGTAACAAATATTTATACAAAAAAAATCGAGGTATTGTGCAGCTTTCATGGCTAGCCTACAAATTGCCACCATCTGATATTCTACATTAACCTAACAGGGTCCAACTGGTCAAGATGGACGTCCTGGTCCAGCTGGTGCTGCTGGTCCAAGAGGTCAACCTGGTGTGATGGGTTTCCCCGGTCCTAAGGGTGCTGCTGTAAGTATGAAATCAAAATGAAAGGCTACATAACATGTATTTCAACCTTTTTAATGAGAGTTGGTATCCTTTAAAATATATGGCAGTATCAAATGCCCAAAGTGTGCCAAATTTGGAGAAAAGCAAATTTTTTGCTCAAAAAATTTACCACTACTAACTGTATTGTAACATGTCCAGTATCTGTATTAATATAGTCACACTAGCCCCGATTTTAACTCTGGGCGGGAATTAGGCGAGCAGGTGCCGAGGCAAGCGGCGGACCTCCTGACTTAGGCAGCTTGAGGCCTGGGAGATTTTAAGGGGTTAGTTCCCCTGTTTAAAATGGAGGTCAGAGGCATGTCATATGAGCATTACGTACTTGTACCTGTGCATTAATGTCCCAAACAGTCATTTCTAGGCTCATGGGTTTTACCAATTTATTCCACAAAATCAAAGTAAAGTCTAAAGTAAAGTATGAAGCATTTGGTAGATGCAAGGGAAGTACAAGCTTACGAATTAAGAAGATCCAATTTATCAATAAGAGATTATCTTAAAAAGATTCCCAGTTTACATATATATTATGAGCCCATATTTAATCATATCCTATGTTTTATAGGGTGAGTCTGGCAAGGCTGGTGAGAGAGGAATTCCTGGTCCCGCTGGTTTGATTGTAAGTATTTTGCAAGGTTTTGGCTGCAATTTTGCATATATCTAATGTTTTAAAGATTTTATCATTCATTAAATTATCATAAACTGTAAAACTTGCTGTATTTCATGACATTATGGATTTGTATTGAACACTAAAAATTTTCAAGGTTCTATATTGGACCTTTATATAGTAATATTTGCAACTGATGATTATCACAGACAGGTGTAATCAAAAGATTTAAACCTTTTTCCCTTTAGGGTGCTGCTGGCAAAGATGGTGAAGTTGGTGCTCCTGGTGCTCCTGGTCCTGCTGTAAGTAAAATACAACACATCTAATCAATTAGGAAAAAAAATCTTTGCTTGAAAAATGAGACAACCCCAACATTATGTTAGAGGGTCTCAGGCTCATTGGCTAAAGAGAACACCCCAAAGAAAATATTACCTCCATTCTCTTTGGCTTTACATAAATTTGTGTCAAAGTGTAAGATGGCAAACAAATCATACAGTAACTGCTTATGCTTATATTAAAATTATTTATATTGTTTGTAGTAGACAACATTAGAAATTTAATGCATAATAGACTGGATACTCAGTTACATTTATCCATAGCTAATAAGAAATTGTATAAAAATAAATATATATATTGTAATCAAAATCAAGATTTCAATCTATAATTCACTTTTTCACACAGGGTCCTAGTGGTGAGAGAGGTGAACAAGGTTCCCCAGGCCCTTCTGGCTTCCAGGTATAAACACTAAACCATCTTCAGAATTTTTAATGATGTAATATAATTTGAAACATTGTTTTGGATCAATACATTGCTATATTTAATTACTAATACACAATATCCCAATTTCACTTCTATAGGGTCTCCCAGGTCCTCCTGGTGCTGCTGGTGAACCTGGTAAAGCTGGTGAACAGGTATGTATCATGACAGAAAGATGTATTGGAATATTATTGCTAGTATAATAGGAATTCAATATTAGTGTCGGCCAAATAAATAATATTTGATTAATTAGAAAGTTAACTTAGCGTTAATAACAACAGATAATAATAAGTCTCCAAGATTTTAGTTAGCATTATCTTATTTAGTATCCATTTGAATAAAAACAGAATTGCACTAATACTGATAGTTTAATGTGACTACATTCACTTGTAGCCTAAATCTCTGGGGGGGGTCGTATCTATACCCCTCCCCACTTAATGATTTTCTAGTATGGCTTCTCTGGTTGCTAGGTAACAAGTAAAAATAGTGTCGCTGAGAGGAAAACAAATCAATTTTTATGGAAAACTAGTAATAGGAAAAGTTTTCCTCTGTAGGTTAAATTGCAGGAAAATCATAAAGTTTTTTTTAAGAATGCATTTTTGTGATTTTGCGATGCACAGAATAAACCTTCCCCAGTCTGTTGAGACTTTATATATATATATAGTCTTGTAATGGAACAAAATTCACTGGCTATGTTGGTTGACAACAAAGGAGAAAAGATTTTAAAATGGCGCAGTATAAGGGAGAAACTGTTCTATAAAAGTATGTAGTTCTATGACTTTTGTGAGAAATTTTTGATTTTAATTATTATTTATTTCATTATTTTTGTACAATAGGGTCTGCCTGGTGATATTGGTCTTCCTGGTTCTCCTGGCTCAAGAGTAAGTTTCTTAAATTTTTTTTCAATCGCGAAGAAAAACTTGCATCAGAAAATTTTGCATCCATGTCTTCCCCTAATGATTCAATCCCATTTACTTTAGGGTGAAAGAGGTCTAGTAGGCGAACGTGGTTCTCCTGGTCCCATGGGCCCTTCAGGTGCTCGTGGATCTCCCGGCTCTGCTGGTAATGATGGTCCTAAGGTAAATCCTCACACACAAACATATAAAAAGTGAATTTCAACCAGAAATAAAATTATTTAAAATTTACTAAAAGGGAGCAAATAAAGGAGTAGGATTTTTAGATAATTCAACGCTATCCTGGAAACATGGGGCTAAATTAACTCTTTCAGCTAATTTATCATGTAAATGCTTACTTATACTATGTAAATGCTTACTTAGTTTGCCTGTAAAAGTTTTTTTCTTAGACCAGATGCTTATGACAGAAGAGCAAATGCAGAGGTAGGGTTAGACTGTAGCACTATGTGGGGGGTTTCAGGTGCGAGTCTCAGTGAGCAAAACTGTGGGGAGAAAACGGATTGAAAAACATCTGTGAAGTCAGAAATGACCAAGTTGGGACTTCAGGCTGATGGGTGGAGAATTCTTTGTGGGCCTTAGGTGATGGCTGGAGGGTTGGGGGAGGAGGGATTGGCTCTGCATTTTTGGGTGGTGGTTGCAGGGTGCAAGTCAGGCAGAAATACAGTCAGGACCATAGGATGTTGGATTGGGATGCCAACTTGGGGAGGGATGCGGCAAGGATTGGAGGTGATCGCACCAAGGGAACAAAAGGAACGTGGAGGGGGTGGCAATGTGGTGCGTAGCACCATCTACCTTGAAGATGCAAGTACAATATAAGTAAATGGGAAATTTAAACCTCACCGGCTTAAACTTAATACCCAGACATGACACTCATGTATGATGGAAATAGCATAACATGAGCTTCCCATAAGGCAAGGAAGTGTGTGCTATCCATAACACTTTTAATATATTATAGATATATATAATTT
Organism: Heptranchias perlo; assembly: GCF_035084215.1. Taxonomy (NCBI): domain Eukaryota; kingdom Metazoa; phylum Chordata; class Chondrichthyes; order Hexanchiformes; family Hexanchidae; genus Heptranchias; species Heptranchias perlo. The sequence continues at coordinate 16,564,834 of NC_090354.1, forward strand.
TTAAAAGTGCATTTGCTCTTTGAACACAAATGGAACATTGAGGCTAGCAAGTTTTTGTTCAAATATAATTAGCTAATGAAATCCTCCAGCATCTTACGCGACTTGAAAATCTGCCTAACATCATATTAGTGATATTTTAGTAGTTACAAAAATACATTCATTGTAACTTTGTAAGTATTGACAGTTATATTTAGAAAGTCTTTCTTTTTGTCACATATATCCCAATAATGTTACATTAACTCTCTCTGACTCCTTTCAGGGTGATGCTGGTGCACCTGGTGCTCCTGGTGGTCAAGGTCCTCCTGGTCTGCAGGGTATGCCTGGTGAACGTGGTTCTGGTGGTCTTCCTGGTATCAAAGGTGCAAGAGTGAGTATTTTCAGCACAATTATCTTCACAATTTTACTTAGCTCCAACTTAAATGTTCACAAAATTGTAAATGTAAAGATATTTTGTTGTTACCTGTTAATTGTACTCAAGTGGCTAAAAATAACAACTTCTCCATCTCCTTCTCTTTCTCTCTAATAGGGGGAAGCAGGTCCAAAGGGAATTGATGGTGCTGCTGGCAAAGATGGAATGAGAGTAAGTTGTCAGATATTATTTTGAAAAAAATGCTTTGTTTATGCTTGTTTATATAAATTTGAAAGATTTGAGGAGTTTCCTGATCTTGTATTCTTAGCGGGAAGCTGTGATCAAAGGGACTGCAGGCTGGAGAAGTGGCACAACAATATTATAGCCCTGTCTCCATCCTGCATATCCTTTGAGCATACTTTCCTACTGGGAGCATGGGTTCAATGAATTTATCCTTTCATGTTGATATATTCAAAATTAATCATTATATTTACATTCTGCCATATTCTTACAAATATCAGTCTAATCAAAAGCTACTGACAATTGTGATATTAATTTTAAAATGCTATCATTTTTAGGGCGTAGCTGGTGCAATTGGCCCACCCGGTTCATCTGGAGCACCTGGTGAGAAGGTACGGTATTTCAATGGTGCTTATTATTTCCTGGTTAAAATGCTTTTAAAAAACCTGTAAACTTAATGTCATACGCCATGCATCCTCAACATAGCATTATTTGTGGAAAAACAATATAGAATCAATACATAAAATGATACTGGTCATCTACTGAGAACTTATGTTTCTTTCCCAAAATCATTAGCAACATATACAGCACAACTGAATAACTTTCCACCATTGTAAACAAATTACAACATTTAGTACAATTTTAGCAGTTGATACTTAACCAAATGTCAATATACACAGTATTGATGTGATATTTTCATGTTATGTTCTATATTGTTTTAATCATTTTTTTGTTATATCCATTGGTCATAGGGTGAAGCTGGTCCACCTGGTCCTTCTGGTCCTGCTGGTGCCCGTGGTGCTCCTGTGAGTAAAATCTAGATTACATAAATTTATTGTACATTTATAGGTAAATTTTTCAAGATCCCCATACTGCTGATAGCTCTCACATACAACTGGTGGGAATTGTAAAATCAGAGGCAGAGCAGCCATGATTTTGTAATCGCTGCCGGCTGCCTGCAAGGCCCCATCATACTTTACCCCTATATCATTTCAGTTCTTAAATTAATTTTTTAAAAATTATTTTTAACCTGTCTTCCTCTCAAAACTGATGAAGCGTCATTGATGGTATTCATTGATTGCATGTATCTAATCTTTTACTTTGCTGTTTAGGGTGACCGTGGTGAAACTGGTTCTCCTGGCCCTGCTGGTTTCGCTGGTCCTCCTGTGAGTATTGTAAACTTTTATGTTAAAGCTATGATTTGTTGGTAAATATGGTTTGCACATGATGTGTATTAATAAATGGAGCTTAATACATGGAATGGCTTTGACGTAGATTTTGAAAAATAATCACAATATGTTTAAACATATGTCAGACTATATAAAAGTAATGTAGTTATTACAATGTATCTCATATTAAGAGTAGCAACTGTTACCTAAGATACGTAACTTTTTAAATATTACATTTGGCCCTTAAGAGCATGGTGACAATAAAAATTAGTTAGAATTTACACAGGCATTAATGGTATCAAAATTAAAATGGTTATAATGTAGTCAAATGCTTATTGTCTTTTCCTATTATTCTTAATAGGGTTCAGATGGTCAACCTGGTGCTAAGGGTGAAGCTGGTGACACTGGTGCAAAGGGTGATGCTGGTCCTCCAGGTGCTGCTGGTCCAGTTGGCATTGCTGGCCCACCTGTAAGTAACTATTAAAAAAACACAAAAGTACTCTTCATTTAAAAAGAAAACTGGGTTTTCCTCCAAATCTTGATGTGTGTCTCCATCAAGGCCACCTCTTCTTTCTATTCCACAGGGTGCTACTGGTTCTCCTGGTGCTAAAGGTTCTCGTGGTGCTCCAGGTCCACCTGTAAGTTCATATTTTGAACTATTTCAAACTAATTATTTGAATCCTCTTTGATGCCACTGTGTATCTGACACCGGTACTTATTTCATCTTGGATTCCAGGAGACTGACTTGAACCAGCTCCATGCATTTACACTAATAAATTCAGCTCCCTTATCCTGGTCACAGAGACAGAGACCCATTTTCTCCATGGGTCTATGATTCTACCAATAGGACAAGTGAGCGAGATTTAGCAGTATAAACTCAAGAGCTGGAACATGGTGGAATCTGAATTGAAAAAGTGCTGGTGTAAATGCAGTTTTAAAGGTGAAGCATTTGAATTTAAATACACCAGTGCTATTAGAATACTAAACGTTGTGAAATAATTCTGAAAATGTTCATAAATACACTTGTTTAGTTTGCTGTAGTTTATACTAAACATTTTTCCGAATGAGCAGAAATTCTACACATGATGCAATAATATTTGTAAATAAAGATGCATTTACATGAATTGAAATTTCATATTACATATATATATATATAAAATATAATTGAAAGAGTTAATTGTAGTAATAATTTGCTTTCCTGCTTTAGGGTGCTACTGGTTTCCCTGGTGCTAGTGGCAGAGTTGGTCCACCCGGCCCTAGTGTAAGTACATTTCTCAAATATTTTAAAATGACTTTTTAAGATGCTTTTTTGATATTATCTTCAAAACCATGATAAAGTAGGATATTTATCCAGTGAAATTTAATTGTGATAATTATCTATTAATACAATCTTAAACAAAATATTAACATCATTATAAAATATTAGCAATATTAAGTGATAATGCAAGGACATTTTCTGAATTTCTTAATTTCTATCAGCATAGTTACTTAGGTTACAAATTGAGACGTACGTACTTTAACTGTTTTATTCATTTATAGGGAAATGCTGGTCCTCCTGGTCCATCTGGCGGTGTCGGAAAAGAAGGTGCTAAAGGTATTCGTGGAGAAACTGGTCCTGTTGGTCGTCCTGGCGAACCTGGTATTGCTGGTCCTGCTGGTCCAACTGGCGAGAAAGGTGCTCCTGGGTCTGATGGTCCTGCTGTAAGTTTGTTTGGCCTAAAACACCCAGACCTGAAATTAATGCTTTCCGAGCACAAAATTCCAGTTTCCGCTGTTAAGTGGCCACTTGAAAAATTCTCACCATAAATATCATTTGAAAAGAAGCATAGTAATGTAAAACTGCAAAGTAGCAAGAGATTATGGGGGTGAAATTCAACTTCTCTGGGGGCACAAAACAGACGGCAATGGATCAGCCACCTAATGTACACCCCAAGCAATCTTCCTTTTTCATTGCAGCCAATGGCAAGGAAAATCAAGTGCTGTTTATAGTGGCGACCAATCCACCACCATCTGTTTGTGTCCCTGCCGAAGTTGAATTTCATCCCCTATGTACTATTTAAAACCAATGCCTTTTAATCCCTTAACAACTACAGTAACTTGTTTTGCTCCATTTTTCCTGATACATTAGAATAAAGATTTTCAAATTAATCTTCATCATGTTATTTAATGGAAAATGAGGAAGTACTTTCACTTTTCAGGTGTTTAAACGATTAGGTAGTAGTTACTGACATCAAATATAAATAGTTTTTGGGAACCAATCTATTAAAAAGAATGAAACCAGTATGTTCCAGTTCTTATATACCTTCTCCAACTAAAATTTCTTCTTTTCATAGGGTCCTGCCGGTAGCCCTGGACCTCAAGGTATTTCTGGTGCACGTGGTCTTGTTGGTATAATGGGAGCAAGAGGCGAACGTGGTCCCATGGGTCTCCAAGGCCATGCTGTAAGTTGCAGAGCCATAACTTTTTTCTGTAATGTTACTCATACAATATGCTACATCTCATCTAAGCTTCTGAGCTGTCAAATAACTTCTTTATGATGGAATCAACAGAAAATACATAATTGTTTCCTATATAAGAACATTTAGTCTGTGTTTATAGATACTTACTCATGATTATATTTTTTAATCAAGATTTTCTCTTGATAATAATACATTTAATATTTATTTTCTTCTTTGCAACTTGATGACATGCTATAGTTATGACATTATGTTATATCTTCTCTTGACATTGGTCTTTATGTTCACTAAGCAACATTATTTTGTCTATCCTTTTAGGGTGAACCTGGCAAACAAGGTCCAGTTGGGGGACCTGGTGAACGTGGTCCTCCTGGCCCAATGGGTCCTCCTGGTCTAGCTGGCCCACCTGGTGAAGCTGGTCGTGAAGTGAGGATTTTACTAATTAAAACACTTGAAATATTGATTTAAAATTGTTTTAGTAATGCAGTCCTCACACACATATGAACACATTAGCACTTTTGCATGAAATTCCTTTCTCCACTATCCTTTGTTAAAATATCAGAGAAGAATTTCATTAAAAATGCATTAACATAAGATAGGATTTCCCCCACTTTTCTCTGTATATTGGATTGAGTGCATTATGTACCTGAACAAAATGAATTATATTGATACACACAATAATAAATACCAAATCAAGCCATTTTCAAAAAATCAAATCTGAAATCAATAATTTTGCTACTTCCAGAAATGCAGCTCCTTAAAATTTTTAGTTGGGGTATTTTTTGAGGGTTTATTTACACTTCCACCTGGAATTTCCATGGGGGCGGGGGGTGGTGGGGGGCCATCTTCTGATCTCCCACTGTAACTTCGGCAGAAACCCAGAGAGACAGTGTAAATGGCTGTCAATCGCTGCAAAACTTCTGCCTGTGCAAGTTTAGTATTAATGTGAAGCGGCATCAATTTCACAAAGACACCAATCGGATATTAAGACCCAAACTGATTCTGAATCGAAGTGGAGTAACATCTCCTCCTCCAGGGAATTTCGCCCTACTTTCACTCTATTGTCCGATTGGGCCCTGGATCTTGATTTAGGCTGCATTGACACTATAACTGCAACGTTGGTGTGAAGTGAAATTTCTTTGCACTAACACTACAGTTGTAGAGTAGATGCATCCTGAAAGTGTTGGTGAAAGGAATGAAATTAATACATTTTAATATCAATACTTCAGATTATTTAGATTTATATTTTACCTCTTTCAGGGTGCTCCTGGAGCTGAAGGTGCCCCTGGTCGTGATGGTGCTACTGGTCCTAAGGTTAGTAGTTTTTCTACTTTTCAAGCTCACAAATATTATTAGTAAGTCCAACGAATTGTTTTTAAATGATGGTTACTGTACTATAACAAATATTTTATTCATTTTTAGGGTGATCGTGGTGAACATGGTATGGCTGGTGTTCCTGGTGCTCCTGGTGCCCCTGGTGCTCCTGGCCCAGTTGGCCCTGCTGGCAAGAATGGCGACCGTGGTGAAGCTGTAATTATACTTTTTTAATCTTTTAATATTTTTTACTTCAAAATTGTAAACATTTCCACCAAAGACAAATGCTTTAAATACAAAGCACTGCAGATCCTTACGACATACATTAAATATTTATCCAATACAGATTAAAATGTGACGCAGTTAAATATCAGTAATGTCAGGTAAAAATCTGGTAGGTAAAATGAGTAACTGCAAAGTACACATAGCTGTTTGTACAAGTTCCAGTGTTAATTTATAATTTAATATTGTTAATCAAAAGTGTACCATTTATGGCATTAAATATAACTGAAATTACAGTTCAAATCCATCTTCAAAATGCACTGATTTTAAAATAATGTATTAATTTGAAAATTATGTTTACATTTGCATTTTTTTCTGTTCTTCAGGGTCCTGCTGGCCCAGCTGGTCCTGCTGGCCCAATGGGTCCTCGTGGTGTTGTGGTAAGTAACTTTTGTTTTTTAAAATTATAAAGAGTTCATCTTTGCTTAGTAGACTCAAACTTTACTTTCAGAGTTACTGATGGAAATTCTCAGCAAACAATTTTACAGGTGTATTTACATGAATTGGATAGTGTATAATTTAAGAAGCAAGCAATGGTTGAACTAATAATTTCTTCTCTGTCTTCTTAATAATTGATCAATGGAAACACAAAAATAAAGTAGCTAAACCAAAATGTACAAGTGCTAGCATAAGAAATGGCTTAAGCTTAACTTGTGAAAAGAGCATAGGAAATATTAGCCCAAGTAAAGCAGGGATTTTGTAGCTTTCCAAAATTGTGAATAGTGAAATACAAAATATCAGTAATTAAAACAAACTTCTTTTCACTTAGGGTGCAGTTGGTCCCCGTGGTGACAGAGGTGAAACTGGAGAATCTGGCCAAAGAGGCATTAAAGGTCACAGAGGTTTCTCTGGTATTCAAGGTCAGCCTGGTCCTCCTGTAAGTTATGCATTTTTATGACAGAACTTTTTATTTCCTTTTCTTCAAATTATTCTTGTCCTGTGATATTGTTTCCATATTTAAACATTTTATTTAACCGAACAGGGTCCTCCTGGTGAACAAGGTCCTTCTGGTCCTTCTGGTGCTGGTGGTCCACGTGTAAGTATATTCTTCATTGAATAAGAGAGAGACACCACTTTTCAATTACATTAATCTTCTCTTACATAACATAGTATTGAAATACGTTTATTTTTAATAGAAGAAAATATTTAAAACTAAAACAGGAAATTTTAGAACATGTAGCATGATTTCCAATCACTTGAACCAAGCGATTATAGTTTTTTCTTTAATATTAGAGAGAATATGAATAACACGATGAAACTGCCACTGGTTCCATTTGTTAATGTTTTTTCTTCCTTCTAGGGTCCCCCTGGCCCAGCTGGTTCTCCCGGTAAAGATGGTGTTAGTGGATTGCCTGGTCCTATCGGTCCACCTGGTCCCCGTGGTCGTAATGGTGACTCTGGTCCTGCTGTAAGTAATATCTCTACTGATGCCATTACATTTGTACTTTCAAATTGGATATGAACTTGATTTTCTTCATGGCACCTTTACTTAACTACATTTCTTATCATTGTACAGGGCCCACCTGGACCTCCTGGTGTTCCTGGCCCACCTGGTCCATCTCATGGTGGATTTGACTTCCAATTTGCTGCACCCCAAACAGACAAAGGTCCAGATCCACTCCGTTACTTCAGAGCAGATGATGCCGGTGCTGTTGGAGATCGTGACATTCAAATTGACACCACTCTGAAATCCCTGACCCAGCAGATTGAGAATATCCGCAGCCCCGAGGGTACCCGAAAGAACCCAGCCCGTACTTGCCGTGACCTGAAGATGTGCCATTCAGAATGGAAGAGCGGTGAGCTTAAATACATAAATCAAGAAACGAACCTGATCGATATTGTACAGAACCAATACTGAAATTAACCACAGAGTAAATTTGAATGTAGGGGCTATAACATTCACAAGCAAAATCCAATGTAATGATAGAAAATACTTTATAAAAAGAGAGATGGTTTGGAATTTTGATTAAAGAAAAATGCAGCTGTAATAAAGGTTCAAAATTAGGATAATATATAGATCGTGAGTTAACTTTTAGATCAATCAAATCTTACTTTATCAGGCTGTTTCGAAGCACCACAACATAACTGAAACTAGTCTTGATGAATCATGAGTGGAACACTAAACACATTTATCATTTTTCACACAGGTGATTACTGGATTGATCCTAACCAAGGCTGCACTCTGGATGCCATCCGTGTATACTGTAACATGGAAACTGGTGAGACCTGCGTCTACTCAAGCCCACAGTCCATCCCACAAAAGAACTGGTACACAACCAAAAATCCAAAGGAGAAGAAACACATCTGGTTCGGCGAGAACATGGATGGCGGCTTCCAGGTATGAAAATTTGTTTTTAAAAATCACACAAATTATTATCCATTAAACTTCATTGTGTCTGCTTTTGTTTTACTTATAATGAGATAGTAGATTAAAATAGATTTGTTTGGTGAAAAGGGCACTTTACATCTCGCAAATGCTAAGTAATGACTAATAAAGCGTCTTCTTGCTTGAAAGTATGTTTCAAAACCACATGTACATGTTGTCTTAAATTAATAATTAATATGTTTAATTTTAAGGAATAATCTAACTTTATTTTTCCTTTTTTTTAGTTTGGCTATGGTGGTGAAGATGGTGTCCTTGCTGGCGACGTTGCAATCCAGATTACCTTCCTGCGTTTGATGTCCTCTGAGGCAACCCAGAATGTCACATACCACTGTAAGAACAGCATTGCCTACATGGACGAAGAAGCTGGTAACCTGAAGAAGGCCATATTGCTCCAAGGTTCCAATGAAATTGAAATCAGAGCAGAAGGCAACAGTCGATTCACATACAGCGTTGCTGAAGATGGCTGCACGGTGAGTTTGAAATGCTATAGACTCTTTAACATCTAAAGAGCGGGATTACAGTATCACAAAAGAATATTATGATCTTGTTTATTAACAATTCAGCTTGTAACATTAGTGAGAACTAATTCAACTTATGGGGCAAATTGCATCTCTCACATTTTAATATTTTTAATGAAATTATATGTATTCTTTAAACTACTTCTTAAGTTATAGCCATAAAAGGCAATTAACGTTTTGCGAGATGCTACCTAAAAAATGAGTCGTGATACTTCATAAGATAGATTTTCATTTTTGCCAAATGGGCGGCAATCTAGCGGGGTGGAACGTATGCACTTTATAGAACCGGCCTGATTTTCATTCCATTGAAATCAATGGAATGAAAATCAGGCAGATTCTATAAAGGCTGTTCAGGTGGTAAAGATGAAAATAAGTTGATCAAGATACACTAGGTGACAGGTGCTTCATGTAATGCCATGAATTATTAATGATTCTTGTTGTTCTTTTAACCCAACAGAGACATACTGGCGAATGGGGCAGGACAGTCATTGAATACAAAACAACAAAAACATCACGACTGCCTATTATTGACATTGCACCTATGGACGTTGGTGGCCCTGATCAGGAATTTGGTGTTGACATTGGCCCAGTCTGCTTTTTGTAAAACGGACTTGAAATTTACTTGCAGTCATCTCTAAACTTTCTATGCATTGAATTCTAATTCATTCGACAGCCATGGTCCACTTGCTTAAACTTCGGGCCTGAAGACGGGTGGGACAACTACAAGGACACTTTTTTATGTTCTCTGTTTCTATGGCAACAGGAAAAAAGTACTTGTCAGGTGTAAACCTCCCCCTGGAGTTAAGAGATCACTGCAGGTGACATTTTGCCATATACCACTGCAGAGAAAAACTGAAAGATTGTATGTACCATTTTCAGGTGGCAAAATAAATTTGAAAAAATGTCAAAAGCTTGTTATTGTCCTTCTACATGTGGTGAGAAAGCATCAAAATCTGTTCTTTCCTATTTTGTAGTGCAGAAGGTTAAAATCCTCACATGTTCCAATACAAAACTTATAGGGCTACCTCACACAAAATGTTACCTAATGTATTAGCCAGCCACAGTGAATCAAAAAGTGCCGGGATAGGTTACACGCTCACAGCTTTAAGAAAAAAAATATATAAAAAGAAAGGTGCTATTTATGCTTAGGTTCTTAAAGCAGTGCAGCAGAGCACAGAGAGCTTGAAGAATCTTTGACTGGTGCTAAGAAACATTCCTCACTGTCTAGGAATAGAGTGAATTTCTGTTCCAAATGAGGTGCTATTTAGAAGTGTCTGTCTATACACTAGGAGAAAACTTTTATGTTCAAAAGAAACATCGTAAACTACCTGTCTTTTTCCAGAGTTAAGCATGTGGATCCCTCTCTCCCTTGCCATTCCTGTTTCATCATCTCAGCGCCCTTTTTGTGCTTTTTTTTTAGCGATACACCTTTTTTTCTACTTTAGAGGGGAAAAAAGAGGCAGACATTTCTGGGGCAAGTACATGGATATGTACCTATTTTGTATATGTATAATAATTTGAGATGTTTTTAATTATTTTGAATGCTGAAATAAAGCATGTTAAATGATCCAAGAAATACTCGTGAATATGTATTCTTCACTCATTAGTTGGTTCACATAACTCCTATTACCATTATTAAAATGAATCACTCAGTTCATCCAGAAGAGGCTTTTTTACATTACTGAAATTAAGCGACTGATAAAATAATTCTGAAAATGTCAGCACTTTTAAGAACATTAAGAACAGGAACTTTTGAAGTTATACTGCAGGAATGGCATCAATTTAAATCGTTAAAACCTTATTCAGGAAAACTCACTGAGATTGTTGAGTGATAAAATAAGAAGACCAATACAGCAAAAAGTTTCAAAGGGAAAGCAATTTGCACAGTAAGGAATCAGGAATGTTGATACCATTCACAAGTGACAGCAAAATGGTGGGAATGGATAAACAAAAGAAATGTAAAATAAACAATAGTTTTCTTTTTGCGAAAGTATGAATTTCGTAAACATTCTTGCCTTTTGTTTCCCACAGATGTAAAAACAACTAAAAGGAGGCTGCGCTACTGTTACCCTTGGCTGGCATTGGCTTCCATGCAAGATGTGTTGAGATCATAATAGCATTTCCATGCTCCCCCTAGAACAAAACTAAAAGGTTTATTTTCACCTGGGGGCTCACAGCAGTGGGTTGTCCCTGAAGTCACTTTGAAATGGATTGTGGTATTTAGTGCTACACTCACATATAAATGTAAATACATAAAAAACGCATAACAGTATTATATCTGCACATAGCTCTGTAATAGTCTGTTTTACCCATGACCCCAAACTTATGGAATCCTCCTTGCCTTGCATGGCTCTAACATCATTTGAGCACTTAATGTTTAACAGTTCCAGCAAAGCAATATAAATGAGCCAACACTGACCTGCTGTTCATTACCTGGTGCCATTCTACATTATTATCTAAAGCAATTAAATATTCTTTTCTAAAAAGCTTCCAACTGGAAAATAATGGATTAGATTTTGCTGTGGTGCCATTCGTTAAACTTGCGCTTGACCATAGACTTTCTATGAGCTTTTGCGTGGCAAGTTCCTGGAAATTAGAGATCCATTCCATGGGGTGCCCTCTACAGGGCATCTGGGACCTGTGCGAACAGGGCAAGCAACTGTGTATCTCCTTAACCAATTAGATTGAAGAATCGTTAATAACAGCGCAGTCAGAACCAGGAAGTGTAAGTTAGAATAATGAATTCAATGTCAAATCAGGTATAGAAAACGAAATAAAGAGAGAGAAAGAAAGATTGAATTAAGATACGAACATAAAAGAAACAGAAAGAAAAAGTTTTAAAAAGTATTTAATTTTTTAATGTCCAACAACAATTAAAATTTGACAGAATGAGATTTGACTTTTGTAAAAGTTAATTATCAGTCCCAGAGAGGTTGTTTGGCAGTAATTAAGACTTACCACGCCATTAACAGGGTACTTAGACTTGAAATGACTTGACAACTTTTTTTTGGCAAGTTTAGTTCGTATCTATCAGGTAAGTACAGGAACTTCACACTATTCAATACATGGAACCAGACAACAAGATGCTATTTTTGCATAGCTTTTGGAGGAGCATCGCATCTCGGCCAGCAACTTCTGGATTTCCGCATTTAACTGCACATGTGCGGTCACTGGAAGTTACTGTCCGATTTGCACTTGAATAATGGGTGAGCACTGTTAGCCTCACCTTTATTTTTACAGCAAAATCCAGCCCAATAGGTTTGCGGTAAAAAATCAAGTCTCAGCCCTCCAGTTCCAACTCTAATTTGCTGCTCTGTTTGTTCATAATGCAGCCATTTCTTCCTGTCAGGCCATTACTTGAAAGCCACATATGTTTCCTCTTCCCATCTGTTTTCTTCTCATTCTGACCTTCATTTCCAGCTCCTCTGTGAGTGATCAGCCTCCTGCTCTACTAATACCTCCTTTGTTGCTACAGCCACTGATCTTTCTGCTGGATCTCTTACTCCATTCCCACCACATACAATTGAATATGGATTAATAAAATCTTTGAATCATAAGCTAACGGGGGATTTGTTTCCTTAGAAGTAATCGCTTTGTTTATTCTGAAGACATACTGCAGCTTATTGTTTCAGGCCTTGAAACTAATATTGTTCTGACACACTGAGACCATGATGTTCGGTAATAGATCAGTAATAGTGGGAGTGCGTGCAGTCCATTGGGCAAGTGAATGAATTTCAACACCAATTCACTGGACTGAATAGAAAACTGTTTGTGCAAATCTTTTGACAAACCTGTTTGATTTAAGTACAGTATGTACTTCCTACCATGACAAACTGTTTTTTATTTAATTTGTTGTTACTGTGGATGGACCGATGACTTTTTTCAGCCACTGATCATGCCATCTATTGGTTATAAGGATCAATAGTGATCGTTGAGCAGTAAATTCTCAGTAATTGCTTGTTTGTGAATGACATTACAACCCAACATACTTTAATCAAAGTGTTAATCTGGCAGCAGAGATTGTATAAATGGCAATGCTATCAGACCCTTAAAGAAGGAGTGTCATAATCAGGATCGTGGTTAACTCTTGGATGGCTAATTGGGTTGTTTGGGTGACCAACATTTTTACTTGTCTGTTAGCAGCCCTTCCTAGTTATTGACCTAGTTATGTCCGTGACATGAACCATTTCCCTCATTAACCGAGATTGCGGCTTTGATACTAACACCCCAACGACAGGCGGGAGAGAGTGGGGAGGGAGGGGGGGAGAGGTTAGAAATGAAAAAATGGGGAACACGTCCACTATTAACCTGCCATGTATGTGCTTGACGCCATTTTCATGGCAGCAGTTTTCATGGCGTGTGAGTGTCCTGTTGTGGAGAGGCGGGACACTTCATTGTAATATTTAAATCAAGCTCCCAGGTGCAATTGGGACCCTGTTTTAAATTTAACAGTTGCCATGCAGGTTTCCAAGGGCTCGGGAATCCTGGCAGTAAAAGGGAGGCGGGAGCTGCCAGCTCAAGAAGATAAATGCCTTTTACAGCACACCTTGTGGGCCAGGAGGAGCAGGAGTGCTCCCCCCAGCCCCTCAAGGAAGCCTTTGGCCTCCCCTCTGCCGATCATGGCCTCTCTCTCCCCCCTGCTGCACTCACAGACCTCCTCCCCACCACCGATGTCCTTTCCCTGCCGTGATTGCGGCCGACCTCCCCCCAAAAAGGACTGTGTCCAGCCTTCCCCCCTCCCGGGATGGCTTCCTCCACCCTCCAAACCCCGATCTCTGGCCTTCCCCCCTCCCGATTGCCGGGGACCATCCCCAAGGGTCCCCGGCTGCGGCCTCTGCTGTTGGTTTTCCTGCCCAGTAGCCGGACAGCCTGTCAATTTGGCCGGCTGCCGGGCAGGAAAGGGAAGGATAAAATTATAATGATATCCTGTTGTTAAATTTTGCAGGACCTCCACGTCACTGCGTTCCCGGGATGTTTTCCTCCTCCTGTGCACCCATCCCACCTCCCCTTAAATATTGGGACCTTCATGTTGCTGGCTAAGATTTGGAAAACACTTTGTACTCACCTGGATGAGATGCAGTTTATCTAAGCCAGACCTCAATGTCCACCACCTTCAGATTCTTCCATTTTAGTAGCATTTGAGGGGTCTATTTACCAGTCTGTTCTGACTTCTGCTGCTCTTAAGAAAATATTATCAATACTCCACACGCTGTCGTAAGTTCAGTGAAACCTCCAAAGCAAGTTGATTATCAGTATTACAACAACAACTTGCATTTATATAGCGCCATTAACGTAATAAAAACATCCTAAGGCGCTTCACAGGAACGTTATCAGACAAAATTTGACACCAAGCCACATAAGGAGATATTAGGACAGGTGGCCAAAAGTTTGGTCAAAGAGGTAGGTTATAAGGAGCAACTTGCAGGAGGAGAGAGAGGTAGAGAGGTTTACAAAGGGAATTCCAGAGCTTACAGCCAAGGCAGCTGAAGGCACGGCTGCCAATGGTGGAGCAATGAAAATCGGGGTGTGCATGAGGCCAGAATTAGAAGAGTGCAGAAATCTCAGAGGGCTGTAGAACTAAAGGAGGTTATGGAGATAGGGAGGGTCAGACCATGGAGGGATCTGAACACAGAACTACAGGAGTATTCTATCAGCTCCACTATATTTTCAAAAAGTACCCAGCCAGGCTGTCCCACCTACCTGTGTATTAAATACAGACTGGCACTAAGGAGATAGTATAGACCCATTTTAATTCACAAGCTTTTCCTGTATAATGACTGTATTTTGCTATACCTGACCAACAGTAGCATTCATTAAATACCTTTTAAAGATTATGAACAAACTTTGTAAATGTTTAGGATACAAAGTTGACAGAAAAGGTCAAAGGCTAAAGTACCCTTTATGACTGATTTTCCTACTGAAGACATTTTTCTTTTTGTAACCTGCGGATAAAGTATAGCTTTTAAATCAACACCCAATGTGCACAAATGACTGTTAAATTTGCTAAAGTACAAAGAATCAGATCTGCACAGGTGTCGATCACTACCTCTTTCTTCATGGGACAAATATTATTAGCTGAAATGAACATTCTTCTCAATAAGGTTGCATTTGGTGAATGATCTTTACTCACGGCATTTATCTATTTATTTATTTAATGACTGAAAAGACTTGTTCAGTCTCAGGGTTGACTAGTTCCTAAATTTGTACAGTTTGGAGCAGTTGTGCACAAAAGCCCTGGGTAGGATCTTAACACATTTGAACTGACTAAATTTTACTCACTAGCAATGGGGGAAAAGATTTCTACTTTGGTAAATTTGATTCTATTGGAAAACCTGCTTCTATAAATGTGACCACTTTGTGCAGGATGTGGTCAACTTTCTTTTAAATTAGAACAATTCTTGCTGGATCAGACCATTAGTAGCTCCAGGGTAGAAAGAGATACATAGACCCTTAATATCACCATTATATTTAAAGGGTGCTTATACATTCCAGACAGAAGATACAAACAGGCAAACTATTTTATACGATAGTCCTTAGCATTCTACACTCAAAGAGAACCATAGGCCCAAATTTTAATTGTCCCCAACTGGCAGAAACCAGGCAGTTGGGTAGTTAAAATAATGTGAGCAACCCCTCCGATCATGCTTCCTTCCCGCTGTGTCCTGATATTAAATTGCTCTTTTGAGCAAGCAAGCAGGACATCCGTAGAAAGGAAGCAGGGTCCTACTTTAAATATGCATATCGGGTCTGATGATGTCATTAGGTCCCGATCTGCAATTTCAACCTGAAGCCTGAAGCGGGCGCGGGCGCGGGGGAGGGCAAACCTGTTGGGAGCCAGATTGTGGGCCAGAAGAAGCCCGGAGGTGAGTTTTAAAGTTTTATTTCAAGTTTTCTTGTGGGCCAGGAGGGCTCCTCCGGGCTACACAAGGAAGCCTTGGGCCTCCCTTGGGCTGGGTTACAACCCTCCCAATCTTTGACAGATCCTTCCCCACCCCCCCACCCCGATCGTGGTCAGAGGCTTCCCCCCATCCACCCCGATCACACCTTCCCCCCTCCCAATCGTGACCAGAGACTTCCCCCCACCCTCCCCGATCATGGCCAGAGGCCTCCCTCCCCCTTCCCGATCATGGCCAGAGACATTCCCCCCCCACCCCCCCGGATCCCTACCAACAGTGTTCTCCCCCTCCCAATCCCTGCCAGAGCCTTCCACGCCCCACTGATTGCTGGGGACCGTTCATACGGGTCCCTGGCTGCAGCCTCCTGCCATTAGATGCACACCCCTGCCCACCAGCCAGGTAGTTTATCTGGCCGGTTGTCGGACGGGACTCTGCATAGATTTATTTAAATTAGGCCCAGCTGTTAAGATCGGCAGGGCCTCCACATCCCCAGCCTTGCCGGGTTCATTACCCGTTACTGGGCTCCCCCGTCTCCTTCTCGCTCCATCCCCTCCCCCCAGCCCACCGTGAAAATCAAGGCCATAGACTCTCAGTCAGTGCTAAATTTCCCACTGCACACGTTGACATTTAAATAATCATTCAGAAATTAGCAGTGTCCATCAAGTATTGGGATGCAACTCAAGGGAATTTGATTAAACAAAGATGGGCTATTCTACCTGTTGAAAATATGTGTTGAAAAGGCTACATTTAGACTTGTGTTTGTATATTTGGGCACTTAAGCTTGAACAGGACATTGCTGCAATTGAAGACTGACAAGGGTGAATATGGGATTTAGCTCTATGAAGAGAGACCCACAGAGTGGCCATTTTAATTGTTGAAGACTGAGAGGCCATTAAAATGATGAAGGGTGTGAGTAATGTAGCTGTAAGTAGGCTAGTTAACTTGGAACTGTGTTCTCAGAATATGAATACATGAAGACAAAATTAACAAGATTTATGTGAGCCCAGTTATGTTCTGTAACTTAGCTGCTTTCACTTTGTTTAGACATGCATAAGTGTGGTCTTTTTGTTACCATGCAGTAACTGGGGAGAGAACCTGCACCCTCCATAATAGAGTGGTCAACTAGTGGGGAAATGTGAGGATTGACATTAATAATTAGTGTGAGTGCAATAGATTGCCCCAGATTGGAGTCAATCAATCAGCTCCACGTGAGAACACAAAGTTCATGTCCCCATGCAAGTTCCTGAAAATCATTTTTTTAAAATGGTTGCAGCATGTAATAACTTATATTCCCAGCATAAAAAAAGAAACCTTTGTGACACGATCAAAACAATAACATAGGCTAGAAATTACTGCTAGCGATAGTAGTTTACGAACGCTTAACATGCTCATTTGAATAATGTTAACCCATTTATTTTTTACATTTAAAATATCTGAAATTATTTTAACACCGAAGGGTCGAACTATGGTACGATTCAAAAAGCCAGAAAATGCACCAAATAAAGTGTTAAAAATCCTTCTGGGGTACATTTCCCTGAATCCCGCCTGAAAATAAATCTTACACCTTCAACATTCACATCCCCCTTCAGTAATTTTTGAATTCACCATTGTTGTAAACTGCATGTTTCTGTAGTTTAGGATTTTTAAAGTTTTGATCTGTCCAAGACCTGTTGCACTGCAACCCCTCGTCTTCATATGTCATCAAACCTGTATTCAGGGCTATCTTTGAGCTGTCAGCACTTCTGGGGTTTTGTGGGAATTTATGAAGCTGTTGGTCAGCTTTTACCAGTTTTCTGTACATATTCATAAGGGAAATATAGTAACGCTTTCAGGCAGGAGAAGACCTTTGGTCTATCTACCCCGACCAGCCACTATATTCCCTTGGTGTATTTTTAATAACCCTGAGACATGAGCAACATGCCCTCTCAAAACAAAGATATCCCAAGTAAAATCAATGACTTTGTTATAAATGAGATGGAAGTCCTGGACAGGCGAATCAGACTCAAAACAAATCCCCAGGGAAAGATGGTATTTATCCAGAGTACTGAATGAGACTAGGGAAGATATTTGTGAAATATTGACAATAAAGGAATCATTGGACACTGGGGAGGTACCAGAAGATTTGAATCCGGCTAATATGGTGCCCATATTTAAAAAGGATGACAAAACAGGTGTAGGCAAATACAGACCCAATTGTCTTAACTTGTATTCCATGTAAAATAATGGAATTGATTGTCAGGTGTAAACTTGAGAATCATCTGTGCAACAATATGACATTCCTGACATTCACCTGACGAAGGAGGAAGCCTCCGAAAGCTTGTGATTTTCAAATAAAATTGTTGGACTATAACTTGGTGTTGTACGATTGTTTACATTTGTCAACCCCAGTCCATCACCAGCATCTCCACATCAACAACAATAACCTAGTTAACGGCAGTCAGCATGGAGTCAGAAAGGGAAAATCCTGCCTGACCCATCTCCTCGACTTCTTTGAGGAAATGACAATACAAGTGGACAGTGCTAAGCCCGATGATGTGGTGTACCTTGACTTCCAAAAGGCTTTTGACAAAGTTCTACACAAAAGGCTATTAATTAAACTCAAAGGTATGAGGATTCAGGGTAAACCATGAGAATGGGTAAGAAAATCGCTGAAAGGTAGGATGCAATAAGTACTCATTGGAGAAATGATGTCAGAGTTGGGGGTGGGGTGGGGGAGGAGTACTGAGTGCAGTACCTCAGGGCTCAATGCTAGGACCACTACTGTTTCTAATTTATATAAATGACCTGGATTCAGAAACTCAATGCAAAGTGGTCAAATTTGCAGATGAGGGGCAGTGGAATTGGAAGAAACAACTTGGAATTTACAGAATGAATTGGACAAGAAATGCATATGGCTGGAATAATGGCAGATGAAATTTAATGCAGACAAGTGTAAAGTGATGCACATAGGAAATAAAAAATAGATGATGCACATACTCCATGTATAGTGTTGAAATGTATCAAGCTGAAAGAGATGCTAAACATGTCCAACCAATGCAGAGCAGCAATCAGCAAAGCCAATAGGATGTTGAACTACATAGCCAAAACAGTAGAATATACATTAGAGCAGATAATGGTCAAACTGTATAGTGCTCTAGTCAGACTGCACCTTGAACACTGTGTCCAGTTCTGGTCACTAAGAAACAAGAGAGACATTCAAGTGTTGGAGGCAATGCAAAGAAGAGCCACCAGTCTAATCCAGTATGAGTTATGAGAAAAAATTGCAGAAACTTGGGCTCTTAGTCCTGGAAAGGTGGTGCCTGAGAGGCGATCTTATTGAGGTATATAAGATTGTTAAGGGTTTAAAAAACTGTAACCAGGAATATTATTTTAAATTAAACTGCAGAACTAAGGAACACAGATTCAAACTAGAGAAGAGTAATTTTAGAACAGGTATCAGGAAATTATTATTCACACAAAGAGTAATCAACATGTGGAATAAACTTCCAGATAGAATGATGGAGGCAAACCCCTAGAATCATTCAAGAAACAACTGGATGCTACAATGAGAGGGGAGAGCGTTAGTCTCTCTCCGGATGAGGAATCAAATGGCTGATCTTTGCTGTTTGTTCTCCGTCATCTACAGGACCAGAAATAAAGAGCAAAGTTTATGACTGTGACACGAAACACACGTAACTGAAATTGGTCCCTGCTGCAAAAACGTCAGTATCTTCATTATAGATGGCAGCGCTAGCAAGACCATTTTAAAATTAGGTAAGTTTCTTATAAGTCCAAGTCCGAGAAGCAGAGCATTGTACTTTTAATTCCCGATTTCCCCACCTAGGGAGTTTCTACTTTTGGAAGTACCGTTAATTTCAACAAAAAGTCACGGTCATTTATTTATCTTTAACTGTTTTAACTCCGAGTATTTTTTTAAAAGATTATTTAAAGATTATTGCCTTTTGAGTTGATTATTTAGTATTTTTTGTATAATATCAATCCATTCTTTATAATAATGAATAAATACCAATTACTGTATGAATGAAACTCCTGCCGCTTTCAAAGCGAAGTGAGCATAGAAATTGCCCATCGGTTTAGAAATGAACATTGCTAATTTCGGAAATTCATAAATACCCACCGCCTGTTCCAAAGTTTAGTTTTGTGAAGCTCACTAGCATGCTGCTGATTTAAGATTTAGATACCTGAGTGAATTCCAGAAACTTTCCGTGAAGTGCCAGCAGTTGTCCACAATCACTTTTATATTGTAGCAATTCTGGTCACATATCTGTACGTCACTGACTTAGAAGGACTGCCCACTGCCGCCGTGTATAAACTTACAAAAAGTTCAAAACTACAGAGAAGGGGTTGTTTCTTACCAATTCCACAGTTCCTTATACTGAGCCTATTAATTCGACATGGCTTCGACCTGCTGATTCACATTCCTGTGACAGTCCTAGCCGAACTTGGGGAAGGAGCTCCGGCAGACACGTCTTCGGCTGATTTAGATTGGATTTTTTAATGTTATGAATTTCACGTATTTTTGTGCCATAATGCGTAATGTTAACTGTGTATTTTGTTATGTGATGAAACTCTAATTTTATGCGTTTTGCTTTTATATTTTCACTCCAACATTGCGGTACTTTAAACTCGCTTTGGAAATATACTTTCATGTTAAATTGCTTAGTCATTAACGACGAAAAAGAAACACTGGGTTGCACTTTGTGATAGTATGTACATTATGATTGCATTGTACTAATCGTAGTCTCAATGTTATTCCTAATTCAGGAGTAAAAGCGTTTTGCCCAATATGGTATTTTGTGTTTTTACTTTATTGATTCAAGGGTCGAGGCATAGTCTGGGATTTAGTCTACCACAGATTCTGCGACTTGGTGCGTAAGTTAAATGGCGTCGAAAACCAGTTCTAGAAATGGACTTGGAAACAAGCGGCATAGTTTGGAAATACTAGTGAATCTGTACTGCAGTTTCCACGTTTAGTCCAGTGCAGAATCCCAATGAACTGTTTGTACTTGTGCTAGCAACTGTTTTCGCATTTCTATTCCAGACAGCTTAGTATTGGCTATTAAAAGAAATGGGTTTCATTGAAATGGTGAAAATAATAAGGAGCAGATCCGTTCCAGTAGACAAAAAGACGAAGGAAGAATGCTGATGGTTATTTAAAAATGGGTAATTTCAGGGTGGGATAAGTTTTCACAGTGGTTTGGATGATTTGTCAAAATTCCAGTTAACCATTGAATAAATATTATTAAACAGGGATGTTGCACAATATACTGAATGAACGTGGCATGAGATCTTTGGCATTACTGGTGCCACAGAAACTGACAAATGTAACTAAATAACGGAAACATTTTTTAACAGTTTTATTTTACATAAGAGGATGGTGATGGCGGGGTTTAAAGCATTTGCGCGACTGTGCGAATTTAAATCAAGAAACAGCAAGGTAATGACATTGCGAAGATAAGGCGGCATACGGGTTTAAAATGGGTACAGCTCATACCACACAGGCGCTGTATTATTTTAAAAATGTGACTGCTTGCAGCTCACTTGAAACGTTTGGAGCGACATTTACTTTTTACAGTAAGATAGTTTTTAATGTTAAACCAACAGAAAATGCTGGAAACACTCAGCAGCATCTGTGGAGGGAGGAACAGAGTCCACGTTTCAGGTCGATGGTCTTTCATCAGAATTAGTTCAGATTTCCAGCATCGGCAGTGTGTTACTTTTGTGTAAATGAGAGGTAAAGCCAGTAACATCCCAGCGCCGGTTGGTTGCTCTGGAAAGTGTCCCGGGCACCGGCTCGGTCTTCGCTTTCTCTACTTTACCTGCGCGACGTAGCAGCAAAAAGAAAAGCGCGAATGCTAACCGTCGGCTGCTTTCAATGCTCCTGAGGGATCTAAGTACAGCGCTGGTAATCACTGCCTGCTGACACGTCGGCATTTAATGTGGCGGTGGTTGCCATGCCCTTGAGGTCGGCGCAGTTCGACGTTGAGCCGTGTTATTTTACAACCCGAGTACGGCAAGATTATAGTGTGGCGGTTGCGAGCTGAGGAGACAACATAAGGGTAATTGCAGTGATCGGGAGGTTCACGGTGTTTTATATACGGCGCTGGCTGCAGCGAGGTGGAAAGTTCGCGCGCGGAGATCCGTGCGGCCGTTAGTTGGCGGCGCGCGGAGATCCGTGCGGCCGTTAGTTGGCGGCGCGCGGAGATCCGTGCGGCCGTTAGTTGGCGGCGCGCGGAGATCCGTGCGGCCGTTGGTTGGCGGCGCGCGGAGCTCCGTGCAACCGTTAGTTGGCGGCGCGCGGTATCCCGTGCAACCGTTAGTTGGCGGCGCGCGGTATCCCGTGCAACCGTTAGTTGGCGGCGCGCGGAGCTCCGTGCGGCCGTTGGTTGGCGGCGCGCGGTATCCCGTGCAACCGTTAGTTGGCGGCGCGCGGTATCCCGTGCAACCGTTAGTTGGCGGCGCGCGGAGCTCCGTGCAGCCGTTAGTTGGCGGCGCGCGGTATCCCGTGCAACCGTTAGTTGGCGGCGCGTGGTATCCCGTGCGGCAGTTGGTCGGCGGTGATTGACGGTTTCTCAGTTCGGAGCGCAGATTTTTCTTCACACGCCTGTGAGGAAGTGCCCTCGATAATTTCGTGTGCAAAATATCCAACAGTGAACAACGTGCGTTTCAAATTGATATCTACCTCGTTGGTTGTGTAATTTGACCGCTGTAATATTCAAATATTTGGACTGGCCAAGATTTCACAAGGTAGGCGAGGTAACTGGGACCTGTCTGTCAAAAGGTGCTTTTAAAGCAAGGTTCTTCCTTCGTATTTCAAATACTTTTAGACTACAGAATTGCCCAATTACAGTAACCAATTTCAGTGAGATCTTTGGACAAGTGGGCCCAAAAATGTGCGGTTGTAAGGCATTGTTTTTCAAACTTCCTGTGTATAATAACTTAAAAAAATATTAAAGTACAAAGTATATAACATAACGGTACACATTTACATACACACACCACATCAGATTTTTTCCCTTACAATGGAGATAATGGAATATTTTGTGAGATAGCCTCAAAACAATGAGACGCACAGACGTCTCCGATTCTTAGCATACCTGCCAATAAACTGAAGAGAAGTAAGGGGAGGAATAACTCATGATGTGATCAGTTTTGCAGAAATACATTTACCAAAGAAATATATTTTAAAACTATAGAATATTCTTATTTAGGAGAAAGTTCCAAAATGTCAGTAATATCTGGTGAACATGTGTAGAGTTAACTTTGTTTTTACTTTAATTCAGTAACACATACCTCATTCCAACTAAGCCCTTATAATGTACTTTTGACTTGCAATGGTGCATGTTTAGATAGATAAAATATTTTCAAAATAAAATGATTGTTCAGTAAACACTTCAGTGCTGCAAGCTGCTTGACCCATTGTATCTTTCTGGTTGTCAGATTGTGTTTACACCAGAGGTTTTCAAACTTTTTTATGTGGTGGATCTTTGGAAACATTAACATGCTGAGATCCTTTGTCCTAACTGTTGAAAGACAATGCTAGATACTCAAAGCTAAACAGTGTTATCGTTGCAGAAAATGTATTTGTTAGTACACTGCAACAGAAATAATGTGTTAGTAAGTCAACATATACAGACTTCTCTTGACAGAGGAAATCTTATGACCTTGTAGTAAGCCTGGGTTCCCCTTCCAAACCCCTCTGATCCGTAGACTCAAATTTGGAAACCTATGATTTATACAAATGAGTGACAGATTGTATATTAGGGTTCCTCTCTGTTTCTGGCATTTCTCGAATTGAGGAAGGTCACTAACTGTTCTGTTACAAAGTTTGAATGGTTTGGTAGACATATGTATATAAAGTAAATGGAGTGTACTTAGACCCAAAAAGCAGGTTATCGCTCTATACAGCTCAAGCCTCATGACATGCTGCAGAAGAGTCTGATTAAACCATGCTGAATGTAAGGGGTAATTTTACAATTGAATGGATGGAAAATCATAGGTTGGATGTGGGCAATTTCCTGGTGCCAGGAAAGCACAAATGGAAAATTTACCCCAACATCTATAAGGCAGAGCATAGTGACAACAACTGTTATTATGTGTCTTTGTAGGAAATAATCTAAGATGCATGAAATGCTGCTACAATACTGTATGATATTCCTGCAACTCTTTGTATTTTAATGGTAAACGTGCAAATTGTCACTTCTGTCAGAATTTTATAAATACAATGTGCTACCAGCAACACAGTATAATTTTTTACACTTGAAAATTCAGAGTTTCCCCAGGAACATTTTCAGAATGGACGCATTGCAATACATTGCTCAGAGTGACTACTGGTTACTGGACTAGTAATCCAGTCAATGTGAGTTCAAATCCCAATTTAGCAGTTTCAGAATTTGAATTCACTTTAAAAAGTACGGAAATAAAAAGCTGGTATCAGTTAAAGTAACCATGAAGCTGTCAGATTGTCATTTTAAAAAAATGATACACAAATGTCGTTTAGGGAAGGATACCTGCTGTCCTTACCCATTCTGGCTTATATGCGATTCTAGTCCTGCACCAAGGTGGTTTTAATTGTCCTGTGAAGTGGCCAAGCATGACACTCCATTGTATTGAACTGCTCATAGAATGCAGTAGTTCGAGAAGATGGTTCCTTGCCTTTTCAGGGCAACTAGTGATGGGCAATAAATGCCAGCGTCGCCCTCATCCCGAGAATGACAAAAATAAAAATACTGCTCATGTAGCCCATTGGGTAAACACAATTTACCAGACATTTCGAGCCGACCCTGATAAATCATTCTGGAATTTGAGAAGAACTGGTTTGCTTTGTTCCATTGTCCTGGTTGTGCTTTTATCACAAAAGCAACCTCTATTAATTTAAACAAGGCTGCATATTAACCTACCCATTGTACAATACCTTCAGATGCTCTGTAAAGACACATTACTACACAGATCATGGGGCTCAATTTTAGAAGGGTGGCGGGATGGCAGCGGGGGGATGATTTGCAGGCGCCAAACCCAGAAGGCAAGTAGGTGGGATGCGATTGCAACCCTAATGAGGCCAGTTGAAGTCTCTTCTGGGTTTTGTGCCAGGCACCAGCCTGATTGACAGGCACGCTGCCGACAGGAGCTGCAAATCCGAGGGGAGGGAGGAAGAGAGAGAGAGACCTCATCGGCCATTGCGAGGGGGGAGGACATCGGACATCGGAAGCGGGGGGGAGAGTCATCGTCAGGAGGGGGAGGACATCGGATGGGGTGGGGGGGGGGCAGACAACAGACATTGGAGAGACATCGGACAACGGAAGGGGAGGAGACATCGGAGAGACATCAGACATCGGAGCAGGGGGGTGCAAGTGAGACCGTTTGCAAGATATGTTTAGTTATTTTTTCACAATGTGAAATGTAATTTTATTTCATTTATTTACTTTATTTTTCATTGATCTGGCCCTTCGAATTGGAAGCCATGGGAAAGCCGCCCAGGTAAGTTCAAAATCTTTTTAAGTGGCCCAAATGCAAAAAATAAAGTACCTTAAGTACCTCAATGAGGTACATTTGCTTGTTTATATATCGTCCCCGCTGGCTTTAATTTCCGGCGGGATTTCCGGGTTCGGGAACGGCACGCGTACCCAGATGACTCTGGGTCATGCGTGTTCTTCAGCGGGATGGAGCCGGGAATCCTGCCCGCTCTGGATTTCTCCGATTTTCTTTGCCCCCCTGCCCCCAATCCGGACTTTCATTTGAAACTTGAGCCCATGGTATTTACCAACTAATTTTACAACAATATGTAGAATTTTAAAAACATGCAGAAGCATTAATATAAAGATGAGGCAAATACTACAGAATACTTGTTAAGCAAATACTCAGAGCACAAGGAATGAAGAATAGAAAGTCCATTAAAGTGTCAGTTTGTTTAATACCACTGTTTTCTAGCAGAAGAGACTTTTGTGGTTTTAAAACATGTTTCTCCAAACTCCTCCTGCACTTATTTTAGAAATACGTCTCCCAGGATTCGGTGGAGAAATGTTGGTGCTTTTTTAAATACACATTCCCTTTGATTTGGGGTCTCCAATGAATCTTGATCAAATTGTACACAAAGCACAATGGCTGTATCCAAGACTCCATTGACCAATTGTTCATTTAGATAAAGCTCACAGAATGCCATTCAGTGAATTACCAAAAAACAATGATACAAATATTTGGCATGATTTGAATGGTTCTTAAAACAGAATGAAGTAAGATCTTGAAAGATGAATATTTTAAAATGCAGTGATGCAGCCTTTACATGGTGTCACATCATACAAAGTTATTCCCTACAAATGGAGACATCCTACCTTTGAAAAAGCGACAACGACAATTCAGAAGGGAATTGGATAAATACTTGAAGGAAAAAAAATACAGGGCTATGGGGAAAGAGCAGGGGAGCGGGACTAATTGGATAGCTCTACCAAAGAGCCGGCACAGTCACAATGGGCCGAATGGCCTCCTTCTGTGCTGTATCATTCTATGATGTTCATATGATTCAAGGCAACAAACCTCTTTTTAATACTCAATCAAATAATCGTCATTTTGTCTTTCCAAACAGTATTAATCATCTTTGATATTGCTGTAAACACGACAGGAGCTATTTTAACTTTAATTATATGACACTTTAAAAAAATTACAACCATGACAGGATGGAATTTCAATTTCATCAGAGACAGGGAATACAAGAGAAATAGAAAAAAAACTGAAAGGCAAGTGGAACACATTGTCCTTTAGAGTGGTAGGATATGGGCTTACATGCCCTACAGTGAGTTCCCAATTTCAGCATAGAATCAGGGGTAGCAGTGAGTGAAGGCTAGGTTCTTTCCCACAGGAAAGGAGAAAATCGATGGCTGGTCATTGCATATCGTTGACTTATTATGTAAGTACAATATGTCTTATGTTTTGGTCTTTCTTGTACCAGAAAGATGCATTTCCATTCCTGAATGATTAATCTACCCACATATGGCTGATAATGCACTGTGCCGAGTCTGCTGCTCCAGAAGCTGTAGCCACCCCATGTCCGAATGAGTTGACGTTGCCCTGTAATTCAAGGTCAGCTTGTTTATATAATTTGACACTGCATATCGCATGACAACTGCAAGTGCCACAGCAATCGGGAGCAGAATATCAGTATGCCAGCAGCAATGGAAAGGCTGCTGGCTTTCCGTTCATTGCCAACTATTTTTCTTGGACTCCAGGTATGAAGACTTACGTCCTCTTGTAGAATTTGACTGATGAAGACCAACTTAAAAAAATGGGGGCAACAAGTAAAGGTAGCTCCATGTCAAGGAGAGGGCCATCCAGGAACAAAACATTTTTAATTGCCATCCATCTCGTCTGAAGCACTCATTCCAACTGGAGCACTGCTCAGGTCACGTTATGTGGAGGTCCCATATTTTAATCACTTGTGGTGCCCTCAAGATCCTAATGCAGCATTGGGTTGTGCTAGACATATCGGCACAGAATAGATCTTAGGCTTCCTTACCTGATAATACAGGAGCCAGTGCCCAATGTGCCTCAGCACAATCAAAGCTAGCCATCACATTAACAGCCCACTATGTTTTTAAAACAGTGTAAAAACAGGTGCAGCACCTATTCTGGGTAATGAGGACAACTCTGAAATAACTGGTAAACATGCATCTTTAATAAGTATTCTTTTTCAATTGACTTTACTGTGTAGAGTTGAACTGAAAACACTGGCATTATAACAATGTGATGATTTCTCTTGCAACAAAGACAAAGGAAGTAATATTTTTTCATGTGTATTGAAGCAAGCACATACACAATAATAAACACCTAATTCAGGTGATTGGAGTTTTACACATGAAAAACTGTATTAATTATATACTTGTAAGTTATGGGTCTTGCGTTACATATGAATAGAAACGTAACATAAAAGAGCCAATAATCTTTTATCTATTTTAATTGAGATGTCAGTAAAAAAACAGGAAATGCATCCCAAATGTGAAATACTAATGCATTTTATAACTTAATTTTTAATTCTCAGTAATCTGCTGAAAAACGTTTATACCGTTTCACTTGTTACTCCTTTAAATCTGTATAGTACTCATCTCCTTGATGCTACTAGTAATGTTAACACAAGCCAATTTTCTGCAGAGATGTCTGCTCTGTATTAAAAACTATGAAAAAGATGAATGAAATTAATACACAGTCTATAAAATCTATATTGCACAGAATAACATTAAGAAATAAGATAAAGCATTCATTCCATATAAAGATTTAGACAACATTCATAAACCACTAAATCTTTGCTCATGTTATTTTGATGAATTATTATTGCCTTTTAAAATAACCCCCTCATTACAGTTATTCCACATGTAAAATGATAAAATATTTCTAACATTGCACTGAAAACATGTGGTGTGATATTACCGTACAGATATGATAAAGTACTGATGAAAATCCTTTGCTACTTTGACAAAGGTGTTATATTCATAACATGCTCATTTGCTGAAATTGCACATCGTGATTTCAGACTAGTGGTGTTATTTTTGTTTATTAAGCTGTGCAGCTTGCTTAGAATGAAGTGTTGTAAATATTAGCAGTCATTACAGTACACATAAGATATGATCATTAAAAAGCAGTGGCTTAAATTTAAGTATACATGCATTTCTAACTTGACTTCTGTTCTCTCTCATTATAGAAAATATCACATTTTGAGATTGGAGTGATTAGCATCCAGTCAGCAACCTTTTCTTTATGCCTTTATTTACCTAATTAAAAAGAAACACTATTAAGCTTCAACATATATGTGGCTATTTAAGAAGTGGAAAATTTGTTAGTTACTGTAGAAATGTAAATAATGAGCCAGGAATCGTGCAGAGCGGCGAGGCAACGCTCACCGCAGCTCCTGCGAGTTAAATTAATGAAAATACTTACAGCGAGCTCTGTGGCGTCGAATTGCTTGAATTTGAACTTTAAACAAAATGTGCGCTATCAACCCAGCCTCTGAGCAGCAGCTGGAAAAGTCTGTGAGAAGACACACTCACAAAATCTGTCAGGAAGAGAAGTCACGCCCACAGCTTCAGGCTGCATTGCTCAAGCAGGCAAGTAGACTTCATTCATTTAAAGTTAGTATTCTGTATGTCATTGTATATAAAAATTTTATTTTTTTTATATAAAAAGCCAAAGAAATTAATTGAATTAAATTAAAGAGACAGAAGGGAAAGGTAAATAAAAAATTTAAAATTAAAAAAATTTTAATGATCAAAAACTATTAAAATAAGGAGTAATATGAGGCTCCACATTTTTAAAAGTTAATTTTTAGTTGTCTGGCAGTCATTAAGACTTACCGTGCTGGTAAAACTTAGTTTAGGCCTGGTATTTTTAAGCGTACCTGTTTGGTGGCGTAATTAATCACTTTCCAGCTGGGCAGATAAGCAAGTTGGTGATTTTTCAATGATTTCTCTGATTGCAGTGTGCGATGGCCCTTTACTTTGAAGCTGTCATATCTCTGGCAAACCACTAGAAGCAAGTTCCGGATTTCTGCGTTTCACTGCGCATGCGCAAACGCGGGAACTTGCTCCTTCAATTCATTACTAAAAACTGAGAGCACTATTGAGCTCCTCCGTTATTTTGGGAGCAATTTCTGGCCCAATATCAATATTCTTCAATCATAGTTACATAATTATCAAGAGAAAATGTGACAGGCATTAGGGCGAGAATCTATAATAACTATAGTCTATTTTCCAATAGCATGAACATTTTTGATGCACATCATACAATGGTCTGGGATATCATAGGAGATTTTAAGAATTTATCTACTTAAACCAGACAGTTAAAGTATTTTGGCACAAGGACGTTTTCCCAAAAATTAAAAATGATGCAGAAGCTTTGATGGAAGACAGAAAACCATTTTGTGGGGTATCTGTCTATTCCAGCAGTCTTATTTTAACATTTTTGTATAAGCAATACTCACAATGGTCCGTATAAAGAACACCTAGTTAAATGATCTGATTCTTAAAACTGTTCCTTAAACATATATAAATAAACATGAACCTAGAAATATGAGATTAATTCAGCAATCCTTCTCAATTTCATTGGTTAAGATATGTGTAGATCCAGTTTCCTTCACCATCCTACCCCAAGCAGTACTGTGTAAATCAAAAGCAGGTACAGGAAATTCACTTTGGGTGATCTAGTGAATGATGCATGGCATGTATCATGTAATGGAAACTAGGGGGTAATTTTAACCTAACCCACCCGATGGGAAACTAACAGGATTGGATCAACCACCTGCTTTACACACAGCCCGATTGACTTTCCATTGACTTCAAATAAAACGGGTGGCTGATCCGATCCTGTCAGTATATGTGCAGTGCAGAGTCACCATTTGGGGAGAAATCACTGTATAAAATGGCAATTACATAACCTGCCTTTAATTGCTGCAGTACCACTCTGCGATAAAATAGGGGACCAGTCCAGTGTTGATAAGGAAAATAACGCAAACTAACAATTGCAATTTTTTGTAACAGTTATCATTAAAATATTTGATAACATTATTATTTAAACATAAATTTAGTGCAATTTGTAGAATTATTCCCATTTTTTGACAAGCAAGGAAATGTAGCCGTTTCCAGACCATCAGCCATTCAACTATTTCAGTTTCTCCCAGTGATGAAGCTTTAATATTTACATATGAATGAAGGAAAAATGTAAATGGCCAAAGACTAATCCAAAAGGTCTAGCTGTTGGTATTTTAACTGTACTATTACCTTGAAGTCATCTACAGTCATCATCAATAAGGAAGATTAAGTGGGGGCATCATCGCAATCTTTAAGATACTGAAAGGAATGGATACTGTGCAAGGAAACAAGATATTTTCCTGAAATTGCTCACAAGACTAGAATATGAGTAATAAAATTGGCAAATCTCAAGTGAGACTCTTCATAATAGTAAACAAGAGTAGCAGTTAATGGTGTATCAATTTTTATTTCTTCTTAAAAAGGACTGTCTGATTATGATGTTTGGACCATTCTAGTGGGGCCTTGCCATGTGAACCAAAGCGAGTTGGCAGAATAACTGCAATATTTTGCAGTTCATGTCCTACCTAAGTACATAATTTAGGCTGATATTACAGTGCAGTATTGAGGGAGTGCTGCATTGTATGAGGTGCTATCCTTCAGATGAGACATTAAACTGAGGTGCCATCCGTGTCTTTATTAAAATCAGAACAGGGAGATCTGAGTGCACTGGATACAGCAAAGTGCATGGCTGAGTGCACTGGATACAGCAAAGGCTATGGGCCCCGACAACATCCCGGCTGTAGTGCTGAAAACTTGTGCTCCAGAACTAGCCGCACCTCTAGCCAAACTGTTCCAGTACAGCTATTAACACTGGCATCTATCTGACAATGTGGAAAATTGCCCAGGTATGTCCTGTCCACAAAAATCAGGACAAATCCAATTACCGCTCCATCATTCTACTCTCAATCATCAGCAAAGTGATGGAAGGTGTCGTCGACAGTGCTATCAAGCGGCACTTACTCACCAATAACCTGCTCTCCGATGCTCAGTTTGGGTTCTGCCAGGACCACTCTGCTCCAGACCTCATTACAGCTTTGGTCCAAACATGGACAAAAGAGCTGAATTCCAGAGGTGAGGTGAGAGTGACTGCCTTTGACGTAAAGGCAGCATTTGACCGAGTGTGGCACTAAGGAGCCCTAGTAAAATTGAAGTCAGTGGGAATCAGGGGGAAAATTCTCCAGTAGCTGGAGTCATACCTAGCACAAAGGAAGATGGTAGTGGTTGTTGGAGGCCAATCATCTCAGCCCCAGGACATTGCTGCAGGAGTTCCTCAGGGCAGTGTCCTAGGCCCAACCATCTTCAGCTGCTTCATCAATGACCTTCCCTCCATCAGAAATGGGGATGTTCGCTGATGATTGCACAGTGTTCAGTTCCATTCGCAACCCCACAGATAATGAAGCAGTCCGTGCCTGCATGCAGCAAGACCTGGACAACATCCAGGCTTGGGCTGATAAGTGGCAAGTAATGTTCGCGCCAGACAAGTGCCAGGCAATGACCATCTCCAACAAGAGAGAGTCTAACCACTTCCCCTTGACATTCAACGGCATTACCATCGCCGAATCCCCCACCATCAACACCCTGGGGGTCACCATTGACCAGAAACTTAACTGGACCAGCAATATAAATACTGTGGCTACAAGAGCAGGTCAGAGGCTGGATATTCTGCAGTGAGTAACTCACCTCCTGACTCCCCAAAGCCTTTCCACCATCTATAAGGCACAAGTCAGGAGTGTGATGGAATACTCTCCACTTGCCTGGATGAGTGCAGCTCCAACAACACTCAAGAAGCTTGACACCATCCAGGACAAAGCAGCCCGCTTGATTGGCACCCCATCCACCACCCTAAACATTCACTCCCTTCCCCACCGGTGCACTGTGGCTGCAGTGTGTAACATCCACAGGATGCACTGCAGCAACTCATCAAGGCTTCTTCGACAGCACCTCCCAAACACGCGACCTCTACCACCTAGAAGGACAAGAGCAGCAGGCACATGGGAACAACACCACTTGCATGTTCCCCTCCAAGTCACACACCATCCCGACTTGGAAATATATTGCTGTTCCTTCATCGTCGCAGGGTCAAAATCCTGGAACTCCCTTCCTAACAGCACTGTGGGAGAACCTTCACCACACGGACTGCAGCGGTTCAAGAAGGCGGCTCACTATCACCTTCTCAAGGGCAATTAGGGATGGGCAATAAATGCCTGCCTCACCAGCGACGCCCACATCCCATGAATGAATAAAAATAAAATCTCCTGGAGTCCTGGCCAACATTCCTCCCTCAGCAAGAACCCAAAAGCTAATTAACTTGTATGTTAAAACTTACTATATTTAAAAAATTGCATTTTATTAAATTCTTCTAGCACTTAAATACTAACCAATGTCTTTTTGCAGTTGAGTCTTTGGCTGGTTTCTGCAAAGGACAGAATTTATGAAGAAGGCATTCTTTAGATTTGTTGCCATGATGTGGAGATGCCGGTGATGGACTGGGGTGGACAAATGTAAGGACTTGCACAACACCAGGTTATAGCCCAACAGTTTTATTTTAAATCACAAGCTTTCGGAGCTTACCTCCTTCGTCAGGTGAGTGAAGGGATTCTAAAAACGCATAGCATATATAGTCAGAGAACAATGCCTGGTGATTACAGATAATCTTTCCAACAGCCCCCTATAACACCTCGGCTGGGAGACGATCACAGCAATCAGAGGTGTCGTTGGTGTTCAGACAGGTTAGCCACGGAAAACATTACATCCCAGTATACTGAATACACAATGGGTCAGATTACAAAGACAGAGAGAGAAAGAGACCCGAAAGGCAGAGAGAGAGAGAGAATGTCCAGTTGTATTAAAAACAGCTAACGTTTTTTTCCTCGCTGGTGGGGTTACATGTAGCGTGACATGAACCCAAGATCCTGGTTGAGGCTGTCCTCATGGGTGCGGAACTTGGCTATCAATTTCTGCTCGACGATTTTGCGTTGTCGTGTGTCTCGAAGGCCGCCTTGGAGAACGCTTACCCGAAGATCGTTGGCTGAATGTCCTTGACTGCTGAAGTGTTCCCCGACTGGGAGGGAACCCTCCTGTCTGGCGATTGTTGTGCGGTGTCCGTTCATCCGTTGTCGCAGTGTCTGCATGGTCTCGCCGATGTACCATGCTCCGGGGCATCCTTTCCTGCAGTGTATCAGGTAGACAACGTTGGCCGAGTCACAGGAGATAGAACCATGTACCTGGTGGGTGGTGTCCTCTTGTGTGATGGTGGTATCCGTGTCGATGATCTGGCATGTCTTGCAGAGTTTGCCGTGGCAGGGTTGTGTGGTGTCATGGACGCTGTTCTCCTGAAAGCTGGGTAATTCGCAGCAAATTACCCAGCTTTCAGGAGAACAGCGTCCACGACACCACACAATCCTGCCACGGCAAACTCTGCAAGACACGCCAGATCATCGACACAGATACCACCATCACACGAGAGGACACCACCCACCAGGTACATGGTTCATACTCCTGTGACTCGGCCAACATTGTCTACCTCATACATTGCAGGAAAGGATGCCCCGGAGCATGGTACATCGGCGAGACCATGCAGACACTGTGACAACGGATGAACGGACACCGCACAACAATCGCCAGACAGGAGGGTTCCCTCCCAGTCGGGGAACACTTCAGCAGTCAAGGACATTCAGCCAACAATCTTCGGGTAAGCGTTCTCCAAGGCGATCTTCGAGACACACGACAACGCAAAATCGTCGAGCAGAAATTGATAGCCAAGTTCCGCACCCATGAGGATGGCCTCAACCAGGATCTTGGGTTCATGTCACGCTACATGTAACCCCACCAGCGGGGAAAAAAACATTAGCTGTTTTTAATACAACTGGACATTCTCTCTCTCTCTCTCTGCCTTTCGGGTCTCTTTCTCTCTCTGTTTTTGTAATCTGACCCATTGTGTATTCAGTATACTGGGATGTAATGTTTTCCGTGGCTAACCTGTCTGAACACTAACGACACCTCTGATTGCTGTGATCGTCTCCCAGCCGAGGTGTTATAGGGGGCAGTTGGAAAGATTATCTGTAATCACCAGGCATTGTTCTCTGACTATATATGCTATGCGTTTTTAGAATCCCTTCACTCATCTGACGAAGGAGGTAAGCTCCGAAAGCTTGTGATTTAAAATAAAACTGTTGGACTATAACCTGGTGTTGTGCAAGTCTTTACATTTAGATTTGTTGGATGAGTTATTTACTGTAGTAGTATCATGCATTGAACTGTAGGTGGTGTGAATGATCTGTTAGAAGTAATCTAGTTGCCAGTTTGCTATTTTATCATGCTGAGCTGGTCAAGCACTTAATGGATTTGTATTTAAACCAAGTGACCAGTACAATAATACAATAGTATATATTTTTAAAAAATGTTATTTTGTTCATAAATCCTTCGTTGATAAATTACCTACTAATATTGAAGCACACTGATAATTAGATTCCCAAACAATTTAACGTTAGTAATCTACACATTATCAAAATACTTCAACCCAGTTAATATTGTTTCAATAAATACGTTCATTTACAAATTGAGGGCAAACTTACTTGGGATAAGGATCACGATGTGGTTCCCTGACAGAAAAATAAAATGTTTTTAATTGTGAATAAACAAAGAATAGCTTAAAAAAAGATAAATAATTAGAGTATAAATTGACAACACAAGAATACATATTTCTTTAACAAATCTTGTGAGAATAAACAATGCAAATTCTCATACAGTCAAAAAAAAAATCAATTGATAGCGACAAATTCTTACAGTTCCATGTTAAAATTTCAATCCAAATGTTGTTTGTAGTTACTCTCCAGGATATCCTGCGTTGAAATTCCTTTGCGTTTCCCCAAGTTTTTGAGCGCAAAATCGGTGTTACACTTACCAATTTCACAGTGGGACATCCTGCGCCCAAAGTGCGCACAAAAAGTGGCGGCCACCAAATTGTTTAAGGCGCTCATTAGGCATCCCTGGTGGGTGCCTGAAATGAACGTTGGCCTCATTAAAATATGTAAGTAGGGGTCCTGCGCTTGTATTAGGAAATTGAAGCCTGGGAGCGTTTGATTTGCTCGTTCTTATGCCAACCCAGAAAAACATGGCACGAACACTCCGTATCCAAGTTGTCCTAATATCCAGTATTTGTGTTGCAATATTTATTATTGTGCTCTATTACATTTTGATTATAAATTATTATGTGAATATTGTCTTTTTTATTGATTTTCTCATGTTAAAAAAGATATATAGTTGTAATTTATATTTTGAAGCCCACCATGGCATGTTACAGAAAAATCCATTGTCAGTAAAGCACATTTATAATTGTAGTTTGGGTTTTTAAGTAATAAACTTTTTAACTTTATGTTATATTATTCTGTTATATTATTTGTAATTGTTACAAAAATGAATATTTACATTTTCATAATTTTGCAGTGAAGTGTACATGCTATACATGCCAGAATGAATGTAATTTAGAGCCAATCCAGTACCACAATATAGGGCTGATTTTACAAACGCACTTTCGGCAGGGAGCCTCACCTGCCAGATATTACCTTCGTAAAATCAGCCCTTCTATCTGAGATCATGGTATGCAAAGCATCATTTTAATACGATGAAAGGACTTCCAGAGAAATGTGAGCTGTAACTGATTACCAAAAACAATAAAATAATTGAATGTATTTTAGTGCTATCAACTCACTCTTTTGCAATATATCCATGTGGTAGTGAAGAGAAAAAAAGAGCATCTTTGGTTTTTTACATACGATTAAATGATGAATATAATCATTCAACAGACTGTTGTTTTATTCTGTATTGGTGCTCTGTATTGGAGACAACACCCTGTTTAAGTGATGCTTGTATTCCCAGTTTTAGTGTATGATGCTTAAGCTGGAAATTAGTTGGTGATGAGAGCAATGTGACTTTTCTTAAAATTGTGTAGCAGGATTTATGTTATGGCTTAATAAAATCCTCTATTTGAAGCATCCATTGTTTGACCATTGTAATATGAAATGCAGCACAGTAAAATAATTTTCTTCAAATGATTTGTATTGAATTTTAGTGTTTAGAGTCGAAAACTGTCTGGATATTTTAATAGGGTGCAGTTATACTGCTTTGATACACACCCAAAACTATTTCACATCGGTGTGATAATGGTTTTATAACTGACACCGGAGGGCAAAATGGAAGAGGTAGAAGACCACGTTTAGTTGGTAGTCTTGCACCAATTAGAGTTCACACTGACTGCGGTATAACTCCAGCGGGTGCCATCCCAATTTTTAAAATCCATTAGACTTCCTGGAAACTTTATAGATTTATTTTTCAATGTTTTAAATATCAGTAGAGTGATGATGCTGCTGCCCACTGTCTCCTAACACTAGTTAGCTACCACGGAAACCAACACACACTTTCAGAACGCTTTGCAATTAAATTCATTGCTAGACTCAACTGGCAGTACAGGTTGGGATAGGAACTACTCTAAATCATTTATCTGATTTAAACCTCGTTTTTTTTGATGTGGATGAAAAATTTAAATTACAGCCCTCATTAAGCAAGCTTAAAATATAAAGTTGCTAAACATAAAACAAAAATAAACAATGGATGTACAATATATTGAACAGAGAATTGGCACAGCACTGATTCTTCACGATATATTGCCTATTTCTCTCCTACACAATGACACTTTAACAAAAAGAGAACTTACTGTTGGTCCAATATAAGAGGTATACGGGATGTGTCATAGTTGAGAGGGAGACGTGGAGGTGCTCTTTCCCCAGTTCTCGCATTAAACATGGGGAGAGTGGACAGAGGCTGTGGGACATCCCTGCTTTTAGCCATATTCCTAAGTTCACTCGTATTATCTTGAATTGAATGGTGATGGACAAGTTGAATGCTAAAAGAAAAAAAGGTACAAGGTATATAATTATTGACTTTGTATCTCTATTGTATTCACAATAATTTGGCTCTGAATATCTGCAATTGTCATAACTGGCGGAGCGGGAGTCCTGATATCCCAGTGGGCTGAAAGCCTGAGCCTGCTGGAGTTTCTGGAGTCAGGAAATTTACATAGATCCAGCGAGTGCTCATGGTTGCATCCTGGCACCGGGAGAGAGTGTAAGATGTGGTGCTGGATTGCTGATCATGCAAGCTGGCAAGACCAGCTACAAAGTAATGAGAACATTGAAATTGGCCCCCTTTATAAGACGGCCCATTTGAAGTCGTCGAGCATCAATCTTCTAGGTTTAATTCACGAGTTATTATATTCTATTTTATCATGCATTTAATTGCATATATAATTTAAATGACTGATGGAAAGGTATGCAACTCTGGACATAACTTAAGAGCCACTTCATTGACCCATATATTCTGGGGATTTAAAGTCACAATCTTCATGGGTCATTACCATGATGAAATAATGTACTTCCAACTTTACCATAAATAATTCTAAACAACTACAAAGACATTCCAGGTGAAAACGCCTTGCTTTTCTGTGAGCAAGGGAACCTTGGTCATTTGAGATGGTGGCAGGAGCTGAAATGATAAGTAGAAAACATACTCAGAAGGATAATTTTACCTATGCTGTGGAGCATGTGTAAGAGCTACTGATGTTAGAAATTTTTAAAAAGTTAACAAATGAAAGTTGAATGTGAAGCAAAAAATGTGGGGTCGAAGTGCCATAGTGAGTTATGAGTGCCCTGGCAGCCTAGCCTTAGTGCTATATTCTTGCCTTAGAGTCAGAAGATTTGAACACAATGGCCCGGAAAGTGCTCAAGAAATAACAGTGAGGCTAACAGCGCTCACCATTATTTCAGGGCAAATCGAAGAACAAGTTCTAGCGAGCGCACATGCGGAATCAAACACGGAAATCCGGAACTTGCTCTTCCTGATTCCCTGCTGATCTGACAGCTTTGTGTGAAAGAGATATCGCAGGCTGGAATCAATGGACCAGTGTGAACTTGCTCTACTGTCCAGCTGGAAACTAACAAATCTCCCAAGAAAAAAGGTACGCTGAGTTATATCAGGTCCAAACTGACTTTTAATGGCATGGTAAGTATTAATTATTGCCAAACAACCTCTCTAGCACTGAAAATTAACTTTTAAAAACATGGAGTCTTATTATTCCAGATTTTAATAGATTTTGGACATATTAAAAAAATTAGATTAAAAAAATTTAAATTTTTATTTTTTTATTTTTTCTTTCTGGCTCTTTTATCTCAATCTTTTAATCTTACCCTCTCTATTTTGCTTTCTCTATCTGATTTTATAGTACATTTACTATTCTCATCTGACACTATCTTATGATCCTGATTCTTAGACTGCGCGGTTTGTGAATGCGCTTCACTTCCTGGTTCTCACAGCGTGGTTTATTCAAGCTGGTTGGTTGAGGGGAGAGAGAGATCCTTTCCTCCTCTCACGGCTCAGAGAAGCCCAGGAACGACCGCTGCACTTCTTGCAGCTCTCAATTAAAGCAAGTTGGTGCCCAGAAGCCCGTGAAAAGTTTGTGGGTGAGTTAGTTACTTACGAGCGGCAGGCAACGTCCGTTCGCCGCTCAGTGCAATTTCCGGCCCATAATCTATGCTGGCACTTCAGTGCAGTACTGAAGGATTGCTGCATAGGTGCCATCTGTTGGATAAGACATTAAACCGGCACCATATTTATCTGCTCAGGTGGACGTAAAAGATTCCATGAAGAGTAGGAGAGGTCTCCTAGAGTCCTGGCCAACATTTATCTCTCAATCAACATCTACAAAAACTTTACCTCACTTGCGTCTGGCACAATCTCTGTAACTAGCACCTAGATACTGTGTGGTTGTCTTAGCTCGTGTGAAAGTTGTTAGTGGAAGTACTCCTTTTCATGTGCCTCCTTTTTCATCTATTTCTGTTCTGATGAATTCCTGTAAGTACTTCACTTATAGTCTGCTTACCGGTGATATAGCAGGCAAGAATGGACTTTTTTCAGGACTTCAAAAACAAACTTTGCATTATTTTGTGCACATGAAGACAGTTGATAAGTATGCTGTATTCCAAATATCTATTTCTGTTTTCTTTAACTAAGCCTGTTTTAATGGAAAAGATAAAGGAAGACGACAACTTACTCTGAGGTCTTTGCGTCTCTTTTTTCCCTGCAAATGAACAAAATGAAAGGAGTCAATAAAGTATGTTGAATGAAGGGAGGGGGAAATCATTAGAGGTTCAGCTGTAAGTGTGAAAAATTCAAAGCCGAAGTCTATGCTAATCACCAATATTCAGACCAGTTAACAAGTAAGACTAGCACTTGTAATTATAAGGCAATTTACCAAATGCAGTCAGATGTGCTTTATGTAACTTACAAAGGGATTCATCCCATCAACTTAACATTTATAGTAAAATTTTAAGCTGTGCATTTAGTTTATTACAATGGTGGCTTGAAACAAATGATTTATTTAATGTGGTTTATTTTTCTTCTAGTACTATGTGGAAATGTCTGTTTGCCTTTCTAATTGCTATTTCATTATCACTGTTTTCCTTCCTGATTTATACTTTTCATTGGCACCACTTATTCCTGTTTGTCTCTCCCTTTAAGCCTATTATTATCACTCCCTACAGCTATCAACCCTCAAATTCCTGGGTTTTTGTGCCTTTTTGGGGGCAGGAATTTGGGCTGGGCCTGAGGTCCGCTGGGTTTCCACCCCAGATTTGCTCTGCCATAAATTCCACTGAATGTCACAGCGCACTGAAAAAGCACCCATCTTCTCAATGTCCATGTTGGACAGAATGGTTTCCATGCTCTGCGCAAAGCCTTGAGACAAATTGGAGCTGGACGCCTCCATGTCCTGCGACATTGTGTGCAAGCTCTCTAGCTGGCTGTCCAGTGCACCTAGCATTTCCCGATGTATGTCCATGAGCCTTCTTCGGTAGCTTGGGTCATCAAAGTTAGCATCTGAGTCCTCTGCAGCAGAACTAATATGCAACCTCACCCTCCAGCGAGCTGGCAACTGTGGCGTTCTATTCCCCTGCCCTAGCTCCTGCGCACTTGTGTCCGGTGAGTCACCACATGCAGATATCTCCTCTAACCTAGCCTCTGAAGTCCATGTGGTGACAGTATCTGAGCTGGTGCTTGCGCGATCAAGTGATGGTGCATCTTCAGGAACATTATGCTCTTCTTCCTCCACTCGCTGAGAGGCATCGATATTCTCAGCAGCTGAAATGAAAGAGAGGGATAAGGGTTAGCTTGTAGTGTGAGGCAGAGCAGAGAGAAAGAAATGGGTGTTGAAAGAATCTGCAGCTTGTCATGCAGAGTGTGTGGAGTGAGGGAGAAGTCAGAAGAGACAGGATCAGGTATGAAGAAACCCTGCACGGTGTCATCTCCAGCATCGCCTGTGGCCACGCCCTCCGCTGTGCCCCATCCCATGATGGCCAGCATGCTCTCTTCAAGAGGGGAGAGGGTGTGCAGACGGGCCCTTCCGCCCCTGGTGGCAGTCTGGTGCCTTATATTGTGTGTGACCCCTTCTCCGGCAAGAAAGAAGGAAGTGTGTCAGAGAGTTTTGTGAGGTGTTTGGAGAATGTGGCTGTTATGGTGGAATAGCTAACAGTCTGTGTTTGGGGTACGAGCTGTGAGTAAGTGAAGGTTGTAATAGTAGGGAGCGTGTGAGTATGAGGAGAAGGAAGTTAAAGTGTGGTGCAGTGATTGCCGGACAATACAGGGTAGTGGGGGAGAGCAGTGTTGTAATTAATGAGGGTATGCGTGGTGCAGCTGTGATGAGAAAGTATTTTAATAGTTTTCTTACTTTAACAACTCTAGTTAAATCATTGATTTTTTTCTTGCATTGTAACCATGTTCTTGGTGTAATTCTCCTGGCAATGACATACTCAGCAATCACATCCCACTGCCTCCTGAGTAGATGCCTGAAGGGCTTCCTGTCCCCTGGGAGAAAACAGATTGTCCCTTCTCTTCTCCACTGCCTGCACCAAGACCTCCAGTGCAGGATCGGAGAACCCTGGTGCCTGCTCGCTTCCGCCTTCAGCCATTTGCATAGCAATGGTATCATTTAAGAGAACAGTGGGTCCACTCAGCCTGCAAAAAGCAATTGTATTGCTATGACTGCAAGTACATTACACAATGCACACCACAGCTTATATTTTTCCTTGTGCTGAAGGCAACGCCCTGTTGGCCAGGAATGACTTAAGCGAGTACTTCCACAGTCACCCATACTTTCACCCTCACAGATCCCTTCCCATAGTCCTTGGAGCACAAGCACCTATCTTTCAGCAAGAATTCACTTCAGTCAGTGATGACAGCATAGCAGTAGGTTGGGGTGGATATAGAGCCAGGCTCCTGTGTTGCCCAGAGATGGAAATGTCTTTGTTGATGTCTTGGTACGGAGAATGCTGAAAAATGTTGTGGGTGCAGAAATGTCAACAATAACAACAACCTGCATTTATATAGCTCGACACTAGCTCAATGAAGTGTAATTTAAATGAAAGTCTAGGTGCTGTGCAGGAATGCTTGACCCAGGTGTCCATCAATATAGACCAACTGTATTAGATGTATGCTGACATGTTGCATATTGTGTAAAAAAGGATGTACACTGCTAATCAAATTGTTAATTCCCAATGTCAGTAGACAGAGTGCATATACTTTAGAAGAAGCTTAAATGCAGTTCTTATTTCTGTTTTTTGGATTTGACAAATAGTGCAGGCTCTTGGAGGCCTTCTCTTCTATAAGCATCTGGGGTGAAGGAGTTGAGATGGAGGTGGAGAGTCACCTGAGCCACGTGAAGCAGATGCTAAGCTTACATGCCCTGTGGAGAGGCCTTCGGATGCCTATTAAGAGGTCTGAGTAGCTACATTCTGAATAGCAATGTGGAGGAAATTGTTGGTTTTGCATCATTGTGATAAACAGCAGATTGACTAGAGAACTCAACTGCTGTACCAATATTGCCTACCCTAAATACATAACTTTCTGCAGGCAAACAATCTGCATATTCCCAGATAATGCAGTGGCAGGGATATTGTACATGACTTATGCACTCTCTTTAAAAAGGTATTGAATGATGCCAGGGAGGGGTTATGTAATAAGGCTATCATCTGCTTATTGTAACTTTTCATCTCAGTACTGAACCTTCCAAAAGGTTGAGGTATCCCCAGACAGGCCCCCTGGAGAATCTAGCGATAGATGACATGCCTTCATGGTGCCTGGCAACGGATTCTGGATTCCCCTTCCTGGGTGAATCCACTTAATTGGCTGGAAATGATCCTTGCCTGCGGATTCTTTGCTCTCAGTCCACCAGTAGCCTCTGGAGTGGTAACAGGCTATATAATGAACATAGTAAATCTGAAAGAAGACAATGACTAATCTGTAGAGACTGCCAGACGTGGAGTCTAATCAGTGGAGACAAAAAAAAATTAAAGATTTTACAGATTTGTTGTTGTCTGATAAAGTTCAAATGATGTGCAGTGCTTTTCCACTTATTTTAATACATACGTGGAAGGAGAAACTGTAATTTCAATTTACCTGCCATCTAGGATTCCAGGAGAGATAGTTAGCCCTCTGGATGAATTTTGAAGATCTTGGCAATCTTGTCACTAAACAGATTGGAGTAGATTTTCAACATGCCATCTTGGCATAAAGTGGGCATTGCGAATCGGCCGGCCATTATAGAAACCAATGAAAATGAAGATCGGGCAGTTTCTATAATGGGCAGCTGATCCACAATGCCAGCTTTATGCCCTGGTGGCAAGTTGAAAATCGATCCCAATATCTGGTCGTTTATCTCATTGCTCTTTGTGGACCTTGCTATGCGCAAATCAGCCGCTGCATTTCCCTAGATTACAATAGTGAATACACTTTAAAAGTATTTCATTGGCTGTGAAGTGCTTTGGGATGTCCAATGGACATGAAAGGTGCTATAAAGAATGCAAATTCTTTCTTTTCTTTCTAATCTGAAATCTCAATATACCAGTTAAAAGATTAAAATAGAATTAATGACTTGCAGGTAATAGAAATTTGAGATACTGTACTTAAATTGTGAAAAGGAAACTTACACGCCCTCTCGACGACAACACATTATATAAGCAAGCATGAGACACAGAATCAGACCAATTGCTAAAGGAACAGCTATTGTGACCACATAGTCTAAATAGTAGTTCCTGCTTTCAAGGAAATTTGAAGGTGGGTTGTATTCTCCACCATCAGTAAGGACACCATCTCCAGGAACCACATCAGCATCTGGTATATCAGGTTTGGACTTATCAATCTGTAAAAGAAAAATACAGTTGATTACCTATGGAGCATGTGTGTGTATAAATAAATACATATATATATATATATATAAAATATATTAAAATCTTGCTTCTACTTGCACTTCCTGTCAACTTTTCCTATTATAAATTCCTATGTCCACATTGATATGGGAATGGCCTATGTAAACTTTTCATAATTACATTCTTCCACCAGTGGTTGTGCTGAAGCAGCACAGTTTTGCATCTTCACGGGTACCCATCTTTTACTGCAGACACTCCTATGGAGCACTCAACTATACTTCCTTCCATAAGCTTTGTCAAAGTATTATATTAAAATAAGGACTGTTGCATGACTTTTAAATGGAATCTGAATTATAGCTACATGCCCTGGAGCAATTATCCCCAGCCCTCTAACCCCCTTTCACCTGAAGGCTATACTTGGT
Source organism: Heptranchias perlo (assembly GCF_035084215.1). Taxonomy (NCBI): domain Eukaryota; kingdom Metazoa; phylum Chordata; class Chondrichthyes; order Hexanchiformes; family Hexanchidae; genus Heptranchias; species Heptranchias perlo. The sequence continues at coordinate 16,608,683 of NC_090354.1, forward strand.
CTTCATTTCCTGTTTGCAATGCTTCAGGAGATCGACTAGTATCTTATAAATCTTGTCTAAGCATGCACTTCCTGTTCAATTAAGCTACTTCCTTTAGTTACAATTTTTGTCATGCTTTTATATCAACATTTAAATTGAAATCCTATATGTGAACAGTACCTGCAACCCTCTAGCTACAGGCTATGGTGACCAGCTGGCTCATGGACCTGTGTAACATTTTTTTTAACTCTCCTAAGTCTGTCATCATCTTGTTTTTCTCCAGGTAAGTAACCTTACCACCTGTAACTACACTTCACATATATTACTATTTTCAAATATTTGCATTTTAAAAATGTCCCCTGCCATTTTTCCCGCTCCTGTTTTCAATCACCCGCCTGCCTCCCTGCCAACCCCCATTGGGGTCCCGCCATTGAGTTGGGACCTGCTGCTTCCTATTTGCTGGCCCTGGTTTTCCTCATTTTATTCAGGGCTTCCCCATGGTCCCCTTGCATGCTCTGATCACTCTGGCTTTCCTGCTGTACTGAGATCTTCCCATCGCAGCTGCCTGACTCCCAGCTTCAACACAGTCTGCTCCCCAACCCGGTGACTTAGAGGCCCGCACCTGGAGACTTCTCATTGTAATTCCAACCCACCACTGCAATCCCCCAACTTGTTCCTGCTTCATTCTTGGCCTGCCTGGAGGTTTGTTTCCTTTCCCAATCTGTATTTTCTTTGCTCCTCAACCCAGAGGCCCACTCCTTACGTGCCTTAATGTTCTCCCTGTTCTGACATTCCTACTCCTGATTGATTCTTCACCGACCCAATTTGCTCCCCACCCAACTCCAGTAGGCTACTTTTTTTAAACCACATTCCACTGCTTTTTAAAAAAATTCTCTTATTGTGCTACTTTTCTAATAGACCCTGTTCTGCTTTTTTTTAATAGCCCTGATAAAATAGCACTGAGGCGTACTAGATTGTTTTATAAGAAAGAGAAGTGAAAACTCTCTGTAAGACAGACATTAACCTGCACGACACTGTGCTGGTGATTGAATACTATTTGAAGGAGTAAAATTCCTTTCTATTCATGTACATATTGACATTGTGCACAGGACTGATTGGCAATTTGGGTTCAGTCAACAACAACTTGCATCTATATTGTGCCTTTAATGTAGAAAAATGTCCAAAGGCGTTTCACAGAGGTTTAAGGAAGAACAGATGCTGAGCTAGAGAAGGAAAGATTAGGAAGGGTCAAGTAGGTGGGTTTTAAGGAGGGTTTTGAGAAGGGTTCTGGTCAATTCCTTTCCTTTACCTCTACAACAGAGGCACAGATGTCAGTCCAGGAGTGGACCAAGAAGAGAGAATTTGGAGTGAGTGGGTTTTATTTTCCAGGGAAGGAGTGAATGCAAAGGTTCGGGCAATCAGAGTCATTCCAGTTGGTGATAATGATATTGGAGGTGGCAAGGGAGTGGCCATGGATGTGGGTGGGAGAGTTTATGTGGAGGACAGAAGAGTAGAGAAATAAGGGCAACGCAAGTTCAGGTAGAGGTTAAAGTCACAGTGGATGAGGAGTCAAGCATAAGCGAAACGGACAAGAGGGAGGAGGTTTCCACAATGAAGGCAAAAGAGGGCTGGGAGGGGGAGCATTAAATGAGGATCTTGAAGAAGGTATGTTAGAGAGTGAGGTGTTGAAATGGAGAAAATGTCAGAGGACTATGGGAATGGTTCAATGTGAAAAGCGGCTGTCAGTGCCTCCATTGAGGTTTGAGAAAGGTGGCTTCAGTGAGGGAGGAAGAGTTGCTGTCAGTGAGCCAAGTTTTGATCAGGCACCAAATATTGGAGAGTATCAGTAGGCAGCTCGCAGATCTAGAGGCAGGAATTTGGACAGGGCTGCCAAATTTGAAGGGCCTGTAGCAGCACCTTAAAGGGAAGGGGTAGACGCATCAGGAGTGAAAGGAAGCACCATTTTAAAGCAGGAGCCAACATGCTGAGCCGATTGACAGCTGGAGCTGGGGGGAAGGTGATCTCAGGGGGAGTCCCAGGGGGTCTGGCAGCACCCAGATTTTTTTTTGTGGGCGCAGGAGGAGCAGGCCTGTTTTTCCTGACCACACCAGAAATAATGAAAAATTTCCTGGGCTGTTCTGTGAGCGGCCTCCAGCATTACCTTTAAGGACCACTGGTTAGGCCAATCACCAATTACAAATGAGTGGAGTGTGCGCGGTATGCACTTGGCCCATTTGTACCTTGAAATTGCAATTGCATATTACAAATTGCCTCCTGCCCGAAATTGCCAGGCTGCCCATCTCAGGACCCTATCAAAATGGCAGCAGCTGGAGTAGCAGTGTAACTGGGGTTTTAAGTGACCCAAAACCATTTTTGGACTGCTGCCGCCCCATTTATGCTGGGTGGAGGGAGTTATAATTGGCCCTTTGATCTCTGAAATTTCATTGATCAGCAGTAGTTGTAATGATGTCCAATATGATTCAAACTGGACAAAAATGGTTAGATCTGAAATTGCCCACTGGTTTTGGATAAAACCTTAACCCCACATTTTTCACAGCTGTCATTTTGAAATTAGCAGGTTCGGTATAAAACATTGTCAATTTCAACATTAATTAATTTATCAAAAGAATTATAAAATTGGCTTTACTTCCGTTCAAGCTTCTCGGAACTGTCAGCAGTCTGGGTCTCCTACTCCACATCAGCTGCCAGGAGAGATGACTCAGTTACTCCCCTATGTTTTGATTAGAACAGGAAATTATGGGGTGACTTGATAGAGGTGTCTAAAATTATGAAGGGATGGGACAGAATAGATAGAAACAGTATGGTTTCCAATTGTTAAGAAGTCTAGAATGAGGGGGCATGGATAAAAGATTAAATGGAAGAGATTTAGGCAGAGAGCAGGAGAAACTTTTCTTAAACAGAGGTTTTGCACAGTCTCATTCAGCTTCAGGGGATGGCAAGGGAGAGGAATTTATGGTTGGGGCCAAAATGATGATTTTGGACTTCTTGATGTTCAATCGGAGGAATGATAGAAGACATATTACTCCTATCGTTATAAAATAGTGCATTCTTCAACTTACTCTGAGCAACACCAAGAGAGATCTACTCGTTATTTGATAAGACCATAAAATAAAATATACCAGTTTTATAAATTTTAACTGAAAAAGACTTTTGAGGAGAATACCTTGTGAACTCACTGAAACATAAGATTCTGAGAGGGCTTGACAGGGTAGAAGCTGAGAGCTATTTCCCCTGGCTGGAGAGTCTAGAACTAGGGGGCATAGTCTTAGGATAAGGGGTCAGCCATTTAGGACTGAGATGAGGAGAAATTTCTTCACTCAGAGGGTTGTGAATCTTTGGAATCCTCTACCCAGAGGGCTGTGGATGCTCGGTCGTTGAATATATTCAAGGCTCTGTATACTCTTGCTCCTATTTCTTACCTTCTTATGAACTATAATAGCCCAGAATATCCACTGATTTTTTCATTCGGTGGTTTTCTTCACTAAAATTTTATACAACAAAAATCTACATCAGTTTTGTTTCTAGTAAACCTTCAGAACTTTTAGGTGAAGCGAAGAAAATCTTACTTAACTATTTCAGAGTATTTTTTGTGAGTTAATATCAATTTCTTTCCATTATTACAAGATATTTGTATCCAATAGTAAAACTTACCAATAAGATACTGCACCAGTCAACAATAAAGTGAGGACCAAATGAATCTTCACAGTTGGTGGGTCCCAGTTGGTCGTTGCACTGCTCATCGTGCTTTACTTCTTCTTCCAGGCAAGAGGGAAAGGGAATATTGGAGCCAACCTTTATGTACACACTGTAAAACAAACATTTCATGTTATGTGATATTTATTCCTCAATAGGATATGACATTTTAAAAAAAATGTCGTTATGCCAAGCAGATTTTAAAATTACATATCTGGTAAACATTTCTCTTATTGAAGATTTATATTAATGAGAATATATTTGGACTTTTCAGCAAAAAATGGTATTTTTAAAAATACTTATGTATGTTGTGGGCTTTTTTGTTATTATTGGGAAGGATCCATGTGTTTTCCTTGCAAAGAGTTCTATGGCAACAAACAGATCACAAAGGCACAAGCAAAATCAGAGGGAAGATCGAGTGAGAGGTCATTTGGATATGGCTAGAATATTTGTATTAAATTATCTGCATAAAACATCTGCTTCTGTGAAGTGCTTTGGGATGTTTTCCATGTTAAATGAAAGTTGTTGTTACTATAGAGTGACACAGAGTATCATATTCCTTTGGATGGTGAACTACAAAGAAATAATTAATTAGTCCGTAGTACCTAGTATGGCCATGAAGTACCATATCATCATGCATCTTACAGTGTGACATTCTGTGGGGCCCCTTATTTTGTGTTACCATGTCGATCACACCACCCTCCTACAATGCCTCCCCTCCATTGTCCAGCTCAGGAAGACTATCCTCATTTGGTAACACTCTTACCGATTTAAGCATAGCCACAGAATCTCTAACAATGGCTTATCTTCCTTCCTTCTCACCATTACTTCAGAAGTCCTCTGAAGATTCTTTCTTGTTGTTCTCCTCTCTCATCTACATACTACCCCTTGGCAACATCATCCACAGACATGCAGTCGACTTCCAAATGCATGCTGATGACTCCTGGTTCTACCTCTCCACCACCTCTCTCGGTCCCTCCACTGTCTCTGTGCTGTCAGATTGTATCCAATCTCCAATCTTGGATGAGCCACAATTTCCTCCAGATAAACACTGGGAAGACCAAAAACATTTTGTTTGGCACCCGGCACAAACTCAGTATCCTTACCACTAATTTTCTTCTCCTATCCTGCACTAAGTCCCACTTGCCCTTACCCCTCCTCTCGCTGACTTCCCAGCTCCTTCATGTTTAAATTCCTCTTGGTCTTACCCTTTGCAAACTCTCTCTTCCTTTGACTTCAGCCACTTGTGCATCTCTCCCTTCCTTCTCCTTATCATTGGCAACCTTGCCATTGGCCGTCCAGGTCTTGCGCTCTGAAATTGCTACTCTAATCCCCTCTGCATCTTCACTTCCTTCTCTTCCTTTAAGACCCTCCTTTATGCTCACCTCTGACCAAACTTAACATCTCCTTTGGCTCGTCATCCATTTTTTGATTACACTTCTGGGAAGCACTTTTGGATGTTTTTCTTCATTGAAGGTGCTATATAAATGCAAGTTGTTGTTGTAACGGTAGCAGTCATTTTGGTTGAGTAGAAGAGTATTCAATACAGTAATTCAATTTGAAATTTCGGGTAACAGGCAAGCTAATATACCAGCCACTCTATTTTCTTCCTTGGGCACCAGTGCACTCTTCATCCTCAAAACTAAGAGTTGTACAACTAACTCTTCACACTAACACTGGTTAAATAGGGTACAAACTTGGGATCTAACATTGTGTGTAGCCATCCTCCCTATAGCACTTACTTGCATATGCAATCTTAAAACCCCTTCCTCTATTTTAACAAGGTGCATCAGCTGTCTATTGCTACTGGGAGACAGCCCTCAATTGCCAACTTTTACCCAATTAACTCAATCCTTGCAGGAAAAAACTTGCACACAATGTCTGCAAGAAGCAGGGCACCAGAGGGGGCATCACTAACATCAAGGAGCTCACGTGCTATGAAGAGCAGACCATGGAGCTGCTGAGGAGGCACTCTGCTCTAGCTGTGGGAGAGGTTGCGGCACATTGATGGTGCCAGATTAGTTGCTGCAAAGTCACCATGGTATCCCTGTGAAGCAGCACACAACCCTGTCTCCTTAATCCCAAGTGAGTAATGATTGCCCATTCCTAGCTTGTAGCCTTCTTCCCTGAAAATCTACCAAAGCAGCAGGGGGGAAAGTTGAGGAGGAGGAGCATAATGGAGAAAATGTTGAAGAAATCTAAGTAAGGCTATCCATGAGTTCTACGCCAACATTATGCCCTGTGTTCCTCTGCCACAAATCCTCTATATAACCCCCTGCATCACTTGCTTTTTCACTTCCATGTTTCAGCTCAGATATTTTCACCCAAGGGGAATTAGGTAGTGTAAGTGAGGATGTGGCATTGTATGATTCACAGAGTACGAGGAGTGGAGAATGGTTGAGGATATCCCAACTTCCCAATCGAGACAGAGGAGCAGGTTGCCCATGGCTTCGAATTTGTGGGACTCAGAACTCATAGGTACTTAAAAGAAGAATGTTCGAGGAACATCACACCTACCATACAGACTCTGAGGTCAGTCTCTGAGGATGTGTGGCAAACTGACAGTTGTGACTGTAGAGTCTACAGCTCTAATTTGTGACAACATTAGGAAGCATTTTCTTCATTGCAGACATCAATGGAACCTGTGGCTGCTTCAATGAAATGTAGACGACCTTCACCTAACAATCAGACAAGGGACACGCGGTGCCTCCTCCTCCATGCTCTGGTGGCAGTATTGGACAGAATAGGCAATAATCTGTGGACTGGCTTCCAGACCCTGGCAGCCAGGATGTAGGCTGCTGTCTTTTAGATCTTTCAGGGTCCGATAGCTGTCATTAGACCAACCAGGCCATTGATCAATGGGGACACAGATTCAGGGCCTAGTGGAATGGTGAGGGCTGGAACTGGCCTATCTGAAATTGCTGTCACTCAGAACAACAGCACATGCCAGGCATCTGGTCTTTCCCCTCAGAGCAACATGCCTGTAGTACATTAAAGGCAACACCAGGCTACCTGGGCTACAAATGCCCATGGGGTGATCTTCCTCTCTTGGCAGCATATCCCTGGGAGGGAGTCACCTGACAAAGGAGATAATCTCCGAAAGCTTGTGATTTTAAAATAAAATTGTTGGACTATAACCTGGTGTTGTAAGATTCCTTACATTTGTCCACCCCAGTCCATCACCGGCATCTCCACATTATCTGAAGGCAGGGAGAGAAGGAGTTAAGGCAGTGAAGACTTCAGTGATTATTTGTGCTTTGATGACCTTTGCAGCAGTCACTGATGAGTCTTCTGAGTGATGGTCATCCTGATGCTCTCCTTCATGTATTTCTGCTTCTGTAGCAGCTAGGGCCACCTCCCCAAGAATGTCCAAGTCCAAGCCTCTTTTATGGCAAAGTTCTGCAAGGCCTGTAGGCTGCAGCTTTGTACGACTCACAAACTGGAGCGAAAGTGCCCTTTTAAAACCATAATGTTCCTCTCGATGACCATTCTGGTAGTGTCGTGTGTCATTATAACACTGCTTTGTTGCTGTTTGGGCAGCCCTCAGTGAGGGCATCAGCAGGGGATATGTCTTGTTACCCACGAGCCATCCATTGTCATGAAGGAAGCCTTTTCTATTGAGGAAGTTGAGAGGGTTGCCTGTTAGACCTCGCAAAACAACATGGGTGCCGTCTATTGAACCCTAGACCATGAGAAAGTGAGCAACCCTGTAAAATTGGATGGCCCTATTTCGCTGCTCCCTTGCTGTGATGCAAGAGTCGGCAAATTCCCCAACTCTCATGTAAAGTGCTTCAGTCACCTGACAAATACATGTCCTTACTGCATCCTGGTTGATATTGCAAGACCCCTAGTGACTGTCTGAAATAGCCCAGTGCCATAAAAGCTGAGTGCGGTCATCACCTTCATAGCTGAGATAGAGTAATCTGGACAGATGACCAGGACTGTAGGTTCTCATGGAGTGGTTGTAGAGCTCCCCTATTGTCTCTTTAGTGAAGCACACTCTTTTAATACATATCTCCTCACTAATATCCTCATAGGATCTGGGTTGCCTGTATATTCTTTGGGGGTGGTAATATGTTTTGGGATGCATCCTCCTTAAATGCAACCTCATTCTCCTTTCCTCCATCCTCTCCTGCTCCTATTCCTCCATATTAACAATGCCGTACAAAGGTGTGACCATAGGGAACGCTATACCTGCTTCTTAGAAGCCCATACCGTGGGTGGGGGGAGATGTCAAAATCTCCCAGTGGTTTCATACTCCCATGGTCAGCCAGAAGCAAGTACAAGGCTGATTAGACTGAATGTCAAAAAATAGTTCCAAAAAGTTGCTTCCTGTTGTGGCATTACTCAAACTTTCAGCAATTTTCAGGCTCAAAATATCCTCATTTCAGCGAGTCCCAGCCGAACCTGGCAACAGCCATGCCGTATATTTTTCATTCCAACGTACCCTTAGTGTACTGCAAGCATTAAACCAGTGGTCCTCATTACTATATATTTAAATCAGCAGCATAGGAACCTGGCAGGCATATCATGAGAGGGGCCAAATTAGAGATTTCGAAATTCAAGCACTTTGTTTTTCGGCCGGAAAAGTTCCATCTCAATTTGCTGGCTAGCCAAGTGAGTTCCCCCAATTTTAGGCTCCAGAAATGCCAAAAACAGCTTGGAATTTTGGGGCCAGCATGTTTTCAGTAATATAGCAGTTACATAGAGAGACGTTGTGAGCGTGTTAAAAAGGAATAGGAAATTGTCTGTATAATTATAATTAATAGTTTCGGAATTCAGCTTATTCTGTGGGCTTGAGTGATCTTTTCATTTTGTAGCTTCAATGAGCTGGTATGTCAAAGAAATGAAATTTGACAGTAATAATATGTGTAATACATTTTCCTTTATATGTGTGCCACCTACTGGTACTAAAAGTGACATCCTTTAGAAAAAAGCTGCAGCATTCTTTCAATCACATGGATGGCCTTGCAAACTTCACAACTCAGAACTATCTGGGTTGAAAATCTCAGGTAAGGTATCCATTACTAGCTGTGACATTTTATGGCAATTAATTTTATTTTGTAAATTTACAGTAATTAATTCCCACTCATTAATTCCTTAGCATGAATATAATTTGAAAAAAAACCAAGTGGTTTGGAGTCAGAGTTGGTAAAATGTAATGCATGAGAGCTTCATGACCTAATTGCATCAAGGAAGCCAGAAGAAGCAATGCCCATTTTGACCTGGTATTTGATAATGACCCAAACAAAGTACAGGAAAAGAATGTTGTAACAATCCTGGGAAGAATTATTGAGGGTTAACTGTTATCGTGAGCAAAAAGTGGGTGATAGCAAATAGGCAGCCCGTTTTACACCACACCTGATTTCCTTTTCCATTGACGTAATTTAATTGCCATTTAGAGACTCATTGTAAATTAGCCAAATATACATGTTACCAAACTAGGAGGGGCCGTGGAAACAAAGGTAGTAGCTGCATAATAAGTTGGATAAATTACGCATGTGGGCAGATAGATGACATTTAATGCTGCCAATTGTAAAGTATTGCACATAGGAAGGAATGGTGATAAAATAGCAAAGTTGAAAAGACGAAGTTGAAAGAGACCTAGAAGTCTTAGTAGACTTGACACACAACGGGGTTGTTTTTCACTGCCTTCACCTGGCACTAATGGCCTCAAAATGGGGTCAGTAGCCTTACCGCCCTGTTAACACTGGTGATGCGGCCAGCTCCATTTTGAAAGGAGTCTACGGTCGGGTGTCCAAAGTGCCCTCCTTTTTCAGGCAATAGGCCCCTTTTAATATGAAAATCGGGGTTCCATGAAACAAAAAGGACTCCGAGCAATTTTAGGTCGGAACTGGTTGGAGCTTGCGCCATACAAACTCTGACCAATTCCATGGGCGATAGAAGCGAAGAGGCCCGCCAAAGGTAAGTGTCAAATTATTTTGTGGGCGCAAGGGGAGCAGAAGTGCTCCTCTGGGGTCCACAAAAATAATCTGGGCTGCTGCCGCCCTGGGACCTCCACCCGCCACGATTGTGCCCCTGCCCCTGGCAACTTACCTTGCTGACAGCTGCCATAGCCCGATCCTGAGACCTCAATCCAGCGAGTTGCATCAGGATGCCTGTTTGGCACCCACAGTTCGCCTGCCAAATTTAAATGAGGCCTGAGCCTCCATTACCCAGTGTACTCCGACGGTTGGTTGCCCGAAAGTCAAAATCAACCCCAAAATGTCCAAACTTTGGAGATCAGCAATGGACAAAGTAAAGAGAATGATGAACTAAATAGCCACAACAGTAGAATATAAATCAGTCGACGTTGCGATCAAAATAGGCACTGCTCTGGTCAGACCACAGCTTGAGTAATCTGTCCAATTCTGGTCACCAAGAAACAAAGGAGACATTCAGACGCCTGAAGGCAGTGCAGAGTAGGAACTGAATTATGAGGAAAGATTGGGAAAACATGGGCTTTTCAGTCTGGAAAGAAGGGGACGGACAGTTATCGCACAGAGGTATTTAAGATAATTAAAGGAATTGAAAATGTAAAACTGGATTACTACTTTAAATTAAATTGTGAGAATCAGACAAAGGGATACAAGTTCAAAAGGTAAATATAAACCTGATATGATGACGTTTTTCTTCACCAAAGAGTGATCAACACATGGGGCCCGATGTTAGCAGGGCTGCGGGTTCTCGGCGGGGGGGCTATTGGGCGCGTGGGTAACACGCCCGGTGAAATTAGTGGGTTTCCCGCGCGATCGTAGCAGACAAACCACTAATTGTATCCACTTACCTGTTCCTCCGGGTTCCCCACTGCTGATCTGCGCGTCGGGCGGGCTGCGCATGCGCAGTAAGATCTGTCAGCTGGAGGTGCTCTATTTAAAGGGGCAGTCCTCCACTGACAGATGCTGCAAGAAATAGCAAAAATGACAGCATGGAGCAGCCCAGGGGGAAGGCTGCTCCCAGTTTAATGATGCCTCACTCCAGGTATCAATACATGGGGTGAGGAGGAGGGGGAGGACAGAGATCTTCCACCTGGCGGGCGGGAGGAAGCGGCCCGCCTCTGCCACCAGGAAGGCCTGGCTCGCTGTGGCAGAGGAGGTCACCAGCACTACCAACATATCGCCCAACTGCAAACAGTGCAGGAGGCGCTCCAATGACCTTAGTAGGTCAGCCAAAGTGAGTACACGTAGTCTTTCCCCTACACTCCGTCTGCCACAGCACTGCCCCCACCCCACATCTCCTTCGGCACTGCCAACGCTACCCTGTCACATCACCCCTCATACCCACACAAACCGCATCCTCATCTTACCTGCACCTACTCACCTCGCCAGTACTCACCCCGCCACTACCACGCAACCCAATCCTCATACAATCTCATGGCTCTATCTCATACTCACCCTCTCGTGCATCTCTTTCACGGCCAGCCTCACTCAACCTGCCACTACCTGTGCTACAGCCACAGGGCTTGCATCACATGTGTGCAGTAGGTAGCGTAAGGCAAACGTGTCGTGAGCATGAAGGGGATGCACAAGGGTGTTTGAGGGTTCGTCATGGATGTTACTTATATTGAATTTCAGAACAACTCACATTACACATTATATTGGCACCAGTACTGCCATGTCTTTGCGAATCTTGTCTGGTTTGTGCAATAATGCCCACTCCTGCGGATCACTATGAGGACCCACCACTGATGCCACCCATTGTGTCACTGCAGAGTGGGTGTAGGTGTATTTGCAGGGCTCTTCTGCGCAGACGACTGAGGGACATCGGCGATGTCCCCAGTTGCACCCTGGAAGGATGCGGAGGAGAAGTTGTGGAGGGCAGTGGTGACTGTGATAACGACAGGTAAGAAAATGGTGCTCGGGCCAGCCAGGAGCAGCTCGGCATGAAAGAGGCTGCAGATGTCCACGGCTACATGCCGAGTGACTCTGCGCCTCCGTGTGCACTGCTGCTCAGAGAGGTCCAGGAGGCTGAGCCTCGGTCTGTGGACCCTGTGGCGAGGGTAGTGCCCTCTGCGACGCATCGCTCTCTGCGGTAGCCCTCCCTCCTGCTGTACAGGTGGATGTGTCACAGCACTCTGTTGTGGAGCTCCACGTGTCAGAGGTGGACGGCGTGGATGGCGAGGCTGGTGAGGCTGGTAATGCTGTTCACCCTCCGAGGGGGTCATGACTGCAGCTACGGCGGCCCCCATCCGCAAGATGTACATCTGAGGGGGTCCGCAAGGTAGGTACATGTCTCCGGACCCCGGGGTAAGCATGCAGGTTGGTGACTTTGACTGTCAGGAGGAGGGCGGTGGAGGCCAAACTTTGTCCCAAGTGACGGAGTGGCCTCCTGCAATGGGTGAGGGTCTCCCCCACCCCGACCTGTCAAATGGACCTTTGCAGCTGCCACAGGCTGACAGCTGCAACACGTCCATTCGACCTGGGAGTGTTTCCCCCAGTGTGGGAAACAGTCCCATTTTGTTCTAAAATCCCACATAGTCCCTTAATCAGGTCAGTTAATGACCTGAAATACCTAACTAAATACTGTCAAGTGGCATCCCGCTGGCTTTAATTGCCTGCGGGATTCCCACCAGCGGGGGCTGCGCGTGCACGCCGGCGCGTCAGCGGGGAACCCGGAAGTGCGCGGGTTCGGGGCGGGCTCCAGTACCGCGCCGGGATTCTCCGATTTTCGGAGCCCCCCGCGGGAAACGCACCCGATAGCGGGTGCCAAAATTGAGCCCATGGAATAGACTACCAGCGAGAGTAGTGGAGGTGAAAACCCTGGAATCATTTAAGAAACATTTGGATGCTGAAATGGGAACACTGCAGGGCTTTTCTGTTTGGATGAATTAAGGTGGGCTGAATGACCTTCCTCATGTGTAATTATCTTGTGATCTTATGATATCAAAAAAATGGTAATCAAGTCTAAATTTTCCAATTGGTATTAATCCATTTATTTTAATTGAGCTAATACCAGCATTAAAATAATGCTAATTGAAAAACTGTCAACACTGACACACTAGTATGCGCAAGTCTGAGGGATACAAACATAAGCATACCTGGCTTAGCTATTTATTGCCAGATCTGGTTTGATCACATGAAATTCTAAGGGTGTTTCTCTCCTTTGCTAAAACTGCCCACTACTCTAGAATTATCTTAGACGGCAACAATAGCCCAAGGCTCTTTGTGCCCACTTTGACTGTCTCCTTAAACCCTTTCCCACACCTCCATGTGAAGAGCTTATGGATTTCTTAGTCACTAAGAAAGAGACCATCCATTTAGCTGCCTCCACTGCCTTCCACCTTCCCCTTGCCCCTTAAGCCAAATATCTTCCACTCCTCCCCCACTCTTATTCTGAACCACCATTTCCTGCTAATTTCTCCCCTGCCTTCTCCAAGCTAGTCCATGAGACCTACCTTCTACTGACTAGGAGGTCCGCTTTAAACCAGCCAGGCTGAGAAATACTTTCCAGAAAATATATTTAAATAACTGATAAACTAAAATGACTGCCAATGAAACACACATTTGAACAAATCCCACAAGATGTCTATATTTGGATTGGATGGCTTGATCTCTCCCTCAGACACCTAGCTGAGGCAAAGTGAAGAAAATCTTAAATATTTGCATCTATCTTAAACTGAGACATAGGGCATGAAAATTCCCTATCCTGTTCTGCCAGCACGAATACAGCAGAGCAGGTGCCACTGACTTCGGTCCAGCAACGCCTCAAATTTAAAATTCTCATCCTTGTGTTCAAATCCCTCCATGGCTTCCCTATCTCTGTAACCTCCTCCAGCCCTACAGCCCTGAGAACTCTGCGTTTCTTCAATTCTGGCCTCTTGTGCATCCCCCCTTTCCTTTGCCCCTCCATTGGTGGCCGTGCTTCAGCTGTCTAAGCTCTGGAATTCCCTCCCTAAACCTCTTTGCCTCGCTACCTCTCTGTCCTTCTTTAAAACGCTCCATAAAACCTATCTCTTTGACCAAGATTTTGGTTGCCTGTCCTAATATCGATGTCAAATTTTGTATGATAACACACCTGTGAAGCACCTTGGGACGTTTTACTATGTTAAAGGCGTTATATAAATGAAAGATGTTGTTAATGTTGTTGTTCTGCTCCTAACCAACACCGGAGTATCAGCAGACAGGGCAGGGCATACTATTTTACATATGTTGAGTGGGTGTCTGCACCAGTACATGCACACTTTGGGTGCCCATTACAGGAGGGTGGCTAGAAAAGTACTCCTGGAAAGCTATTTGTTGGTCATTTGACGCCACTGATGCAGAAAATTTCTGTCAAAAAGGGAGCCTATATGGCTCACGATGTCGATGTTTTCTGGGCTATCCAAGCCAGGATCCAGGCCTCGAACACCAGGTCGGCCCCACATCAACCGGTTCAGTGACTTATTTACCAGGTTCATCTCAGCTTCCAGGTCCAGGGCGGCTGGGGCCGAGGAAATTCCTGGCTTGAGAAATCTCTCCCCCAGCCCACCCCTCCGATGTCCAGGGCCATATATGAGCCAGTCCAAAGTCCTAGCTACCCAAAGCCCTGGTAGAAATTGGCTGCCAACTGGATAATGAGCAGAGTCCTCGTATTTCTGGGCCCCACCAGATTTCCATCTCTGACTGACCTCCTGCTCCCGACCTCCACTGGAGATCTGTCATTGGGCCCAGAGATTTTCAGGCTCATGGTTTTCTGCAAGTGAAGCTGGTTTTTAACTCCTTATTCACTGTGACAGAATTTTTAAAAGCCAACACCATGCTAAGCCTTAGACAAACATGTCTCATTTTTCTCATTTTCCTCCAGCTATTTTATGTAACATTATTGTCTAATCTAGCAGAAAGAAGGAGGTGAAAGGGTGAACCACTTTTTAATATCTCTGGTGTTTTGAAGAAGATGGAATTCAAAATAGCCTAATATTCCGGATTCTGAGAGTAACCATATCCATTTAGTTTGTAGTGCAGGAAATTCCCTGGCTGCTGTGGGGATAAATCGGCATTCCCCAGGTGCAAGGAACAGGAAAATGGGACGGAGCTCTGTCACCTTAGAACTACCCCTTCATGTGTTGCCTTCAGGTTTCCTGGGACTTCCCCAGTGAAGACAACTGAACCTACGTTCGCATTTAAATGAGGCAGAATGGGTAATTTCCGATCTCTCGTCTAAGCTTCCTTGGAGAATTAGTGATGCGGAAACTCCAATTCTCAAGGAAGTCCGTGACAGTAGACCAGATGGCATGAATGTAATATATGAAGACCTGACTAAATTTAATGCTGGATAACTCTTTTGAAGCACCTCAAGCACAGGATCTCAGCCTTTACGTGGTACTGGATAAAAGAAAACATGCCAGGCAAGTTACTAGGTTGATGGATTTTGGTAGTCCGGTCAACATTGTATATCTCGATTTTCAAAAAACTTTTGACAAGGTACCACATAAAAGGCTACTAAGTACGGTTGAGTTTTTATGAACAGATTTTGGGTTGGATATGGGACTGATTGCATTCTCGTAGACAGATGGTAATTATTAATGGTAGTGGTTCTGTATAGGGACTGGTTAGTAGTGGAATCCTGCAGGGACCAGTGTTAGGACCAATGCTCTTCACTGTCTTTATCAGTAATTTGGCTGAAGCCGTCGAGGAAACTATCCACAAGTTTGTAAGTAATACAAATGTATGTGCAGGTGCAAGGACCTTAGATGAGAAAAGTAGATTGCAAGCAGATCTGGACGTGATGGGGTAATGGGCATATATCCAATAGACATCCTTTAATATAGATAAGTATAGTGTTATGCACTTGGGTAGGGGGCAACACCAAGCATGTATATACCCTATAGGATTGCGTATTAAAGCCTGCTGAGCAGGAGAAGGACTGGATGTTATAGTACATGAATCATTGAAGGTCCATGAACACTGCCACAAGTCTATTACAAAAGTGAATTGGGTGTTAGGATGTATTGTTAGGACGATGGGTTATGGGACGTAGCAGTCAGTAGAGGAGAGGCTTGATGGACCAGCTGGTCCTTTCCTGTCCTTCATTTTTGTATGTTCATATAGGTACACATATGAAAATAGAGTTAATTATGATTTTCAATATTTTTTATATATTCTGCCCGGTAAATGATAAAAATAAGCAGACAAATTAGATCGGGCTGGAAATTGCTCACGTCGGCATGGCAACATCCGCAGCAGCTCCTATGAATAAAAGGTACAAATTTACTTACCGCGGATCCGAGGCGTACAAATCGCGACATCAGCCCAGCCTCTGAACAGCGTGGGTTGATGCGCATGGGAAATATCTGTGAGAATGGAAGCCCCACCCACAAGCAGGCAAGTAGAAATCATTCATTTAAAGTGAACTTCTCTATGTTAGTGTCAATAAAACTTTAACATATCTTGTAAAAAGCCAAGCAAATGATTTAATTTAATGAAACTTACAGAAGTTAAAAGTAAAAAAAAGTTTTTAATTTTTAATTTTTAAACTTTTTTTAATGATCAAAAAATATTAAAATAAGAGTAATTTGACATTCCACATTTTTTAAATTTAATTTTTTGGTGTTTCGCAGTCGGTAACAGTCACCACAATTTTAAAAAGTAGTGTAGGGCTGGTATTTTCCAGCGCACCTTTTGGTGGCGTAAGTATCTTCATTCCAGCTGGGCAGATGGGTAAGTTTACGAACGTTTAATGCTTTCTATAATTTTAGCGTACTATGTCCCTTTAATTCGGAACTGTCACACCACCGGCGAACCAACGGGAGCAAGTTCGCAATTTCCGGGTTTTCATGCGCACGTGCACATTTGCGTTCTTGCACAATTGGCGGAGAGACAGGATGCCATTCAGGGACGGCATCTGTGGGTGAGCAATTTCTGGGCCAAATTCTTAATTTACTTCAGAGCCTTCAAACTCAATGCTGAGCAGTGCTTCAGAAAACCCTTGCAAAATGTGACATTTTTTTTAGATACCTGGAGAATTTCCTCAGGGGGTCTCCCGCTCTGCCACTGGAACTTCAGCGGAACTGCCATGGAAATCCATTTGCCTTGTTTTTCCGGGGTTTCTGCGGCACTTCCGCTGAAGTTAGGATGAGCAGGACAACCCTCGGGAATTTGAACCCTAAAAGATGTCGTCAAGTCGCATGAACTAAAATAATCTGGAGTCAATACACTAAGCTAATTAAACATTTTTTTTTGTGTCCAGAAAGTCTATATAATACCAGATGATAATGTATTGAGCCAAATTATATAACAGCAAGTACATAACTATACTCTGAGATGGATCAGCATCATTCTGCAGAGATCAATCTTTTACAGGGACACAATAGGTTATTTTAACTGAGCATTCCAGCAACACAGATAAACAGCAACACATGACAATATCAGAAACCCAGTTGCAGAATGGTAATTTTGAATTAATCTATGTTATATTTGAAGAACCAGACCTAATACATGTAGCAGGAGGTTAATTCACTGCAGTAACTGGGTTCTTCACACAGGCCATGGTTGCCATGGTAAATTTTGTTCTCTGACAGATTTCATTCTCTGTACTCGAAAGTGTCTCACGACTGCAACAAATTAAAAATAGTCTCTATGCACTACAAAGGTACTCAGAGCTACTACCGATAAAGGAAAGTAATGCAATATACCTTCCATTCATTTGTTTCTTGTATTGCTATCTGTTTTAAATAGAAGAACACTTTAATTACTAGTTTTGTTTAATGTAATTTTTCATTTCATGATGGAATTAGTCTCTATGTGGAAATAAAGATTCCATATTTTTTGAGGGTTGGAAAGAGGATCCCTACGTTAAACTGTTTAACGTAAAACTTAAGTTTGAATACACAGTCGTCCTTCAATATAACATTCTCCATTATGCCACAAACTCTGAGATAACATACACTGTTGCTAGCTATGCACAAGATCCTGCAGATAATACCATTTCTTACGACTTATGGCTTTTTATGGCAGCATAATGGAAATGAGGCCCGGGCCTCTAAATGGCTCAGGCCTCTCGCCAGCAAGTACAAACGAGCAGCAGTCGCACTCAGCCCACTGCCCACTCATTCTCCACCGGTAGTTAGAATCATCTTTTGTGTTTTTTAATCTGGTAGCTGCTGCCAAAACTGAAAAATTTTGGCAACAGTACCTAGATGGATGGCAGTTACCTGTTGCCTTGCCATCCAAAAGAAAATGCATACATATAAGCACTTAATTGACTTCATCTACAATGTTTTTGAAATGAACATAATTTGTCTCACCCCTCTTTCCTTCCTTGAATAGGCAGTGGAACTCGGCCTCCTCTGTCTAACGCAGAAGTGATGTTGATTATGTTCAAATGATTAGATCTCCAAATGCTCTCCACTCTGTCCATGAAGTGTTTTTGCACCTCTGTGGGCAATACCTCCTCCACATCTCTGTTTTTCACAAAGAATTCAACCTGGTATGGCAATTTCAACGCTGTAGCAAGAAAGAAATTTAATTTAGCTTGACTAATGAATGTGAGCAAAGTTCCCCTTTACGCTTTACAAAACAACAACAGATTTTGCATATTGCTATGTGTTTGCATTATGTCCTATAGAAAAAAATACCATACCCTTGTGCAGAGGATAAGCTATACAGTAGCCCTTTTGCAGAAAACTTTTGCTCAATATTTGCCAACGTTACAACATTTACCAGTTGAAAATGTTGATGTATGCTCACTTAGATTATGTAAGAGGACGAAGTGTAAGAGTGAGAAAGAAGTGATTAGTTGTAAGCATAAACTTTTTTTTAGATTTTCAGTTGTAACTCAAAAATTATACAGCCTAGAAATTGATTTGCGCAGGAACAGATAGGCCCAAGACCCACCCGATATTGCGTCTTGGACCTCATTTACATTCAGACCAGGGAGCCAGGCAGCTCGCCAGCAAAAACCATTTGAATTTCAGGTCGCTTCTGGTGACACATGTGGGGTCTTGCACGAAGGGGGAGGGGGGTGATCAGGACAGGGAGGGAGTGGTACAATTGGGAGATGGAGGGAGGGGTAGCCTTTGGGAAGTGGGGGACAAGGTAGCAATCAGGAATGGGATCAGCAGTGGCCAGCAGCAACAGCCTATGGTTTTAAAGTGAATTTGGGAGGTGCACTCCAGCACCTCCCAGCTCCAAGTTCAAGTAAGTATTTTTTAAAAACTTACCTTTTTGGCAGCAGCCTGCAGTGGGTTTGCATATGCAAATAGCCTAACACCTGTTTCAGGCATGGGCCCTGGACACCTCTTTGATACCTACACCAATATGGCGGGCAGCCCACTTCCTGCTCAGAAAGTCTGTGTGCATACCGCACACCATATGGGATACTTCAGCGCCCATTTTATGCCTGTAAAACAGGCAGCATCATTGAATTTCAAGGCCAATGTCTGCAAATGGGAGTCATGATGTGGAGATGCCGGTGATGGACTGGGGTTGACAATTGTAAACAATTTTACAACACCAAGTTATAGTCCAGCAATTTTATTTTAAATTCACAAGCTTTCGGAGGCTACCTCCTTCCTCAGGTGAACGATGTGGAAATGAAGTCCTCGAAATGAAGTCGCATTTATAATTCACAGAACAATGCTGGTGATAACAGACAGTTTTTTCAACTGCCCGTTGCCAAGGCAATCAGTGTGCAGACAGACAGGTGTTACCTGCCAGGTCTCAGAATATACAAATCACCAAAAAAAACAACAAACAAAAAAAAACAGAGATAGAGAGGTAGAAACATAGAAAAGACAGCAACTGACCCGTTATATTAAAAACAGATAACATTTGTTCGCTGGTGGGGTAACGTGTAGCGTGACATGAACCCAAGATCCCGGTTGAGGCCGTCCTCATGGGTGCGGAACTTGGCTATCAATTTCTGCTCTACGATTTTGCGTTGTCGTGTGTCTCGAAGGCCGCCTTGGAGTACGCTTACCCGAAGGTCGGTGGCTGAATGTCCTTGACTGCTGAAGTGTTCCCCGACTGGGAGGGAACCCTCCTGTTTGGCGATTGTTGCGCGGTGTCCGTTCATCCGTTGTCGCAGTGTCTGCATGGTCTCGCCAATGTACCATGCTCCGGGGCATCCTTTCCTGCAACGTATGAGGTAGACAACGTTGGCCGAGTCACAGGAGTATGAACCATGCACCTGGTGGGTGGTGTCCTCTCGTGTGATGGTGGTATCTGTGTCGATGATCTGGCATGTCTTGCAGAGGTTACCGACAACGCACGGACAACCTCACGATGCTCCACTTTTCCAGCTTCCACCCTAACCACGTCAAAGAGGCCATCCCCTATGGACAGGCCCTGCGAATACACAGGGTCTGCTCAGACGAGGAGGAACGCGATGGACACCTACAGACGCTGAAAGACGCCCTAGTAAGAACGGGATATGACGCTCGACTCATCGATCGACAGTTCCGACGGGCCACAGCAAAAAATCGCATAGACCTCCTCAGGAGACTAACACGGGACGCAACCAACAGAGTACCCTTTGTCGTCCAGTACTTCCCCGGAGCGGAGAAACTACGCCATGTTCTCCGCAGCCTTCAACATGTCATCAATGACGACGAACACCTCGCTATGGCCATCCCCACACCTCCACTACTCGCCTTTAAACAGCCACCCAACCTCAAACAGACCATCGTTCGCAGCAAATTACCCAGCTTTCAAGAGAACAGCGTCCACGACACCACACAACCCTGCCGCGGTAACCTCTGCAAGACATGCCAGATCATCGACACAGATACCACCATCACACGAGAGGACACCACCCACCAGGTGCATGGTTCATACTCCTGTGACTCGGCCAACGTTGTCTACCTCATACGTTGCAGGAAAGGATGCCCCGGAGCATGGTACATTGGCGAGACCATGCAGACACTGCGACAACGGATGAACGGACACCGCGCAACAATCGCCAAACAGGAGGGTTCCCTCCCAGTCGGGGAACACTTCAGCAGTCAAGGACATTCAGCCACCGACCTTCGGGTAAGCGTACTCCAAGGCGGCCTTCGAGACACACGACAACGCAAAATCGTAGAGCAGAAATTGATAGCCAAGTTCCGCACCCATGAGGACGGCCTCAACCGGGATCTTGGGTTCATGTCACGCTACACGTTACCCCACCAGCGAACAAATGTTATCTGTTTTTAATATAACGGGTCAGTTGCTGTCTTTTCTATGTTTCTACCTCTCTATCTCTGTTTTTTTTTGTTTGTTGTTTTTTTTGGTGATTTGTATATTCTGAGACCTGGCAGGTAACACCTGTCTGTCTGCACACTGATTGCCTTGGCAACGGGCAGTTGAAAAAACTGTCTGTTATCACCAGCATTGTTCTGTGAATTATAAATGCGACTTCATTTCGAGGACTTCATTTCCACATCGTTCACCTGAGGAAGGAGGTAGCCTCCGAAAGCTTGTGAATTTAAAATAAAATTGCTGGACTATAACTTGGTGTTGTAAAATTGTTTACAATTGCAAATGGGAGAAAGAAGACCAATAGTCTGTATTTTAGAGTGCGTTACATGTAGCACATTATTTATGGGCTAACAAATTCTAAATATAAACCAAAGTTATCCTTTGTATTGTTCGCTAGGCGATCAGACTACCACATAAATTAAGGAGGGAACAAATATTTAAGCATTCAAATGCACTTGAGGAATTCTCCCCCATGATTCCACCTGTAATTGCTGCCGAAATGGTGACTGTTAGAAAATTTGGACAGTGAGGCCTACTGCCGCACACCACCCTGACTGAGATTCCCCTTTCCTTCCCCTTTTGGGACTGCTGCTGGATGCTCTTTTCAGCCCACCACCATGCGACATTGTATTGAGTTAGACTTGGGACATGATTCTGAATACAGCTGGTTTTTAACTCCTTTGCATACTGTGATTCAATTAAAGGAACTATTACAAAGCTAACAGTAGACAATGTCACAATAATAAATACCTAAAAAGCTTAACATCTCCCAACAGCTAAAAGAACTTCTGACCTTGCAGACCAGCCCTCTTTCAGAGGGTTTGGCTTTACCTTCTTCTTCCTAGTCACAGATCACATTATTTAACTGAACCGTTGGTGCCAATATTTTTGGGCTTCTATTTTTGGACCTAAATGGCCCACAGTGACCTCTGTCTTTTGCTGTGCCCCTCACATGCATGGCCTTTACACACTTTGAGCACACTTGCTAATTCTGGTTATTTCCAGAGAGTGCTTCCATTTCCTATTTTCACTGCTGGTGCTAATTAAGTTCTCAATATCTGCTTTGGAGCAATGGGTAGGTAGCTGTCATTACGCATCAAAAAAATGACACCAGAGTTTCCTCAAAAGTAATCTTCTGTTCCACTTTCAGAAATTTATATGATTGGGCTGCCTGAATGGAAAAAAATAAAATCAAATTTACTGATACCCAAGCAAAGTGATGTGGTTTACTTAATGGTTGTGGTTTGTTCAGGGAATAACAGGAAAACCTATGCTATGTTGTTTTTTTCCAGAGGGCGATTTTCTGTGAGCTCATTAAAATTATATGGTGCCTAAAAGTCAAAAGAAAATGGATCCCTAAATAAATTAACTCACTGTGAATAAAACATGTTCATTCATTTGGGGTTATTTTATGACCATGCAACAGTGGTGGGGAATCTCATCAATAGACGGAAAATCAGGAGTGGTGCACCAACGATTATTTGATGTGCAATGGCCCCCACTGCCATGTACTCAAAAAATTACCTCCAATGTCCAAATAAAAGCTTGCGAGACAACTGCAAGACTTTGATGAGAAACTTAAGTGGCAATGTGAACTCATTATGCATATCATTTGGAACAGCATGCTCCATTACCTAAAAGACCCATGAGCAATATCACAAAAGAACTATGGGTGCTAAATTGGGCTGTGTAGCGCCCGTTGTTTCAGCACTACACAGCCTCTCCGACATCCAAGATGGTGTCTTGGATGCGCACGCACGTTTCCTGCGTGATGTGCACCAGACGCCATCTTGGTATAGGAGTTAGCACAGACGCAGATAACGAACGTTGGAATCATGTAAAGTAGGGAGAAAATGGTTTCAATGTGCAACGCTGATTTAAAATGATAGACACCATTTTGGGACTTAACGCTCAACTCAACGCACAGTCTTAACCCCGGCCATCTGAATGTGTCTTAGAGCGCCTGGAGGACCCCCCCCCCCCTCCACCAGCGCTATTTAAAAGGACCATGCAGGATTTACAGGTTAGTGGCTGGATTATTGCTTCTGGCTGCCAAGATATTTGTACCTGTTTTTGGAGGTCTCCTAGACTTCAGTACTAGGATGTGGGGACATAGCCTAACATTTAGAGCCAGGACGTGCAGGAGTGAAGTTAGGAAATGCTTCTACACGCAAAGGGTGGGAGACATTTGGAAAGCTCTTCTGCAATGGCAGCTGATGCTAGCTCACTTGTGAATGTTAAATCTGAGATTGATAGATTTCTGTGAACCAAGGGTATTAAGGGATATGGGGCTAAGACGGATATATGGAGTTAGGTCACAGGTCCACCATGATCTCATTGAATGGTGGAACTGGCTCGATGGGCTAAATGCCACTGCCACTTGCTGCCTCTTGATATGTGCCACCTTCTGCTGCAAGAAAGCGGGACGTCTGTCTGGGTGATGTGCCTGTCATGTTTGAATAGCTGCCAGTGTGCGTGGCCTATGAGTTGTGGGTGGGCGGCTTGAAACAGTGGTGATGCGTAAGGGTGAGAGGAAGCATCTGATTGGAACAGTTCAGTACTAATGGAAAAAGCTTATTGCGGATGGGGGTGTAGTGCGTGGTGCAGCTGGTATGAGACACCACTTGACAGTTCACCTCGCTCACCTTGCCCACTCATGTCAAAGCATTGAACTTCTTCCTGCACTGCATCCATGTTCATGATGCTGTGCGCCTGGCATTGACTTCATCCCCCCCAGCCTCCCACTGCCTTTTGAGTATATGTCTGGAGGGCCTCTTGCGGATATAGGATGTCCCTCCTTCTGTCCACCTCTTGCACCAAGGTCTCTAGTGCATCAGCAGAGAACTTTGGTGCTTGCACTCTCGCAGGCCTGGTACCAACTCAGATCGGTAGATTGGTGAGGTCTGTCGTGCAGATTGGAGGATGTGGGTTTTAGTAGTGTGCAACCTTTATTCAATGTTTTAACATAACTCATCAGTGTGTAAACATAGGGACGGGACCTGCATCTGTGTTTTACGTGTGCCATGTCTAATCTCTGTTCAAATAACAACTACCAGCTACTTTTAAGAGATTTCTAAGAATCATCCTCCCTTTAAGAGATTGTGCTCCCTCTGGTGGTGGAAAGTGCAAATTGCATTGATTCCACATGCAAGGCCTGGAATGGAACGCTGATTGCAGGTAAGTGCTCTGGTGGGTCCAAACTTGCGTTCTGCCTGCGCAGGGGCCATTGGGCGCAGGGTAATAGCACATTACGCTACCCACGTCCAAAAACGGCCCCTATCGAATTTTTCCCCCTATGTGTGTATAATAGAAAATATTCATTTCTCTAAACCAATCAAACCCCTCATTCCTCAAGCAAATAATTAATGTATAGGATCTCACCTCTTGGTTGTTTGACAGTAAAGATGATGTTTTGCATCATTGTCTCATACGTGTTCCTATTATAAGCAGTTATCTAACCAAAAGAAAACAAAAATTAACTTCAGAATTTATGTATGTTGTGCAATTATTTTTAGTGCCCAGTAAAAAAGTGATATATTTTAAACTATAATTACATATTAACATTTTTTCATGTCATTAAAGATTAAACATTACATTACATGTAATTTGTTGAAAGCAGTATATCAATCTGAATGAATCTTCCTGTTGCATTAAGTATAATGTACTAAACTACACGCATCACGTTAAAAAAAGGAATTTAGATCAAGAATACTTAACTTTGTTTATTTTACTGCAATATTATATTGCATACTTTCTATGGAGTACGACGGCAGTGAGCTAGAATTATAAATAGGTGGTTGATTATAAGTACAGCATACTTGGAGTGTGAAAATTTTTCTGATGGGGTTGTACACACATTATCAAAATATTACGGTACTATCTGGTGCATGTACATAAAATGTAAGTACTTCAATTATTCTCTCTCCAACGTCACTCAAAGTTGGCGTGCCATAAAGCAGTCCATCATGGTATGCTGTCCGCTGAATAAAGCGAAGCCAGCGTGGCCGATCAGGGTGGTCATGTAGGCTGGCGCTGAATGTGATAGGAGTACTGGTATATACACCTAGAATAGAGAGTTGAGATTGAAATAAAAAGTAAATGCCAATTTTACATTGTGAAAGGTAGGATTTAGGCAGTAATGAACAAGAAGCTTCTTCTGTGCCAAAATGATCATTGTAAAACATCTAATGCATATCTGCCTTTTTTATTATTGACATGACCATCCTATATTACATAGAATTACATAGAATGTACTGCACAGAAACAGGTCATTCGGCCCAACTGGTCTTTGTCGGTGTTTATGCTCCACACGAGCCTCCTCCCACCCGTCTTCATCTCTATCAGCATAACTTTCTATTCCTTTCTCCTTTATGTGTTTATCTAGCTTCCATTTAAATGCATCAATGCTAATTACCTCAACATCTCCTTGTGGTAGTGAGTTCCACATTCTAACCACTCTCTGGGTAAGGAAGTTTCTCCAGAATTCCCTATTGGATTTATTAGTGATCATCTTATATTTATGGCCCCTATCATATTTATGGTCCCTAATTTATATTTATGGCCCCTAAATCTTATTTACAGACCTGTAAGTAATCAAATAATATTTTAAAATATAAAAAAACAAGTGGTCTAAACCTTTAACTACAGAGTAAATATTTTTCAAATGGAGTTTAAACTTTAAAGTGACAGTTTGTGGAACTGGGTGGTGCAACTAATTTGACACTGGGCCCCGAATTCCTTCCATCGTTGCACCAGGAAACTGCAGTAATGTGGGCAGGTGAGGGGTGCAAAATGGGGCAGGATGGCATTGCCCTGTCTCTATGCCTCATTTTGCACTTGCGGGCACGTAATTATGATGTAACATGTTTCCCAGGGGCAGTGCAATTTCAGGGTGCTTATTTCTGGTGGTGCAGAATAAGATATCACCAAATCAAAGGATGTGCATCCATAGTGGTTGAGGTAGTGCAGAGCACGATGTTGGTGGAGGCATATTTGTCCACTGTGTACTGCACATGTACACACAACTGATAGTTAATGATTGGCTCTGGCAGCAGTTAGGTGCATGTGTCCTTCACTAAATCCTGCTGTACTGCTCTTGCATGCTGCAAAGGTGACTCTTCAGCAACATTTTCTGGGTCACTGTCAGCCTCCTTGTCTGGCCTGGCTTGTGGACAAGCCTCCTCCTCTACATTTTCCATGCTTAAGCCTCTTTGAAAGATAAAGTAGTGCAACATGCAACTGACAACAATGATCCCATCACAAAGAACAGAATTGCATTTAAATGGAATTACCATCAAATTGACCATTAAAATGATGTCTTGCACATTTAGCTGTGCAATTAAGCAGGAATCCAGTGAAATGGATCAACATTCAAATTAGTGGTCCATGTCGCCGTTCTGCATTGGTGCAAACATTTCTGTCCCTATGCTTATTCATCAGGGTAAGGGATAATAACATATTTCTTCATCCACCTTACAGCAAGGGTCCTTGGAAGAGCATACTTAAAGTTGAAGACATTTTAAATTGAAAAACAGATTAGAAAAATGGATCTTTTCCACATAAAGAGCCTCAGCCTCTTTTATTTTTATTTGTTTGTCACTGAAAACTTGATTGTGACCATCCAGAATCATTTACTTTAGGTTTCTTAACAGTCAGAGAAAACACATCTTCATCCTTTCTTTCTTGGCTTGATTTATTAGAATTGAGGTACCAAAGATGAATGAATATTGTTCTAATCTATATCATTCAAACCTCTAACAGCTTCAGTCTATTCGAAATATCTATCAGCAAAAGACTCGAGTCCATCACATGCCTACATGCAAAAATAGGCAGAAATCAGTTCTGTCTAATTTCAGCCCCACTTATCCTACCAGTTAGGCCTGGGGTGGGCGTCGGAAACTCCTGTCCAAGACTGGTGGGAGCTTCATTAGCTTATTCAAAAGGAAGTGAGAAAGCTTCCCCCGCCCAATTCTTTGGCCAGCAGATACTCTGGATGCCAAGTCTACTGTATAAGAAACCTGGTGGGAAGGATGATTCAGTGTCATTCAGTCCCATTTCTGGGTCCTTTTTGTTATTTTCTTTCCTGCTGTCACTTAAATTTTCATGACTTTTTGTGCTAGTTGCCCGTAATATTTTCTTTACCCTCAGCACCTTCACTGGCACCAGTGGCTTTTTTTAAAGAAAGGAAGAACTTGCGTTTATATAGCACCTTTCATGACCTCAGGAAGTCCCAAAGCACTTTTTAGCCAATGAGGTACTTTTGAAGTGTAGTTGTAATGTAGTTGCAATATAGGAATCGCAGCAGCCAATGTGCGCACAGCAAGGTCCCACAAACAGTAATGAGATAATGACCAGATCATCTGTTTTTTAGTGATGCTGGTTGAAGGATAAATATTGGCCAGGACACTGGGGAGAACTCCCCTTCTCTTCTAAATAGTGCTGTGGGATCTTTTATGCCCACCTGAGAGGGCAGATGGGGCCTCCAACACTACAGCACCCCCGCAGTACTGCAGTGGAGTGTCAGTCTTGATTTTATGCTCAAGTCTCTGGAGTGGGATTTGAACCCACGATTTCTGACTCAGAGGCAAGAATGCTACCACCGAGCCACAGCTTCTAAAGAAGTGGAGGGGCTGTGGAGGAATGTCAGAAAGGTCAAGCTATCTAAAAGGTGGTTCATGACTTCCTGCTAGCACCTGCATGTGCAGAGAGAGGTAAAATTATCTCATTTTGGCAGATGTAGTGCTTTTGGAGGCTTTGCTTTCGAAAGGAAGTTATGCTAACAGACCACCAATGGATCATTACAATGTGTGCATGCCTGACTAAGTGTGCTGATGAATGGCTCCTCAGAAGCACCCAAGTCACAGAATGTCATGCTTTTTTTTATTCGTTCATGGGATGTGGGCATCGCTGGTGAGGCCAGCATTAATTGCCCATCTCTAATTGCCCTTGAGAAGGTGGTGATGAGCCGCCTTCTTGAACCGCTGCAGTCCGTGTAGTGAAGGTTCTCCCACAGTGCTGCTAGAAAGGAAGTTCCAGGATTTTGATCCAGCGACGATGAAGGAACGGCGATATATTTCCAAGTCGGGATGGTGTGTGACTTGGAGGGGAACATGCAGGTGGTGTTGTTCCCATGTGCCTGCTGCTCTTGTCCTTCTAGGTGGTAGAGGTCGCGGGTTTGGGAGGTGCTGTCGAAGAAGCCTTGGCGAATTGCTGTAGTCCATCCTGTGGATGGTACACACTGCAGCCACAGTGCGCCGGTGGTGAAGGGAGTGAATGTTTAGGGTGGTGGATGGGGTGCCAATCAAGCGAGCTGCTTTGTCCTGGATGGTGTCAAGCTTCTTGAGTGTTGTTGGAGCTGCACTCATCCAGGCAAGTGGAGAGTATTCCATCACACTCCTGACTTGTGCCTTGTAGATGGTGGAAAGGCTTTGGGGAGTCAGCATGATCAAGAGCCACCATCGCTCGAATGGCTATCTTTTCAGGGTCTGCAAGGACACCTGCAGCTACCATCCAGTATGGGGCTGCCACGTGCAGGGATAGTGACAGTTAGCTATAGACTGAAACTTGTCTGAACCTTCATGGAGGCCCTGCTGCAATGCTGACCTAGGAGGATGGAACCGTGGAATGGCACAGAAAGCAACCCTCCTCACAAGGACCTCATGCAGCACCACCTCGACTTCATCAACCAGTGAATAGGGGTCAGATGCTGGGCTAATCGATCACATGTATGCAGACTCATGCTTGCATATAGGGTTCTCTTTCCCTTCATGTTGGCCTGCCATATCTCAATGGCCTGTCCCTTCAGTCTTGGCAGACACCCTTCGAGACTTTTCAAAGGCTTTCTGAATTTTTTGTCTGCCAATTGTGACACTTCCCTTTAATTGTCTCCATCCCTTTAAATTTGACCTTTATTTAAATTTCCTCTCCCATCTCTCGTGTCCTCCCTAGGCACGTCTGAGTCTCACTGAAGAACTGAATGTTATTTGCACTTGACCATTCCGGTATGATTTGCTCCAATTCTTAACCATATAGAACTGACTCAGAACTGAAAACAAAATCGGCCCCTGTACCTCAGAAAAGACACACTCAAGTCCCCTGAAAGTTTTTTTTTCAAAAAATTGAGCTTTGAAGCTTCGAAAATATTTTTGCAAACACACAAATACTACTAGAAACTGAATTACTGCTATACTACCATTGTTCATACCCTTTTTTTTCAAAAAATATACTTTATTCATAAAATTTGCAGCAGTACATACAATACAGTTGTCATATCACTTTCCAAACGTACACAATACAGATTATACAATTTGCAGGTTACGTCAAGTACAGTACAATGAACACATTGGACATAATTACAGTTCATGACACTCTAGGGTGTCTCATTGTATCATACTCAACACAGATTATTGCTTACAGATTCATTTCAGATTCATTACAGGTACATTTCAGCAATTTGAATTTTACATTCTGCCCGAGGGGGTTTTTCCCTGATTGCATCCCCTCGGTTTACAATGGCGGGAAGGCTCTAAACGGTTGCCTTTCCCCACAGGGCCTTTGCGGCGGCCGCCTTATTCAAAATACAGTTCTTTGTTTAGCTACATAACTCGGCTACCATACATAAGAGGATGCATTTACACTGCAGCTACCAATCTCAGACTGGTAGCTGCAGTTCAGGTTCCAGCCAGGCAGAACTTTGTTTACATTGCTTGGTTTCTGTCTGGCTGGAAATGTAACTCTCCTATTTTAGAGAGAGTTCTGTGCATACCTGTATAGCTGCAGCAGCAAAGCTGTATCCCCAAAGTTAGAAATGTAAATATTTGGGGAGCAGCAAGGGGAGAATCTCTGCTCTCTAAATGTTTAAATTAAGGTCGGGTCAGTTTACAAAGTGTCCAACAAAAGTCCTGAGCACTTTGCAAACCAAGTTTGACACCGCATTGGATTTATACTCCAATCTCACTCTACTTCTCTTGAGAGTCAGGTTTGGCCCTGTCTCTGGATTTACACTGCCTACTCAGCATCAGTGCAAAGTTGAAATTACTACACCGATGGTAAAGTTGGAGTTTAAATACAATGTAAGAAAACATTAAATAGGATTGCTTACCAGATGTTTCCTGAAAGGAACGAAATCCTTCTTGAAAATAGCCCCTCTCCAATACATGGACAAATAAGACCCCTGCCATGGGAGTCACATACTGATCAGCGAAAATGGAACATATTGTAATAAGGAACACTGCAAAACAAAACAAATCAATTAAACAAACACAATAAACACACTTCCTAAATTGTTTTGGAGTGATACACATTTTATTAGGAATGTATTATAAAGCCTTGGCACCCTATTTGACCCAGAGATGAGCTTGCAACCTCATATCCGCTCCATCACCAAGACCGCCTATTTCTGCCTCCGTAACATCACCCGTCTCCACCCTTGCCTCAGCTCATCTGCTGCTCAAACCCTCATCCATGTCTTTGTTACCTCTAGACTTGATTATTCCGATGCTCCCTTGGCTGGCCTCCCATCTTCCACCCTCCATAAACTTGAGCTCATCCAAAACTCTGCTGCTCATATCCTAACTTGCACCAAGTCCTGTTCACCCCTCACCCCCGTGCTCGTTGATCTACATCGGCTCCCGTTCTGGCAACGCCTTGATTTTAAAGTTCTCATCCTTGTTTTCAAATTCCTCCATGGCCTCGCCCCATCATATCTCTGTAACCTCCTCCTGCCCTACAACTCTCCGAATCTCAGCACTCCTCCAATCCTGGCCTCTTGCACATCCCCGTTTTTAATCACTCTACCATTGGCGGCCGTGCCCTCAGCTGCCTAGGCCCTAAGCTCTGGAATTCCCACCCTAAACCTCGCCAAATCTCCACCTCTCCTTCTTTAAGACACTCCTTAAAACCTACCACTTTGACCAAGCTTTTAGTCACCTGTCCTAATATCTCCTTATGTGGCTAGGTATCAAAATTTGTTTGAAAATTTGATGTTTTACTACGTTAAAGGCGCTATATAAATGCAAGTTGTTGCTGTTGTTATTGTACTTTGCTTCTCCATTAAGAAAAAAAGAGCCATAAATAACATATTATGTTAGAGAACATCTAATGAGGAGATTACAATAATAATAATTTGAAATTATAATTTACAGAGGAGATCGTCCTCTCCAGTTATGCCTGGTTACTGGTATAATTCTTGTTGGGGGCAGAAAATTGGGCAAGAATCCATTCCGCTGGGTCTCTGTCCAGTTCTGGCACTGTAGCGATCTTCTGGTGTCATTTTAACTGGGCATCAGACATCCCTGCATAAATAAGGTTGGGCACACTTAAAGGACTTGGTAATGACAGGATGGCAAGGTATGTAATACTTCCTGCCATTACTGCCTCAATAACGCTGGGCATAAGTTATGCCTGCCGGCAACAAGTGTTCAGCATTGCCAAAGGCAGCGGAAAGAATCTGGGGTCTTATTTGGGCACAGAGGTCAGTGCAACCTATGAAGGGCACATTGATAAAGAGCTCCCAATAAATGGATTGCTGTCATATTCATGGATCAGACCATTTCCTGCCCCTTTAAGCTGCTGCAGTTGCCGATGGACTGCTGCAAGAGCGACTTAATGCTCTCCCCCACCATTAATTAGACTGACCCCAAGAAATGCACTGGGATCAACACCGAATTTAGGGTTAGGTAGATGTCATACCTCACCACACCTCCAGTGGCATTGCCGCAGGTTAGGAAATTCTCGACCATCTTTCTAGTCATTGCTCAGTCTACTAGTGCTGTTTAGTTAATCAAACTTTAATCTGATTTAATTATGATTTATTTGCATTGCTAAATGATCATTGTAAAAAGGTCAAATGTAAATCATTACTTGAATTTTGCACTTTAGATTATGTAATGAGCTAGAAAGAATCTAATGTTTCAGCTTGAATTCTGTGGTAGGCACAGAGAAAGATATCGTCCTCCTGCAGACAAGATGGCTAGTAGGTTGAGTTCTAAGGTGCAATTCACGTTGGATCCAAATACTGAAAGTGTATATTCTTAAAGAAGAAGGCTGCCTATACCAGAAAGTGAGAAACTAGACTAATGGATGACCTGCCATGAGGAGACAGTGCTTGGAATTATGAGCGTGGAAGGTGTGGGCCAGAGAGGTCTTGGTGACTTGATGCCAGCTCAACAAGGTAAGTGTTCTCTTCAACAAATTCTTCTCACTCCCTCTTCATATTGCCTCACAAACACACAGGGACGTCTACCCAGCAGCATGGCACACAGTCTAATTGCATTGATATTGTCTACTGAACCATTTCAAGCATGAACCTTGCTATTACGTTCCTCTTTTCTTTGTGTTGGGGCTTCCCAAGATGATAGTTCTGCAAGCAGACTCAAGCAGGAAGCTTGCCTTTCTCATGAGCACCTGTCAAGCTCTCCTGACCTCACAGGCAGCAGTTCAGATACATTCCCCTTAGAGGAACGAGAAAAAGATCAGGAAGGAGCATCAAGTGAAACACAGAGCAAAAGTGAGAAGGAGCAAGTCATGGTGGCACCAGAGAAACAGAAACACGGTAAAAGGAAGTCCAAGGCCAAATGTTCCTCTGCTGCATGGCTCATGGATTCGTACCTTATGGGGTTGCATGTAGAGAGGAACTCATTAATAACAGAAGCACTTCATGCACAGCTTTGAGAATCCTCTGGCTTAGTGGCAGAAGGCAGAGGGTGATGGTCGAAGGTTGTTTTTGTGACTGGAAGCCTGTGGCCAGTGGGGTACCACAGGGATCGGTGCTGGGTCCCTTGCTGTTTGTGGTCTACATTAATGACTTGGATATGAATGTAAAAGGTATGATCAGTAAGTTCGCTGATGATACAAAAATTGGTAGGGTGGTAAATAGCGAGGAGGATAGCCTCAGTCTGCAGGACGATATAGATGGGTTGGTCAGATGGGCGGAACAGTGGCAAATGGAATTTAACCCGGAAAAGTGCGAGGTGATGCACTTTGGAGGGACTAACAAGGCAAGGGAATACACAATGAATGGGAGGACCCTAGGCAAGACTGAGGGTCAGAGGGATCTTGGTGTGCAAGTTTACAGATCCCTGAAGGCGGCAGAACAGGTAGATAAGGTGGTAAAGAAGGCATATGGGATACTTGCCTTTATTAGCCGAGGCATAGAATATAAGAGCAAGGAGGTTATGATGGAGCTGTATAAAACACTGGTTAGGCCACAGCTGGAGTACTGTGTGCAGTTCTGGTCGCCACACTACAGGAAGGATGTGATCGCTTTGGAGAGGGTGCAGAGGAGATTCACCAGGATGTTACCAGGGCTGGAGCGCTTCAGCTATGAAGAGAGACTGGGAAGATTGGGTTTGTTTTCCTTGGAGCAGAGGAGGCTGAGGGGGGACATGATTGAGGTGTACAAAATTATGAGGGGCACAGATAGGATGGATACTAAGGAGCTTTTTCCCTTCGTTGAGGGTTCTATAACAAGGGGACATAGATTCAAGGTAAAAGGCGGGAGGTTTAGAGGGGATTTGAGAAAGAACTTTTTCACCCAGAGGGTGGTTGGAGTCTGGAACTCACTGCCTGAAAGGGTTGTGGAGGCAGGAACCCTCACAACATTCAAGAAGCATTTGGATGAGCACTTGAAATGCCATAGCATACAAGGCTACGGACCAAATGCTGGAATATGGGATTAGAGTAGACAGGGCTAGATGGCCGGCGCGGACACGATGGGCCGAAGGGCCTCTATCCGTGCTGTATAACTCTATGACTCTATAACTCCCTGCATGATATATTAGAGGCTATGCATAAGTGCAGCTCTGACATCTGTAGAGTCATGTGAGACAATTTGGTAAACCTGATGTCCACCATAGAGTGAGTAGCACCTCCACAGCCATTTGCAGGGAGCTCCCAAGGACTGAGGTGCAAAGTACTCTTATGATGTTGCTTACTGTCCATGGGAAAAGTGACAAAGTGTTTCCCCCTAACATTTGTCACTTGCTTGATACATTGATGGACCAAAGAGTGACGAACACAAATGTCACGAGTGGTGGCTTGAAAGGATCCAGTCGCGTGCAATTTTAATGTTGTGGGTACCTTCACCATCTGTGTGTGTGAAGGGTCTTGTCTGGAGGTCGGGCTGAAAGAGATGTGACGTGTAAATGGTGAAGGCAGGTCTCCTCAGTTGTCCCAAAGTACATGTGCCGCAATCTGAAGTCTTGCATAAAAGGACGCGGCCAAGCTGGGTACGTGAGATGTTTGTTATCTTTGACTGAATGAATTTTCCTCTAAATCCATCACTGCAATTGGAATGCCTAATGGCCTTCCCATACTGATAACTGTGGTCCCTGCTAGGGAAGCGGTTGCTTCAGCAATAGTGCTCTTGGATAAGGTCACTGCAAAAGTTTTCCTTTGCAAAAACGCAGCAGCAAATAATAGGAGAAAGTAATGCACCCACAATAGTGCAGAAACCACTATGAAAAGTCCCCAAAAAATAAAACTTTAAACACAATGGTGAACTGTCACACCTTAAAAATCCAAGCTCTGAAAACCAGAAAAAGGAAATCCCAGCAGTTGCCCTTTTAAACGGGCAAGCAGCAATAAACAGGTCAGAAAAATCAGGGAATTAGTTGTGGGACCAATTTAGATATGATTGTCTACAATTAAGAGGTATAATGAGGCCCATGCACAATCATGGTTTCTGAGCACATCATCTGGGAATTGGCCTTTATATTTCCAAATATTAGGGTGTGCACATAGTGTTTAAATTAACCTTTATCCTGCCAATAGAAAATTTATGTTATGTATTCTGAGGGATTCTTGGGTTTCTAAGGATTAGTAACTAAAGCTGTGGGAAAGCCATCGTTAATTCTCACTTAAGGCAGATAGTTGTTCTTTGTTTTGGTATTGCGTAAGATGGTAACTTGAGTATGCATAGTTAACGACAAAACAAAGGAGCACCAAGGTGGGAAATTTAAGTGACTTCCATTTACGATCAGTTTGGTTTAGCTTGCTCCTCTTGTGGGTTATGATAATCATGGGCTTTTGTTAAGCTAATACCAGAAATTTAAATAATTGAGATGGCATTGGCAAACTTTAATTGGCAATTGAACACAAGAGTAGTGGCCTCTCTCTCTCTCCAGGCAAAGCACAATAGGAGAAAATAGGGTGTAATTGTGGATGTATTTCTGATTTTCTTTTCTCTTTTACTTTTGCTGTGTGATTATGTTTTGGATCATTCCAATAGTTCGGGCTGCTGGCCTGGGAAAAGAGGTAATTATTAACCTGGGCTTGCATAAAGTGTATAAACAGGAATGTGACAGTAACATATGATGTGTGTTAAAAGAATAGCATTGCATTAATTTACCTGTTTAGAATGTAACATTGTATCAGATGTAACCATGAGCAAGCTTAATCCTTAAATCATGCATTTCTTATTATGGCCGGGTAGTATGGTTCCTACTTGTGCTGTAATGCTGTGTCAAATGTAATCAAGTGTAACAACACAGAAAGAGACTGCTGAGGGAGTGCCTAAAAGTCAGGAGTTCCCACTCCTAGGCCCTCAGTTGGGATCAAATGTTCTATCCACGCTGGCACCTGGCTGAAAAGGGTGGAAGCTGGCTGCCTTTGTAAACCCCTTGTAAATTCCTTTTAAATTCTGTTGTAGACTCTATTTTAGTAGCCAGTTGTGCTAAAGCATTCCAAGTTCTAACAACCCTCCAGGTGAAAAAAAATCTTTTTACAATGGGGTTCCGTAAACTGCTTGCAATTCTCTACCTGTGGCCGAACCAGTGTCTTGTACAAACTTATCATCATTTCCTTCCTCTATATTCATGTGTAAAACCCAGAATCCCATTTGCCTTTTCTACGTGGACGCACATCTTTAAAGATCTCAATTATCTGAACACTTAGATAAGAATATAAGAAATAGGAGCAGGAGTAGGCCATACGGCCCCCTCGAACCTTCTTCGCCATTCATTAAGATCATGGCTAATCTCGACCTCAACTCCACTTTCCCGCCCGATCCCCATATCCCTTGCTTACCTTAGAGTCCAAAAATTTATCGATCTCAGCCTTGAATATACTCAATGACTGAGCATCCACAGCCCTCTGGGGAAGAGAATTCCAAAGATTCACCACCCTCTGAGTGAAGAAATTTCTCCTTATCTCAGTTCTAAATAGCCGACCCCTTATCCTGAGACTATGGCCCTGATATTACCAGGGAGGTGGGTTGGCAGCGGGGGGTCGACTGGGCAAGTGGGTAACCCGCCCAGTAAAATTGGTGCATTCCCCACGCGATCGCGTGTAAATTGAAGCCACTTAGCTTGGCTTCCGGGTTTCCCGTTGGAAACCTGCGCAGTGGGCGGACTGCGCACCTGCATCACAGGCTGTCGGGAGCCCTATTTAAAGGGGCAGTTCTCCAATGCTGCTCCTGCAGCAAACAGCCAAAACAGCAACCCAGGGGAAAGGCTGCTCCCAGGTTTAATGATGCCTTACTCCAGATCTTACTGGATGGGTTGAGGAGGAGGAGGAGGGAGATCTTCTACCCGGCGGATGGGAGGAAGTGGCCTGCCTCTGCCACCAAGAAGGCTTGGCTCGAGGTGGCAGAGGAGGTCATCAGTACCAGCAACATATCCCGCACCTGGATATAGTGCAGGAAGCGCTTCAATGACCTAACTAGGCCAGCCAAAGTGAGCACACTTACTCATTCTCCTACACTCTGTCTTCCACCCTACAACTCCTGCACTGCCAACACTACTCTATCACATCACTTCTCACACCCACTCAAACCTCATCCTCAACTTACCTGCACTTACTCACCTCCCCAGTACTCATCCCATCACTACCACTCAACCCAATCCTCATACAATCTCATGGCTCTGTCTCATACTCACCCTCCGATGCATCTCTTTCACGGTCATCCTCACCCAACTACCTTTGCTGCAGCCACAGGGGTTGCATCACGTATGAGTAGTAGGAAGTGTAAGGCAAAGGTTTCGTGAGCACAAAGGGGATGCAAAAGGGTGTTTGATGGTTTGTCATGTTTTTTATTTATATTTGATTCTGGTTCAACTCACATTAAATATTACATTGTCACCGCTACTGCCACATCTTGGCCATTCTTGACGGCTTGTGCAATAAGTCCTTTTTCATGAGGTTCTCCATGAACACCCACACTTGATGCCACCCATTGGGTCACCCTACAGTGGGTGTATGTGTAGTTGCACGACTATTTTGTGCAGGTGCCTGTGGCGCAGCACTGTGTTGTGGAGCTCCATGTGGCGGAAGTGGACGGCATGTCTGGCGAGGCTGGTGATGTTGCTCGTCCTTGGATGAAATGAACAATGCAGCCATGGCGCCCCCCCATCCTGACGGTGTGAGTTTGAGGGGGTCCGCAAAGTAGGTAAATGTGTTTGCGCAGCAGAGTTTAGGCTATAAATTAATAATTTTGAGTGGAAAGACAAAGGTGTTGCAGCCAAAACTTTGTCTGAAGTGACAGAGAGCCCTGCTGCAATACATGAGGATTTCCCCCCGACTGTCAAAAAATCCTTTGCATCTCCCACTGGCTACTGACTGAAACACGTCTGCTCCAACAGGGAGTGTTTCCCACAGCACGGGAAACACGCTGAGGATCCATGAAAATTGCACCCCTGCCAAAATCTCCAGTCAATGAGGTCTGTCAAATACCTCAACTAGGTAAGTAAGTATTTAAATTGTCATCCCGTCGGCTTTAATTGCCGGTGGGAGTCCCGGGAGCCGGGCTCCGGACCTGCCCCAGGATTCCCTGATTTTACGAGCCCCCCCGCCCCCAATGCACCCACTAGGCCATCCTAAAATCGACCCCTATGCCTCCTAGTTCTAGATTCTCCAGCC
Organism: Heptranchias perlo; assembly: GCF_035084215.1. Lineage (NCBI taxonomy): Eukaryota > Metazoa > Chordata > Chondrichthyes > Hexanchiformes > Hexanchidae > Heptranchias > Heptranchias perlo. The sequence continues at coordinate 16,646,386 of NC_090354.1, forward strand.
AGGGGATAAACAACCTCAGGACTGGGCACTGTTCCTTCACTCTGTTAAAAACCTTATTATTTAAGGCACGCATCCTTTCACTGTTCTTTTTCCCAAAATCTACTCCATCACATTTCTTACATTGAACTGTATTTGTCATGTATCTGCCCTCTCTACTAACCTGTCTATGACTTCCTGCAGTTGCTTGCATTCTTCATCACAGTTAGCCATTTGATATCATCACCAAACTACAATGTCATTCTTTTTGTGTCAGTCATTTATATAAATGGGAATCAAAAGAGGTCCCAATCCCTGGGCCCATCACTATCCAAATCCTGCCTATTCCAATAACATCCATTTAAGCCAACTCTTTGCTTTCTGTCCCCCGAAGCCATCTCTATCCATGCAGCTGCATACTTTTTAATACAATGGGGGAAATCATAGAATCATAGAAGTTCACAACATGGAAACAGGCCCTTCGGCCCAACATGTCCATGTCGCCCAGTTTATACCACTAAGCTAGTCCCAATTGCCTGCACTTGGCCCATATCCCTCTATACCCATCTTACCCATGTAACTGTCCAAATGCTTTTTAAAAGACAAAATTGTACCCGCCTCTACCACTGCCTCTGGCAGCTCGTTCCAGACACTCACCACCCTTTGAGTGAAAAAATTGCCCCTCTGGACCCTTTTGTATCTCTCCCCTCTCGCCTTAAATCTATGCCCCCTCGTTATAGACTCCCCTACCTTTGGGAAAAGATTTTGACTATCTACCTTATCTATGCCCCTCATTATTTTATAGACTCCTATAACATCACCCCTAAACCTCCTACTCTCCAGGGAAAAAAGTCCCAGTCTATCCAACCTCTCCCTATAAGTCAAACCATCAAGTCCCGGTAGCATCCTAGTAAATCTTTTCTGCACTCTTTCTAGTTTAATAATATCCTTTCTATAATAGGGTGACCAGAACTGTACACAGTATTCCAAGTGTGGCCTTACTAATGTCTTGTACAACTTCAACAAGACATCCCAACTCCTGTATTCAATGTTCTGACCAATGAAACCAAGCATGCTGAATGCCTTCTTCACCACCCTATCAACCTGTGACTCCACTTTCAAGGAGCTATGAACCTGTACTCCTGGATCTCTTTGTTCTATAACTCTCCCCAACGCCCTACCATTAACGGAGTAGGTCCTGGCCCGATTCGATCTACCAAAATGCGTCCCCTCACATTTATCTAAATTAAACTCCATCTGCCATTCATCGGCCCACTGGCCCAATTTATCAAGATCCCGTTGCAATCCTAGATAACCTTCTTCACTGTCCACAATGCCACCAATCTTGGTGTCATCTGCAAACTTACTAACCATGCCTCCTAAATTCTCATCCAAATCATTAATAGAAATAACAAATAACAGCGGACCCAGCACCGATCCTTGAGGCACACCGCTGGTCACAGGCCTCCAGTTTGAAAAACAACCCTCTACAACCACCCTCTGTCTTCTGTCGTCAATCCAATTTTGTATCCAATTGGCTACCTCACCTTGGATCCTGTGAGATTTAACCTTATGTAACAACCTACCATGCGGTACCTTGTCAAAGGCTTTGCTAAAGTCCATGTAGACCACATCTACTGCACAGCCCTCATCTATCTTCTTGGTTACCCCTTCAAAAAACTCAATCAAATTCGTGAGACATGATTTTCCACTCACAAAACCATGCTGACTGTTCCTAATCAGTCCCTGCCTCTCCAAATGCCTGTAGATCCTGTCTCTCAGAATACCCTCTAACAACTTAGCCACTACAGATGTCAGGCTCACCGGTCTGTAGTTCCCAGGCTTTTCCCTGCGGCCCTTCTTAAACAAAGGCACAACATTTGCTACCCTCCAATCTTCAGGCACCTCACCTGTAGCTGTTGATGATTCAAATATCTCTGCTAGGGGACCCGCAATTTCCTCCCTAACTTCTCATAACGTCCTGGGATACATTTCATCAGGTCCCGGAGATTTATCTACCTTGATACGCGTTAAGACTTCCAGCACCTCCCTCTCTGTAATTTGTACACTCCTCAAGACATCACTATTTATTTCCCCAAGTTCCCTAACATCCATGCCTTTCTCAACCGTAAGTACCGATGCGAAATATTCATTTAGGATCTCACCATCTCTTGTGGTTCCGCACATAGATGACCTTGTTGATCCTTAAAAGGCCCTACTCTCTCCCTAGTTACTCTTTTGCCCTTTATGTATTTGTAGAAGCTCTTTGGATTCTCCTTTGCCTTATCTGCCAAAGCAATCTTCTGAAAGTTCCTGTCTAATACCATCAAATCTCCATCTTCACCGCATGGACAGTAATCTGGTGGATTGAATCACCTGCCCATGGGCAGGTTCTATAACAGGCGGATGATCCACTCTGCCAGATTACCGCCAATGCAGTGAAGACAAAAATTTTACCAAATATTCCATAATTTTTGTAACAATGTCTTATTTGGCACTTTATCAAAAACCTATCTGAAAATCCACATATACAACATCCATCATATTCCCTTTTCCCCATACACATTGTGATTTTCTCAAAAAAATTAAATTAGTCAAACATGACCTCTTTATAAATCGATACTAACCATCTCTGATCTTCCCATAGCTCTGTCATTGATTCCATCCTGTACTATGGATTCTAGAGGGTAGAATTTTCAGTTGTTAGGCCCCATAAATGGCGTCTAGTATAATAAGGGGAGAAGAGGCTCGAACTATAAGAAATTATATGGGTAATGTCACCCTGCTGGCCTTGCTCTTTTTTCAACACCAGGCCTTCAGGGAGCAAACATAACTTCTGTCTGGTCTTGCTGCCACAGAAAACTTGTGCAGGATGATCTATGGGGCGGAGAACCAGTATCACTGGGTCTCACCCAATTTTCTGGCCTGTCACATTATGACTGTTGAACTTCATCCCCAGATATATCACTGGGCCCCAAGGAAATTTGGGGCCACTGCTCCTGCTAAAACAATATCTATCATCATAACAAGAACACTGACTTTCATTTTAGTACAACCTAAACTAGTGCTTATTCTATGTGCTCCCCAGTGGCAGGAATATGTGAGCTGGCTTGTTGTTGTGTGTTTGAGAGGTTCTTGGGAATGAGGTTGTACTTTTAGTTCACTTAGCTAAACCAAAGTTTGTCACGATGATGAGGCAGAACTCCCTGGAACTGAAGCTCCCATTTTACATTAATCCAAGATCCAGTTAAAGGAGTTTGGAAAAGGACTCTAAGAATTCCAAAATGCTTTGTTATTTTGGTCTGAGAAAACAGTTTAAAGTGTTCAGTTAAGTACTGTATTGCTATTTTATCTTCTGATTTATTTTTGTTCTGTATAAAGTTATGTTGTGCAATAAATTTGACTAGTAGTTTTAAGCTGAACTATATTATCTAACTGTATGGTTTTATTCTACCTGTTAGAGAGGTCAGGGATGTACAGTGGGTGACATGTATTGTTTGGGGTATATGCTATACTGACACAATGATAGATTTTCAATCCTAAGAAAGTATCTTAGACCACTATGGTTGTTATACCTGATGCTGCTGAATCTAAATCATACATCCCCTCTGTTCAATGAGAAAGGAGTCCAGGTCAACCTAAGGCTAAAAACCTTTAGTTTAGTTGAAACTTAATAAAAATAGTAAAAATTGTAGTGTCAAAGTTGATGACATCATCTTGTTGGCAAACATAGCATCCTCTCTTTACCATTTTTTAAATAACCTGTTGCATGTTACAGGTGGTAGAGAGACCTCAAAATGAAGTTCAAAAGCCAAACAGGAACATTAAAATAGCCGCAACAGAGGGATATGCAAAAAAAACTCTGAATTGGGACTACTTGGATTAGACCAGAACATGTGACCATTTAAACAAAACTGTTCAATTTCCAAATAATGTTGTGTTCTACTTTTGTTGATACAAACTGCTTCTTGTTAAGTATCTTTGACTAATACCGTATTTTCAAAACTTTTTATGATACATATAAGTCATAATTGCTTCTATGATATTGCATTATTTCTTCCCAGTACTTTTGTCTCCTAGTCCAACTTAAAACATTGCTGGAAACACAGCTGCCACAATGCAACCAACACAGCAATTTAATAATAGCAATGTTAAAAATTCTCCCTTCTGACCAACTTTTGTACAACACACCCTAGCCATCTACTCAACATGTAATTGATTAAGATAAACTTAAGTATGTTAAATACAGGAAAATAATCCATCAAATATATTTTTTGACTTTGGATTGAATTACAGTATTATTGCAAAGACAGTATTCAATTCATACTCTGTTCAGAAACTGAATACAATGGTTTAAAAAAAATGCAAATATTATGAAATACAACTTGTTACACAAAACATATTAGTTTTAATAAGAAAGTTTCTAATGTACAAAACCAGTGTTCCATGTTTTGATAGAAAATCCTGATAATACAGTAAAAACTTGCCTGCAGAAGGATAAACCCAAACTCTGTGTATCGCCATCTTCCTCTAAAGGGTAAAAGAAAAGTGCTTCAAGTTTGACAGACAGCAACATAAGGATGACTGTTTGACAGCAGCTGGAGCATTCTAACACATTGACTTTCTGTGACTGTACTATTTTTGTAAATGTTTTTTTCAGTCATCTTGACAGCTATACACTTGGCAAAAGAGTTTGTTTCTACTTCCCAGCTTGACCAAACTGTCAAAAATCAAACTCTGCCATTCACATTTCCTGTTTTGGAAAAAAAGCTCCATGGTTTCTCTTCAAAAGTTTGTTTGGAATGCCGTAAAAAAAATTAAATAAAGGTATGACTAAATTACATTGTGATTATACAAAAAGAAAATAAAACAAAGATTGTGTAGATGTACAAATTGCAAACTAACTTGCAGTGCTGCCAATTTCTGTAACCCCAAGATCACTAAGAGGTAGTGATCAGTGATAAATATTAGTGTTATAAGAAAATATAAGTCATGCCCCTTGGGCTACAGCAACTTGTAAACTGACAAGGATAATTTGGTCAAGTTAGTACTGCTGCTGTTATTTTTAAATGCTTGATGTCACTGAGCACATATAAATAATAGCTGGCTTGGAGACTGCTTAAAGTCTAACACCAAAATGTTTTTTTGATGAGACCGCAAATGTTGCACTAGCTTCTATTTTGTAACTTGGGCTGAGATTTTTGCTGCCACTGCCATGCTTTGCCATTAGGATTTGGATCTTTTGCAGTTGCAATGGTTTTTTGTGACATAAATGCTAACAGTGGAAAACACCACATGGCAGGAAAGAAGAGTGAGACTAAGCTATATTTTTGGATCCTCTGAAAAGCAGATCTCTTCCAAAAGCACTCCCTACTTAGCCACAATCCAGCGGCATACAACAATGGCCTGGTCTCTGACTTCTGCATTCTATAAAGACCAAGGATGTCCACCAACACTAACCTATGCGATATACTGCCTGTATTGAAACACAGTAAAAGCACTAGTTTGCAAGGACCTGCCAGTGGTGGGGAACCTCTTGAGCAGTGGACCGAGATCACAAAATTAGGCAACTGACTGTGTACCTGATTTTGGCGGGGTGGGGGGGGGTTGCAATCTGGAACCAAATAATGAGGCTGTAGTACCAACATACATGGCCTCGTTTATTTACAAAAATCCATTATTACATTTTAGTGCGAGTATTTTGATGAGTTTGGGTGAGGATCCACCCACAGTGTGAATCTCTCTCCTAAAATTTGGGTTCACCGGAGTGTTTGGGAGCTCATCTGTGCAACTAAGCTTCTTTATGGAAGAATGTAAATATTTTTATTCTGGGAGAGGGACAGATTGAGTTTTTATCTACCCTTGGTCGCATTTTGCTCCATCCATTAGTTGGTTTCGTAGAGTAGCTCTCCATTTTTTTTTCTCCTTGCCAATATTTTTCTTCATTTTTCGTGGTAACATTGCATTTTACAAAGAGCTGAGGATGGGTATTCACTTGAGGTTCTGATCGCACAATGAGGAGGGGTTTTTGGGGAGCCAACAAATGCAGATTCAAATGACCCCTGAAGTATTTTGGCCACACAAGTCACTAGCCCAGAATCTGTACCTGGACATGTCAGAGGAGGCCTGCATTCGCTATCTGCACTCCCCAAGACAGACTGTCACAGAGCTGTGCCAACTCTACACAATGACCTGCACACGACATGTGGATCATGGACAGCTCTTCCTGTAGAAGTGAAGACTATCACAGCATAAAACCTTCATCTAAGCAACCCCAGGAGGCACCTGCCTCATCAGGCAGTCTGCTGAGCGCACATGTACCAGGAAAGTGACAAATGCTACTTTTGCAAGATGCAACACCTTCATTACTTTTCCTGAGGAAGGAGGCATCAGCTGGACAAGACACACAGCTTTCACCAGGTGGCAGGGTTCTCTTGAATACAAACAATTGCATTGTATCCATGTGGGCATCCGGGCTCTTCAGATAAATCCCATTGGTTTCATGTAGAAAGGTTTGCACTAAATTAATGTTCAGGTGGTATCTGACCACAGAAACATCATCATGCATGTTAGTGACCTTCATCCAGGAAGCAACCATGGTGCCTTCATTCTGCGGCATTCCACAGCACACTCATTACTTCAAGGAGAAGAAATACTGGGTGGGTGGTTCTTAGTAGAACAAAGCTGTCCTTTGTATCAATGCCCACTGACCCACTAAGAAACTTCCTAACAACATAGAGGTACCTCAACCTTCATGAGGTACAGTAGCTGGTCCTCAGCTACAACCGCCACCCTCAAGGTGTTCTCTATAGTCTAATGAAAAGAATATTGGGCAAGGTGTAAAAGGGCTGCTGATTCACCATTATCCATTTTGATCTACTGTCAAAGTACTGCTGTACCATTTTGAATAATTAGTTCACTTTTCTGTTACCACTATAACTTCCCTTTAAGATTCACCTCACTAGATTTTGTCACCCTGCCACGTGTGCTACAAGCCAAATTCTCTGGTAAAATTTATCTTTTGCCTGTAGCTTATTCAAAATAGTGGTCATAGACATGCTTACAAATTTTGCTTGCACATTCCCATTTTAGCTTGTCTGTCAAAATCTTCACAGTGCTTCACAGTTGGGATAGTATGTTGACACCAGCTTCTGATAAAGACTTTAAATATTTGGGTAAGTTTTGCGAGGCTCCACTTAGCCAGTGCATATGGGGCAGTTGTGTCATTTTTTTGTCCATTCACGATTCTTGGATAAAACTGCTGCCTGCCACATGTATATGTAGAAAGTGAATAATCTGTGTCTCATTTTATTGAGGACAAAATGAAGGAATGGGTAAAGCAAAGGAAAGATGGTCACTCCCAGTCAAGGGTCGCCAAAAACTCTTTGGCAGTGGTTGATGGAGCAGACAGCTGAATGAATGGTCGAGTGCGTTCTACACTATTACCATATTTCAGGAGAGAAGCACAAGGGGCAGGTTAATAGTCATTCCATTTGTTCCATGGCTTGTTGCTCAGTATGTCTTAATCAGCTTTCAATTCCCAATCCGGTTTGGCTCCCACCCGAAACTTAGCGATTTAGCTCCCAAATCCATTCACCTTCTCAGCTGATAGGTCATACTGATGAACTGAGCTTCAATCTCCATATTCAGTTCAACACCATGAGAGTAGGTGGGGATTTTAACTGCCAGTGGATTTCTGGCAGGAAACCGCTGGTTTTAGTTAATTTCCCACCTACCCATGGCAGTAAGAGGCCACGGTAATTTTAACTACCGGCCCCTGGTCTCCCGCCAACACTCGGGTAAGTGTGGGGAAGAAGGTTCCAGGAGATCTTGCAGCAGGGATGTGGGCGGAGTCTGAGGCAGGTGAGGCTTAAACTTTCCTTGCACTGCTGCTCCTCCTGGCCCCACATAGGAAAGTAAAAAACTTACCTGCATGGCTTCTTCAGCTTGCCAATCCTCTTCACGCTGGCCTTCAACTGGCAAGAAAGCTACAATGGCTTCCTGCTCAAGCTGTAGTTAAAATCACTGTTGGAGCGCAATGCTGTAATTGGACCCTGATTAGCATATAAGAATTAGGCCCCCACTGGCTGTGGGCAGTCAGCTTTGCTGCCTGTCCAGAATTTTCTGTTAAAATTGGCAACAATGGGTAAGTAACCCAGGGCACTGTAGCTCCCACCTGTGGGTAGCATTAAAACCCATTCCACCTTTTTTCCACATCCATAACATCCAGACTTCGCCAATGCTTTCCTTACCAGATTCCCGAGCATCACTCTTCACAAACTCCAGCTGATCCTGAACTACGCCACCTACATTATATGCCATACTAAGTTCTGATTACCTATCATCCCAGTTCTTTCCAATCTCCAATGGATTCCCATTCTTCAGCATGGTGATTTCAGTATATTTATCTCCATTTAAAACCCTCTCCACGACCTCGCTCCACATTACCTGTGCCACATCCTACAGCCCTACATTCCAGCTCACAATTTTTACTCTTCTGAATCTGGCCTGTTGTGCATCCCCTCGTCCTCGTATCCACTTTTGGTGGTAAAGGCTGCACCCAGGCTACTGGAAATGCTTCTGTGTGGATTGACCAGCGGGAGACTCGGAGACTGATTTTATATTTGCATTTTGCACCAGTACAAATGCACCTACTGTGCATTTACTCTATTTTATGTTTCCTTTCACTACAGTGTAGTATACGGATATGTCAATGTTTAATTGAGTAATCTGTGTAGCTTCCACAGATATCAAAAGTTGCCATTTTTGTCGGTGTCAGCCTTAGCTCAGTTGTAGCACTCTCACCTCAGAATTAGAACGTTGTGTGCTCAAGTCCCACTCCAGGGACTTGAGCACAAAATCTAGGCTGACCCACCCAATGCAGTGCTGAGGGAGTGCTGCATTGTCGGAGGTGCAATCTTTCGGATGGGACGTTAAAATGTCTGCTCTCTCAGGTGGACATAAAAGATCCCGTGGCACTATTCGAAGAAGAGGTGTCCTGGCCAATATTTATCCCTCAACCTGGTCAATATCACATTGCTGTTTGTGGGACCCTGCTGTGCGCAAATTGGCTGCCGTGCAAATTGGCTGCCACGTTTCCTACATTACAGCAGTGACTATACTTCAAAGGTAGCTCAATGGCTGTAAAGCGGTTTGGGAGTGCTGAGATGGTGAAAGGCGCAGTAGAAATGCAAGTCTTTCTTTCTAATTTTCTATTGCAGTGTTGGGAGGAAAAGCTGTAGACAGTCCTGGTAGATTAAGGAGCCACTGCAACTTGAGTCAGAGGGGTAAGACAGGTTAACTGCTTACCTTCACCAGCAGCACAATGAGGAATAGATAAACTTTATTATATACTATTAGGTTCTCTGGGGTGTTGGTTACTGATGAAGTATAAAAAATAGAATTGAGTAAGTCTGAGCAGCTGACACCTGTGACTCCTTCATGAGGCTGCATATAAGTTGAATTCCAGACCTAGACCTGTCAGACTGACCCATGGTACTTCACGAGGAGGGGAAAAGGGAAATTCAGACACTAAGCAGGAATTTAGAGGTGACTTGCAGCAGGTGATTGAAGGTGAGGTTGAAGAGATAGTTTTAAAGGTGGGGAGAGATGAGGGCGCACGGGTTTGAGGAGAATTTCAAACATCAGGGCCGTACTGGCTAAAGGCTCTGCTACTGGCAGTGTAATGGAAGGGGGAGGGAACACAGAGTGGTCCACACTTAGAAGAGCAGAGGATGTGAGCTGAGAGGTAGGTCTAGAGGACTTTGCAAAAGTCGAATGGAGTGAGGAAGGTTTTGTGTTCGAGAACAAGGTTTTTGAAATCAATGTATTGGGACCTGGAGAGCCAGTGGAGTTGGGCAAGGACAGAAATGATAGATGAGTGGCGCTTTGTTTGAGTTAGGAGCTGGGCAGTAGAATTCTGGATGAGTTAAAGTTTATGGAGAGTGGAGCTCGGTGCCCAACAAGAAGAATGTTAGCACGATCAAGCCTGGAGGTGACAAATGTGCCGATGAGAGTTTCAGTGGCAGAGGTAGGGACAGAGGCAGGGGATATTGCAGAGGTGGAAATACGCAGTCTTGATAATGGACTGGTTGTGGAGTTTGAAGTTCAGCTCAAGGTTGAACAGAACACTGAGCTTGTGCACTGTCTGGTTCAGCCTGACTGAGCAACCAGGAAGGATTTAGAGTGTAAAATTTTAAATGTTAACATTTAATTTTACTTACCTCAACTTTCAATTACAACTTTTAAATGCTTCAGCTTACTTAAATTTTCAGTGAACTGTCATGGGTAGCTTCTGAGTTTTTTGTGGACTGTGATTGTTGGATCTGTTTGTGCCACATGGTTACCATGGACCTGTCAGAAAGGAAACGGGGACTCTACAATGCTAAGTTCGAGTTGGATGCTGCCAGAAAATGAGCTTTTGTAGAAAGTGAAACAAATGATAGCTCTGACAATGTGCAAAATACAGACTTTTTGGAATGATCTCTAAATGTGGCTGTACTCTTTCTTTAAATACTGTGACACAATTTATTTGAAATACCATACAGGAATATTTTAAGAAAGCTAGAGCTACTGAAAACGTTATTATGTGGATTTTATTTTTGCAAATAGTTTGCAGTGAGCCAATCGTCCTAATCCTTTGAGATGGAAGAACTAGTTAGATTCCTATAAATGTTTGTGTACACCATGATCCAAATCAAATAGTATATACCTAGTTGCATTAATACTTAATTTGAATTATAATGTAGAGATTTAGCATGTACATACAATTTGCTGTTTTTTGTATTGCACACTAACTACATAAATAGGTTAACATGAGCATTATGATTGCTTTGAATCAAATAATGCAACTGACCCTTTTGTAGCATTTTGTTCTGGAGCTGCTTGGTTTTTACAGCTAATATAGTGAAGCATGTCGAATCTTGGTGCAAGCGCCACAGAGGGTTTTAGATTAGCATTGAAAGATGGCGAGAAATTCCCTAAAGACTTCATTTGTCACTGTCCCCAGCAACAGACTGCTTGCACAACTGAATCTGAAAGGGAGCTGTGTGAAAGGTCATTTCTAATTGCAAAAAACACAGAAGGGTTTTATCACATGAACAAAGAAACATGGGCATCACTGGAACTTGATGTACTGATTCTACATACAGCTGTGCGCCTCTCAAGCATGCTCCTAGCAAATAGCGTCCTGTGTCAGAAATTAGTTTTTTAACCCCCTCGAGAGGCAATCTGTTTTGCAGCATGATTCTTTAATGCGTTTTATACTCTACAAAAAATGTTTGACATAACTTGTTTTGTACACATACCTTTTTAAAAGGTGGTATGTGGCCTTTTCAACATTTCACAAAATGCACTACTTGTTGAACATGAAACCTGTACAGTAATTGCACATCAAGTTACTGGGCCATAAGAGGCAACACTATATGGCACCACATCATAAGACAATGGCAGCTCTAGTAGAGATGTCATCTACCCTTGTTTGTTGTTCCTATTACTTGCAAATCCTGTATATGTTGCTAATTTCTTACTCTACTCAACTCCTGCTCTCTCTTTGTTTTAGAGAAGGGGATGCTATTTTGTGCTGTGCCCAATCCTCAAGCAAGGAAGGAAAGCAGGTGATATGGTATCAAGCCTCTGCCAATGTCAATCTATGACCAGCTGGTAGGAGGTATGCAGGACCATCCTAAATGACTCTTATTTTTCCTCCTCCTTTGTGGGAAAGCATCTGAACCATCCTCTACAGCTCCCATTCAGAGACCTCAATGTTTGGGGGAATCACAAGCTCAGCGAGGGTGGCAGAATGGGGACTGCAATTGGCTCCATTACCCTTAAGAGGGAGAAAGAAAACCAGCCAGGGTTCCCTCTTCTCATTGTTATTCAGTGATCCATGCTAGAAGGTGCCCTTGGGTAGAAACTGGATGAGGACAAGATCAGACTCGGCAGGAATTCTCCCCAAGAATGAATAGCCTGCTGGCACTTTCTAGCTCATGGAATTGAGGGCAAATTATTGACCTCGTTAGGAAATTGGCTGAGTGGCAGGAGACAGAGAGTAGGAATAATGGGCAGGTACGCAAATTGGCAGGATACGATTAGTGGTGTCCCACAGGAATCTGTGTTGGGGCCTCAACTATTCACTGTATTTCTTAATGACTTAGAAAATGGGATAGAGAGCCACATATCCAAGTTTGCCGATGACACAAAAATAGGCAGCATTGTAAGCGGTGTAGATGGAAGCATAAAATTACAGTGAGATATTAATAGATTAAATGAATGGGCAAAACTGTGGCAAATGGATTTCAATATAGACAAGTGTGAGGTCATCCACTTTGGACCTTAAAAGGATAGATCAGAGTACTTTCTAAATAGTGAAAAGCTCGAAACAGTGGAGCTCCAAAGAGACTTAGGGGTCTATGTACTTAGATCATTAAAATGTTATGGACAGGTACAGAAAATAATCAAAAAAGCTAATAGAATGCTGGCCTTTATATCTAGAGGACTAGAATACAAGGGGGTGGAAGTAATGCTACAGCTATACAAAGCCCTGGTTAGACCACAGCTGGAGTACAGTGTTCAGTTCTGGGCACCACACCTTACGAAGAATATATTGGCCTTGGAGGGAGTGCAGCGTAGATTTACTAGAATGATACCTGGCCTCCAGGAGAGAGTACGCACAGGGTTGTATTCCCTGGAATTTAGAAGATTAAGGGGTGATTTGATCGAAGTTTTCAAGATATTAAGGGTAACTGACAGGGTAGATAGAGAGAAACTATTTCCGCTGGTTGGGGAGTCTAGGACTAGGGGACAAAGCCTAAAAATTACAGCCAGGACTTTCAGGAGTGAAGTTAGGAAACATTTCTGCAAAGGGTGGTAGAAGTTTGGAACTCTCTTCTGCAAACTGCAGTTGATGCTAGCTCAACTGTTAATTTTAAACCTGAGATTGATAGATTTTTGTTAACCAAAGGTATTGAGAGATATGGGGCTAACCGGGTATTTGGAGTTAGGTCACAGATCAGTCATGATCTTATTGAATGGCGGAACAGGCTCAAGGGGTTAAATGGCCTACTCCTGTTCCTATGTTCCTATTCAGGTTCACACATGGAAAATGGCCTTTTGGCAGTCTACCAGCAGACACCCAGCATTCGCGGTACTGCAAACAGCAAGAGTTAGCAGAGAAGGCAAGAGAAAATTATTAAATAAAAATGATCCTTTATGAAAATGGAAAATCATGTGCACGGAAAGTAATGGTGGCGCACAAGCTGCCCAGGATTTTTCCTCCGCTGAAATTAATGGCCAATGTGTGATTCTGGCAGACAAGGTTCCTCCACCATCTGCATGTACTTACAAAATTATCCCCTGTGAACATAGCCCAACTCACCAGGCAGAATACTGTCTCTTTCAAATGTGCTGTACAATGCTATCTTTGGTGTCATAACTAGGCCATGTTCTTTTTAGTGCTAAAGCCAATTAAATCCAAACCCCTTCAGCAAAAATGTAATTTGCTTGATAAACCTCATAAATCTCCAAAATATATTAATTGGAAAATAACATAATGATTCTGAGTGAAAATTATACCAAAACAGGTAAAATAGCTGGGTATATAGTTTTGTCGTTACCATAGCGGTCAATTATTGTTGATTAAATTCTGAACTTTGACAATATCAATATAATTTTCAGACCTGTATAAACATGAATATATAGATTCCTCATTGATACAATATTTATATTTATTTTGCCTTGTTTAATTGAAATGTAAGTCTGTCTCAAAATTGACCTTAAAATTTTTTAAAAACTCATGATTATAAAAATAAGAAAATAGTGAGGAAAAAGAACTCTTATCAGTCGTACTGTCTGTGAATGTAATTTTCGTGTTAGGTTTGCAGAAGATAAGACGTGAAAAATGATAATTAGATAGAGATATCTGTGACGACTAGAGGATAGTATACATAATGAGGATCTGCGGAACGTGCTTCCTTTCCCCCTCCCTTCAATTATCTCTCTATTTCTCTCCTGAATCTTTCTGGGTAAAAGTGCCACAGGCAGCTTCAGTCTTGAAGTACTTCTTCCAAGTGTCAATTCTTCATTTCTGAAGCAACCCAGTGAGAATCAGCAGCTTATTTGACTGCAGGGGACATCACAGCCAAGTTAAATCCTGTGCTCGTCCTCACCCAACATCCAGCATGTGTATATTTTCAGTAGGGGTCACTGGACAGCAATCAGGAGCAGGAAATCTGGCTAATTTTTCCTCTTCCTAACCTCAAGGGGAGTCAATCCAAACTGATGTCCTGGCTGAGATAAGGTATCTTATCACAAACCAGGGATTTACAGTGTAGTACTGAATCCTATGAGAGAGGAAGACATAGAACAAGTGTGTTGAAGACGTGCTAGATTTTGAAACATTTCTCGGGACATGCACGGAAAATAAGTACTACCGCATACTGTTAGTCTATATACAGATATAAAAAGAGCAATATCATTTGATTCTTGCCCTTTGAGTGGGCTGATATGGTAAGTCATTGCAGGTGAGTTATTGTCAACGCCATGGGTGGAATATGAGGCTTCATTATGTATTCTGTTTATAAGGCTGATTTTACTATATTGCACTCCCTTGCCCATGGGAAGCACACAATGGGTTTACTCCCCACTTTAATGTCCATCATGCATGGAAAATAGGGGGATCACATCCATCATGTTTTAATATAGAATCCTGATGGGCCAGGCTCCATATTAGGAGCATGCATTTGGAATATCAGCCCTTATACATAAAAGCGTTTATAAAATTTGTTAAGTACCATTATTTTATTAGATGTGTATGGGGCACTATATTCTGTTTTCGACTGCTTCTAGTGATATTATTCTGTGATGAGTGAAATAACTGTTCCAATTTATAAATAATTCCAATAGTAAGAATGTAATATGATAACAAAATGTCCACGATATGTGTAAAATATTTAATGGAGGTGACATAATCACATTAGGTAATCATATATTAATAATTTATTGACCCATTAAGGAGTTTGAGATTGGTGATTCATTATTTTTCAGCACCAGGGTCCTAGAGCACCAGACAATCAATAATTTCTTTAAAATACAGGTACTTGATTTACTAAATCTCTTCTATTTTTACATTACCATGGGGATTTTTACTTTGAATCATTTTCATATTTCTGTCAAGGAAGCCCAAACCATTATTTCTTTGAGCAAGAGCAAAATGATGCTATCAAAATGAGTAAAGCTATTTACTGTTTCTCAATTGTGCAAATGTGTTGCACGAGAAGGATGGCCATAGTTTAAGAAAAAATTGAAAAAATGATTTCCATAATAACACACAAATTGGTAGTGGTGAAATAGGGGGAAATGCGGCCATGTCTGGACCAAGTTGTGATCACATTCATTCTTATAAATTTGTGTACGACACAGATCTGAGTCGTTGCTCTATCCGTTATAATGGGATTTGTTATAAATACAAATACTACCTAAGGCACTTTGCATATTGATTAGATAAAATACTGAAATGCCTCTGTGGTTTTTAAAAGTGTATGAACTGTACGGTTCTCATTTATATTTTAGTTTTAGAACATTTCATGTGATTGGCTTTACTGATAAGAACATCTTAAACTACTTTCCTCGATCCAGTCTTATTATATGCAAATTGTATCTGTCAGAAAATACCCTCCAGAGAAGACATTTTCAGCATTTATCACTCGTGCGTGGCTGGTATCAGCTCAATTTTGCTTCTGTGCAATATGCAAATATGTTACTATATTCGTATTCTGGAATTTAGGTCAGTGGGTTTCCTAACACTAGCAGAATTCAGGAAGGAGTTCCATCATATACTTTAATATAGATACCCAAATCTTCTCAATTCCTAGAATTCCATAGGTTTCTTAAACATTTCTGCAACAAATTTAAATGAGTCTTTCAGCATAAATTGTATATTCTATATCATCAGATTTCAAACTGGGGTCCTCAGACTCTCGGGTCCACGAGGAATCCTAAAGGATCCGTAAAGTTATTGGAATCCTCTCCATCTGTCAACACATTTCAGAATTTTTCTCTATTTGAATTATTAGCAGATTATTACTGTTGCTGTATACTAATAAAGTAACACATTTTCTACAATGACAGCACCATTTTCCTTTAGGTAGCGGGCACTCTTTTAAAAGTTTGGACAGGGAGTTTTCAGGGGTCCCCTGAAGTGTAATAATATTTACAGGGGATTTGAAATACAGAAAAAATTGAAAGCTACACTTTTCCCTCTCTCTCATGAAAGAGAGAGGGGAAAGGAAGTGTGTGTGTATATATATTTTTTTCTTCTTTTCCCAAAAAATTAACTTCCTGCTGTCACAATCTTTGATTAACACTTCTGTCAACATTTCATCTTTTATAATGGGAAGTTCCTATTTATCTCGATCAACTGTCACAATTCAGGCCTCCATCCAGGAGCCAGCATGGTGGCAGGTTCTCTGTCCATCTCCTAGCAGCTATGAATGTCCTCCATTCTGCTGCAGCTTGTGCTGTTAAAATTCATTTTAACATCCATTTTTTACAAGTACCATGAGCAATGTCATGGGAGATTTGCCAGTTAATATAAAGATGGTGTAATTTTCCAAGTGCATGCTGGCAACTGAGAAATTTGCCTGCTGCCAGCGTATAGCGGAAAATCATGGGCACACTGCCCACAAAGGACAGAATGGGCCTTGCCTACTGCGTAATGAAAAGTCATAGGCACACAGTTTCCTGATGTGAGCTGGTGGAGGGTTAGGTTGCCCGCTGTCAGCCTGTACTCTGAAAATTTAGATGCTAGTGTCTGTCACGCTTAGAATCATAGAATGATACAGTACTGAAGGAGGCCATTCAGCCCACCGTGCCTCTTTGAAAGAGCTATCCAATTAGTCCCACTCCCCTGCTCTTACCCCATAGCTCTGCAAATTTTCCCCCTTCAAGTATTTATCCAATTCCCTTTTGAAAGTTATTATTGAATCTGCTTCCACCACCCTTTCAGGTGCATCCCAGATCATAACAACTTGCTGTATAAAATAATTTCTCCTCATGTCGCCTCTGGTTCTTTTGCCTATTATCTTAAATCTGTGTCCTCTGGTTACCAACCCTTCTGCCACTGGAAACGGTTTCTCCTTATTTACTCTATCAAAACCCTTCATGATTTTGAACACCTCTATCGAATATCCCCTTAACCTTCTCTGCTGTAAGGAGAACAACCACCGTTTCTCTAGTCTATCCACGTAACAGAAGTCTTTCATACCTGGTACCATTCAAGTAAATCTCCTTTGCATCCTCTCCAAGGCCTCAATATCTTTCCTAAAGTGTGGTGCCCAGAATTGACCACAATACTCCAGCTGGGGCCTAACCTGTCTAACATACTTCAAGGGCAAGATTTTCTGAGACACCGTTCCATTGGTGAGGCCTTGCATTTAACAACTGGCTCCCTGGAAAACTAGGGGCTCGATTTTCGCACCCCGGCTCCAACCCGCCCACTTCCGGGTTCCCCAGTGACCCGCTGACATGGGTGCGCAGCCCCCGCATGTGGGACACCCGCCGGCAATTAAAGCAGGCGGGGTGCCACTTAAAGTAATCATTAAGGTATTTCAGGTTGTTTAGAGACCTGATTAACATGACATTTTAGGAGGGGTGGGATTTTGCAATGAACGGAGACTGTTTCCCGTACTGGGGGAAACACTCCCAGTTCACAGGCTGGGAGCTGCAAAATGGACTTTTGCAGCTCCCAGCCTGTGGGAGCTGCAAAAGTCCATTTGACAGGTGTGGGGGGAGACCCTCATTCATTGCAGGAGGCCACTCTGTCACTTTGGACAAAGTTTGGCCTCCACCACCCTCCTCCTAACACTACAATTGACAAACTTGGAACGTCAACCTTGGTGTGCGGATACATTTACCTACCTTGTGGACCCCCTCAAACGTACACCTTCCGGATGGGGGCCGCTGTAGTTGCAGTCATGACCTCTTCGGAGGACGAACAGCATCACCAGCCTCGCCTGCGACACCGTCCACCTCTGACACGTGAAGCTCCACAACACAGTGCTGTGACACATCCACCTGCAAATCAGGAGGGAGGGCAACCGCAGAGAGAGATGCGTCGCCGAAGGCACTACCCTCGCCACAGGGTCTACAGACCGAGGCTCAGCTTCCTGGACCTCTCTGAAGAGCAGTGCACACGGAGGCTCAGAGTCAGTCGCCAGGTAGTCGCGGACATCTGCAGCCTCCTTAATGACGAGTTGCTCCCGGATGGACCAAGCAGCATCTTCTTACCTGTCGCTGTCAAAGTCACCACTGCCCTCAACTTCTTCGCCTCCAGATCATTCCAGCGTGCCACCGGGGACATCACCGGGGTCTCTCAGTCGTCTGCAGACAAGTGCATAAGGCAGGCCACCGACGGCTTGTTTCACAGGGCCTCGCACTATATCAACTTCCCCATGGATGACCTCAGCCAGATGGAGAGGTCAGCGGGAAGCCAGCCACAGTGTGTAGGGTGCAGGGTGTAATCGATTGCACCCATACAGCAATATGAGCACCTCCACACGAGCCAGGACTGTTCGTCAACAGGAAGGGCTATCACTCCATGAACACTCAGCTCATCTGTGACCACCGCAAGAGATTCCTTCACGTGTGTGCCAGATACCCTGGCAGCTGCCACGATTCCTTCATCCTCAAGGAGTCCACCGTGCCGCCCCTCTTCCACTCCAACACTCGCAAGGGCTGGCTCCTCGGGGACAAGGGATATCCCCTGCACACGTGGCTTATGACACCTCTGAGGAACCTCACCATCGAGCCACAGCGTCGATATAACTACAGCCACATCGCTACCAGGTCTACAATTGAGCAGGCTATAGGGCTGCTGAAGATGCGCTTCAGGTGCCTTGATCATTCTGGGGGAGCGCTCCAATATGCGCCACACAGAATTGGATGCATTATAGTCGTGTGTTGTGCTCTGCACAACACGGCACAACAGAGAGGGGTGCCCCTGGAGGAGGCCCCATCCACATCTGCCACCCATATTGAGGCCGAGGAGGAGGAGGCCGAGGAGGAGGAACAACCCATGGGCAGAACAGCGGCTCACCTGGCTGCTTGTGAGGCCAAGGAGTCACTGATATGTGAACGGTTCTCCTAACATCAGACTGTGAAGAGTCCAGTCCTCATCAACTGGACAGAGGAGCGACCATACCAGCCCCCTCCCCTGCCCTCTGCACAAAACAGTGGTGCAACTACACCTACACCCACTGTAGAATAACCCAATGGTTGGCATCAAGTGTGCGTGTTCATGGTGAACCCCATGAAAGGGACCTATTCCACAAGCCAGTCAAGAATGGGCAGGACGTGGCAGTAGTGGTGATAATAATAGGATTTATTGTGCATGTGGCAGAAAACAAATTATAAATAAAAAACATGACAAATCGTCAAGCACCCTTGTGCATTCCCTTTGTGCTCACAAAACCTTCGCCTTGCGTTTACGGGAACCCCTACGTGGTGCTACCCCTGTGGCTTCAGCAGAGGTAGTGGCAGGTTGCTCTTGTCCATGCCCTGACCGATGATATGCTTTGCGCGGACGTCCTCTGGGTTTCGGTGCCCGTGAGGGCCCCTCCAAAGAATGCTCCACCTGCACCTGTGCAGGGGCAGACCCGGCCACCTGGACAGGGGGCAGCATTGCGGGTACTGGTTGAGAGGGGGGCAACGGGTGAGACGTGGGAGCGCTTTGAGTGGCGTCCCCACTTCCATGTCCCCTTTCACCATCAACCCTCTCCTGGCCCAGGCTCACATCACTCCTTCCACCCTGCTGGGCGACAGTTTGGAGGACTTGTGTGAAGCCTTGGAAGGCCACTTGTAAAGTATCTGTCAGCCTGTGTAAGGTGGCAGAATGTTGCTCACCCTGAATCCAAACGGCCATTGTCAGGGCCTAAATGGACTCATTGTTGAGCCGTGCTTGACGCTTGATGGAGGCTAGCCTTTCCTCCATCGCAGACATTCCCACACCCACCCGCGACACTATCTCAGAGATGCCTTCACGTCCCTGCGACACTATCTCGGAGATACCCTCCTGTACCTGTGCCACCATTCCCCTTATGCAGGAGTTGGACTCCTCCATCCTCTGCACGATTGTGGAGAGTGCGCGTGGCACCTGTTCCAGCACCTCAGCAATGTGCTGCTGCCCCTCGATGACTCTCCTTTTCACGGCTGGCCCCCAGGGTTCAGCATCTGGGTCCAGCTGAGCAGAGCCTGGAGAAGAGTGCTCCCACCGACGCGGACTCTCCATGGCTGCCCCTGCCACCAGGGTCTACTCCTGCTCATGTGCGTGTTGACTCACCATGTGCAAGCCCAACTAAGTGAGGACGGGGACCCACCGAGGTGTGTGTATCTGCGCTGGTGGATGCATGGCTCAGATGTGACGATGGACCCTCAGAGGCTGGCAGGTCCTCTGAGGAATCGCCCTCCATGGTCACGGCGCTCGCAGATGGGCCTGCAAGAGAACAGAAAGCAATATTAGGCATGTGGACAGATGTTGAGGTGCTGCAGATGCCAAGTGATGCTAAGATCATTCGCTATCATGAGTGCTGAGTGTTAGCTTTCTGTCACCAGCCACTTGTGCAATCCCAGCCTTGGCATCCGCCACGGACAGGCAGTCCAGCGTGCGGCTGATCTCCAATGCCTGCTGCTCCGCGTCTGTTGGTGCCACCTGGTGTGGCGGACCCCCTCCGGTCCTTGCCCTCTCCCGAGTGTTCTGGCATCTCTTCTCCTATCAAGGCAAAACACAGAGGCGTGATTGAGTGATGGTTGCATGGTGACCCGCTGCATGCATTGGTGTGGGTGGGGTTGAGCGTGAGGGAGATGCATGGGAGGGTGCATGTGAGACATAGCCATGAGATTGTATGAGGATTGGGTTGCGTGGTAGTGTTCGAATGGGGACGGGGCGGTGAGTACATGCAGGCAAGGTGAGGATGATAGTTGAGTGGATGTGAGGAGTGATGCGAAAGTGTTGTGGTGGCAGTGCAGAAGGAGTTGTGTGGTGGTGGAGGTGATGTGGAAGACGGTGTGGGAGAATGCGTAAATATACTCACTTTGGCTGACCTGGTTAGGTCATTAAATCTCTTCCTGCACTGTACCCAGGTTCGTGGCACATTGCCACTGCTGGTGACCTCCTCGGCCACCTCCAGCTAGGCCTTCTTCGTGTGGAGGGAGGGCACTTCCTCCCATCGGATGGGAAAAGGATTTCCCTCCTCCTCCTCACCCCATCGAGCAGAACCTGGAGTGAGGAGTCCGAAAACCTTGGGGCAGCCTTTCCTCTGGCCTGCTCCATGGTTCAAAATTGGTTGTTTGCTGCAGGAGGAGCATTGGTGGACTGCCCCTTTAAATAGGTCTCCTCCAGCTGCCAGACTATGCTGCGCATGCTCAGTCCGCCTGCTGCACAGCTTTCCAGCGTGAAACCCGGAAGCAAAGGTAAGTGGCTTCAATTAGCCTGCGATTGCGTGCGGAGCACACTGATTTCACCGGGCGCGCCCAGTCGACCCCCTCGCTACGAACCCGTCACCCTCCTAATATCAGGCCCTAGGTGTCCACTGCTGCAATTTTCTGATAAGCTACCTGCTACATCCCTAAATTAAGACCAGTGTACCCACAATTCTTGGATAAACCGCCCACTGGTGGCGTGCGGTCACCCCGGGTGTCAACTCAAATTTCCATTTCCAATTTCAGAGGTAAATATAAAGAAACTAAGGAACTTCTCAGGACCAAAAATACCACAGCTTCTTAGTTGACCTCTGTATCAATTAATCTACTGTTTATATAACAGCACATTGATCCTTGGCTTTTTCTTCAACATTCTAATCTGTAGATGATGACTTAACAACTTTAGATCTTGATAACTTCAGATCTTAATCTCGGACAGCAGGTGCTGGTAATGGAGGATGGCTGCACCAGAGCCACTGGGAGCGAGGAGGTGTGGGCTGGTGCTTGGTGTAGGGATCGCCTATCAGCACATTGCTGGCGGGGTGGTCCGCACCCCTGGGGTCCACCTGCTTTTCTTCCGCCACGTTCCTGGGCCTCGGCAACCCTCTCCACTTTGCCAGATTTTTCATGCTTCCTCCACCTTTGCTATTCTGTTTTGACCATTTACATCTCCTCTGGAACCATGTTTTGTTTTTTTACTTGTCCCATTATCATCTCCTTTTTACTCGCTTTTTATCATTTAATCACTCCTTCCTTCCACGCTATCTCAGACCTTTCCCTTTTGTTCCTTCCCTGCCCCTCTTTTCTCTACCTCCTGTACTTGCTTAAAAGTTGTTCATCTCTGATATCTTCCAGTTCTGATGAAAGGTCATCGACCTGAAACATTGGGGATGATTTTAAACCCCAAGAACGGGTGGGTTGGGGGCGGGTGGGAGTTAAAAATAGTTGTATTTTTTGGGTCGAAACTGCAAAATCTTTGGACTTGCCATTCCCAGTGGGAAGCCTGTACTTTTACGCACCCAAGTTAAACCCGGAAATAAAGCCAGGTTGCGGTTGTGACCCCAAAAAACAACTATTTTCAACTCCCACCCGCCCCCAACCCACCCGTTCTTGGGGGTTAAAATCACCCCCATTAGCTCTGTTTCTCCGTCTACAAATGCAGATACAGATTTTCTGTTTTTAGTTCAGATTTCCAGCATCTGCAATATTTTGCTTTTTTTCCCCCCTTAAGTACTGTGTCCAGTTCTGGCTATTGAGAAACAAAGAAGAACATAAGAAATAGGAGCAGGAGTAGGCCATACGACCACTCGAGCCCACTCCGCCATTCAATAAGATCCTGGCTGATCTTTTACTTCAACTCCACTTTCCTGCCCAATCCCCATAAGGCCATAAGAGAAGAACCATGAGCCTGATCCTTAGTTTCAGACAAGGAAAGTTATCGGGAAAGATAGTGTAACTTGGGCTTTTCAGCCTGCAAAGGAGGTATTTGAGAGGTGATCTTAGAGGTATATAAGATAATTAAGTGATTGCATGAGGTAAATCTAGAATATTACTTTAAATTAAATTAAATTGTGATAGTATGACAAGGGTACACAAGTCCAAATTAAGAAAGGTTAACTTTAGGATTGAAATTAGAAGGTGTTTCTTCACGCAGAGAGTGATCAACACTTGGAATGGATTCTTGGATAGAGCCATAGGGCATGATTTTGACCTTGAGCCGGGAAGGAGGCGGGGTGGCGGGGGGGGGGTCAAATTGCGGACGGGAAATCCGGCAGTACGGGCTTCCCAGTCGGTTTGCCGTCTGACTGGCCGGCCTGATTGACAGGCTGGTCTCAGTCGGACGGGAGAGCAGCCTGGGAGTGGACGTCATCAGGTAAGTCTTTGATTGTATGGGGTGGGGACAATGATGGGCATGGGTTTCTGATGGGCATGGGGGCACCAGTGGGCATAGGGGTCGGGGAAGTGAGTCATGGGGGAGTGGTGTTGGGATTGGGGTTCAATGCGGGGGTCCACGATCGTTGTGGGGGGGATTGGAGGTTATCGCGGGAGTCCACGATCGTTGGGGGGGGAGCGGGGGTCATCGTGGGGGTCCGTGATGGATTGGGGGAGGAGTCAGAGATCGGGGGGGCCACGATTGTTTGGGGGGGAGCCGGAGACTGGGGGAGTGGGGTCTGTGATCGTTGCGGGCGGTGGGGGGTGGGGCTTCGGAGTTGGGGGAGTCCGCAATCGCTCGGGGGTCATTACAGGTAGGCTTGTTGGGCTTGGGGGAAGCACTCCTGTTCCCGGGGCCCACAAGCTGTGCCAGGAAGGCACTCACCTGCAGTTTTGGGCCTTCTCGCCTCCTGTCACGAGGTGAGGGAGAAGGCCCGGGAATCCCGGTCCCCAGGCTTAAAATTGCAAACTCTGCAAAAATGGAGGCTCGAAGCCTCCTTGAAAGGTTTTAGTGACCAACCCACCTCCTGGGAGCAGGTTGGTTGCCTGCCCCTCGTCCTGCTCTGGTGAAAACCGGAAATGGGTGGGTTGGGGGCGGGTCTGAAATGGTTGCGATTTTGAATGGCCCCCACCCCAACCCACCCATTCCTCAATGTTAAAATTGTGCCCATGGAGTCAAAAATCCTGGAATTATTTAAGAAATAATTAGATGCTGAAATGGGAGGGTCATTCTATAGGGATTAAGATGGCCCCAGTGGCTTTCCACATCTACCATTATCTTGTGAGGTCTCAATCATATAGCAAACTTGGTTTAAATGGTGGAGTTCTTCAGTGAACAGCTTGCAGGCCTCACAGTGCCTGTTTTATACAGGAGTTCAGTGAATCAAGAGCTGCACTGCAAAGATACATGGGGAATACAGAGCGCCTTCACTTACATTAGTTAACATAACTGCTAGATGCAATGAGGCTAGTGCATGCTCAAAGCGCCACCTCAAACCTTCTCTGGCAGAATTGGGAGTTCACCACTGAAGGGGGAATTTTAACTTGGAGCCGGATTTTGGTGTGGGGGAGAGCGCTAAACGTGACCAACGTTGGCAGCGTGAGGCCCGGGCAATTTTAACTCCTCAGCCTCATCTGCATGCCGCCGGTCAGCTGCCCGCTCAAAGCGGGAATAAAGCAGCAGTTGGCCATCATGCAGGAGCAGAGGTTTGAGCCTTCACTCCTGGTCTTCCTGGTCCCACAGGGAAAATAAATAAATGGACCTTAAATGGCCTCTTCTGGTCCCGGATCCTTTTCTCAGTGACTTTCACTTTCACTTGACAGGAAAGCAACAGTGGTTTCTCGCTCAGGCTAGAGTTAAAATTACAGTCGGAGCCCAATGGCGTAATCAGAACGCCGATCTTCCCATTTAAAGAAGGACCGCGCCGTCCTCAGGTGGGTGCTTTTGCCACTTGCTCAGAAGAGCAGGTTAAAATCAGGACCGGCGGGAAGTGGGCGGGTAAATCACCGGGGCATCCTAATTACTCACCTGCCCAGTTTCTGCTGGGTGAGTAGGGTTAAAATCACCCACTGAAGGTACTGAGTCCCATTTGCCCAATTCCACGAGCTGTGCTTGCTGCTGCTGGAGGGGGGCTGAGCCCCCAACACTCCATCATGGAATCAGCCCTCT
Source organism: Heptranchias perlo (assembly GCF_035084215.1). Classification (NCBI taxonomy): domain Eukaryota; kingdom Metazoa; phylum Chordata; class Chondrichthyes; order Hexanchiformes; family Hexanchidae; genus Heptranchias; species Heptranchias perlo. Next base: position 16,671,434 of record NC_090354.1, read on the forward strand.
AATTAAATGTGCCAAATTAAATGGCATGCTTTTGTAATTTGCTGCCTAATTTTAGTTTTAGTATGGTTGTAATCTTGGCATAATACAAGCCTAAAATATGCACACGTCTCGCATTGATGCTTTTATGTAGAATTTTTCCTTCATTATCTCTTCCCCCCTCCCCCCCACCCACCCAGTTGCCTCCATTTGAGAGAGGAAACTAGCTGGACTGCAGAGTTCTTCATGTATCTAAGCCCTGAGTTTACATTTAAGATGCACCATATGGTGGACAAGCTACCAATCTCTACCTGGAATCATACCTTGAGTCGCAATTCCTACAAAATTCATGGACAGAGGTTATTCCTTTTAAGATCTGTCATTTACTTTTTTTTAGCCAATCCAGTTTTCCTGCCAGTCTCCAAAGTGAGAAAATATAAAATGAGACAGAAAGCAAGATGAAAACCAATAACTGTACCATGCTATCAGTCCAGCAAATCAATGCCTGTGGAGATAGCAGAGAGCCCATAGAGATATTATCCCCAGTTGGTTTGGACTGGAAATCACTAACATACTGGAAATTATTCACAATCAGAATTAATTAGCCAATTAAATTGATGAACATAAATAAGTTTGTAAAGATGAAATGAAATTAAGATCTAGCTATAGAAATGAAGAGTGACACACAGAAAGAGCCTTAGAGGTATATATATTTAACTCAAAGAACAGGCAAATTTAAGCTAATATATATTTATGAGGATATTTGTAGAGCTAGTGGCAGTCAGTCATCCATTGTAGGAAAGGACATGCGTAGCTGAGGATTCAGGTTTCCTTTCTTTATTTGTTATGAAAGTTTTATTCATCAAGGTGGGGGATATCATACTAGGGAATTAAAACCTTTCCATATTTACATCCAATAACAGCAGCAGGGTAGATTCTACCACACTGTCCCAACAATATGGCTTCATCCAACAGCAGTAGATTATTCCTTCCTATGGGCATAGGGAGGGAAAGTGGAGTTGAGGTAGGAGATCAGCCATGATCTTATTGAATGGCGGAGCAGGCTCGAGGGGCCGTATGGCCTACTCCTGCTCCTATTTCTTATGTTCTTATGTACCAACTTCATTTAATGTATTGGTGATCTTATGGTTTTTCTGAGCGAGATATGGGGGACAAAAGGAACTAAGTTCTGGTCTCTTGTGCATCTCCAATTCCCTTTGTCTCATCACTGATGGCCGTGCCTTCAGCTATCTAGGCCCTAAGCTCTGGAATTCCCTCCCTAAACCTCTGCCTCTCTATCTCCTCTGTCCTCCTTTATGATGTTTCTTAAAACCTATCTCTTTGACCAAGCTTTTAGTCACCTGTCCTAATATCTCCTTATGTGGCTCGGTGTCAAATTTTGTCTGAAAACCCTCCTGTGAAGCGCCTTGAGACACTTTGCAACGTTAAAAGTGCTATATAAATGCAAGTTTTGGTCATTGTTGAAGTTGGAACTGGTGGTTTGCACAAAATAATCCAGTGAGAGACCCATCTGCATAACTCACGAATGACTCAGTGCAACAAGGTTTATCTAGTGTTCACCCAAACCCTGGTACTTCGCACTTTCAAGCTTGGCCTTAATTATAATTTTAGGAGCATTGAAACTGAAATTAAATAATGAAGGAACAAATTCAGATCTCTTGCTACAGCAGTTCATCTTTGCAATCATTTGTTTAAATGAACCCAGGAAATGGACAAGAAGTTTTACCCTGACTGGCATGCACAACAGGTCACTTGTGAATTTAGGCTAGACTGTAATGGATACGATTCCACATACAAAACAGTTCTACATTAAGAGGTTTAGAGACACAAGGGCCCAAGTAACCCTACAAGTCTTGTGACAACATTCATCTTAATCTAATCCAAGATCTAATTCCGCTATCCTGGGCTCCCTCTAAAGGAGTACAAGTTAGAGTTAGGGTTACAACATTGTAGCCCCAATTCTACGATTCACGCTTCCTACAAAGATGGCTCCCCACTGGAAATTTGGAATCTAATCTAATCTCCTCACCAGTGACTAGCCATCCAGAGGAGAACTTTTTGTCCGTTACCTTGGTTGATTTGAACACCTTGCTACAATTGGTGAAGGGCGGTAGCGATACTGAAAATTTTATGAGATGGCAAAACAAACTGAGTTGTTGTGCTATTGAATCTGGAGGCACTGATAATCAATCTGCTAACACTGTAATGAAGATTAGTGACTGTGGACTTTCTCACTGTGTGTACATTTACATATATTGGCCAGGATTTTCCAATTTGGTGGAATCCCACTGCAACTTCGGCAGAGTGGGAGTTCCAGCCACCATCATGGCCCAGACCAATTTTCCTATGTCAGGGTAATTGACATATCTTTATCGAGTACTTGGCAGGATTCCCACCCACACTGGAGAGTCCAACGAGTGGGAGGGTGGGTGTGGGGGTAAGTAAGAATTGTATGACTGGGGGCCTCCAGCACTGGCCCTGAAATTATATATATTTTTAATTCCCCCCAACCACTTTAGGCTACGCAATCGATTACCCTCCAATCATTTATGTAGACTGCCGTGACCATTTACATTTTAAAATGCTTCTGATCCTAGCAATCTTGGATGCTAAGAATGCAACGGTGTTCCTAACACCCAGTGTTGCTAGGGTGCAAATGACAGGAAGTACGTTGGATGACATATTTCTGTCATTTGCATGTCCTTTGAATATTCTCACATATATTCTATGTTCCCTGTCACTTCTGGCAGAAAATCACACAAGAGATGGGTGAACTGAAAGCTGCTCAAGTGGCCCCCCCTGAAGAATTTCCCGCCTGTGTCTGCAGGACTTACAACAGCTCCCTAGTGTAACTTAAGGGGAAAATCCTCTTCATTGTACTTTTAATATTTGAAATGCTTCTTCACATTGCTATTTGAATTGAAAATAAATATATTAGTTGCTTTAGCCTGTAAACCTCTGACTGTGGTATTATCTGCCGTTACAAAGAGAGTTTGGCAGCATAATACTGGAATATATTAGATGCTCAAAGTAAATTATTGTGAATGAGGTAATTGTTCATCCCTAAGGCATACACGTCTGTAGAAAAGGTACATATCCAAATCCTAATACACAAGTAATGTCTGCTTTTAAACTATTTAATAAAAGTTCAAAATTGCAAACATGTCCAAGTGGTTTACTTTGCTTGCACCATTGCTCCCCATTGTGTGTTCTAGTTATACAAACGCTTCAGTACAACATTATTTTATAATGTTTAATTGATTTCAAATGGACAAGTACCTGAAGATAACTGAAAAAATACTGAAGGCCAAGTATGAATGGTTTTATCTCTGGATTTTAAAGGATTAAATTAAACAGGGGTGAAATTGGTGTTGGGTGATTGTGCAAAATGGACTATAGCGAATCAACAGCCCGTTCTGCATCCAGCCTAATTTTTCTTTTCCATTGTGGAAAAGAAAATCAAGCAGGGTGTAAAACAGGACGCCAATTCGGTAGCGCCTGTTTTGCGCAACCACTAAGACTAGTTTTACCCCCATTGCATTTAGACTGATCAGGCTAGTCTCCAGTCCTAGTGGACTGAGAATTAAATTATCAGCAGATGTAGTTTTCCTAATCCTTCTAAGGGCTAAATTTTTGGGCTGTGCTCCTGGTCTAAAGCCTCCCTGGTAAACGGGCGTGGATCATGAATTTAGGCCGTGATCTCACACACTGGCTTTGCAGTGTTCTGAATATTATAAGGTGCAATTTTGGCGGCCTAAATAAGGTTGTGGTTATTTAAATTTAAGGGCACAACATTAAAATTAGAGCGAGGCCATTTAGGGGTGATATCAGGAAGCACTTCCTCACACAAAGGGTAGTCGAAACCTGGAACTTTCTCCCTCATAAAGCTGCTGAGGCTAGGTCAATTGAAAAATTCAAAACTGGGATAGATAGATTTTTGTAAGGTAAGGATATTAAGGGATCTGGAGCAAAGGCGGGTAAATGGAGTTGAGGTACAGATCAGCCATGATCTAATGGAATGGCGGAATCAGCTCAAGGGGCTGACTGGCCTATTCCTGTTCCTATGTTCCTATAAATGAAGAATGATTTAACTAAGGTCCCATGCTGAATTTCACAACTGCCAGCCAAGATCCACACCTAGTGTGTACCTTCCTCATGACTGTTCCCAACAGAGCGAGTTCCTGACCCTGGCCTTTGCCCACTCTCTCTCTCACATGGGATCATATATGGGGCTGATGGACGTTCCACCTCAGGCAAAGCCCCCCCAGAAACTCCAAGAAAAGGCCAGGACCCGCCTTGTGACTTGAATAACAAGAGGTCGCCACTGGTGCTGTCACATGCTCAAAGGCTGATTACAGTGTAGAAAACTGTTGCATCTTGACAGCACGGTCCATATTACCTCTCTCTATAGTGGTCTCCAATACATCTCTGGTATGAAAACAAGCCCATAGAATCCTGTGTCCCCCTGAAACTAAGAAGCTCCCCACCTTGTATCAATTGATGTCTTATTAACCCCCGCTATTGTTACCCATTTATTGCGAGTACTCAGTGACTCATCTTGTGTTTCTTCTTCAATATCAGTATTAAAATCGGCCATAGTATGTTTGTTTGCTGGTATCTATTTAACATGAGGGTGTTGATGGTTGGCTGGTCTGCTGAGTGATATTCTTTCAGTTCCGGTTGAGGATGCCTGGGTTCTCCTTGCTCTGTGAAGAGAGCAGATGGTACAATATGAGGGTAACTTCCTTCTTAGAGAATCTGTCAAATGGGAGTGAATTTTTTTCTCTCCTTACCTTTTTAGCATCAATCACAGGAATACACTACTTTACTCAGTACTCTCTGTGAGTTTGGCTGTATTATAACCAACACAGCTGAGGAACCAATCAGGACACGCCTGCATTTAATGGTGGTGAATCGCTTATTAACCATCAAAATAGGCACATAACCGGTATAAATAAAACATAGTGGGATTATCCACCTGCAGAGAGTGCAAATTTGAGTGTTCGTAGAGTGAAGGCAGAACATTCAAATAGACCATTTTGTTGATGAGGTTCTGCTGATTATTGTAGACACTGTGAGCATGGCAACTTGCCCTTTTCAGTATATAAGGGCAAACAATTAATAAACAGAGGGTTGAGCAAGCCCTAGTGTAATTGTGCAGGGGGTGCATGCAGTGGCTCCCATTGACTGAGTGTGGAAGAACGCGTGCAAGATGAAGTCTGATTTAAAGTAGCAAAGTAAGCAGTGAGATTGACTGTCAGTTATCTTACATTGTTATATATGGATAGCCAAGGAGATTGCAGGTTGTCAGAAATGTGTTCCAGAAAAGCATAAGAGTGTTGCTGAATCAAATTTATCCAGTAACATGGTGGAAGTAGAGCACTGAGGAGAGATAAAGAGGATGTTTCAGATTTGCTCAAACAGAAATGGAAATATGCAAAGTTGCAGGTGAGAAAGATTGGTGGCTTATCATTATGCACAGATAGAACTGACAGTACAAAAGTAATCACTCTGCTCTTCAAAGTTTGGATAGCAAGGTACTTCAAATGTTACTCTACTATGCCTACCAACAGACATACTATGCTGCAACTTTCCCATGTCTGCTAATTTCATTTCGTGCAATGCATGCCATTCTTTTTTTTGATGAAGAAAAAGGGCCTTCAACAAGTGTTGGTGTCTGAGGAACGGTAGTGGGTCTCACCAAATGAAACTCTTCACAAACTTTGAGGAGGTCATTATAAACATTATAGGCTGGGTGTACAAGGCCTTTGAAATGCAGAAGTTTGTGAAGGTTTGTGCAATGATTTTGACATTCATCAGGATAAAAGCTATGTTGTGGTCTGCCACGAAATGTAGCGTTTACTGCCAGTTCACCAGCAATATACAGAACAATGCCTATGTGCTTATTATATGGGCATTCTTTGATTTTGCACTCCCGGTGGGGATCCTTGCCCACCCAAGTACACATTAGAAATTCGGGTACTCGCTGTTGACGATTTTCCGACCATTTAAAATGAAGGTTGGATAATTGTGTGCAGCATCTGCTCAAATTCCCTATGCGTATTCTCGGTGGGTGTAATTTCCCACTATGAGTGCAAAGTTTGAAAATTACTTCTGATGTGCCATCTGCCCTTTTCCCAGAAAAGTCATGAACCAAGGGGTAAAGACTACAACTGCTGCATCAACACTTGAAGCATGCACCCGACTATTCAGATACATACTTTGGAGGGTATTATTTAATTTGAGGAGAAAACACGGGAAGAATTATAGATCAGGTATCATGATGGAGCAAATGAAGCTTGAAGATGAGCAGACTTTTGGGCAGAAGGTCAAATTGGACCCTCTGCTAAGTTGATTTGTGATTTTGACATTATTGGGCCAGCACTGAAGCAGAGAATAATTCTTGGATATGAATTGTTAAACTAGTCACTTGTTTCCTTGCAAAACTCGATGAAAGCTATAATGAAAACAAAGAATGCTCGAAACACTCAGCAGGTCAGGCAGCCTCAATGGAGAGGGAGGAAGTTAAGGTTAACATTTCAAGTCCTCTCTTCACAGATGCTGCCCGACCTCCTGAGTGTTTCCAATATTTTCTGTTTCCATTTCGGATTTCCAGCACCTGGAGTATTTTACTCAATGAAAGGTGGTCTTGACAGTGTTGCACATACTCCACCCAATTCTGCACAGTAATGGACCAAGGGTTGTCTACTCTGCAGGCTGCCATTGAGCAGCAAGCAACATCAGTAGCATCTCCATGGAAGACTTCAAGCATGCAGGCATTAGCACAATTGGAACATATCTTAGGAATGATCCCACTGATGATTTTGAAGAGTTTGTAAGGATCGTTAAAGTTGGGTTTTACGAATAAATTCCCAATTTTTTTTCGGTTGGTGGATAGTAACTGATCCCCTTCTGATTCTGATCTGTGTCGGTACAGCCTTTTTTATGCATATATCTAATAACACATACTTTTCTTCATGTCCATTTATGTTCTGTGGTGCTACTTTACAGTACTATCCATGCCTTACTTTCAGCTATTTTAAGCTGTTCAGCGTCTTTCGGACCTCTCACAAGGTCCTCAGAGTCACTGACACTGCATTGACCCTATTTGTAACTTCCTGGTACGCTTGTCACCTTTGCCTTGTTAGGTGCCAATCTCTCAAAAAGATTTGCTGATGCCACTCCACTACAGCAGTTACCAGTGCCTCTACGGCATAGTCTGTAAAACCAGCTTTTAAAATTCGCTCATCCATTTCTTATGCTTTGCACTCCACAGCTGGATGAAAATAACAGATCAATTTTCTGTACTTTTTCCATTAATAATTTTTCTAGGTTGAAGAGCACCATCACTACTTCACATTATGATAAGATTTCCCTCTTGAAACTGTTGAAACATTTACTGTAAAACTCACAGATAACCCAATATGTAGGCCTTCTTCTTCGATTTTATTAGATTGGTTCCTCTGTGATACTCAAGCTACCCCAAATAACACGTACAGTATATTTCTGGTCGCCACAACTGAGCAATTATATCAGACATAAAGAAAGAACCTGCATTTATGTAGCACCTTTCATGACCTCAGGGCATCCAAAAGCACTACAGAGCCATTTAAGTACTTTATAGTGTAGTCACATAGGGAAACATGGCAGCCAATTTGTGCACAGCAAGGTCGCATAAACAGCAATGTGACAAATGACCAGTTAAGGTGTTTTTTAGTGATGTTGGTTGAGGGATAAATATTGCCCAGGTCACAAACGTGTGGTTACTCACTTGAGACTGCTGTAACCAGAAAAGCAAGTTTAGCATTCTGGCCTCTTGTGTATCCTCGATTTTCTTTGCTCCACCATTGGTGGCCGTTCCATTAGCTGCCTAGGCCCTGAGCTCTGGAATTCTCTCCCTAAACCTCTCAGCCTCTCTACTTCTCTCTCCTCCTTTAAGACGCTCCTTAATGCCTACCTCATCTGTCCTAATATTTCCTTATGTAGCTCGGTGTCAAATTCTGTTTGATAATTGCTCCTGTGAAGCGTCTTGGGATGTTTTACTACATTAAAGACACTATATAAATTCAAGTTGTTGTTGTTGAAGAACAGTTATTCTACACGCATAATATATTCATATTGCAACTAATTGTTACATCTGTCTTATAAATGTACAATTGTGTCACCACTAGATGTCACTATTTTACTTACACAATACCTACAAGTAGGTCCCCTTGTTATAATTTGTTTTTATGAATTATGACCTGCGCATGATTTTTAAAACCTATATGTACAATGTAACGCTAGGAGTACTTGCATCATTTACTCCACTCGGAAGTAAGCTAGCTAAGGGCTAAACATTAATGTACATGTACTACAGTGGATTGCCAGGAACCCCGGATATAACTGGAATAATCTGAGAATTTACTTTAATTGTCTTTTTTCCCAATTTCACCATTGTGATAGTAGACTGAATAATCTTACTAGTTTATATGCAATTTCACTGTCCGTGTATGCTATACTTTATACGTTACCAGTATGTTGGATGTTTAATTTTATAATGAGCAATTGATATCCTGTAGGATTGCACACGGACCAAAAAATTGTGTCTCTCTTCATGTAAGGGTCTCTCTGTTTCCTCTCAGTCTCTAGTCCTTTGTCAGTTCCCCTCCCTCGTTTTCTTCCGCTTTTTCTCTTACACATTTTTCTCATTATGGTTTTTGTAACTCTGTAGAGCTAAAAACCTGCAGTGGCTGCATTCCTGCTTAAGTGCTGATATGTGCTTTTTGGGAACCTCCGCTGCTGACCCCAGCAGGCCATAAAGGCTACATCTGGTCCCCCTCTAAAGGAGGCTGCAAACTGAGGAGTTGGTTGCCAAGTCTGGTGGGAGTGCCAGGTCCCCCTCCAGGGGGAAGGAGGACAGAAGTGTCGCCTTTGTAATGGTGCCAAAATATTTTGTACAAATTTGGCTCCTCCTTGGGAATCCAGGCCAGGACCAGCAGATGGGCCCCACTTCTGCAACTTGGTGGGCTGGCACATCAGGCCTCTCCCAGTGTTCCAGCCACTGATGAGCCACCCGGTTACTAAGAGGCTGAGGACGTGGGAGTTCCTTCCTATGCCACTGACTTTGTTTGGGGTGGGCAGAGGATCCATCCCTTAAAAGGCCCCACAAAATCTCCACATAAGGCCAGACCCATGGATTTTTGGTTCTTCTGAGTCTGGTCCTTTTTCTATCTCTTACTTTTGATGAAGTCAGGACACACAAGATGGTAGCCAATGTGTACTGGTGGGAGGTAGATTCCAGGTTCAGGCAGGGAGAGGGTAGCAGGAGCACCCACAGTTATACAGGCAGCTCTGTGTGCAACGTTAAAAGTCTTGAGTACACTCAGATTGAATTCTTGAATCTTTTGCTAGCAATAAAATTTTTTATGGAGTGGGCATATTTACCGATGATTCCACAGTGTTTAGCTCCATTTACAACTCCTCTGACAATCAGCCCCTGCCATCTTACAACATCCATAGAACATTCACATCGCATAACTACCAGGTAATGACCATCTCCAACAAGAAAAGACTCAGTCACCTTCCCTGAACTTCAACAGCACCACCACTGTCGAGTCCCGCACTATCAACATCCAGGGGGGTGATCCATTGACTAGAAGATTAATTGGATCAGCGACAACAATGACATGGCTACATAGCAGGACAGATCCTGGGTACACTGCGACGAGTGGCTTCTGACCCCTCAAAGCCTCACCACCATCTATAAGGCTCAGGTCAGGACTGTGATGGAATACTCACCATTTGCTTGGATGGGTGCAGCTTCAACAACAACTTGACATTATTCTGGACAAAGAAGTCTGCTTGATCAGCACTGTAACTGAACTTAATATCCACTCCTCCACCACTGGAGAACTGTGGCAGCAATTTATCAATCTTACTTTCACAACACCTCCCAAACCCACAACCTCTGCCATTAAGAAGGACAACACCATTATCTCCATATTGCCTTTTGAATCACACACCATTCTGACTTGGACATATAACACCGTTCCTACATCATCACTGGGTCAAAATCTTGGAATTCCCTACCTTGCACCATCCTGGGAGCACTATCACCACAAGGATGCAGCAATTCAAGGAGAAAGCCCACCACCACTACCTCCTCAGAGCAACTAGGAATGGGCAATAAATACAGCATTATCAGTGTTGCCCACATTGTAAGAACAATTAATTTTTAAAAAACTGTGCTCTGACCACCTCTCTCCCAGGGCCAGGACATAGCAGAAACACCATGCTGACTAATTTGAAATCAATACTCTTTGCAAGCTAAACTTTGAATTGCTATGTGCCAGTTTACTGTGCCCCAGTGCAATTGTGCCCTCCACCTTCTGTTGTATGAAAGAGTGATGTGAGAAAGCATCTGCATACTATCTCCCAGAGAGTGCAAGGTAGAAATATTGACAGTGGTGCCATGCCTTCTGTCGAAGAAGAGTAAGCACGTATAAAAAGTCGAGTATATTTCCTTAGTACTTTTCCTGATAACAGCAAACTTCTTTCTTATTTTCCCCAAGCTTTGATAGACCTGGCAGACTGCATTGACTCACTCCATGACCTTCACCCATGAGGTTTGAACCTTTGCTTTAGTAGGTGGGTGGTCTTGACTCCAAAGAGGGCCAACCTCCTTCACTGCACCTTTTGCAGCAGGACCTCCAATGATTCAGGGCTACATACCCACAGCCACATATTTTTGCAAGGAATGCTTGATCTCCAACCAACTTTTGCACTCATGAACTTTTCTATAATGACGATTACTAGCCCTCCATGTGCTACTGACTCATTCAGTTTTGTACTTTACAGACAACTGGAATGCAGCTTACCTCCCTGCACATGTGTTCCATATGCTAGGAACCCTTTCAAATGGAGAGGAGAAACTTGCCTCACAAAACTTAATAACGTTGCCTGTTTGGAGGGACCCACACTATGGGTTTGGGAAAACCCAATTTTGCTGCACTTGAAAAATTATAAAATACAGCGTTTTGTTTTAAGAAATCAAGAGCTATTGCTTATTTTAGGATAACATACATATTTTTTTTGCTTTTATCCTGCTGTAAAACTTTTGCTTTCTAAAATAATAACCAAAATGTTATCATTTATATGAATTTCTGTGATTTTTACCATGTACCAGGATGACAGTTTTATCCTGTACTCAATGGAAATTCTAAAGACCAGGACACATCTATGGCTCACTCACATGCAAACATACCCACTCTTCTAATCAAGACAATGGAACTGGTGATTATTGATGTGCAGACTATGTGATATATATCTATATATATATTTGCCTCAAATTAGGAAAGAACTTGTATTTAGATAGTGCCTTTCATGTCCTCAAGACACTACAAAGTGCTTCACAGCCAGTGAATAACTTAGAATTCAGCTGGGGTCATGTTACAGAAGGACAACAATTGTGTGTCCCTAAGTCAGGGAGAGAAAAATCAGCCCTCTATGTTGACCCCTTCATTGGTAACATATTCCAGAATGAGCAACTATCAATGTAAGATTGACACTGATGCTCAAAATTCCAAATTGTTATGAGCAATGTTTGATGTGTAAGAGTACATTTATTAAGGAATATTTCTTTAATGTTTTAAGAACATAAGAAATAGGAGCAGGATTAGGACATATGGCCCCTCGAGCCATTCAATAAGATCATGACTGATCTTCGACCTCAACTCCACTTTCCCGCCCAATCCCCATATCCCTTGATTCCCCTAGAGTCCAAAATTCTATCGATCTCAGCCTTGAACATATTCAACAACTCAGCATCCACAGTCCTCTGGGGTAGAGAATTCCAAAGATTTACAACCCTCTGAGTGAAAAGATTCCTCCTCGTCTCAGTCTTAAATGGCCGACCCCTTATCCTGAGACTATGCCCCATAAGCACATAAAGAAATAGGAGCAGGACTAGGCCACATGGCCCCACGACTTGGCCATACGCCCCTCGGCTCCTAATGTTTTAGATTAATTTGATGATATTAGCTAGTAGCTGTACAATCTGCACTTCCTAAAATACTCATAAAATCACTGGAACTGTCAGATCTACAAAATATTCTTATTCAGTTTTGCAAACCTTCTTAAAAATAATTTGACCCTAATTACACTATAATGAGAGCTGTCTCATCCAGATATTTCTGTTTGACATTTAAAAATGGCATCAATGATTGACCTGGTCACCACTATGATGTGACTATGTCAATCTCCAAAATTGTAGGCTTCCATTGTAAAATAGTGTTTAGAGTGTAGTCATCCAAACAGAGGCCAAATCTTTTCAATGTGCCCTACTTCCAAAACGAATGGGGGATATGGGTGGTACTGGGGTAGAAGGTAAGAAATTTTTTTAAAGGGTGTAGAGCAGGTAGTTAGGATATGATCGAAATCACAAATTAGAATGAAACAAAATAAGAGATAGGGAAAAGACATAGCAAGCAGAAGTACCTTTTTGGCTTTTAGTTGTTCAACATTATTATAGTAATAAAATATTGCTTATAGAATAAATAGATTTATGACTGTGACAGGGGTTTGTTCCAGCATAGTTGTGCAGGCGAGAAGCAAAGCATAAGGAGAAGCACCTGGTCTAAGGAGAATGATATTTCTCCGGAGTTGCCAGGAAGGATTTTGAAGGCAAACAAAATGATCTTGTCACGGTAAAAGCAAGCCACTTTTTTTGATAGATTGTAAAAAAAAATTAATAACATGTGAACTGAACTAAAAATAAAAACAAAGTATTTGGTTCATCGGATTCTACTCGTTTTGGAAAAATAAACAAAATACACAATAGGAGATGACACAAGTCCATAAAAAAAGACGCTACCAACACCAATCGTTTGCAACACTTGGGTATTGTTTGAAAGCTCCGCCCGCAGCGTGACCGTCGATGGTTAAAGACGGTGTGACATGTGTGGCTGGTGAAGCCCAGTATTGCGGCACATCACGGGGGGGAAACACACAGCAAAGGAAGCAGCAGAACTACAAACGGGGTACAATGTAAGTCAGCTTCCTTCCGGATCACAAAGCGTTATTTGCTGAATGAGAGTAACAGCAAACGGTTCTTTAAAAAAAATCATATGCATGAACGTTTCCTGTTTGTAACGCTTTCCGGATCCGACGTTTTGGGCTAAAATGACAGTTATTAGGGAAATGGGAAATAACGTGCAGGAAACGCAACGTAGCCTGGCCTTTTGTGTAGTGACTCTCTGGATCCTAGTGCTACTGAAGTAAAGGGTCTAATTTAGAGCAACAATACCATTTATACGTATGTAATATACTCGCACTGGAAATAGGTAATAGGTGTGTGTGTGTATGTATATATATGTATTTGTATTTATATATCTATATATATATATATATATTCCTACATTACAACAATGACTACACTTCAAAAGTACTTAATTGGCTGTAAAGTGCTTTGGGAGGTCCCGAGGTCATGAAAGGTACTATATACATACAAGTCTTTCTGTATTTATATATACATACATGATTTTTGAATCAAATATTAAGTACATCTGAAAAGTAGGATTAATTTGACTGCAAAATCAATAATTTGTAAGAGGCTTGCATGTTTCTGTGTGTCTGTATTAACATAAAAAGAACACAGAAATTATAACTCCTTTGGTCTTTTAATCTTTATTACTTTACTTCAGAATATATATGGTAGAATGCATGTCAGGGATGGGTAGTTTATTCAGAGTAAATCACTGAGTAGTGACAACTGTGTAACTACTGAATGCTGAAGGCATGATGCCAGTGATTTATTTTAAATAAACCACCATTCCCTTACTATGTTTTCTGTCTATACAATAGATTGGGATTTATTATTTTTCCTCTACACTTAGCCTAACATTTCACTCATTTTAATTTAAAAAACTTTTTCAGGGGGACTTTGTGGTGCTTATGTAGTTAGAAACTGTAGTATGGCGCACATTATGATGTTGAGTGCCACAGACCTAAGCATTTCTGGAGTTGTGTTGCCAGTTGAGACTGGAACTTGAGGAGTGAAATCATATAATAAGTTTCATTAAAATATTGCCAGTAATTATTTTACTTTTCTCATTTTTATGCCAGTTTAATACTTAAAGATAAAATAAATACAATAATAAAATAAATTATAATTAAAATATTTGTTGTGGTAAAGATTTAGCATTGCATTTCTTATGTGGCATGATTGCTATTTGCATGTAGCTTAATGCATTCATAAACCATCACAATTAATCTACAGCAACAATTGGACAATTAGTGGGAAATCATTCTTAATTGTTAAAATTAGTAAACTTATTGTGCATAAGTTATGAAAATACAAGTAAAGGTTTATTTGAGGAGCGCTGACATGCCATTGGCATGTATTCCTTTACGGTTAAATCATATAGGAAATTGTTTATTAAGATGGAGTTAAGACATTATAAGCTGCATTTGTATGATAATTCAGGAGTAAGTCTGAATGGAGTTCAATAACTTCACTTCATTGTGGTTTTTCACTTGCATTACTTCAAGAACAGGAGGTTCAAGTTTATATTAACATTGTGACCTTAATTTGTCATTCATGCAGAGGCCATGCTGAATCTTAAAGAGAATATTTAAGATTGTATTATAAGCATACTCCAGTAATGTAATAGGTGTAGACTGGTTTTAGTAGAGAAATGGTCTGATTATAAGTTAGGTTATCACAGATTAGTAAATGTAGGTTACAACTAAAAGTAGTGTCAGTACTGAGTGATTTCTTATAGATGTGTGGTTATCCCGTTCCAGGTTGTATTGCTGATTTATGTTGAATCAGTGATATATCTGGTATGAAAGTTATCTAAGAAATGTCCAGAACCAATTATATTTGCAGTTGAACTGTAAAAATACTAAAGACTACTGTTGCATTGGATAGACCATTCTAATCTAGGCAATTTGAAAGCAAAATGTATGTGGTAAAATGTGATTCAGGAGACTAAGCAGAACAAAAATATTTTAAATACTTCTTCTCCAACATTTTTTTTGCAGTTGAAATATCCTGAAGTAAATTACAACCCCTAAACACACAAGGAACAGTATATACAGTAATAATTAAGTTGTTTTCAGTGACATTTTACTTGGCCAATAATTGCAAACCTTTTATGTAGGATGCACTCTCACCAAACCTGAGGTAGACGCAATGATTACTCTTATGGGTCTAAAGTCGATTTAAATTCTGGTAAAGCACCATTTTGTACATAATTAGTTGATCTTATCTGATGTTGTACATGGAGAGTCAAGATTTGTAAAGGGTAAGTCATGTCTAACGAACCTAGTTGAATTTTTTGAGGAGGTAACTAACATGGTAGATAAGGGAGTGTATGTGGGTGTTATTTATATGGACTTTCAGAAGGCATTTGATAAGGTTCCACATAAGAGACTGTTAATACAAATGGGAACGCGTGGAATTGGAGGCAACCTATTGGCTTGGATAAGGAATTGTTAGGAAGCAGAAAGGGATAATGGGTATGTACTCAAATTGGCAGGATGTGACTAGTGGTGTCCTCCAGGAATCTGTACTGGGGCCACAGCTTTTCACTATATTTTTAAATGACTTGGATGAAGGAATAGAGAGCCTTATATCTAAGTTTCCTGATGGCATTAAGTTAGCTGGCACAGTAAATAGCATAGATGTGAGCAGAAAGTTGTAAAGGGACATATATAGATTAATTGAGTGGGCAAAACCGTGGCAGATGGAGTTCAATGTGGGAAAGTGTGAGGTCATGCACTTTGGACCCAAGAAAGATAGATCAGAGTATTTTCTAATTGACAAGAAGCTAGGAACTGTAGATGAGCAGAGAGGTTTAGGGGTCCAATACAGAAATCACTAAAAGCTAGTGGACAGGTACAAAAAATAATTAAAAAGGCTAATTGAATGTTGGCCTTTATCTCCAACATAAAGAAGGCTGGAATACAAAGGGGTGGAAGTTATGTTATAGCTGTACAGAGCTCTGATTAGACCCCCATCTGGAGTATTGCATTCACTTCTGGGCACCGCACCCCAGGAAGGATATATTGACCTTGGAGGGGATGCAATGCAGATTCACCATAATTATACCGGGACTAAAAGGGTTAAATTATGAGGACAGGTTGCATAGACTAGGCTTATATTCCCTTGAATATAGAAGATTTAGGGGTGATCCAATTGAAGTGTTTAAGTTGATTAAAGGATTTGATAGGGTAGATAGAGACAAACTATTTCTTCTGGTGGGAGAGTCCAGAACAAGGGGGCGTAACCTTAAAATTAGAGTTAGGCCGTTCAGGGGTGATGTCAGAAAGCACTTCTTCACATAAAGGGTAATGGAAATCTGGAACTCTCTTCCCCCAAAAAGCTGTTGTGGCTAGGCCAATTGAAAATTGCAAAACTGAGATTGACAGATTTATGTTAGACAAGAGTATTAAGGGTTACAGAACCAAGACTGGTAGATGGAGTTAAGGTACAGATCAGCCATGATCTAATTGAATGGCGGAACAGGCTCGAGGGGCTGAATGGCTTACTCCTGTTCCTATATTCCTAAAACCAGGTGTAGTGTATAGATGAAGCGGGATTAGAGGGATAACTGGTCCAGGAAGCGTAGATATAATTTAGTCCCTATTTTAAAGTCATATATTTTGCCCTTTTTCTAATGTATTGCTTTGGTTTTATATTTTATAGTTAAATAGTAAAATGTAACAGACTCTGGGGGCTAAATGCCACTGCCACTTGCTGCCTCCTGTTATGCGCCACCTTCTCCTGCAAGAAAGTGGAACGTGTGTCTGAATGATGTGCCTGTCATGAGTGAGTAGCTGCCAGTGTGTGTGAAACCTGTGAGTTGTGGATGGGCGGCTTGCAACAGTGTAATGTGTGAGGGTGAGAGGAAGCATCTGATTGGAAGAATTGAGTGCTGATGGAAAGAGTTTGTTGGTATGTGGGTGATGGGGGGTGTAGTGCGTGGAGCAGTGGATGTGGCTAGTGGTGCAGTCGATAGGAGACGCCACTTGACAATTGACCTCACTCACCTTGACCACTCGTGTCAAAGCATTGAACTTCTTCCTGCACTGCATCCATGTCCGTGGTGCTGTCCGTCTGGCATGACTTCGTCCCCCGCTGCCTCCCACTGCCTTTTGGGCATATGTCTGGAAGGTCTCTTGCCCTTCCCCCCCCCCCCCACCCCCCCCCCCCCCCCCCCCC
Source organism: Heptranchias perlo (assembly GCF_035084215.1). Classification (NCBI taxonomy): domain Eukaryota; kingdom Metazoa; phylum Chordata; class Chondrichthyes; order Hexanchiformes; family Hexanchidae; genus Heptranchias; species Heptranchias perlo. The sequence goes on from NC_090354.1 coordinate 16,688,637, forward strand.
GCGGATATAGGATGTCCCTCCTTCTGTCTACCTCTTGCACCAAGGCCTCTAGTGTATCATCTGAGAACCTTGGTGCATGCACACTTGTAGGCCTGGTACCAACTCAGATCGGCAGATTGGTGAGATCTGGCATGCAGATCGGAGGATATGGGATTTACTGGCAAATAAAGTTAAGGAAAACCCAAAAATGTTTTATAAATACATAAAGAGCAAGAGGATAACTGAGAAAAGAGTAAGGGCCTATTAGAGACCAAAAAGGAAACCTATGTGTGGAGACAGAAGATATGGGTATGGTTCTTAATGAATACTTGCGTCAGTCTTCACAAAAGAGGGGGACGATGCAGAGATTGTGGTTAAGTTGGAGAAGGAGTGTAAAATATTAGATGGGATAAACATAGTGAGAGAGGAAGTATTAAGGGGTTTAGCATCTTTGAAAGTAGATAAATCGCCAGGCCCAGATGAAATGTATCTCAGGCTGTTAAGAGAAGCAAGAGAGGAAATAGCGGAGGCTCTGACCATCATTTTCCAATCCTCTCCGGCTACAGGTGTGGTGCCAGAGGATTGGAAGACTGCTAACGTTGTACCGTTGTTTAAAAAGGGAGAAAGAGATAGACCGAGTAATTATAGGCCAGTCCGTCTAACCTCGGTGGTGGACAAATTATTGGAATCAATTCTGAGGGACAGCACAAATCGTCATTAGAAAGGCACGGGTTAATCAAGGACAGTCAGCATGGATTTGTTAAGGGAAGGTCGTGCCTGACTAACTTGATTGAATTTTTTGAGGCGGTAACAAGGAGGGTCGATGAGGGTAACACGTTTGATGTAGTGTACATGGATTTTTAGCAAGGCTTTTGACAAGGTCCCACAAAAAAGTAAAAGCCCATGGGATCCAAGGGAAAGTGGCTAGTTGGATCCAAAATTGGCTCAGTGGCAGGAAGCAAAAGGTAATGGTTGACAGGTGTTTTTGCGACTGGAAGGCTGTTTCCAATGCGGTTCCACAAGGCTCAGTAGTAGGTCCCTTGCTTTTTGTGGTATATATTAATGATTTGGACTTGAATGGGGGGGGGGCTTGATCAAGAAGTTTGCAGATGATACAAAAATTGGCCGTGTGGTTGATAGTGGGGAGGAAAGCTGTAGATTGCAGGAAGATATCAATGGACTGGGTCAGGTGGGCAGATACTTGGCAAATGGAATTCAATCCAGAGAAGTGTGAGGTAATGCATTTCGGGAGGGCAAACAAGGCAAGAGAGTACACAATAAATGGGGGGATAGTGAAAGCTGTAGAGGAACAAAGGGACCTTGGAATGCATGTCCACAGATCCCTGAAGGTAGCAGAACAGGTAGACAAGGTGGTTAGAAAGGCATTCGGGATACTTTCAGTTGAGGCATAGACTATAAGAGCAGGGAGATAATGCTAGAACTGTATAAAATATTGGTTAGACCACAGCTTGAGTACTGCGTACAGTTCTGGTCACCACCTTACAGGAAAGATGTGATTGCACTAGAGAGAGTACAGAGGAGATTTATGAGGATGTTGCCAGGGCTGGAGAATTTTAGCTATGAGAAAAGATTGGATAGGCTGGGGTTGTTTTCTTTGGAACAAAAGAGGCTGAGGGGAGATTTAATTGAGGTATATAAAATTATGACAGGACTAGATAGAGTGGATAGGGAGGACCTATTTCCATTAGCAGAGATATCAGTGACCAGGGGGCATAGATTTAAAGCAATTAGTAGAAGGATTAGAGGGAGCTGAGGAGAATTATTTTTCACCCAGAGGGTGGTGGGGGTCTGGAACTCAGGGTGATAGAGGCAGAAACCCTCAACTCATTTAGAAAGTGCTTGGATGTGCACTTGAAGTGTCATAACCTACGTAACCTGGGCTACGGACCAAGTGCTGGAAAGTGGGATAAAGCTGGATAGCTCTTTTTCGGCTGGCATGGCCACGATGGGACGAATGGCCTCCTTCTGTGCAGTAACTTTCTATGATTCTATGACTTAGTAGTGCTCAACCTTTATTCAATGTTTTAACATAACACATCAGTGTCTAAATATCTGTGCTTTATGTGTGCGATGTCTGATCTCCGTTCAGACTCCGTGCAGACAGCAGACTGTTATTTTTAGCAAATAACAGGTACCGGCTACTTTTTAAGAGATTTTAAGCGACATCCTCCCTTTAAGAGATTGGGGCTCCCCCTGCTGGTGGAAAGTGCATATTGCACTGAATCCTCGCTTCAATGCTGATTTCCAACGCAGTTTGCAGGTAAGTCCTCAGGCCGCACAAAAGTCTCATCCTGCCTGCACAGGGGCCATTGGGCGCAGGTTAATAGCAGATCACGCTACCTACGCCCAATAATAGGCCTTATCGAATTCTTACCCTTGGATCTCTTACGGTGCTGCTCATGGATTTGAAAATCTGTTAAAAATCTATCATTATATTAAAAATTTTACTTCTATATACACTTCTGGTCTACAAAACCTTACTTCCTGTTGTCATTTTTTTTGCCTAAATCCCTCTGCCTCTCCACTTCTCTTTTCACCTTTAAAAGCATTCTCAAAACTCATCTTTACAAGTCAGCTTTCAATCACCTCTCCTAACTCTCATGCCATGGCTCAGTGTTTTTAAAATTTCTTTTATCTATTTTTCCTATTCTCTTCCCCCCCCCCCCCCACCCATGTAAAATGCTTTCTACATTATAAGTGCTATATAAATAGTACATTATGATACAGCACAGGAGGCCCATCCTATGCCAACTCTTTGAAAGAGCTATCCAATTAGTAGCACTCCCCTGCTCTTTCCCCATAGCTATTGAATCTGCTTCCATCACCCTTTCGGGCAGTGCATTCCAGATCATAACAACTCGCTGCATAAAAAAATGTTTCCTCATGTCGCTTCTGGTTCTTTTGCTAATCACCTTAAATCTGTGTCCCCTGGTTACTGACTCTTCTGCCACTGGAAACAGTTTCTCCTTATTTACTCCATCAAAACCGTTCATGATTTTGAACACTTCTATCAAATCTCCTCTTAACCTTCTCTGCTCTAAGGAGAGCAACCCCAGCTTCTCCATCTCTCCACATAACTGAAGACCCTCATCCCTCGTACCATTCTAGTAAATGTAAGTTATTGTTGTTATTGGTGATGCTGGGTGCCTGTTATCTACCTGGTTGGAACATCGAGATGGAGGGCAGCATGGAGGCTGAGGGTGGTGGAGTGGACAGGTGGCGGGACAGATCTTGTCATTCAGGTCGGGTGGCCAGAGTTGTGGGGAATGCACACACACAGTAGGTGAGGAGCTTTTTAGTGAAGTGTGTTGATTAATGCAACCTCCTATCACCAATCAAAAGGATATTATTTTCTGTGGAATGTGACTGGTCAGGTAGGGAATCACAGTAACATAGCAGGCAGGCTTACTAATGTAATATGATTGGCCATTTTCCCTGGTGGGATATGCAGGTGGGATAACCAAGAAGAAATAAGAAAATGCAGACACTGCACGTAGAAAAACCACAGTCCCTATAAATATATGAAAAAATATTCCCATCCTAAAAAATGGTCCTGCAGTATTAATTTTTACTACCTAAGCGCTACTATACAATTCATTATAAGTAATTAAAAATTTGTGCAATCACTTATCTTCGTGTTGCCTTTGTGGACAGGATTCTATCATATATAAATTATGGCAAACTACACAGCGCTGTTGAGGTATCATTAATCAAATAACAATTTTACTTTGGACTTTTCAGATAGTATACAAAGATCATATGTTTTCTGAAAAGACAAACTTTTTAATGGTCCTTTGCAACTTTAGAGAGAGTTTTAACTGCTTTAGAGATGTGTTATTAAGCTAACCAAGTGTTTTGGAACTCTTCAAAATGCTTTCTATTTATATGTATAAGTAGTGTTATTAGGTTCTAAAATCATAAACTTCCTCCTTTCAAAAAGTCATAGTTCAAAGATTATTCTTGTAGTTATTGCTGTTCATTAGAGTTACATGTGGTACAAAGTTCCACATGTGCATATAATAACCATTAATGAGTAGAAATTAAAAGTAATTTATAAACATAGATGGTCCATATTTTGCCTCTTAAACTGTAGTTAACAGTGAATTTTAAGGTGATGGGAAATTAAACTACATTTACTTGATCATTTAGTGTTATTTATAATCAAGATCTAACACATATTTTACTTTTACATTGTTCTATTTTTATTCTGACAAACAAGCTAACTGGCAATTCACTTTTCACACAATTTTTGCAATAATGGACACTTTACTACAAGGTAATATTGGGGCTTTATCATTAGTACAACATTTTATATTTGCGTATTTTCCTTATTTTTTCAGAACTTCGGAATTTTATTTTTGGTTTCCTTTCCAAGAAAGTCGTTGTCACGAGCCTTCAAATGAATTCCATTCGAAGTTCGGGTCTTGCTCTGTTTCAGATATATTTTGATAAATTGAGGTGTGAAATCTGTACACATGAGAAATAACATTTGGAGAGGAGCGAGGTTAGAGTTTAGATTTTTACATTCTTTTCAGATAGGGCTTACGAGGAAAATGTATCTGTTCAAATAAGTGAAAACGTAAAAAAATGCAAGCATATTATGTAGGGTAAAATGTTAAGTAGCATGTACGTTGTAACTTCATCCGGCGGACTGTAGGACCCAGTGAAAGCCACTGTAGGTTGATAATGCAGAAGGATCAAGCGATCAGCATTTTGCGATCAAAATGATGCAATCAAAGGATTAAATACTTGCAATCCATCACACGGCGTGCATTCTTTGATCTTGCATTCGGTGATTTATTCCCGGGATTTATTTTAGTCTTTTTCTCCCCCCCCCCCCCCTCTTTTGTAGATGGAGGACTATCAACGAGCCACACGATAAACCGCCTTCTTTAGGTCGACAGAATGCAACCATGAGCCTTATCCTGTAGTATTTTTAACGTGCGATCGGAAACTATGCAGCTTTGGAGAAGGGAAGCGCTGAATTAAACATGATGAAGACCGAGACATCATCATCAACGACAACAACAAGCCTAAGGAGTCCTTCTCCCCACCGCAATGCCTACGAAGCGGAGATCCAGGCTCTGCAAAACACAAATGAGAACAACCCCACGGCAAATGGAGAGGAGAAGCAAGCGGAGGATGTGGAGGGGAGAAGGCAGAACCGAGGCAAGAAATATGGATCCAACGTTCACAGGATCAAGAACATGTTTCTGCAAAAAATGGGCACCACCCCTAACGAAGCGACGGGCATCACAGCGAAAGGGAAAGAGAGGTCGGTCCGCCTGTCGTTGCCCAGAGCCAGCAGCCTGAATGAAAATGTGGACCACAGTGCCCTTTTGAAGCTTGGCACCAGCGTTTCGGAGAGAGTGAGTCGTTTTGACACCAAGACTGAAAGACCCTTTTCCAAGCTGCAGGAGACGAGGAAGATTTTTGAGAAGAATATACAGGAGAAAAACGTTTCCAATAGGATTTTGCTCAAAAAGGAGAGGGCTGGGTTTAAGGACAGCAAATTGGATGTGGTGGTTCGATTCAATGGGAGCACTGAGTCACTAGACAGCCTAGAAACAGAGGCCATTTCCCCTACAGTCAGTCAGCTAAGTGCAGTTTTTGAAAGCAGTGCCAATCAGAAAAAAGCTGCAGCCCTTGACAAAACCGCAAAGCAAGGTGTCTGCCCCCTCAATTCAAAACCAGTCTCTAAAAAATCAAAATTAGTTCTTAAAAATCAAAAAGATGCACTTAAAACAGAAAGTGGGAGTAATAGTGATGGAGACCTCTCTCTTGATCTGGCTGAGCCTGGCCAGTTCAGAAAAGAATCCGAGGAACTACAAACTGATAAATCGCTGAGTGGTTCTCCATCTAGAAGTAATTTAGCCAGTAAGTTAGCATCTCTTGTGAAACATGGGGACAGTTTGAAAGAAACGAGACCTGCATCATCTGCACAAAGGTCACAAAAAATTGAGGAGGTCAGAAAAATTAGACCAATGGAGATGGAAGACAATGTAGAGTCGGACCAGGAATCTGGACCTCCAGATGATGGAAAAGATCCAGAACTTGCTCTTAAGGACCCTGAGAATGGGTCCGGCCTCCAGCAGGGAGATGCTATTTTAGAAACTTGTGAGGCTAAATCGGTTGAGACTGAAGCACTGCTCCATGATATTAATTCAGAAAATGGAGATCTTCCCAAAGACTCTTTGGATCATTTCCAGCCCCTGTCTTTGGAATCTGGAGAGGGGATTGTGCATCAGGTAGAGGAGTCCTTGTCCTCTAAAGCAGATTCCTTTGAAGATGGAGAACAGGTTAAAAATGACCTAGATCTGTATGATCATTGCAAAAAAAATGAAGACTTTTCTGAGGCAGATATGGTGGATATTAGCGCCTTTAGTGGGGTAGGTGATGAATCTGAAGCAAGTTGTCTGGATGATGACGAGGATGATGCATTTGAACCTGAAAGTGGCTACTCAGAGATCAATGGATTATCTGATGAAGAGGAACCCATCCCACATAGAAAAATTCGCTTTAGCACAGCATCAATTAAAGTAAGTCTATATTAAAAGAACTTGACCAGTAGTTGCAAATGTCCATTAAAGACTGGAATCATGTCTTGAAATAACTTCATAAAGTTTCAGGAAAGGATAATTTTACAAATGTTATAGTTGTTATTAACATTTAATTTTAAGTATTTGGTGAATAAGAGGGAAGCTTATGATTTTTATATCCAGAATAAATATTCTCAATTGTTCTGCATCGTTGAAGTATGGAGTCATTCATAAATAATACTTATTGCATTTTCTTTGTCATTGTCTGATAATTACATCAGGATTAACCAACTTAATAATAAATTAGTGATTTTAATCAACTTTAGTGGAATACAATTTTATCTAGCCTACGAACTTTATGGACTTAAATTATTTTTATGACCCACTTGTAACTGGCTAGTATGGATTTATAGTCACTTTTTAATGATACTGCAGTCTGAATTTTATTTCACAGCAGTAGATTGACATTTTATAAACCTACCGGTAATTCTTAAAGGCTGTTAACTCCAGGCACCATGTCATCTGGAAATTACTAACTGCAGTCAGCGGTGTTTCTGAGGGTAGGTGGGATGAGCTTGACTGCATTCGCACATATCAGCTGGTACTGTTATTAAGTTAATTCCATATATTGAAAAATGAACATTAAGTTTCAAGGTAAAAATGAAGTTCATTCATATAGTAAATATACTGATTCATATCATTATGTGCAAGTACTGTATGTTTTAAGTAAGTTCATTGTTCATCTAGCACTGTAAATTTAGTCAAACTATTACCTGTGGGGATGCCATTAGCTGCAGTTAGGTATTTAATGGCTAAAGGAACCTGGAGTCAATAAACATTGGCCCAGATTTTGCTATGGCAGGGCATCTAATGGCATCTGCCATTAGTTAGACTTGCCCTTGCACGTTTAGGTTTTTAAATTTTTTGGGTGGCAAGTTGCTGAAAGTGCGAGCAGATCACATCGCAGCAAGGGAAACAGGGCATCTGGGACCTGAGTGAACAGGGCAAGCAACTGTGTATCTCCTTAACAAATCAGATTGAAGGGTTGTGAAATTAACAGCACAGGATTGAGAAGGAAGTGTAAATTAGAGAGGGCGAATTCACTGTCAAATCAGGTACAGAAAGAGAGGGAAAGAAAGATTAGATTAAAAGAGAGAGAAAAAATAGGCAAACGAAAAGTAACATTTTTAAAAAAGTTTACATTTTTAAAATCTCCAACAATTCATACCTGAAGGGATGAGACTCCACACTTAATAGTTAATTTTCAGTACCAGAGAGGTTGTTTGGCAGTAATTAACACTTATCACATCGTTAAAAGCATACTTAGACTGGAATGGACAAGACCTGACTTTCTGTGGCGAGTTTAGTTTGTATCTACCATGGAAATATAGCAACTTCACACCAATGTATTTCAGCGGTGAGGCAGACAGCACAATGCAGTTTTCGCGAAGCTAACGGCGGAACGGCGCATTTCAAACTGCAACATTTGGATATCTGCATTTAACCATGCATCTGCCCCTCGCCTGAAGTTGCTGCACCATTCGTGCATAAATAATGGCAAGCACCATTAGCCTCCCTGTTATTTTGGCAGCAAGATCTGGGTCAGTAAGTTTTTCTTTCATTATATAGGAAGTGACTTAGAAATGTAAACATTTCACAGTCACTGAGTGAAAAAATAAATTAGGTGTTTTTTTTATATATATAAAGCCCATTGGGTGGTTAGGCTTTAGAATTCATGAGCACCTCTTGTGAATTAGTTATTGTGAGATTACCTGGAATTTTTAAGTTTGTGCTCAAGATATTTTTGACTTCTAAGCAGCCAACTGAGAACGGTTGAATATTTGAACTATGGGCATTTGTCAATTTCCCCGCTTTTGTCATTCAGAATCAGTCCAGTAATTGGTCACCACAGAACTTCTTATCTGCAACAGGAAGGGGCATAATAAGACTTCCTGTGTAACAGTTCCAAGTGCAATAGAAAACGGAGTTAAATCTAACAACAGCTTTTGATAACAGTAGCCTTGTTTAGTCAGGAAGTGTACCAAATAAGCAAAGCGGTAACTTTCAGATAATGTGCAATGAATTGGAATATTGTTGACCTTTAAATCCAAAGAAGTTGTTGTTTTATCTACTTTAGCTGTACCTTTACTTTCCTTAGTGAATGTTTATGACGAGATCAAAAGATGGTTATGGTTGAGAAAGGTCAATTGGCCTACCCAAGCTTATCCATCCAGGAAGAACGTGCAGCCCCCCATCACAGCATCCAGTTGTGTCTTAAATAATCCCAGATTTATCCCGAAGTCGAATGCGCATCTGATCACTGTTTGCATTATGCAATTGCATTATAATTGTATATTTTCTGAATTCGGTGTTTGCTTTACAGTTTTAAAAAATTCCAAAAGCTTTAGAGTGAAACTTTTTGTCTGTGGTGTAATCAGTAAATAATAATGAATTGTGTAGATCTTCGTAACAAAAGGTAAAAGCTAAATATGACAATTTATAATACTTGTATTTATACAGTATGTTGTACCTCAAAGAGCGTAACAACGAATGACGTTTGAAGTGCAGTCATTGTTGTATGTAGACAGGATGTGGTGCACTAGTGAAAAAAGTGTCCTTCATTTTCAGTCAACTCATTGAGAACTACAGTAGTCATTTTGTACAACAAAAAACATTGCAAGTAGCAGCAGCAGTATTTTCATGCAATTTTAATATTCTGACATATTTTGTTGACTATGGAAAAACAAAAACAATTATCAATAAATTGAAACTGATTTGTATATTTGCTTTGCTGGTATTTAAATGTAGCTTTAAAAACAAAAACTTAACCTGTCTAACACATCCATCTTCCAGTAAACTTAATATCTGATCTAGTATTTTGAATGTCATATTCAGCCACAGTGATTATTGCAGCTTGCTCATTAAGCTAGTATTATTAGTACTTGATTGATGAAGCTTTTTCTGCTCAGTAATTAGTTCTTTCAGTAGACTATTCTGTCCTATTTTGCACTTAAGAAAAATAGCAAACAAACTAAAATTTGAATCTATGACATAAAGGCTGTCTCCCGAGGGACAGCCTGTTATCAGTGTTGTTTCATTGATGTGAGAGACCTATAATTAAGGCCAGTGATGTGCCATGGAGTGACATTCCACGTCAAATGCAGTGATTTTTATAACCCACAGTGAGGATTGTGATTTTCCCTAAAATATTGTGTTTTTCGTGATTTTAAAGAATGTAATAAAAACAACTTGTATTTATATAGCACCTTTAACATAGCAAAACATCCCAAGATGCTCCACAGGAGTGTAATTAGACCGAGCCATAGAAGGAAATATTAGGAGGAGTGATTAAAAGCTAAAGATGTAGGTTTTAAGGAGGGTCCTAAAAGAGAGCAGAGAGGCAGAGTGATTTAGGGAGGAATTCCAGAGCTTAGGGCCTGGATGGCTGAAGGCATGGCCGCCAATGGTGGGGAGAAGAGAGTGAGGAATGCAGAAGAAGCCAGAGTTGGAGGAACACCAAATTCTTGGAGGATTGTAGGGCTGGAGGAGGTTCCAGAGATATTTGAGGCGTTGGTGGATTGGGAGTCAATGTTTGTCAACGAGCAAAGGGGTGATGGGTGAGCGGGACTTGGTTCGGGCTCGGATATGGGCAGCAAAGTTTTGGATGAGCTCAAATTTATGTAGGGTGGAAAATGGGAGGCTGGCCAGGGGAGCATTAGAATAGTCGAGTCTGGAGGTAACAAAAGCAATGTTGAGGGTTTTAGTCGCAGATGGGCTGAGGCAGGGGTGGAGACGGGTGATGTTAGAGGTGGAAGTAGGTGATTGGGTGATAAGAGATTGGAAGCTCAGATCAAGGACAAATAGGATCAGTCTGATTCAGCCTGAGACAGTGATCAGGGAGGGGGATAGAATTGGTGGCAAGGGAACAGAGTTTGTGGCAGGGGCCGAAGCCAGTGACTTCGGTCTTCCCAAAATAACAGTGTTTCTGGGCAGAATTAGGAGGGAGAAAACATTGCCAGCATCTAATTTGGGGTGCTGATGCAGAGCAGGAATGTTAAGCGGGCACAAAGCTTTGCTAGATGTTGCGACTGGAAGATCAGCTCATTTCCTAGCAATGATCCTGCCTGCTGATTTTTCCACAGAGATTTCTGTTTCTCTGAATTACTTTATAGTCTACAACTTTGTCAAAGAAATTTCAGTGTTAATCTGGGCACTTCAGGTGTTTGAGCGCTCAGAAAGTCAGCTGAGAAAACTTGAAGCAGTGTCAGAGAGAGCAACTATCAGTCATGCACATGCTGTCAGGGTAGGTTGTGAATGAAGGGCTTGAAGAATGATTTTTCCAGTTTTACTTCACTAACGCACAACTTTCAGCAACATGTCCCATGACAGATGACTAGCCATATACGTAATTCATGAATGCCGCAAGGACGTGTTAATTATTCTATATATTTTGGTTGTGTTTCCATGGTACTATTTCGAAGACGAGCCGGAGGCTTCTCTGCACTGTCCTGGCCAATATTTATTCTTCAACCAACTCCACTAAAAACAGATCATCTGGTCATTATTTAATTGCTGTTTGTGGGTCCTCGCTATGTGCAAATTGGCTGCCGTGTTTCCTACATTACAACAGTCACTACACTTCAAAAGTACTTCATTGGCTGTAAAGCGCTTTGGGACGTCCTGAGGTCGTGAAAGGTGCTATATGGATACATATAGCACCTTTCTTTTTTCTTTCTCTCTTTTTTCTCTTTTCTTTTCTGTCTTTCTTCCCCTTTTAAAAAAAAATTGGTTTGTTTTATGCCACATCATAATCCATGTGGAAGTGATATAAATGTGGTGCTTGCATTAGTTAGTGAGACATATGAAGAATAAATCATCGAGCTATTCATAGTGAAGAGTAAGAGCTCCAAATTCAAATAGGTTACTGACCTGAGCCTAGAAATTACTGTTGGCGATATTAGTGGGTGTATGCTTAGTGCGGTCATATAACATTCCTCTTGTCCATTTTAACGGAGGCCTTAACCTATTTAAAAATAAACGGGTTAATACATGAATTAAAATAACTGACAGGGCACTGCGGTTCGCTATAATTTAGAAGAATCCAAGGAATGTGGATTCTTTTCTCTCATCATCAAATGAGTTTTGGTGACCAACGGTTTAAACCTGGAGATCCCTGTAATTCAAGCTGTTTTTATTCCTCTAGCTAGCTGATCTGTCATGGCATTGCTGGCAGGAACGCTGGGCTCTGCAGCACAGTCATGATGTTTGGCTGCTAAAGGTGGAGTATGTTTAATCTGGCCTATTCCTTTAAGGCCACTGCTCAAATACTCCCCACATGCGTACGTCTGTATGAATATAATATATAATACAGACCTCTCATGATGTTGCTCATGGTAAATCAGATGTTATGTTGGTGACGAGTGTTATATCATCCAATGCATAATATTTCAGTGAAGAGGCCTTTGCAGGGTTGACTGGGCTGAGATAGTTTTATCCTGATACAACGCCAATAGGTTTCTTGGGATTGCTTACAACAAGGGTGGCTTGCTAGGCCACTTCAGAGGGCATGAAGAGTCAACCATGTAGTGTGAGACTGGAGTCACATGTAGGCCAGACTGGATAGAGGTGGCAGATTCCCAGCAGTGAAGGACAGTAGTGAACCAGTTAAGTTTTTTAAGACAGTCCAGAAGCTTTCATGGTTATTTTTCTGGTACTACCAGATTTCTTGAATTCAATTTCACAACTTGCCAAGGTGAAATTTGAAATAACAACCTCTGGATTGGTAGTCCAGCACCATAACAACTAGGCTACCGTACCCTATAATTTAGCTTAATTGCTGTCATGCCACGTCAAAATTCTGGCTTTTTTTTTGCTTTTTTAATGTGTGATTGGTAAAATCAATGAAGAGTTACAGCCCTCTATCAATTAAACTATTTTCAATCGCTAGCAAAGTAACTGTTGTTTCTTTGTATATTTTTTTAAAATATGAAGTGTGATTGACAGTAAATGCTTATGGAGGTACCATTTTATTGTATTATAGCAGCTCTGCTGCAGCATTGCTCACAGTAAGCTGGATGATCTGCTGTTTTATAAGGACAGAGACGCTTTGCTGTGTAATGCACAATGTAATCTTCTGCTGGTAAAATGGACCTCTGTCCTTTTTAAGGACACAAAATTTAATTGTTAAGCAAACAAAGTCATGGGTCATATTTGTTGTTTGGTCAAGGAACTTTGCAAATTGGAATATGCTTGCCTTAAGATTGTTTTGCACCTGAAACAAAGTGTGACGTCGGTGATGTGAAGCCTGCATGTGCTAAACATTGCAGCACATCCTTGACGGGGCAGGACCTCCAGGGGAGTTGGGTTGGAAGGGGGACAGTGACTGGCTGTGGTAGGTGTCTGTGCTGCCTTGTGAAGTGGGGAAAAAAGTTTGGAAAATTTAATAAATGGGTCAGCAATTGGTTCTATTGGCTTTTTTGCCCATTTAAATCCTAAGGACCCCTCCACCTCCTACAGTAACGCAAATGATGGGAAATGCATCAGTTGATATGTTTATTCGTTGGCATAGCATTACAATATGCCCGCCTGAATATGGGAAGATCTATTGTGTGCCCTGTAACTCGGCAAGCGGGAAATCCCAAAAGTGAGCGGGGAGCTGGTGGAGTGGCTCCTGAAGAAGCTATCTCCTCCATCCATGAATTAAGGAAGGTTATCTTGTGAAAATATTCTTTCTAGTGTCATCAGTAATCAAGGTTGCAGATGTTTCTCCTGTTGGGCACAGTTTCACAGGTAATGGCATTCCTCTGGTAACCTTGAACAAGGGAGAGCCTAAACAGTGAAAGCTATTTGACTGTGGGAGAACCACAGCTGAGCCTGATCTTATCCTCGCCTAATAGCTATGTAGGCATACTTTACAATAGGTGTCACTGGATAGTGATCAGGAATAAAGGCGAATTTCTTTTTCTTTCCTAGCCTAAGGACACTGAAGAGTATTACAAAGCCCTGGGTAAGATAAGTTAACTCAGCAAAGAATAGGGATGGAACCTGGTACTCAATACAAAAGCATTCACGGTGTGCACTTACTCCAGAGCCAGAAGGTTCCCAAACTGGGGGGCTTGCCTCCCGGGGGGGCAACGAGGTTATCAAAGGGGTGCATGGAGGATGGGCTAGTTTATACTCACAAGTATGAGAGTCACCGATGCAGCCTTGTATAGTCAGAGGAGGTGCACAATGGGGCAGTCTCAGCACCGTGTGGGATGTTTGAATCCCGGCTGATTTGTAGTAGTGGACATCGGATTTATCAGAGCTGCTTGCTATTACACCAAAAGCAGCTGTGATAGGTCCAATATCGGCTTCTACAAATTGATGGGGATTCACACATCCCACCCCATAATGCACCTCCTTTGGCTACTCAAGGCTGCAGCGATAGTGTTCGTATTCACCAGGTATGCAGCATCGTTTGACAATATTATAGCAGTTTGCTTCCAGTCTAGATAGATCCTTGCCTGAATGAAGTGACAGTGCAGATTGAATTAGACTTTATAGTAGAGATATGGGGGTAAAATGCAACTTCAGTGGGGGCGCAAAATGGGGAATAGTGGATCGGCCGGCTAGTATACCCCCCATCCGTTTTTCCATTCCATTGAAGTCAATGTGTATAACGGGTGGTCTATCCGCTACCGTCCATTTGGCAGCCCCGTCAAAGTTATTTATTGTTTTATATATTTTCAGGATATGGGCATCACTGGAAAGGCCAGCATTTATTGCTCGTCCCCAGTTACCCTTTGAGAAGGTGGTGGTGAGCCGCCTTCTTAAACTGCTGCTGTCCGTGTGGTGAAGGTACTCCCGCAGTGCTGTTAAGTAGGGAGTTCCAGGATTTTGACCCAGCGACGATGAAGGAACGGTGATATACGTTCAAGTCAGGATGATGTGTGACTTGAAGGGGAACCTGGAGGTGATGGTGTTCCCATGCACCTACTGCCCTTGTCCTTCTAGCTGGTTGTGGGTTTCGGAGGTGCTGCTGAAGAAGCCTTGGCGAATTGCTGCAGTGCAGCCTGTAGATAGTACACACTGCAGCCACAGTGGGCCAGTGGTGGAGGGAGCGGCTGTTATCCCCTCTCTTACTTTAATAAGCAGGCTCAAAGAAGAGATTGTATCTCATACTTGGAGTCTTGTAGATAAGTATTTTAGTATAACATTAATTAAAATTCAGTAACAACGACGTGTGTTGCAGTTCCAAAGACTGTGAATTCTATTTGAATTTCAGGTACACTTTGACATGTGATCCATTGACAATTCATAGAATTTACAATTTTTCCATAGAAAGCAATTCTGTGCGGTGGTGGGGGAGGAGGAGTCATTTATGCATAACCTCATAAGGGAATTTATCGTGCAATTTCACCTAACTTTTTCATTTGGTGTTACCAGAATTTGGACTACTACTACTACTGTCTGATAAAGGTTGTTTCACTACTTGATTTGCTTGTTCTATTTTCCCTCCCCCACATATAGTTTTTCTTTGCCTCAGCATTTCCTTGGCAGTGTTCCCTCCCTCTCCAGGCAACTCAACCAGAATTGGCAAAACTTAACCTGAAGAATATAAGTTTTAAATGGTAACTGAGGGCTCTCTCTTGGGCTGTTAGTTAGGAGTCTCGTATTCTACTTTAAGTTTCCCCTTAGTAAAACTCAACCAGACCATTGTGGTATTGAAAGTTTTAAGTAATTCCCACATCTGTACTTGAAGAAGTGTTACTGTCCTCTAGTAGATACTGATATTTTTAAAAGAACTTAACTATATTTTGTTTTTTGCTTTCATATATATTTTGATCACTCCATCTATATTTCCTTTGTTGAATACACCTCAGGGAGATTGGCCTTTTTCTTTTCAGCTTCTGGGGGCTTGTTCTGTACTCCCACTTTATCTTCCAGCTTCCAGTTTAGACAACGTGTTAAAATGTTAGAAAAGGGTTAAAACCTGGGATGTTAACCTGCCTTTTCCTCTTTACAGATGCTGGTGTACCTGCTACGTGTTTCCAACATTCTTTGTTTTTATTATTTATATATATTTCAGGTTTCAGTGCAAAACATGGCCATTGAAATGCCACATCTGTTGTTGAGAAGTAAAAGTTGAACATATACAAGGCTGTGCTGATGCCTTGTTTTGCTGATTTGAAAGAAAGCTATTTGGATATATGAAACCATTGCAAAAGCATTGCTACTTTCCAGTTAAGCATGCATCCACCATCATAACCTGTTGACAGGTTTATTCTGAACACATTTTAAAGTGAATCTAGTAGTGTAAATTCTACTTCTTTAATATGATCTACACCATGCAAGTTAATTTTTTGTCAATTTCAAATTAATTGATCATTGGAGTTTTGTCTGAATTAACTGTACTAATTTCCTATTCTTTGACTCATTTTATGGAAAAGAGTCAGAATGTCTAGTTGCTGATGTGAGGGTTTCTCACAGTGGAGAAAATAATGCACTCATTCAGCATACCTGGTTTAGATTTAAATGAAAAGTCTTACTGGATGAGCAGCTATCAGAATTGTATGATAACAGCATTGTCCCAAAATAATTCCACACTTTTTTAACCTTTCTCAATAAAGGATACATTTTGGTGAGGAATTTAAGGCAGACAGATGAGGTAATGAAATGTCCTCAAGAATCAACCAATAATGTTCTAACATTTTGCAACAAATGTATTTCACTTAAAGGATGCACCAATGGGAAGATTCCCTCTTTAAGATGTGACTGTTGTATAATGTTTATTTGGATGAAATATTAGGACAGTTACCTTTTTAAGTGACTAGAAAATAGCACCTAATCTTTGTCAGACTAGATTGTAGTATCTTCTTTCACTTCATTGCCATTGAACGCTGACTCATATCCCAACTCTTTATACTTTCACCAGTCTGCCAGTTGATTCCCTCTTTGTGCTGTGTCTCGTTGCTCACCATCTTCTGCCTCCATTACCCCTACCTAAAACTGCCATTAAGTATGATAGAACAGGAGTTTGTTACATCTAATCAAATAGTTAATTAAAATATCATTAATATGAATTCTTTTTTCTCAATCAATATTGTGTACATTTACATACTTTGAACTCTAGTTGCCTTTGTTATTCATGTGCAAGTATCGGAGGATGATTATTACCTACTGTGCATTTTATTGATAAATATTTAATCCATATGTGTCTATAAATGCTAAAGATAAATTGACATTCACATTAAACTCTTTAAAAACTGTAATTTCTGTATTGGCAATTTCTTAAATTAAATTATCCAGCATCAACACAAATGATTTGGTCCATATCATTAAAAAAGGTTCTTAACATAATCTTGAACTGCAAAATTGAACTGCAGTGCATACTGATTAAAAGGTTACATATTGATATAAGTGAGATCACAATGGTGATGCTTAGTAAATAAATAAATATTATATAATTATCAAATAGTGATGCATCAAGTTTATCATTGGAAAGACAATTCCATTTTATAATTTTCATATGATCATCAGCATTCATATTCAATGTGCACAACACACGTATTTTTTATGTCAGTAATACTAAAATAATAATCTGTTGAAAAATGAAGTAAACAATCCTTGAAGCTGTAAGATTTTAAAATAATAAAAATCCAATTATGTTTTAAGCCTCTCAGAAATGAATAAAAGAGAGCCTACCTTTATACCGAGTACAAGAATAAATCCGTTTATTGAATAGCAGCAGTGTTTACGTATTAAGGAATTTCCTTTCAGCAGTTAAATATTTTGCTTCTTGAATAAGATGGATGTGTATTTGTGCTCATGGAGTGAAAGAAGGTCGTATCATGGATTGGAATAATCACACATTCTTAGCCCAGGTAAAGCATGGGACTATTGAGCTCATAGCTTCCCCTATACGATCCTCATGGTGTGCTTAAGTCAAACTTTAGAAGAGCAGAAGAATGCTTATTCTCATGAAATCTCTGAGATTGCCAATTGTAATTGCAGTTGTGCCCTGCTATTATAGCATTTTTGTGTTGTGTACTTATGTTCCCTTGAGAACTGGATTGAGATTGCCCAAACGACTGATGTTTAACTTAGGCCCCTTAGTCATCAGAGAGAAGAGACTCCATCATATTTCTCTGGAATGGGTTGAACTCAATTCCTGAAGGTAAACAAATATCATCCAGTGAACCACCCAATCTCACAAAGATAAATTATTTTAAATGATGCTATGGTCCTAATGCCAGTTTGTGATTAGTGCCTTGCTGCTGAGCCAGTCAACTTTGAATGAAAATCACACTTACATAACAGTCACACCAAAGGAAGGATGCAGTGAAGTTTATGTGTGTGTCAGGGGTAAAAAATGCAATTTACTCTATAATATAGATCATGAATGGATTTCTGCGACGCAAATAGTGACCTCGCTGCTTAAGAAAGGAGATTAACCATTTGCTCTTATCAGAAGAAAAAAATAAAGTTTCTATTGGTGTATTTTCTTGTCTTGATGGCCAGTGGATTGACAATAAATATCAAATCATTGAAATGATTTCTAGCCCTGTTTTATTAAGGAATGGTGTTTGTGCCAAGTCTGGGGCAAAGAGCCTTTAATTGAATCTCCATGTATTTAAGATTAATGCTAACTTAGACTGTGTCAGACAACATTGCAGTATTTTCTCCCCTCAAATTTAATTCCCTATTGACCATGACCTATTTTTTGGGTCCCCCGACAACTCATTTCTCATGTTGCATGAGTGTGTGGCCTTTTTCTCACCTTGTTTTTCAGCCACTTGACTGCACTACTCCTACCTAAAATTGGGCAGTTGATGTAGCACAATGTTAAAAAAGTAAGCAAATCCACCTGTGAACTGGATGATTTATTTATAACATATTTATACATGCACCTCAGTCAAAGTTCTACTGCTTATTTTTTCGTCTTCTAAACGCAGTTCTGGTTGTAATGTACAAGCGTTCTTTGATGATTAAACTTCTAATAATTGGAGCTATTGTAAGATTTTGAGCCGTTTTAAACTTGGCCAAGGTGGCAATGATGAATAACCTCAAAATGGAGTCCGTAGACTTACCGTCCCATAACACCAATGCTCTGACTGCCGCTATTTTTAAAGGGACCTAACACTTGTGTGGGGGGGCAAAGTGCCGCCTATTTCAGGCTGTAGGCTCTTTTATTATGCAAATTGATGTCTTATGACGAACATAGGACACCGATTGCCATTTTAGGACGGAACTGAGTGGAGCGTGGGCCATGCACTCTCCGACCAGTTTTACCGTCTGTACAGCAGAGGAGACCCCAAAACGGTAAGTTTTAAATTATTTTTGTGGTTGAGTTATTTTAGCAGGGAGAGGAAAATTGGTTGAGCAGAGGGATCCCTTTCTTCCCACTCAAGCTAACCTCTTGATTGGTACTGAGATCATCCATGGAGATATGGAAAAAGTCAAGCTGTTCTGAGCTTCCATCCAAGCAGAATGGGTGGCAAAGGTCACCAACAGGTGTGAAAAAGAATAAAATTATCATATTATTAATATGCACACAATAGGTATCAAACCTGTGTCAGTGCAGTTACAAAGCTTGTATTCATACATAGCCGAGTATCAAATCAGCTAGTTTTATTTAACAACTTTGAAATTAAGATCCCAGGTTATTAAAATTAACTTATATTTTAAAAAAACTGAAGTGGTCTATTAAGTTAATCTGATAGCATGACTAATATCCCACAAGTTACTTACTGTTTACATTTAAAAAGTTATTTGTAATATCATCCAGACCTTGCATGCTTATCTAAAGGATATCAATAGAGCCACTCACTGATGGCCGTTTGGTAACATCAGTAGAATGCCTCTATCTGTGTACGGAGATCTAAAATTGAGGCTCCGTAGGAGAGGTAAGTAAATTAAAACCACCAATATCTCTTGGCAGGTAGGGTTTTAATTTTTTTTCCATAATACCTAATTGGGGGAATATGTGACATTGAAAACATGACCCTTAAAATAATGTTTCTCTTTAGAAGCTTTCCCAGACATACAGCTCGTTTGCTCTTTAGAATTACAGTTATATCATTAAAAACTGATGGATTTTTTGGGTCTTTCTACGTCACATTGATTTTTTTCTATCTTTATTCCATGATTAGAACACATTTGCACTCACTTATTTAGGTCACCTAGGTTGCCATAGCATTTTATTTCCTGTTAGTTTCTCACAGGAACTGCAAGTCTTCAGTGGCGTCATTTATCCATCATTTTTAGCATGAGAAATGTTATAGCAACCCAGGTGAATTAGAAACAGCTGAGCAAAGGAAGAGTGAGTAATGTAATGTGATGAACAGTTTCTCCTCCGGGGCAGAGGTCCCCTTTAAAATTTGGTTCATTCAATACTTTTCAGTTGAGAATGAACATTTTAGATTAGAACAATCTGAGGCATTGGAGGCATTCTGGGATAATTGGGTATCAATTGCTTCTTCCAGTTTTGCCTGTTCTCTTCTGATATTCAGCAGCTGGAAAGGAAGTGGAAACCTGATCATGGAGAGGTTTAGGGGCAACTATTGAAGATGCCATGTCTACTTTTGACCATGTAGATAGAGCAGTTATTTCCTATTCAAAGCATTTTACAGAAACCCTGATGTGAACATATGTTGGCCTCCCTCATGTGATAGAGATTTTGACATCTACAGCTTGAAAATAAACTGATCAATACTGTAATTCTTTCCCTGATTGTGGTCAGCAAAATTGCCACGGTTCAATAAATTGTTCTTTCTAATATAAATTCAAAAATATTTATAACAGTCATAACACATGTAAGGACATAACCTACCTTTGATTGTAAAATGTAGTCTTAGATACTCCTGAAAAAATATCAGTGTTGGTACAACCAATGATGAATAATATTCATGAAATAAGTAATGTTATTTCACTGACCTACTCTGCCCCAGTTCTCAGCTCAGTGCTAAGTCACATTGGAAATCTTCCAAATGAGAAGAAAAATTGAAATATTGGTATTTACAGCCTCAAGTGGCAAGTATTTTCATAATAGGTCATAGTTACATCAAACTTTTAACTTCATGACAAAAAATTATTTTAATATTTACAAAATATATCTTCTGTATGTATACCTTGTATATGTATATCTATAATATATCAGAAACCTTGCATATAATGTGCACTTCCTGTAAGTGTCACTAATTCATGTAATACTTTCCCCATTACGCTTTGTTGTTAACACCACTGTTGTTATAAAAATGCCTATCTTCTACCAACTATGAGCAGTGGGAGATCCACTAGTATAGTTTTATGCCAGTAGGATGTGTGATTGTGGAGAACTTTGTTCATTGGTTTATTTCCACCACGTGGAATTAGTCACATGGTCAGCACTGACCAACAGATACCAAGCAATGTAATACAAACAAGGGGTTTGGATGATTATTGACATTTAATTGCTTTACACTCCTGGTAACACACTGTCAGGAATTTAACTTCCATTGAATTTAACCACATGACAGTCAAGTTTCTTTTAAGTTACTGGCTCATTTTTGTTGTGCAGTTATTCCATGATTCAAGGTCATTGGGAGGAACCTTGGGAGGAACCTTGCTAAGTAGAGGTTGTTCTGGCATTTCCCTGGAGTACATTTTTTACACTATTCAGTGCAAGTGGAGTGGAATAGAAATTAAAATTAGAAAATGAGGTTCAACCAGTATTATGATCAAAGACTGCATCATGTGACTTGTTACTTTCTACAATATTACATTTTTCCCCTACTTGATGCATATATTATCAGATCTTTTGGGATGCTATGGTTTAAAAAGGTGAATATTTTTTCAGCAAGGCATAGCTGATTCATGGCGCAAATTTCAAAAGCAGTTGCAGCAGAAAAATAAAATTGTGCGGCATAATCATTGTAATTATCATCTTGTAACTGTTGCATACATTATAAGAGGATTTCACGTTATGAAGAAGGCATAGATTTTTAAAAATTAATTCTGGGAATATGGGCGTGCATTTATTACCCATCCCTAGTTGCCCTTAAGATGGTGGTGAGATTGATTTGCTGCTAACTACATGCTTAATCACATATTTAAAAAAAATTATGACTTGCATATTCGGGTTATGTGGTGGGCCACTTTTTTCTTTATTCGTTCATGGGATGTGGGCGTCGCTGGCAAAGCCAGCATTTATTGTCCATCCCCAATTGCCCTTGAGAAGGTGGTGGTGAGCCGCCTTCATGAACCGTTGCAGTCCGTAGGGTGAAAGTTCTCCCACAGTGCTGTTAGGTAGGGAATTCCAGGATTTTGACCCAGCGTCGATGAAGGAATGGCGATATATTTCCAAGTCAGGATGTTGTGTGACTTGGAGGGGAACGTGCAGGTGGTGTTACCATCAGCCGATACTTTAGGAAGTTTCTCACACATTTTCATACAATGGTTTCTAATATTAACAAACAGACTCACAGGGTCAGATTTTCTAACTCCCTCCACCTGGCAGAAACGGGGCAGCAGTGGAGTTAAGATGGTGGTGGTAGATTTGCTGCCCCATTCCTGCTCCGCCGCCATTTTTCCTGGGGCTTTCCACTGGGTGGCCGTGGCGCAGGCCGGAATCAGGCGGGAGCCTCATTAATCTTTGCCAATCGGGGTCCTAAGACGTAGGTAGGATCCCAGTGCCATTTTAACTGCCTGCTGGGCAGAGTGTGTGGTGTGGACACTCTGCTCAGTAAAACCTGGCGGTACAGCAGAAGGGGCTCAAAAAGGTAACGTTATATTTGTGGGGTCTGGAGGAGCAGGAGTGACCCTCGGGGCTCCACAAGAATACTGTGACTGCTGTGCTCCGGGTTTCCCCCTCTCCTCAATTGCAATCCTCTCCGTATCTCCCATTTTCTCGACTGGGTCAACCTCGGGACCACCCGATGCTGTGTGTGTCAGAGCCAGCAAGCTGCATCAGGATGGTCATTTGGTGCCCGCAGTATATATGTTAATGAAGCCTGGCCCTTGGAATGGACTGGACCTCGCGCCGGTTCTAATGGTCAACTAGCCCGCGCTCCGCCAGTCGGACATCCCTTAGCTACAATCTACCTCACTGTGTCAGCGTTTCCCTGGTCCTGACTGAAGCAAACATTTCCTGGAGCTCTAATGATTATAGTGTATACATCCGAAGAAAAACTGCCTTCCATTTACAATTATTTTCTTCCATGAAGTGCATTTTGTTGAAACTCTGTTGGAATTTACATTGAAACAAGAACACTAGCAAAATAAGTCCTGTAAAAAGGCCACATTAAGAACACATAGATAAATCCAAACGAGATACCAGAAATGTGTCTTTTGTTGTGTTGTCCAGTTTTTAAAAAAAATCAGCTAACATAATGCCTGAATACAAAGATTCTATCTTGGGATAGGGAAGAATTTGTTAAAGTATAAGATAGCAGCAAAGTGTTTTACTTACCTTAAGATACCTTATTTGACATAGAATTTTCAAGCTCAGACAGAGTAACTAACCATAGTTGCTTTAAGAGCCCACATAATGCTGCCTTTGAAATTCAATCAGCATCCTATGAATACAGGACTTTAACAGGGATTAATAGCTGCTCAGGAGCCAGTCAAACCACATAATGGCAGCAATCTATCTATTGGTGCAATGGTTTGCAAACCTGCAATGCAGTGTCTGATTTGATTTAACTGAGAAAGTGTATCGTGTCTGTACTTTCAAATTGATATACTATAGGTATATATTGGCACCGTGGACCCAGTAAACCCAGACTGCTGCTTGTGAGAGCATGAGCAGCAGGCGAGTATAACGAGGAGAGCTCCCAGCCTGACCAGCTGTGAACAAAGAAGAAGCATACAAGGAATGGGGGGTGAAGAGTTAAGCGTGCACGGGGTGGGGTGGAGTGGGATGCTAAAAAAAAAGTGCAATGGAAAGGTGTGATTCATACAGATGGAGACGGGAAGACCAGCATCTGACCTTTGCTCTACTGGTCAGGTCATTAAACCTCTTCCTACACTGAACCCATGATGTCTTTGGATGATGCTGCAGGTGCTCATGACCTCAGCAAGCTCCTTTCAGGATTGCTGCTGTGTGTGCTTTGGGATCTTGGTACCAACTTTGAGGAAGAGGACCTGCTTTCCTTTGCCGCACTTGCTCCACCAGGACCCCTATTGCGACATCACTGAACCCTAGGAGCTCTAGTCTTTGATAGTAGAACTTTTCTCTTCTCAGGGCCACTGAACCAATGCCAATTGCTCAGAAATCACTACAAATCAGAAGGACACACTTTTGTCTGAGTGACTTTTTAAATAATTCGTTCATGGGATGTGGGCGTCGCTGGCAAGGCCAACATTTATTGCCCATCCCTAATTGCCCTTGAGAAGGTGGTGGTGAGCCGTCGCCTTGAACCGCTGCAGTCCGTGTGGTGAAGGTTCTCCCACAGTTCTGTTAGGAAGGGAGTTCCAGGATTTTGACCAAGTGACGATGAAGGAACAGTGATATATTTCCAAGTCAGGATGGTGTGTGACTTGGAGGGGAACGTGCAGGTAGTGCTTTTCCCATGTGCCTGCTGCCCTTGTCCTTCTAGGTGGTAGAGGTCGCGGGTTTGGGAGGTGCTGTCGAAGAAGCCTTGGCGAGTTGCTGCAGTGCATCCTGTGGTGAAGGGAGTGAATGTTTAGGATGGTGGATAGTGTGCCAATCAAGCGGGCTGCTTTGTCCTGAATGGTGTCGAGCTTCTTGAGTGTTGTTGGAGCTGCACTCATCCAGGCAAGTGCAGAGTATTCCATCACACTCCTGACTTGTGCCTTGAAGATGGTGGAAAGGCTTTGGGGAGTCAGGAGAGAGTCACACGCCGCAGAATACCCAGCCTCTGACCTGCTCTTGTAGCTACAGTATTTATATGACTGGTCCGGTTGAGTTTCTGATGTTGATAATGGGGGATTCGGCGATGGTAATGCCGTTGACTGTCAAGGGGAGATGGTTAGACTCTCTCTTGTTGGAGATGGTCATTGCCTGGCACTTGTCTGGCGTGAATGTTACTTGCCACTTATGAGCCCAAGCCTGGATGTTGTCCAGGTCTTGCTGATACCTCTTTAAGTGGTGCATTCACCCTTTAAATACTGGAGGTCTCAAAATCGTCTGAGCTTTCCATCCACATAATAGGGTGGCTGGAATGATTACTCTGTCCATCCCACTATTTTAGGTAGAGATGCAGTGGAGTCACCTGACAGGAAGAATGTTTTTTTTAAACTGAAACCTCTATATATTACATAAATGTGTCTATTTTAAAAGCTGCACAGCTGTCAGTGTTCAAAGGATTAACAAACCACAAGTAGATAAGTGACAGTTCTCTACAAAACCAAAGTGCAACATCAGACTGTAAAGATGGTGACATTGCTAGCGATTATATGAATTTTTCTGTTGCTACATAGAGTACGTTTAATGTTTCGTTGAAGAAATTTCTAACCTCGGTGAATGATGCCCAGTTATTGCCACTTTTTAGTTGGTGATAGGGGAATTCACTTGTTTCATTTTATTTTCAGTTGTGAATTCTTTTAACATTTGTTCTGTATATACAGTTTATATTTCTAAGAGAATTTACACATAATTAAGTCTTAGTGATATACAAACAGAAAATGCTGGAGAAGCTCAGCAAGTCAGGCAGCATCGGTGGAGAAAGAAACAGAATTAACGTTTTTGGTCGAAGACCTTTTGTCAGAACTGGAAGGTGTTAAAAGAATTAAAGTTTTTAAGCAAGTACAGAGGCAAGGAAAGGGAGGGGAGGAAAGAACAAAAGGGAAGGTCTGTGATAGGGTGGAGGGCAGGAGTGATTAAATAACAAAAGGGATGATGGTACAAGGCAAGGAAGGTGGTAATGAGACAGGTTAAGAAACAAAAGATTGGTCAGGAGTAGCTGTAAATGACAACAGCAGAAGGTGCTGTGGGGAGGCGAGCGGGTGTTGGGGGTGATGGAAGAGTGGACCAGGGTGTCGTGGAGGGAGCAGTCCCTTCGGAATGCTGAAAGGGGAGGGGAGGGGAAGATGTATTTGGTGGTGGGATCACGCTGGAAGTGGTGGAAATGGCGGAGAATGAGGCTTTGAATGTGGAGGCTGGTGGGGTGGAAGGTGAGGACAAGGGGGACCCTATCATGGTTCTGGGAGGTAGGGAAGGGGTGAAGGCAGAAGTGCAGGAACTAGGACGGACACGGTCGAGGGCCCCGTCAACTACAGTGGAGAGGAATCCTTGGTTAAGGAAAATGGAAGACATATCAGAAGCACTGGTGTGGAAGGTGGCATCGTCGGAACAGATGTGACGGAGAAACTGGGAGAAGGGAATAGAGTACTTACTGGAAGCGGGTTGGGAGGAAGTGTAATCAAGGTAGTTATGGGAGTCGGTGGGCTTATAATAGATATTGGTTGACAGCCTATCCCCAGAGATGGAGATAGAGAAGTCGAAGAAGGGAAGGGAAGAGTCGGAGATGGACCATCTGAAGGGGAATGATGAGTGGAAATTGGAAGCAAAGTTGATGAAATTTTCCAGTTCGGGGCGAGAGCAGGAAATGGCACCGATACAGTCATCAATGTACCGGAAAAATAGGTGAGGGGGGATCCGAGTAGGACTGGAACATGGAACGTTCCACGTATCCAACAAAAAGGCAGGCATAGCTGGGACCCATACGAGTTCCCATAGCGACACTTTTTATTTGGAGGAAGTGAGTGGAGTCAAAGGAGAAGATATTCAACGTAAGAGCAAGTTTAGCCAGGCGGAGGAGGGTGCTAGTGGATGGGGACTGGTTGGGCTTCTGTTCAAGGAAGAATCGGAGGGTCTGCAGGTCGTCCTGGTGGGGGATGAAGGTGTAGAGGGACTGGACGTCCACGGTCAAAAGGAGACGGTTAGTGCCGGGGAACTGGAATCTTAAAGTGACGGAGGGCATCAGAAGAGTCGCGGATGTAGGTCGGAAGAGACTGGACAAGGGGAGGAAAAATAGAGTTGAGATAGGAGGAAATAAATTCCGTGGTGCAAGAACAGGCTGAAACGATGGGTTTCCCAGGGCAGTCCTGTTTGTGGATCTTGGGAAGGAGGTAGAAGTGGGCTATGAGGGGGGGAAGATCTCCAGAGGAGATGAGGTAAGTGACGGTCTGGGAAACTATGGCTTGATGTTCGGCGGTGGGGTCATGGTCCAGGGGTAGGCAGGAGGAGGTGTCGGAGAGTTGGCGTTCAGCCTCCGCAAGGTAGAGGTCTGTTCGCTACACAACAACAGCACCGTCCTTGTCAGCAGGTTAAATGAAATTAAAGGGTTGGACCTGAGAGAACGGAGTGCTGCAAGTTCAAAGGGAGGTAGGTTAGAGTGAGTGAGGGGAGTAGAGAAATTGAGATGGCCGATGTCACACCGACAGTTCGCATTGAAAAGATCGAGAGGGTAAGAGGCCAGAGGGAGGGGTCCAGGTGGAACTAGAATTCTGAAGATGGGAGAAAGGGCCCGCTGTGCGGGGGGAAGACTCCTGGCCAAAGAAGGGGCGCAGAGGCGAAGGTGACGGAAGAAGAGCTCAGCATCGTGTCGAGCTTGAAATTCATTGAGGTGGGGGCATAAGGGGATGAAACTTTGCTGAGGACTGATCGTTTGGGGTCAGAGAGGGGAAGGTCAGAGGGGATAGTGAAAACATGATAAAGGATGAGATTGGAGGGAAGTTAGGGGTCAGAGGAAAGTGAAGGGGGAAGAAGGATCAGGAGGGGTGTTGGTATTTAAGAGTTGTTGAAGCTTGTGATCCTCGTCACCTGAAACGAAGAAAAAAAGTTTTTTGTTAAAGCGCCGGATGAGGTGAAGGATGAAATGGAACTGCAGAACAGGACAACTCTGAAATAGAGTGAGTCAGCGCTGCTGGAGAGAGAGGTCGAGAGTGTGCATGTGACAGCGCATGGCATTGAGCGTGGATCTCAGGAAGTGGCGAGAGCTGTGGTTCGAGGAATGCTGAATGTCATGGAGATATCTGTAATCATGGGTAGATCCGAAACGTGAAGGGTGGAATTTAAGTTGGAAACCATGTGGAATAAGTTGGAGCTGGAGACAGCTGTTGAGGAAAGAGATGTGGCTGTGAAAGCGAGTTTTAGAAGAAACCTGATCAAACATGTGAAGGGAAACAGAAAGCAATGAAGGTGAACAAGGTAAAAAAGACAAACCAAATCCCATCAGAGAGAGGAGCAGAACTTCTTCAAGGTGGGACATTCCTGGAAGAGAAGTGGCCGTGAATTAAACACTAAATCAAAAGCAGAATACTGCGGATGCTGGAAATCTGAAATAGAAACAGAAAATGCTAGAGAAGCTCAGCAAGTGAGGCAGCATCTGTGGAGATAGAAACAGAGTTAACGTTTCAGATCGAAGACCGTTCGTCATTTACAGCTACTCTTGACCAATCTTTTGTTTCTTAACCTGTCTCATTACCACCTTCCTTGCCTTGCAGCATGAGGGGGTTATCTTATGAGGATAGGTTGGACAAGTTGGGCCTGTATACATTGGCGTTTAGAAGAATGAGAGGCATTATTGAAACATATAAGATCCTGAGGGGACTTGAAGGGGTAGATGCTGAGAGGACGTTTCCCCTTGTGGGAGAGACTATAACTAGAGCCCACAGTTTAAAAATAAACAGTCTCCCATTTAAGATGCAGATGAGGAGAATTTTTTTCTCTCAGAGGGTCGTGAGTCTATGGAACTCCCTTCCCCAGAGAGCAGTGGAGGCAGGGTCATTGAATATTTTTAAGGCTGAATTAGATAGACTCCTGATTAACAAGGGAGTCAATGGTTATAGTAGGTAGACGGGAAAGTAGAGTTGGGGTCATGATCAGATCAGCCATGATCTTATCAAATGGTCGAGCAGGCTCGAGAGGCCGAACGGCCTAGTCCAGCTCTTAATTCGTATGTTCATATGTATCACTTTTGTCATTTAGTCACTCCTGCCCTCCACCCAATCAGAGACCTTCCTTTTTGTTCTTTCCACCCCCCCCTCCCTCCCTCCCTCCCCCCCCCCCCTTTCCCTGGCTCCCTCCCTCCCCACCCCCCCTTTCCCTGGCTCTGTACTTGCTTAAAAACTAACTCTTTAACATCTTCCAGTTCTGACGATAGGTCATCGACCTGAAACATTAACTCTGTTTCTTTCTCCACAGATGCTGCCTCACTTGCTGAGCTCCTCCCAGCATTTTCTGTTTTTATTTCAGATTCCACCATCTGCAGTATTTTGATTTTGATTAAGTCTTAGTGATGAGCGTGTAAGAATAAATAGAAATGTTCCCTTTCCTATCAGCAAGTCAGCCCAACCTCCAGGATTCCATTTATCTTCCTTCTCCCAGTCCTAAGTCCAGCCAGCCCAACCTGAAATAGGAGGAGAGGTGACACTATATTAGCCCCAGAACCCTGCTGCCCAGGATGATAAGAGCAGTTCTCAAAACCCCCTTTTCACAAAAGCAGACCAGCTGCTTGTGAACTGCCAGACTGCCTTTACTAATTGTGTAACATCCTTTCAATGGACACTGTGGCGTAAATAATGCAACTTGTCATATAACAGTATATCCTGGCAAAGCATTTTATACACCGGATTTATCATGATTGAATTGCTAAATACCTGCCAAATATCTTGATAGCCTGCTGAATGACCTACTTCTTATATTCTAATTCTTCCTAAAATCAGAAAATGCTGGAAACACCCAGCAGGTCAGGCAGCATCTGTGGACAGAGAAACAGAGTTAACGTTTTTGGTCAATGATCTTTCATTAGAAGCAGTACATTGCTCTTTGGCATAGTGGCATAGTTTCCAACTAACAACAGCTTCTACGGCTTTTCTATTTGTATGATGCATCTGTTGCCCAAAGTCATACAGCACTACTTTAGTTACATTACATTAAATACTGTCTTTATGGTTCTTATTGTCTAAGGCTTGAATAAAATCTAATGCTTGTTTAGAAAAACTCCCTTGGTATTGAGCAATGAGCAGACATATATTTGTTAACCAACTTAAGGTGGAGTAGTAGAGAGATTAATATTACAAATTGAAGTCACCAACATAGCTTCAGTTGTAGCATTTTTGTCTCTGAGTCGGAAGATTGTGGGTTGAAGCCCTACTCCAGAGATTTGAGCACATAATCTAGGCTGACACTGCAGTGCAGTATTGAGGGAGTGCTGCATTGTCAGATGTGCTGTCTTTCGAATGGGACATTAAACCAAGGCCCCGTCTACACTCACATGTAATAATACACTGTGGAATATATTATAAGCAGCAGCTCAGGGCAGACTGATATAGTTGCCTATAATGTGTTGTGCATATAACAGGAATGGCTCAACATTAACTGTCGCAACATGGATGTAGGAGTAAAGTGAGAAAGCAACTTGTCATGTTTGTTCCTGAAAAGTGTTAGTGCATCACTAAAGGTGGGCCAGACTCGATGTTAATGTACCGACCTTCAGAGGCACCGCTACTGAATTAAGAACATAAGAACATAAGAACATAAGAACATAAGAAATTGGAGCAGGAGTAGGCCAATCGGCCCCTCGAGCCTGCTCCGCCATTCAATAAGATCATGGCTGATCTGATCCCAACCACAAATCTAAGGAACACAAGAAGTCGGAGCAGGACCCGGCCACATAGCCCCTGGGCCCTCTCCGCCACCCACAGGGCATTGACCGATCCGAACTCAGCTTCATGTCCAATTTCCTGCCCGCTCCCCATAACCCCTAATTCCCTTTACTTCTAGGAAACTGTCTATTTCTGTTTTAAATTTATCTAATGATGTAGCTTCCACAGCTTCCTGAGGCAGCAAATTCCACAGACCTACCACCCTCTGAGTGAAGAAGTTTCTCCTCATCTCAGTTTTGAAAGAGCAGCCCCTTATTCTAAGATTATGCCCCCTAGTTCTAGTTTCACCCATCTTTGGGAACATCCTTACTGCATCCACCCGATCAAGCCCCTTCACAATCTTATATGTTTCAATAAGATCGCCTCTCATTCTTCTGAACTCCAATGAGTAGAGTCCCAATCTACTCAACCTCTCCTCATATGTCCGCCCCCTCATCCCCGGGATTAACCGAGTGAACCTTCTTTGTACTGCCTCGAGAGCAAGTATGTCTTTTCTTAAGTATGGAGACCAAAACTGTATGCAGTATTCCAGGTGCGGTCTCACCAATACCTTATATAACTGCAGCAATACCTCCTTGTTTTTATATTCTATCCCCCTAGCAATAAAAGCCAACATTCCGTTGGCTTTCTTGATCACCTGCTGCACCTGCATACCAACTTTTTGATTTTCTTGCACTAGGACCCCCAGATCCCTTTGTACTGCAGTACTTTCCAGTCTCTCGCCATTAAGAAAATAACTTGCTCTCTGATTTTTCCTGCCAAAGTGCATAACCTCACATTTTCCAATATTATATTGCATCTGCCAAATCTCCGCCCACTCACCCAGCCTGTCTATATCCCCTTGCAGGTTTTTTATGTCCTCCTCACTCTCTACTTTCCCTCCCATCTTTGTATCATCTGCAAATTTTGATATGTTGCACTCAGTCCCCTCCTCCAAATCGTTAATATAGATTGTAAAGAGTTGGGGACCCAGCACCGACCCCTGTGGAACACCACTGGTTACTGGTTGCCAGTCCGAAAATGAACCATTTATCCCAACTCTCTGCTTCCTGTTCGATAACCAATCCTCCACCCATGCCAGAATATTACCCCCAATCCCGTGATTTTTTATCTTAAGTAATAATCTTTTATGTGGCACCTTGTCGAATGCCTTCTGGAAGTCTAAATACACTATGTCCACTGGTTCCCCTTTATCCACCCTATACGTTATATCCTCGAAGAACTCAAGCAAATTTGTCAGACATGACTTCCCCTTCATAAAGCCATGCTGACTTTGTCCTATTAAATTATGCTTATCTAAATGTTCCGTTACTGTCTCCTTAATAATAGACTCCAAAATTTTACCCACCACAGATGTTAAGCTAACTGGCCTATAATTTCCAGCCTTCTGCCTACTACCCTTTTTAAATAACGGTGTTACATTAGCAGTTTTCCAATCTGCCGGGACCTCTCCTGAGTCCAGGGAATTTTGGAAAACTATCACCAAAGCATCCACAATCCCTACTGCCACTTCCCTCAAGACCCTAGGATGGAAGCCATCAGGTCCAGGGGATTTATCCGCCTTGAGTCCCATTATTTTACTGAGTACCATCTCCTGAGTGATTTTAATCGTATTTAGCTCCTCCCCCCCGAGAGTCCCCTGTTTGTCCAGTGTTGGGATATTCTTAGTGTCCTCTACTGTAAAGACTGAAACAAAATATTTGTTCAGCATTTTTGCCATCTCCATGTTTCCCACCATTAATTTCCCGGTCTCATCCTCTAAGGGACCTATGTTTGCCTTAGCCACCCTTTTTCTTTTTATATAACTATAGAAACTCTTGCTATCTGTTTTTATATTTTTTGCTAATTTCTTTTCATAATCTAACTTCCCTTTCTTAATCAATCCTTTAGTTACTTTTTGCTGTCTTTTGAAGAATTCCCAATCTTCTATCCTCCCACTAAATTGTGATGGATTTTATAAGATGGAATGGCCTCAGTTACCTGTGTCAAACATTGCAGCATTTCGGAATGTTGTACAAGTGATGCATTGCCACAATATAGACAATTGACTACAATAAATAATAATTTACCTACATAAGCCTTAATGGTCAGCAGTTTACTGTGGTCTTGATGCTTTGTTAAGCTGTTGCTTCACTAATCCAAAGAGGATATTGTATTTTTCCTGTGTGATGTGAGCTATTTCCTTCTCATGCCTTTATGTAATTCCAGCATGCTAATGCAAATGCATGCTGGAAACACATGACAGTCAGATCATGCATTTTAATTTAACAATGCCTTGCACTGATGGTCAAAATATTTGTTTGAGGGACATAGTATATAAAAATGCGTAGTTGATGCTCCAAAAATGGCAAGATACTGCACGACAGCTTGGAAACAATAAAGACTTCTGGATTGCATTCAGTGCACACTATCACATCAAGGATAAATGTACAGAATTAAAATTCTTCTTAATATTGAAAGTTTAAATGAAAACACTGCATCTTAGCCATTTTCAGTGCTCGAAGAATAGAACGATTCATTTTAAGTTAATTACTCTCAATAATCGTTCCAAAAATCCCTGGGTCACTGCCTGGAATTCTTTATCACTGCTTTCTACTATGATCAAACTACAAGGCCTTACAGGGGATGTGGGCAGAAGCAGGCAGTGAACTGCCCCCCGCACCCCCCCACCCCCGTGAGGCCTGGAAGGTTTTAATTCCTAGGCCTCAATTGTACACCCCAACTCTGACTTCCGCCTGAAGCCGGCGGGAATGACGTCACAGCCGGTGGGCGGGAGGCAAAATTGGTGGGAGTCAGGCCGCCACCAGGGACCCACAGAAATGGTCTTCAGCAAGATAAGTAGGGAGTCGGGGGGGGGGGGGGGCGGCAAGTCAGCGATTTGGGGGAGGGGGGAAACCCAAGGTATCCTTGTTGGGCCAGGAGGAGCACTCCACAAGGATCTTTTAATAATGAAACAAAACGTACCTGGGCCTGAAACCTTGCTGACCCCAGCTTTTGCTGATGGGCCGGAGACCTGTGCAGGCTGTAGTTGGGTCCGCAGTTAAAATGATGTACATACCCTGGTGACATTATGGTGCCATTTAAATTAGATCCCTGCTCCTCTGGGTGGGTGGCCTTCCTGTGCCTGAAGTCAGATAAGTAAAAATGGCGGGGAGGGTTTGGAACGTGTCACAAACTCAAGATCAACAACACAAGATTGCCAGATATACCAACAAGAGTTATTCTGTGAGCCACCTGATCAATACTAAATAGAACAGAAATACTTGCTGCCATCTTGTTTCTAAGTCCACGACGAATATAGCTACCATGTAGAATGATTGATTGAAAGTTTAGAGCTTAATACATTATATGGAATTTTACACTTTCAATCGTATGCAGTGATCATTAATTTTATGAGATCTAGTCCTACACATAATTGATTATGTAAATAAATCCCATCCCAGTATTAACAATCTCTCAGCATTGTGATAATTTGCTTAATTACAGGATACAAACATACTAGCAGAAGAGAAAAATCTTATGCGATTTTAAGCATTAAAATAAAAGTTCACTAATAGCTTAAACTCAAATCAATCTTTTATATGTCTTCTGTGTTCTATGTTTGAAGTATTTGGTGACTAACCTAGGTTAGACTCTTCCTTCCCCACATATGTACTCACACAGAATGCTGTCTCACTCTTTTATTCTCTTCAGAATACTGTAGCAATAAAGATTATGCACACCAGCATTCTGTTAGCCGTACTGGGAATTAGTTCTGTTAAACTTTGCTCCTTTAGATTACCTCCTTTTAATTGCTTTTTTTCTAATTGTCTTTTCAGGACCACTAATCAGGGGAAGTGTTAGTGTTGGCAAGTCAATGGCAATCAGTTAAATAATAAAATGATCAGAGTTTTAACTTGCCTCTCTCATACTTGCCACTGGAGGAAACTCCTACTTGTTTAGCGATATGTAGACTTGTTTTACAAGTCCTACAGTAAGATTGATTTATCTTGTAGATATGCTACTCTAAGCACTTAATCAGTGAAGTAGCATAGGTGTCAAAAGCTGTCTTACCAATGTAGGAGATGATGTTTGATGAACAGCTTGTGGGAAGAGGGAAGTATGTATAAATCATAAGTTCAGAATCTTGTATTTCTATTGAAGCCAATCCATTATTTAGTTATTTAGCCTATTGTATGTTACTAGTTAACAACTAGTAGTATAACTGTCAGCCAGTTCATTTTTGACTTTTAAGCTTGTGCCAACTCACAAAAATAATTCTGTGATGAGCCATTGTGGTATACTTCCTCCTAATATCATAAAGCATAGCTCTTGGCATTTCTCTCCCAAGGAATGATAGATCCTGAATAGCTCTGTCCATATTAAGTAAATGATGAATAAACTGCAGAGAGCAGTGAAATGTAACTATGAGATGGCTCATCACAGAACAGGTAAATGACTGAGTAACAACTGTCTTTCTCATCAGACTTTGCAACATAATGGGGAATGTTCTGGCTTTACAGTAACATTACTGTTTTATCTAGCCATAAGTAAAGCACTGAAAATCATTTCTTGACAGGTAAAGTGTAGTAAGAAATTAGATGCTAAGATTCAGGTTAAAAAAAAGTCAAAGATATGTGAAACATGAAAAGACTGAAAACTAATATCCCTATTGTCTGTCATATTATATATCTAATAAATAGCCAATGTAAATATATATTTACATTATAATGATTTGAATGGAGGCAGCTAGTCTTATATTATAACTTGCAAAACAATGAAATTGTTCTTCATGAACAAACTAGTGATTTTTTAAAATTCATTCATGGGATGTGGACGTCACTGGCAAGGCCAGCATTTATTGCCCATCTCTAATTGCCCTTGAGAAGGTGGTGGTGAGCCGCTTTCTTGAACCACTGCAGTCCGTGTGGTGAAGGTTCTCCCACAGTGCTGTTAGGTAGAGAGCTCCAGGATTTTGACCCAGTGACGATGAAGGAATGGCGATATATTTCCAAGTCAGGATGTTGTGTGACTTGGAGGGGAACATGCAGGTGATGTTCCCATGTGCCTGCTGCCCTTGTCCTTCTAGGTGGTAGAGGTCGCGGGTTTGGGAGGTGCTGTTGAAGAAGCCTTGGCGAGTTGCTGCAGTGTATCTTGTAGATGGTACACACTGCAATCACGGTGCGCCGGTGGTGAAGGGAGTGAATGTTTAGGATGGTGGATGGGGTCCCAATCAAGCGGGCTGCTTTGTCCTGGATGGTGTCGAGCTTCTTGAGTGTTGTTGGAGCTGCACTCATCCAGGCAAGTGGAGAGTATTCCATCACACTCCTGACTTGTTCCTTGTAGATGGTGGAAAGGCTTTGGGGAGTCAGGAGAGAGTCACTCGCCGCAGAATACCCAGCCTCTGACCTGCTTTTCCAGCCACAGTATTTATATCATAGAATCATAGAATCATAGAAGTTTACAACATGGAAACAGGCCCTTCGGCCCAACATGTCCATGTCGCCCAGTTTATACCACTAAGCTAGTCCCAATTGCCTGCACTTGGCCCATATCCCTCTATACCCATCTTACCCATGTAACTGTCCAAATGCTTTTTAAAAGACAAAATTGTACCCGCCTCTACCACTGCCTCTGGCAGCTCGTTCCAGACACTCACCACCCTTTGAGTGAAAAAATTGCCCCTCTGGACCCTTTTGTATCTCTCCCCTCTCACCTTAAATCTATGTCCCCTCGTTATAGACTTCCCTACCTTTGGGAAAAGATTTTGACTATCTACCTTATCTATGCCCCTCATTATTTTATAGACTTCTATAAGATCACCCCTAAACCTCCTACTCTCCAGGGAAAAAAGTCCCAGTCTATCTAACCTCTCCCTATAAGTCAAACCATCAAGTCCCAGTAGCATCCTAGTAAATCTTTTCTGCACTCTTTCTAGTTTAATAATATCCTTTCTATAATAGGGTGACCAGAACTGTACATAGTATATGGCTGGTCCATTTAAGTTTCTGGTCAATGGTGACCCCCAGGATGTTGATGGTGGGGGATTTGGCGATGGTAATGCCGTTGAATGTCAAGGGGAGGTGGTTGGACTCTTGGTGGAGATGTTCATTGCCTGGCACTTGTCTGGCACGAATGTTACTTGCCACTTATGAGCCCAAGCCTGGATGTTGTCCAGGTCTTGCTGCATGCGGGCACGGACTGCTTCATTATCTGAGGGGTTGCGAATGGAACTGAACACTTTGCAATCATCAGCAAACATCCCCATTTCTGACCATACGATGGAGGGAAGGTCATTGATGAAGCAGCTGAAGATGGTTGGGCCTAGGACACTGCCCTGAGAAATTCCTGCAGCAATGTCCTGGGGCTGAGATGATTGGCCTCCAACAACCACTACCATCTTCCTTTGTGCTAGGTATGACTCCAGCCACTGGAGAGTTTTCCCCCTGATTCCCGTTGACTGCAATTTTACTCGGGCTCCTTGGTGCCACACTCGGTCAAATGCTGCCTTGATGTCAAGGGCAGTCACTCTCACCTCACCTGTGGAATTCAGCTCTTTTGTCCATGT
This sequence comes from Heptranchias perlo, assembly GCF_035084215.1. NCBI lineage: Eukaryota > Metazoa > Chordata > Chondrichthyes > Hexanchiformes > Hexanchidae > Heptranchias > Heptranchias perlo. Next base: position 16,725,315 of record NC_090354.1, read on the forward strand.
TTGGACCAAGGCTGTAATGAGGTCTGGAGCCGAGTGGTCCTGTCGAAACCCAAACTGAGCATCGGTAAGCAGGTTATTGGTGAGTAAGTGCTGCTTGATAGCACTGTCGACAACACCTTCCATCACTTTGCTGATGATCGAGAGTGGACTGATGGGACGGTAATTGGCCGGATTGTATTTGTCCTGCTTTTTGTGGACAGGACATACCTGGGCAATTTTCCACATTGTAGTAGAGAAAATACTGTAGAAAAAGTAGTTAACATGATTTGGAAATGGGGAGGTGCTGGATGACTAACCTGCTTGACCTTTTTGAGGAAGTCACATTCCAAGTGACTTCCTCAAAAAAGCCAAGGGTGCTTCGGGAAGTGTACTGAGTGGAGAGTTCACAGGGCAGTGCTTGTCTGCCCACTGTTGATAATCTACATAAACGACCAAAGTGCCATTTAGTCAAATTCACAGGTGACACTCGGTTGACAATACAGCCAATGATCAATGGAAGTACCTGGACAAAATTTGCAAGTGGACAGAATGATGATGGATGAAATTATATATGGATAAATGTACATTGGAAGAAAGAATGGGAGTCACACTTACTAAATGAATGTCGTTGAATTAGCTGAAAGGGACCTTGTAGGCTGATTATAGACTTAATTTTTCTCATGTTCAGTCATTGTAGGGTAGAAATCAATAAAAGTAACAGAATGCTGAGCTATCTTGTCAAAACAGTGGAGTACAAGTTTGAAACTTGTCAAGCGACACCTCCTGTACTGAGTTCAGTTCTAGTCACTGGGACACAAGGGAAACATCCAACCCCGAGAGGTGGTGCAGAGAAGGGCCTCGGGGCTGATCCCTTGTGTCAGCTAACTTAGTTATGAGTTTAGGCTAGACACTCGCCAGAAATTTCCTGGAGCCTTCTCCCACTCTACCACAATAACTTTGGCAGAAAATTCGTTTGAGCACTTAAATGGGCTTTCTGACGAACTTCCGCCGAAATTACAGCAGCGCAGCAGGAGAAGCTGCGAGGAAATTCCCAGGGACTGAAGCCCACACGTTTTACATTATGTGGAGATTATGGTCTACTTGCCATTGAATTTATCACCACTAAGCCTGCTTATCAGTAGATTGTATCCAATTTGGAGTGCTTGTTGTAATTTGTTCCAGCTTAAACGACAACCACTATTAATGTGAATGTAACATGAATACACCTGTCCCTTTCACAGCTTTGCTAGGTGCGAATGATCCCGTCAATAGCTTTATAAATAATATGCACTTTTATATTTGAAAAATAGGTTGTTCTGTTGAAAATTTCGAAACTGAGATTAATAGATTTTTGTTAGGCAAGGGTATTAAGGGTTACGGAACTAAGGTGGGTAGATGGAGTTAAGATACTGATCAGCCATGATCTAATTGAATGGCGGAACAGGCTCGAGGGTCTGAATGGCCTACTCCTGTTCCTATGTTCCTGTTTGTCTTGGTTGCTATTGCTCGAGAATCCTACGTATTTACATGGCAGTGTGGATTTCAGAGCAGTGGTGGAAAAAGTTGAACTTTGCTTGTCTACAAGTGTTTAAAAGCTGCAATCGTGATTTTTGTGTTCTGGCCACAGATTCCCACTGGCTGGAAAAGGCCCGTACAATGCGTAAACAGCATTGCCGCTCTCCGCACTCTGCCACCGGCGGCTAGATAAAATGGTGGCCAGCAGCTATAGTGTAAATACAGAATTTGTGAAGAGAGCAGCACATGACTTGAATTGATCCTTTTGGGCGTAGGAATTTACATCATGCTTTTTGGACATGAGTGTTAATAAATATGGCTGAAATTGTTACTCAACTTTTGCTGATCAGAGTTAAATATCAGCCAAGTTCTCCTCCCCCCACACTGCTTCACACAGACACAAATAGCGGGTGCTCATTTATAAGATAAAGTTAGTCAGAAATGAAAATCAGTAAATATCAAGTGACATTAAAAAAGAAATCAGCCATACTGCTTCTCTAAATTCCCTCCTCTCCTTCCTCTGCCTTGAAACAGGAGTCTGCCGACCACAGTGTTGCCAATGCCTCTGTATGTTTTCACAGATAACCGGTTGCTGGTTAATGACATCCTATCATTTCCCATATTGGGCTACGGAGTGTGCACTTGTAAGCCATACTTTGCATATTGTGCAAAATTTTCTGCTGGCTATCTCAAAACTTGTATTTACATGCTCACACTGAGCAACACATTGTTTCTACTCCTGTGTCATTTTCAGATGGGTGTTTACTCTGCTTTGTGACTTGCGATAATGATGTCTAGAAGTATACGGGGCAAGATAAAGCAGAAAAAGAAAGCTTATGACTGTCACAGAAAACTAAATACTGCAGAATGCCTAGAGGAGTATAGAAAGTACAGGGATGATGTAAAAAAGGAAATAAGGAAAGTAAAGAGAGGGCATGAAAATATATTAGCTAGTAAGATTAAAGAAAACCCAAAGATGTTTTATCAGTACATTAAGAACAAGAGGATAGCTAAGGAAAAGGTGGGACCTATCAGGGATGATAAGGGTAACTTGTGTGTAGAAGCAGAGGATGTGGGTAGGGTTTTAAATGAATATTTTGTCTCCGTATTCACAAAGGAAAGGGATGATCCGGACGTAGTAGTTAATGAGGAGAAGTGTGAAATATTGGATAGGGTAAACGTAACGAGAGGGGACGTACTAGAGGGACTGGAATTCTTGTAAGTTGATAAGTCACCAGGACCGGATGGATTGTTTCCTAGGCTATTGAAGGAAGTCAGGGAGGAAATAGCAGATGCTCTGAGGATCATTTTCCAATCCTCACTAGATACAGGGGAGGTACTGGAGGACTGGAAGACTGCAAATGTAGTACCATTGTTTAAAAAGGGTACGAGGGAAAGGCCGAACAATTATAGGCCGGTCAGTCTTACCTCGGTGGTGGGAAAACTATTAGAATCAATACTGAGAGATAGGATAAACTGTCACTTGGAAAGGCATGGTTTAATCAGGGATAGTCAGCATGGATTTGTTCAGGGAAGGTCATGCCTTACAAATCTGATTGAATTCTTTGAGGAAGTGACAAGGAGGATTGATGAGGGTAGTGCAGTGGATGTTGTCAACATGGATTTTAGTAAGGCATTTGACAAGGTCCCACATGGCAGACTGGTCAGAAAGGTAAAAGCCCATGGGATACAGGGAAATGTGGTGAATTGGATCCAAAATTGGCTCAGTAATAGGAAACAAAGGATAAAAGTCGAAGGGTGTCTTTGCGAATGGAAATCCATTTCCAGTAGTGTGCCACAGGGCTCAGTGTTGGGTCCCTTGCTGTTTGTGGTATATATTAATGATTTGGACTTGAATGTAGGGGGCATGATTGGCAAATTTGCAGACGACACAAAAATTGGCCGTATAGTTGATAGTGAAGAGGAAAGCTGTGTACTCCAAGAAGATATCAATGGGTTGGTGGAGTGGGCGGAAAAGTGGCAAATGGAGTTCAACCTGGAGAAGTGTGAGGTAATGCACTTAGGGAGGGCAAACAGTAAAAGGGAATACGCAGTAAACAGGAATATATTGAGAGGGGTAGAGGAAGTGAGAGACCTTGTAGTGCATGTTTACAGGTCCCTGAATGTGGCAGTGCAGGTAGATAAGGTTGTGAAGAAGGCAAATGGAATGCTCTCCATTATTAGCCGAGGTATGGAATACAAAAGCAGGGATGTAATGATGGCAAAAGCAGGCATAAAACGCTGGTAAGGCCACAACTGGAGTATTGTGCGCAGTTCTGGTCACCACATTACAGGAAGGACGTAATTGTTCTGGAGAGAGTGCAGAGAAGATTTACAAGAATGTTGCCAGGGCTTGAAAACTGCAGCTACGAGGAGAGATTGGATAGGTTGGGTTTTTTCCCTTGGAGCAGAGGAGGCTGAGGGGTGACTTGATTGAGGTGTACAAAATTATGAGGGGCGCAGATAGAGTAGATAGGAAGGACCTGTTTCCCCCAGCGGAGAGTTCAAGAACTAGAGGACATAAATTTAAGCTGATTGGCGGAAGGATTAGAGGGGACATGAGGAAAAACTTTTTCACCCAGAGGGTGGTGGGTGTATGGAATTCGCTGCCCGAATTGGTGGTAGAGGCAAGGACCCTCAACTCTTTTTTTTAAAAAAAGAACTTGACCTGCACCTTAAGTGCTATAAGCTGCAGGGCTACGGACTGGGTGCTGGAAGGTGGATTGGAATGGGCACCTGGTTGTTCTTCGAGCCGGCGTGGACACGATGGACCGAATGGCCCCCTTCTGTGCTGTATCTTTTCAATGGTTCTATGTGCCTCAGCCACAAAGTCTACACATGTAAACATATTGCCAGCAGCCACAAATTTGTCTGTGGGTGTGTCAGTATAGCTACTAACCATGATGCATGATGTAGAAAAATTTAGAGGATAGATTGTGAATCCATTGACAGCTGTTTAAAGGGTTGTATGTCACATAGATGACATGCAAGTGCAGGTCGTATTTATGAAGCGTAAGGAAGGAGAATGGGCAGGTCTATTGCAGATGCTCCAAAGATTGTGTGCTCTATGACTTGCAGCTGGCCAATTTTGTTACTCTAGTTATTGTTACCATGGAGATCGTATAAGAAAGAGTAGAACACTGGCTTGCTATGAACTAATTGATTGAGTGCCAAAATCGAATTGAAGAAAACCTGTTCAGAGTCATGTTTTTTATGGATCAGCTCATACTATCTGTGAACTTGTAATACAAGAGTTATCTGATAAGCATCAGTGTCGAGATATTTATCATATTATATTCCGATCATGACTTACCCTTTATAACAGTAGGAATTTTAGCAAAATTATTTCAGACTATAGCTTAGAAATTACTGTTTGCAATATTATTGGATGTGAGTGGTACAACTAGTTAATATGCCATCTTTTGACCTTTCTGGACTTGGGCTGCAGTCTAGACCAGACTGATGTGAGGATGATTTCCATGTGCGACTTTTGAGGGTCCTATATGGAATAAGTTTGAACAGATTCAATCCAAATTCCCATGGGCACATACTATATGGGTATAAAATATCTCTGAATTGCCGGTGTCATTTAGAATGACTATAAAAATGGTAATTGTGAGAAATAGAAGAAAATCACACTGATGAAACAGTCCTGTGCTAAGGTTGGGGGTTAACACAGATTAGAAGAATCTTTGTCTGACTGCTACACATGACCTGGGAATGCTTATGGTAAAAGTGTTCAGTTTATTATGACTGACATCATTTAGTTAGATATACATAAACTAACATAAATTGCACCAAAAAATGCATAGCAAAATCCAGGACCCAGTGCAGATGTGTTTTTACACAATCACAGCTGATTGGTGAAAGACTAAAAACAGATACAACTTGCACTTATAACTAAATGTCCCAAGGCGTTTTACATGAGGGAGAGAAGTTTGGTAGAGGGCCAGAAGTACGGTCGGAAAGGTAGGTTTAGTGGAGGATTTTGAAGGTTGGGAGAGAGCTTGTAAGGTTGAGTGGTTTAGGAAGAAATTTCCACAGTCCAGGGGTACGATGAAAGCTCTGCAGCCAAAGGTGGAGCAGGGGGTGGGGGGAACACAGTAGACCAGAATGGAGGGTGCATGCTGTGACATAAGTTTGGAGATGTCCAAACGTTCATAAGTACGGAGGAGCAAGGCTATGGAGGAATTTGAAAATAACAATGTTAAAGATAGTGCTCAGGAGGGGACAAGGAGTACATTGGAGAAATCAAACTTACAGATGATGAAGACGTAGTTGAGAGTTTCAATGGTGGTGGGGGTGAGATAGGTGTCAGAGGCAGGCAGATATTGTGAAGTAGGCAGTCTTGGTAACGGGCTTGATGTGGGTATTGAAGCTCAGCTCAAGGTCAAGCACAACACCAAGGTTGGGCACCATTAAGGTCAACCTCAGCGAGTTGCCAGGAAGAGGAACTGAATCTGCACTTGAGGTGGCCAGTTTCTAGTGGGAGATGAACAGGATGGCTTCAGTCTTGCTGATGCTGAGCTGGGGAAAGTTCTAACTCATCCACGATTCGATGTCAGAAAGGCAGTCAGCCAGCACAGTTAAAATTATGGTGTGGTGGCAGAGGGAGAAGTTAGGTGTTGTCAACATATATATGGAAATTAACCCTGTGCTGTCGCTGCGTTGAATCGTGGCACAAGGGCAGCATTTAAATGTGGTTCTGCTTTAAGAAAACTCCAGTTGTTGACTATTTCTCACACTGTTCTCATTGTCTTAATCTCACAGGCCATGGTAAATTTCTAGTAAAGTACTTTTTGCCAGAGTATCTAATTGCTAATTGACAGAGTAGGTAGTAAAGGCCAAGTAGCAAAGGGAGACAGTTCCTGTGACGAGGGTAAAATAGTTCTAATGGGACCAAGTCCTTAAATTGGATCACTAATATTCAATTATTTTATAATAAACTTTAGTTATCCATTAAGGTTAATTAGAAAAAATCAAAATGAGTCAGAAACTTGAAGGTTGAATTCTTCTACAATTCGTTTCTTTAACCTTTTAAACTGAATATTCACAGCAGCTTTTCACATAACAGCTGCAGATTTGGTGCTTTGTAACACAATAATTGTTATGTAAAATTACAGTAGAATGTACTTCACTAAGAACATGTTTCAATTAGCTGTAATGTTGAACAAATAAAAGTATTTAATCTCGTTCTGTGTATACCATACTGTTATCGTATTTGTTCGTATTGGTTCGTGGTGGGCCGAATGGCCTATTTCTGTGTTGTAAATTCTATGTAAAATTCTAATGTTATATTTATATCAAGGTGTTATGCCTCCCTAAGTTATTTGCAGACAATTACTTTTCACCTCAATAACGTAAAAGACTGAGTATCGAACATACGGAAAACTAAAATTAAAAATGAAGCTTCAACATAAACAGTTTTGTAGTTTTGCCCTGAGTGATTTCCCATTCCTGCTCTTCAATGTCCTCCACTAGCCAGTAGAACAAAACAGTCTCAGATCATCAATGCAGTCAACTGGCAGGAAGAATGATTTAAACTGGGAGAGCTCAATAATGTCATCTTTTGCCCTCCCCTAGGATGGAGTGCTTCATTTTCACATGATGCTCCATTTAGTGTTCAGGCTGATGAACTGATTAAACTCATTCAACTGAAGCACTTGAGCTGAAGTGACAGGGTGCCCAGGAACTTGAACAGGAAACGTCTAATCAACTTTACATAAAACGTGTTACAGTAACTACTTCACTGCGGGGAAGAGGGTGGAAGAGGAAAAACAGTGCAATGAAAGATCACTCGAGTAAAGATGGTTGCTCCCACCAATTGTTTTTCAGTGTTATCTTTAGTGTCATTCTTTACAAACCTCAGTGGATTTACGCTAAATTGAATGAGTACTTTTTTGTGGACTCTTTTTAAAAAGAATCACTTCATTAAAATTCATGACGGCCATGTTAATTTTTAGTACCACTTTAAGAACGTGATCAGTCTTTTTGAGATTTACACAAATTCAGCATGCAGACAGATATCTCTCTGGGCATTTTTCCCCTAAATTCATCATGGCAATATTTACCATACTAATTTTCAATTTCACCCGAGTATCATGGTAGGTACAGCACAGGAGGAGGCCATTTGGTCCATCATGCCTGTGCCAGCTCTTTGAAAGAGTTATCCAATTAGCCCCATTCTCCTGCTCTTTTCCCATAGCCCTGTAATTTTTTTCCCTTCAAGTATTTATCTAATTCCCTTTTGAAAGTTATTATTGAATCTGTTTCCACCGCCCTTTCAGGCAGCGCATTCCAGATCATAACAGCTCACTGCATAAAAAATATTTCCTCATCTCCCCTCTGGTTCTTTTGCCAATCACCTTAAATCTGTGTCCTCTGTTTAACGACCCTTCTGCCACTGGAAATAGTTTCTCCTTATTTACTCTACGAAAAACCCCTCATGATTTTGAACACCTTGATCAAATCTCCCCTTAACCTTCTCTGCTCTAAGGAGAACAATCCCAGCTTCTCCAGTCTCTCTACAGAACTGAAGTCCCTCATCCCTGGTACCATTCTAGTAAATCTCTTCTGCACCCTCTCTAAGGCCTTGACATCCTTCCTAAAGTGTGGTGCCCAGAATTGAACACAATACTCCAGCTGAGGCCTAACCAGTGTTTTATAAAGGTTTGGCGTAACTTTCTTGCTTTTGTACTCTATGCCTCTATTAATAAAGCCCAGGATCCCATATGCTTTTTTAACAGCCTTCTCAACTTGTCCGGCCACCTTCAAAGATTTGTGTACATACACCCCCAGGTCTCTCTGTTCCTGCACCCCCTTTAAAATTGTACCATTTAGTTTATATTGCCTCTCCTTATGTGTCACTTCACACTTCTCTGCATTGAATTGCATCTGCCATGTGTCTGCCCATTTCACGAGTCTGTCTGTGTCCTCCTGAAGTCTGTTACTATCCTCCACATTGTCCTCCTCAGTGTTAACCACACCCCCCAATTAGGTGTCGTCCGCAAATTTTGAAATTGTACTTCCGATTCCCGAGTCCAAATCATTTATGTAAATGGTGAACAACAGTGGTCCCAGCACCGATCCCTGTGGAACACCACTTCCCACCTTTTGATAGTCTGAGGAACTACCTTTGACCCCTACTCCCTGTTTTCTGTTTTGTAGCCAGCTTGTTATCCATTCTCTACCTGTCCTCTGACTCCACATAGAATCATGACAGCACGAAAGGAGGCCATTCAGCCCATCGACCCCGTGCCGGCTCTTTACAAGAGCAATCCAGTTCATCTCATTCCCACTCTTTCCCTGTAGCCCTGCAAATATTTTTCCTTCAAGTATTTATCCAATTCCCTTTTGAAAGCCACGATTGAATCTGCTTCCACCAACCCCTCGGGGAGTGCATTCCAGATCGTAATTACTCGCTGTGTAAAAAAGTTTTTCCTCATGTCGCCTTTGGTTCTTTTGCCATTCACCTTAAATCTGTGTCCTCTGGTTCTCGACCCTTCCGCCAATGGGAACAGTTTCTCTTTGTTTACTTTATCTAAACCCTTCATGATTTTGAACACTTCTATCAAATCTCCTCTCAACCTTCTCTGTTCTAAGGAGAACAACCCCAGCTTCTCCAGTCTATCGACGTAACTGAAGTCCCTCATCCCTGGGACCAAAGATTTGTCCACATATACCCCCAGATCTCTCTGTCCCTGCATCCCCTTTAGAATTGTACCATTTCGTTTATATTGCCTCTCTTCGTTTTGCCCACCAAAATGTATCACTTCGCACTTCTCTGCGTTAAATTTCATCTGCCATGAGTCCGCCCGTCTAGCCTGTCTATATCCTCTTGAAGTCCATCACTATCCTCCTCACTGTTCACTACCCTTCCAAGTTTTGTATCATCTGCAAATTTTGAAATTGTGCCCTGTACACCCAAGTCCAAGTACCTTGATAAAGCATTGTCTGATTTTTACTATCTTCAGTTACTAGTGAATCCCCTGCGGTGTTGACTATATTGAGCCTTGTGTATCTGTGATTTTTGTGGCTGATTTCTTATGTTAGTCGAGATCTCTGGTTGTGTGCGAGTCATATCCTGTGAATGTATGTCTTTAGTGCTGATGTTTGTTTCTGACTGGGATCTGTGCATGCGATGTTTCCTTATGTCCAATATCTGACTATGTGCGTAATCTCTTTCTTAGTCATGATATTTCTGTTGTGTATGTGCATCTGTGTCTCTACCGATGTGCGATCTGATATGCTCATTGATACTATCTGATTTGTAATCAGTTTGATGCGATGTGTGACTGTGGTTATTTGTGGTTTACTTACAATATAATTGTTTTCTGACTGTGATATTTGTGGGTTTTTTGCACTGACTTGTGTTTGTGGTATTTTTCTCTGTAATAACGGGCTCGATATTAGCACCCGCTATCAGGTGCGTTCCTGGCGGGGGGGCTCCAAAAATCGGGGAATCCCGGAGAGGGTCGGGAGCCCGGCTCCAACCCGCCCACTTCCGGGTTCCCCACAGACGCGCTGACGTGCGCGCGCAGCCCCCGCATGTGGGACTCCCGCAGGCAATTAAAGCCGGCGGGGTGCCACTTAAAAGTATTTATTCTGGTATTTCAGGTCGTTAACAGACCTGATTAAGGAGATATTTCAGGAGGGGTGGGATTTTACAAACAACTGGGACTGTTTCCCGTACTGGGGGAAACGCTCCCAGTTGAAATGGACGTGTTGCAGCCATCAGCCTGTGGCAGCTGCAAAGGTCCATTTGACAGGTGGGGGGGGGGAGACCCTCACTCATTGCAGGAGGCCACTCTGTCACTTTGGACAAAGTTTGGCCTCCACCACCCTCCTCTTAACAATCAAATTCACCAACTTGCACACTTACCCCGGTGTCCAGACACATGTACCTACCTTGCGGACCCCCTCAGATGTACATCTTCCGGATGGGGGCTGCCGTAGCCGTAGTCATGACCTCCTCGGAGGGCGAACAGCATCACCAGCCTCGCCGGCCACGCCGTCCACCTCTGACACGTGGAGCTCCACAACACAGTGCTGTGACACATCCACCTGCACAGCAGGAGGGAGGGCAAAGGCAGAGAGAGATGCATCGCAGAGGGCACTACCCTCGCCACAGGGTCCACAGACCGAGGCTCAGCTTCCTGGACCTCTCTGAGCAGCAGTCGTGGACATCTGCCGCCTCCTTCATGCCGAGCTGCTCCCGGCTGGCCTGAGCACCATCTTCTTACCTGTCGCTGTCAAAGTCACCACTGCCCTCAACAACTTCTCCTCCGCATCCTTCCAGGGTGCCACCGGGGACATCGCCGACGTCTCTCAGTCGTCTGCACAAAAGAGCTCTGCAAATACAACTACACCCACTGTGCAGTGACACAGTGGGTGGCATCAGGTGTGGGTCTTCATTGTGATCCTTAGGAAAGAGCATTATTGCACAAACCAGACAAGATTCGCAAAGACATGGCAGTAGTGGTGACAATATAATATGTGATGTGAGTTACTCAGAAATTAAATATAAGTAAAAACCATGACAAACCCTCAAACACCCTTGTGCATCCCCTTCATGCTCACGACACGTTTGCCTTACGCTGCCTTCTGCACGTTTGTGATGCATGTCCTGTGGCTGCAGCACAGGTAGTGGCAGGTTGAGTGAGGCTGACCGTTCAAGAGATGCATGAGAGGAAGAACAGGTAAGTGGATCCAATTAGCCTGCAATCGCGCGGGGGGCAGACTGATTTCACCAGGCGCGTTTCCCACGCGCCCAATAGACCCCCGCCGCCTTGGTAATATCGAGCCCAATGTGTGTTTGTGCGGAATGCAATAGCTATTTGTGTGCTTTAATTTTGTAGCTTAATGTATTGGTTAGTACCTGTGCTGGACATATCTATGATCCCAATATGCAGCAATGTTATTTAGGAAGACTTTTTTTCTTTGTTTTGCAGCGATATGTTACAACCATTTGTGTATCTAAAGTGCTATAGTTGGATATGTTGGTTTGTGTCCAAAGGACAGAAAGAACTTGCATTTATATAGCGCCTTTCACATTCTTGGGACCCAATGAATTACTTTTGAAGTCGAGTCATTATTCTCATGTAGGCAAATGTATGTAGTCCATCTGTTATGGTTCCCTTTCCTCGGGTACTGCCCCCCTCCCTTTCAAAACTGTGGTCATCCTCCTCCTCAAAAAACCTACCCTTAATTCTTCTGTCCTTGTAAACTACCGCTCCATTTCCAATCTCCCTTTACTCTTAAGTCCTTGAACATATTGTCTCTCAAATCTGTGCTCATCGTTCTTGCAACTGCATGTTTGAATCAATCCAATCAGGTTTCTGCCCCTGCTACAGCACTGAAATGGCCAGGAACATAGGAACAGGAATAGGCCATTCAGCCCCTCGTGCCTGCTCCGCCATTTGATAAGATCATGGCTGATCTGTGATCTAACTCCATATACCTGCCTTTGGCCCATATCCCTTAATACCTTTGATTGCCAAAAAGCTATCTATCTCAGATTTAAATTTAGCAATTGAGCTAGTATCAATTGCTGTTTGCGGAAGATAGTTCCAAACTTCTACCACATTTTGTGTGTAGAAATGTTTTCTAATCTCGCTCCTGAAAGGTCTGGCTCTAATTTTTAGACTGTGCCTCCTACTCCTAGAATCCCCAACCAGCGGAAATAGTTTCTCTCTATCCACCCTATCCCTTCCCCTTAATATCTTATAAACTTCGATCAGATCACCCCTTAACCTTCGAAACTCCAGAGAATACAACCCCAATTTGTGTAATCAAAGTTACAAATGATATCCTTCGTGATTGTGGTGTATTTTCTCTCCTCCTACTCCTTGACCTCTGCAGCCTTTGACTCAGTCAACCACACCATCTACCTCTAACGCCTAGTTCACTGAATGAGACGGTCCAGGCTTGGTTCCACTCTTGGTTCCACCTATCCGATCGTAGCCAGAGAATCCTCAGTAAAGGCTTCTATTCCCATCTGCCCCAATCAGAGAATCATAACAGCACAGAAGGAGGCCATTCAGCCCGTCGAGCCCATGCCGGCTCTCTGCAAAAGCAATCCAGTTAGTCCGACTCCCCCGCCCTTTCCCCGTAGCCCTGCAGATTTTTTCCCTTTGAGTACTTATACATTTCCCTTTTGAAAGCCACGATTGAATCTGCTTCCGCCACCCTTTCAGGCATTGCATTCCAGATCATAACCACTCGCTGCATAAAAAAGTTTTCTCTCACGTTGCCTTTGGTTCTTTTGCCAATTACCGTAAAATGTTAGCTCCCAATGTTATCTCTGGATCCCAAAGGATTTATCCTTGGCCCCCTCCTCATCCTCATCTATGTTCTGTCCCTTGACAACATCATCCACAGACATGGGGTCAGCTTCCACATGTACACTGATGACACCCAGGTCTATCTTTCCACCACCTGTCTTGACTCCGCCACTGCCTCTCTGTTGTCAGATTTCTTGCTTGACATCCAGTCATGGATGAGCCACAATTTCCTCCAGTTATAGAAAGGAGTCATGCAAAAGTCAGGTGTTTTCTCAAAAGAGAAAAGGGAAAATGTGAAGGAAATCATGGAACCCCTTAGTGATAGTTACCTGGGGGCAAGTTACTTGGCTCACTTCTCAGCTGAGTTTGATGCAAGGCAGGAAAGCAATAAAGAGGGAACGAGGAGGTAGAAATACCTTAAGATGTAAATGGAAAAAAAAAGGAAGTTATTGTGAATAATCCATTCAGTACTGAGCTAAAAGTTACACGGTCTCATAATTTGTGGGACTGCAGCTACTTAAAGATGCAAAACAACATCCTTCAAACTTGTCTGCCAAGTCAGCTTGTAAAGGGTTTTAGTGGCTTTTGTGCCAAAATGTACTGTACTTGGTTTCAAGGAATCCTAAGTGGCACTTAGTGAGTTAGCTGACTTTGCACCAATACTGTAATAATCTTTACCGAATATACGACCAGAAATGTACATTTCCTGTGGTGCTTCTCCCGTGTAGTGGAAAAAGGGGCAGAGCTGAGTTAATTTTCAGCTGAACCACGGTTGTGCCTTAAAAAAGCTAAAAGAAACAAAAAAGAATGGCAAAGAAATTCAAAAGTTTTTCTTATAAAAATGTTTTTTTAGAGAATCGTGAATAAAATGCATCTTAAAAAAAACTTTACGTAGGAGAACAACTTTAGATCAAATTAGTTCTCTGTGTCTATAGCTCCTAGGTTTTCTCTTGGAATTTCTGCAGTTCTGTCTGAAAATTGCCTGTGCTGTTGAATAGTAGAATTTGGAGCTTCTGTATCATACTTGGTTATCACAATTTATTTATCTGTCAGGCACATTGAACATCCTTTCATCCCCATTTTATTAATAGGACCACAGTAAATTGTTGCTGAGACCAAAAGAGGCCTATTTTCCCAAGGAATTTTCTTACCTCCTTGACATTTAGGTGTGCATTGTTTAAGGGTACTCCTGCAAAATTGTCTTATTTTTCATTCACTTTTTATTGAGCTAAAATCTTTACTTCTTGCAAAACGGGAACAACTATTACAAAAAAGCTTGAAGTTTCAGCCACTCTTTATAATGAAATTTCTTTTGTTCATCATTGAGTTTGTCATTTATGTTTGAATGAAATTCCTTTGTTCGCTGTTTTAATGGGGGTGTTAATTGTATTCCAGCAAAACAAATCTCTGAAAATCCGTCCCTGTGATATTTCCTCAAGTACCCGAATATTGACCCTTAAAAAGAGAAAATTGATCACATGACAAACACATAGAAATTTTAGCAAAAAGTCAGAATCTTATTCGGAAATTTGTTCCACAACTCCTCCCTCAACCCCGCCTGTAAACCAGCAAGACTACAATTCATAGGAGCCACCACATGATCAGGATTCCAACATGTACACAAACTGGCACGCTGACTCTTGACGTTCCGAGGCCTAACAAGGTTCCCAATGCACTCGATTGAATTCTGAACTGTGTGGTTGAGGGAAATGAATGGAAAGCAGAGTATAATAGTAACCAAGTCAGAAGAGGTACAAATGAAAAGCAAATCAAGTTAGAATCCAGCTGTGAAGTGGAAAAGAGGAACTATATGAATTAAAATGAATAATGAGAGAAAGAAAGAAGCAGAGAATAGGCTCAGAGAGAGAGAGGGTCAGCGGCACGGGGAGTAAACTGGGATAGCAAAGATTTCACTACAGATTGTGATATACTGAGCACCTCTACCTGTAGCAGTGGAGTGAGGTAAGAGTCCAATCTGTGCAAACCATGAGCAACACCATGAGAGGTCAACTAATTGCAATAAATAATTGATCTCACAAAAGTAGCTCCAGACTTTGAGTAGCCAAAGTTAAGTGCTGGTGTTTATTTTCTGGATATTTCAGTGTATATTCATTATTCTGGAATAACAGTCCACAAATACTAGTATGTGACATTTATCCTCTTTAGTCTTCTCACACATCACACACCAGCCAAGGCTGCAACCTGTTATTAGGCCTTTGCTAATACTGTTACATAACCAGCCACTAGGGTTTTTTCTCTAGACAACATGCCACTCTGTTCACTATTTTTAATGATTTGGTTAGCACACTTGGATGAAATTCCTCTCTTCACTATTTTCAGAAAGTCATTAACCAACTTAAAACAAACAGGGTACTTAAAATAGTGAACAGAGGAATTTCACTGAATGTTTTAACCAATTTGTTAAAAATAGTGGATGGGAGAATTTCTACTTCCTTGTGCCCCTACCTCCCTGTCAGGATGTCAACATCCTCCCCCTGATAAATTTCTCTGAATACTCAATCCTAAAAGGACATATGAACTGCTGAATTATGTAAAAAGTTAATAGCTTAACAAGACCAATTATCAAAATCCATTGTTTTTTTTTAGATGGTATATTTCAGTCACTGTTATATTTTCCAAACTGTTTCCAGACCAGAGAGCTCTGAACTTTCTCTAAAGGAACTTGGTCGCAATATTTAATTTTATTCATTATAGTGGATACAAAATACCTTTTGATAAAATCCTGTGGGCCACTTCATTGTTATTAATAGGCTGATTGCACTGCAGAATGTCTTCATATAACCTATTAGATTTTACGTCAGACGGCAACAGTTAATGGTAAGTTATTGGCACATTTTATTTTGGAATAATGTTCTTGTTAAAGAAAAAATTCAATCTCCAAAGTATATTTAATACATAGGACATTCCTTGACCCAGTAGTATGTAGTAAGAATGATGCAAAGTGTGTATTAACTGCTTTGGAAGCTCATCAGCCCCATTATGTTGATGATGTCATAGTGCTGGGTAAAATACACAAGGAGCTAAAACTGTCAGGATAAGTGGATCGATTTTAATTAGATTTCATAAAAAGTTTTATTTGAGCTGAAAATGAATTAGATAAGAAGTTTGTTCTTGTATCCTTATACTCTTATGAAGGGCGAGGGGGAATAAAACCATTTTCGCGCCACAATGGCGGAGGGTTAGCTGCATTGTATGGTGTGGTCCTGAGCTATTCAGATCATTGAGGTCCCACATTGACTCCTGGGCTGTGCAGGATTAGCTGATCTCAGTAGTGGAGGTGATAGGATCATCATAATTGGCCTCAGCATCTACAGGGGTAGAAACTTATTTAGAGAACAGCTCTACTTTTCATCGTGGTGAAGAGGAATGATGCATGTTTTAGTGAGATACAGAAAATTGCATCTAAATAGCTTGAGGAATATTTTGTAGTTCTATGAATATAGACTAGCGTTGTTTAAAAAGAGAAAAAAGAAAACTGAATCTCTAATGTTTCTCACAATATAATGTGTAACTGATTTCCATCATTTACATACATCATGTTTGCAACTCTATATTTTTCAAGTTATTTTTACCAGCTGCTTATATTTAGGGCAAGAAAATCAGGGTGTGTGATCCGCTTCCAGCTTCCATGAACACTGCTCCTGGCTTAGCAGGATCTCACTGATTTTCCCTGATGCAAAAGTTCCTGGCCTCCACTCTACACCTCCCCAGACCTCAGATCAGGAAATTGCCAGACTGCTGGACTGCAAGCACATACTCACATTCCAACACTGCACGCTGCCATATGTTGAATCTCTAGAAGGGAGTGCAACCTTGCAATAACCCTTGAATGTTGATTACTCCAGTAAGTCATTGGCTACACTGGAATTAGAAAATCAGTGGGTCTAGGATAGATTCTTGAACAACCTCACACTAAACATCTTTGAGTGCAGTCAGACAGGTACAGTTAACTCTAAGTAAGTACATAGCTGATTTAAGTACAACATTCCAATCTAATAAACCACTCCTATATACAGTCTCCTGATAATTCAAAATATTTTTTGCACTAAAAAAATCTTTGATTCGTCCAATAATTTGAATTGAGCTATGTAAGTTACAGAGCAAAGTGGGAATTTAGTGCTAAAAATAAATGATCAAATAATTTGAATTAAGCAACTTTAAACTAGGAGCAATGGACTGTACTATTTCACAGAATTCTTCATCCAAATACATAATGCATTAAATATTACATTCTATTCCAAGAACTTATTTGGTGTTGAATTTTATCTAGAGACAATGACATATTTGAGAAGTCTAATCACTTCTGTGTAAAGTGCACAGAATGAAATGTTGAATGAGTTATGATATTAAGATTAACAAATTTGCTGATTAAATCAGAAGTCCTCATCCAAGCACTGCTTGGCAAACTAGTTAAGCATTTATCAAGATTCAGCTCCACCTTACTTTCAAGACCTGGCTCTTGTCCATGAAGTAGCTGCAGAAGCACTTTATGGTGATGCAGTCAAAACAGTATCACCACTTGGCAAGAAGTATATTACACACTCAGCAAACCTTGCTGTAGGCGATCAAATCCATATATCCATCTTTTTAAACCTTTAGTAAACAACATTTATCATTAACCCCAGCTGATTATCATTCTCTACTAATTTGTATTTCTAATTAAATTTTCAAGGTCACTAGACTGGAAAGACAGGAGAAGATCCAGTATGTTTGCCAGTGTAGAGTCACTTTTACAAACAGAGTTGATTAAGTTGTCATTCTCAGACATGTGAAACGCTGTAGGTAGTTATAGTGTATGTTAGGCAATTTACTAAAATATATGTTCAAATATGGAGGTAGAAGAAAATTTAATTGGCCAGTATTCCTTTTTTTCTATAGGTTGCTGGCACAATTATTATTTTCTGCCAGTTCAGAATTATACATAGACATGTTTATATGTGATTATATATATATATATATATATATATATATATTTAAAAGTATTACTAACAGTTCGGCGGTGGCGATGCTCCTGGTGAGTTGGAAATTGCTGCTTTATAACAATCGGGGTATTATGCTGTGACTTGGGCAATGTAGTATTATCAGGTCCACTGACTCGTTTTCTTGGATCTTTACTGGTGTTTTGAGGATCAAGTTCCTCAATTTTATTTTTCCATAAAACTGTAAATCATTGGATTTGATTATTATATGTCACTTTACCTATGCTGCCAAATTTTATTTCTTACCTTTTTTAACACACAAGATACACAGCAAAATGATAGGTGCGATGCACCAGGTTGGAAGTAGATGCCTGGAATTCAGGAGCACAAAAGTCATTTAATTTAGCAGCACTGTGAAGGGTTAGATTTTGCTGGCAGTGAGGATGGAGGGGATGCTGGAGTTTGGCAGAACTGGAATGGAGGAGTTGGGGTTTGACCACATTGCAGTGGGATTCCTGCATTTTTGTAGCACTGGGGAGGGTCTTAGGATTTGGTAGTACCGTACAGGGAGAAACTGGACTCTGGTAGAACTGGAAGTTGGAATGTGGGGTTTGATTCACTCTGAGGTTCTTGCGATATGGAAGAATTGGGTGGGGGCAGCCTTGAGGTATGAGGTCGGGGCTGTGACAGGGAAGTCCCGGATTCTGGCAGGATTGGATTGGCTCTTCGGGTTCGAAGAATCAGGGTGGGAGATCCTGGGGCCTAGCAGGATGGGTGCAAGGGGCCTGTGAAAATTGGATCGTGGGGTCTGACATCACCTAGGGCCTGGCAGCACTAGAGTAGCCTGGCAGAGATTCACTGTACTACCTTGCTGTTCTCATACCCACCCAGTTCTGGTATCTCCTTGGAACTAACTTCTGCCAGTTTCCCTCTACTCTCATCGATCCACCTACTTCTAATATCCCATCCAATCTCCAGCCTTCATCATTATCCTTCTATGCCGAGCACTGGATGGACGGACCACTGGCATTGGTGAATGGCGAGTGGGTTGGGAGGAAGGTGGACAGAGTGGGAGGTCAGAGGGTAGATAAGGGTAGAAGGGGAGATGAGGCTGGGAGTCTGGCAGAAGTAGGTTGAGAGGGAGGGCTGGGGCTGGGTGGGTAGATGAGACTAGAGGAATGGGAGAAGTAGAATCTGCCAGTATCGTGAGGGATGGATGGAAGTCAGAAAAGTGGGACAATTGAGCCTGAAGGACATGGATGTGACAGGAAATTGTTACAGGAAGTAAGTGTTTCATTTATGGGAAGAGTGTACATGTGTAATACTTTTAACATTTTGCATGAATGTTTACTGTTTGATGCAGTGATTAAAGTCAATGGTTGAAGGGGATTTTGCATACGAGACCCTTCTGTAGCGCATGCAAGATAATTTAGGATTGTTCTCAGAAAGCTAAAGACATAACCTTTTGTGTCTATAGTAATCAACCCTCCAATTACAAAAGGTCTTCTATTAACCCAGCTAGCAACACTTCTTGCTGTACCACTATTTCTTGTTGCCATTGATACAATGAGTGTGCACAGAGGACTTTCTGAGCATGAAGGGAACTTGAAATCCACACCAAATCTATGGTGGACCCAGTGCTATATTGTACAATATAAGTAATGTTTTAATCCTGGTAGCAATATTGACTAGTGTTATATTGACAGTGTTTTAAACAAACTTTTCAAGCATTTCATTGAATGAGGATCTGACTTCTTGAGCTGGTCCTCATCTACTTTATGGACTTACTTTAATAACTAACTGCAACTGGGATAAACAAATTGTAACGTGAGGGAATATTACATTTGTCCTTTACCTGGATGCTGCAACTTTATCTTTGCCTTTATTTCTCATGAGTACCTATGAGTTCACTGATATTTCCAAATAATTATTAACTACTAAAACTAATTTAGAAAGCAGTTTTAAAAAAATGTTTAGTGCATTAATGACCACAAGACTGGCAGCTTATGTTTCTGAATGCTTAACCCTCAATCAAAAGATAATGAGCTCAAGCCCCAGGGCTTTAGCTCATTTGTCTTAATTGGGTAAGTTTAGTCAATTTTTGTCTAGGCTACCGCTTTGGAAAGCAGTGTGCAAATTTGGTGTTCATTTGGAAGTTATGGGAGTCAGAAACTGAGATTGTCCAGTTTGCACTGTTTGAATTGTACATACTGCTAAATGATCATGGATGGTGATAGTTATGGAGTAGTGCAAACCAGGTTGCCCCACCTTCCTGGCACAGAAACATATCGCAATCCAAATGATCTGCAATTTCATGTTTCCATTCCCAATTGAAATCCAAAGTAATTGGTAACAAAGCTAATTAATCATACATACATTGTTCAGGCTGGCTGCTATATCCTCTAAGGACTAACATAACTGAGCAAGAAACCAATCCCTGCAAGAAGATGTTCCTTAAGCAATGTACCATCAAGTATTATGTGAGTCAACACTACTAATGTCCCCACATTGTTTTTGTCTGACTGTTTATGTGCTTAACCAAGACATCAGAAGATGGGAAAAGTGAGGGACAGCCTGTTGGAAAATATACGAACTAAATGTGAAATTCATTGGTCAACGCGTTCCACTCAATGATGCTTTGACACAGTGCTATTTTTTGGCTAGATTATTACCAAATGTAAACATACTTTGCCACATAATGCCACGTTAGCAGGTTTTTTTTTATTCGTTCATGGGATGTAGGTGTCGCTGGCGAGGCCAGCATTTATTGCCCATCCCTAATTGCCCTTGAGAAGGTGGTGGTGAGCCGCCTTCTTGAACCGCTGCAGTCCATGTTGTTCTCCCACAGTGCTGTTAGGAAGGGAGTTCCAGGATTTTGACCCTGCGACGATGAAGGAACGGCGATATATTTCCAAGTCGGGATGGTGTGTGACTTGGAGGGGAACGTGCAGGTGATGTTGTTCTCATGTGCCTGCTGCTCTTGTCCTTCTAGGTGGTAGAGGTCGCGGGTTTGGGAGGTGCTGTCGAAGAAGCCTCGGCGAGTTGCTGCAGTGCATCCTGTGGATGGTACACAGTGCAGCCACAGTGCGCCGGTGGTGAAGGGAGTGAATGTTTAGGGTGGTGGATGGGGTGCCAATCAAGCGGGCTGCTTTGTCCTGGATGGTGTCGAGTTTCTTGAGTGTTGTTGGAGCTGCACTCATCCAGGCACACTCCTGACTTGTGCCATGTAGATGGTGGAAAGGCTTTGGGGAGTCAGGAGGTGAGTCACTCGCCGCAGAATAGCCAGCCTCTGACCTGCTCTTGTAGCCACAGTATTTATATGGCTGGTCCAGTTAAGTTTCTGGTCAATGGTGACCCATTGATGGTGGGGGATTCTGCGATGGTAATGCCGTTGAATGTCAAGGGGAGGTGGTCATTGCCTGGCATTTGTCTGGAGCGAATGTTACTTGCCACTTATCAGCCCTAGCCTGGATGTTGCCCAGGTCTTGCTGCAAGCGGGCACGGACTGCTTCATTATCTGAGGGGTTGCGAATGGAACTGAACAAATAAGTGTCTCATGGCACAGCAGAGTTAGTACCTCCCGATCATGTATTCTTTTTTGAGGTCATGACTCAGCTAATAAATACATACTTCACTATTAAGTTACAATGACAAATAGTATCATTGTGTATCCCACATTAGGAAATAGGACATTTCAGGAAATTGTACCCCAGGAGCCGGAAAAGTGACATGTTTTGAATATATATCCCTTGTGTGAATGCCATTTTTGTCCAGCCTTTCTAAAGCTGCAGTGACCATTGATTAGTATTTTGCAGTGCAAATAAAAAAGCTTATCTGGTACAAGTCGTGTTTCAATCACAATCTGTTTCGGTTAGCGATTGTACTTATTTTGTGCAGTAGTAATTAAAATGAGGAACCACTTGGTTTGTGAACATATGGTGTTGACCTCATACTCATCATCTTAGCTCCTGCAAATGGAGGAGCCAGAATTAGGGAACTGTATTTGTTAACAGTCCTTTTGAGTCATGATCTTAGTCATTGCTGTTAAAACAAAAGGAATTTGTTTCCTGAGGGGGTGTAATCGGGAAGTTACACCCGAAATAACACTCATTCGTGTGCCATTTTGCCGATGTCTATTCACACCCAAATTTCCTGCCAACTCATTAACATTTGCTGGAATGTAAAAGTAGGTGTAAACAAGTAGAAATCAGTGTAAACAATTGGGATCGAGGAATGTGCTGAACTCATATTCCTTTTTAAGCATGAAATTAGTTTCAAGCCATCTATCTATCATTCGTGCACATTAGCCACAGCATGCTTAACATGCAAGCATGGAAGCTTTTCAGTTTTTAATGTGACTTAAACTGTTGCCATAAAAATGCATTAAAAGAAACAGAAAATACGGTGCTGGTCTCAGTGAGGATAAATTAAAAAAAATCACTCAGAATTTGGCAATAAAACACCAGAAAAATGATTTTGTTTCCTGCTGTACCTAAAATTCTGGGTTTAATTTTATACCCGTTTTGAACCAGTGTAATTGCAGGAAATTTGCATGTACGGCTCTTTAGCCTGGGGGGCGGAACTAATGAGCTGAGATGTCTTCAGGGGCAGGGATCAATAGACTGACGTAAAACAGCGAGGAAGTTCGGGCGTAGCGTAATTTTGCGCATGACACGTGTGAGCCCTAGTTTACTCAATCTTTTACGCTGGGTATTTGGTTTACGCCGGATTACATGTGTCTCTGGGTGTAAATACACAGGAAATTCCACCCAAAAAATCTTTTCAAAATGGAATGGGCTTACAAATATGTATTAGGTTGGCAATTATATCCTCCAAGTGCACACAACTCATCCACTTGTGTTTGTTTATTTCTTTAATTGATTTGTAGATAAATCTGTTTAAGTTAATTTTTTAGCATTGGAATATATTAACTGATGGAATGCTGCATCTTTAACACTCATTGTGCTGAGTTTAATATATGGTTTTTCCCTCCACTTTTCTCCCTTTTGTACTGTTCCTTTCCTGAGGGCACTGATCCTTGGTGGGGCCTTGAAGTTGACTATTTAGCTACAGCAGTATCAGTGGTTGTTCTTCCCTCTCCCCATTAATAATGGCTCCCACTGAAACCAGCAGTTTCAAAGTTCTTATTTGGAGGCTTTTGTGACTGCTAAAATGGACTGGATGAACCCCATAGTTGCTGCAGCAAAACCAGTTCCATTAATTTTAGATTGGCCAGCATTGTGACCCAGTCCAAGTTCTCTGTTTCCTATGAATGGAAAACATTGTGTTGTAAATTGTAGCGTGTGACATTCTGATCCAGTGCACAGAAGGCATGTTTGAGTGCAGCCAAATGCTTCTTTTTATTGCCTGTTTGAACTTACTTCGTACCAGAAGATATAATCATTTATTTTGTATGTGCTTGTTTTACTAAAGCCCCATGTTCAATGAAAGAGGTTATTTTGGGGTGGGATGGGGGTGGGGAGGAGGGTTGGAGAATTGAACAACTTTGAAATGCATTGTATTAAGTTCCCCTTAAAAGAGAGGTTTTATTTGTTCAAAGTACTTTAGATTTCCCTTTCCCTTTTAGCATTCCCTTTTACTGCCCAAGTGTTTTTATTGGGAATTGATCCGTGTAGGGAATTGTGTCCAACAATAATGCTATGATTGGCTGTTACTGTTTTATACAGTATTATAAAAACACTTTATTAATGTTTCAAAACAAATAAGTAATTTAAATCAAATACTGTTAGCAAGCCAGTTACTAAGAAGGGAATTAGTTTTGACATTTTATGCGGCTGCTTTCCAACAATAACTTTCCATCAGTTGACTCCCAACAGTGTTACCATATTTTCCAACTACCTTTCTACCTGGATGAGCTTGAAACTTCCTTCAGTTCTATTTATTCAAACCAAAGCAATCTCTTTTGGCTTCCACCAGCACGTACAAATCTAGTGACACCACCCCATCAACCTCTCTGACTGCCTTCTCATGCCAAATCTGATTGTGCACAACCTTGGCATCCTGCTCCACTCCTAGCTAAGTTTTGATTTATCACAAGACTGTATATTTCCACCTCTCCCTCACTGAAGCCAAAACTCAAACCCCCTCCTTCCATGTTTCCACCCTTCAAAAACTTCAGCAAATCCAGAATTCTGCAGTCTGTGTCCTCTTCCACAAACCCCTCATCTGCATTCTGTCCACCTACCTCCTGCATTCTTTACCCCCTTCCCTCTCCTTAGGACCTGTCCCCCTACCTTTCAAAACCATTGTCATCTCCCTCCTCAAAATAAACACCCTCGACTCCTCTGTCCTCACTAACTTCTGTCCCATCTCCAAACTTCCAATCCCTCCAATAAAGTTTCCGTCCCCCACCCACCCACAGCATCAAAATGGTCATAACCAAAGGCACAAATTACATTCTCTGTGACTGTGACCATGATGCATTATCCCTTCTTGTTCTTCTTGATCTCTCTCTAGCTTTTTCCACAGTTGATCACACAGTGCTCCGCCATTATATCTCCTTCATTTGTCTAGCTCCGTGGGACTGGCCTTGCTTGGTTCCACTCTTACTTATCCGATCATAGCCAGAGCATCTCTTCCCACGTCCGCTCCGTCCCATCACCAATTGAGTCACCCAAAGTCCCATCCTTGGGCCCCTCCACTTCATCTACATGCTACCCTTGCGACATCATCTAAACCATGGGATCAGACTCCAGATATACACCGATGACACCAAGCTCTAACTCTTCTCCAACTCTCTTGACCCCTCCACTGCCTTTGTGCTTTCAGACTGCTTGTCTGACATCCAGTTTTGACAGAGCTGTTATGTTTTCCAGCCAAACATTGAGAAGACCAAAGCCATCATTGTTGGCCTCTGCCACAAAATCCATACCCTCGTCATTAACTCCGTGCCCATCCTTAGTGTATTGTTTGATCCCGTGCTGAGTTTCCAGCACATATCCTCTCCATTACGCAGACCACCTACTTCCACTTCTGTAACATCATCTGCCACTGCTCCTACCTCAGTCCATCTGCCTTATCAACCCTCAGCCAAGCCTTTGTCACCTCCAGCCTCTATTACTCCAATGCACTCCTGGCTGGCTACCCAACCTCTACCCTCCATAAACATAAGCTCATCCAAAGCTCTGCTGCCCATATCCCATCCCACAGCAAATCATGCTTGCCAATTACACTGCTCTTCAATGACCTATATTTGTTCCCGATCTCCCAATGCCTCAGATTTAAAATGCTCATTTGTTTAAATCCCTCCATGGCCTTGTCCCTTCCAGCCTTCACCACACGGACTGCAGCGGTTCAAGAAAGCGGCTCACCACCATCTTCTTGAGGGCAATCAGGGATGGCCAATAAATGCTGGCTTTGCCAGTGACGCCCACATCCCATGAACGAATAAAAAAAAAGCCACTGTAACCTCCTCCAGCCCTACAATTGCCTCCCGACCCCCTCCTGAACTCATCATTCCTCTAAATCCAACCTCCTTATGCATCCTGTCCTCCCTTCATCCCACCATTGGCGGCTGTGCTTTCTTTTACCAAATTTTTGGATACCTTTCCTAATCGCTCTTTCTTTGGCTCAGCATCCATTTTTCTTACTCCTCTATGATGCTTTTCTGTGTTAAAGGTGCTGTATAAATTCAAGTACATCTTGTTACCACCACTGCTGAGCTCCATTAGCTTCCTGTGCCCCAGTGAATTGACTTCAGGATCTTTCTCATCATCTTCAATGCTGTGTGGAAATTTTTCCAGAATGTTTCACTGACTGCCTTGAGTATTTTTCAGCTTCTGACTGGGTTCTAATAGACTGTCCGCTTCAGATTGGCAGCTAAAAGTATATTGAATCGATGTATTTGCTGAATAAAAATGCACCACATTCAAAAGGAAAATAAGTTCCATAGTCAACAACTTACGATTGGGGGTTCTGTTATATCACAAGTATGGTGGTTTCTGTAGTGAAACAAAATAAATTCTTCGTTTGGTTTTGTTTAATACATGGTTTTGTTTGAACTATTCTTTGCGGATTTCAAGAGCGATCAGGCAGAAAGACATGATGTCAAGGTGAAAGGATCACTTTGAGAGAATATGTTTTGAATTTGTAAGGTGACAATTTACTGCTATAAGTAGGGGGTTCATGAATTGAAAACTAAGCACAAAACAAGGCTTTCACTGGGCCTGAGATCATTGTTAATTTCAGACAGAGAAGATGTTTATTAGTTTGCACACAAAGAGTTTTATTGGTGGAGACATTCTGGTTTTACCTGACTGGCTGGAAATTTATGCAAATATGAGAGAGTTAAATCGAAACTCCGTGATTACGCATTTGCGCTGTAAATATTATAGAAAGCTAGTGAGAAGCTGAGGTAGTGAGTTGAAATATCCTGAAAGAATTTTCACGGAGCACGGAAGAGAGGAATAAGCTGCAAACGCAATTTACCACTGTACTGGGAAACTTTCCATGTGTGCACCTGCGTGTTAAATGTAAATATGCGTAGACATACATACATGCCAGGTTCATATCACCCACATCATAGCATGGTCCCTGGCAGCAAAGCAATTTATGTATTATTTAAGTCCAAATTCTTAACACGTGCGTATCAAATTCCTCAATCTGCTATTTTAATGGAGATGACAATCTTTTTCAAAATAAAATTACATTAAAATAGCAGTTTAATATGAACTCTTAAGCATTTGTACGATATCGCATGGCACAATACTCAGGCAATAATGAAGTGCATGTTTTAGTCAGTGTTGTAGAACATAGTAGTAAATGTAAAATAAATTGGGCATGAAGATCCAGTAGTTCTATAACCAAGTTAATGTTTACTGAAAATCTTATGATGGGGAAATATAAACTATATATAATATATACATATATCATATAACCATTTCATAACCTGTGCATATTCTTCATGAGTCTGTGGAGAACCGGCAACTACAAACTGCTACAAATTCCACAACTCACTGTGCAGCCAGTTTCCTGTTCATTCTTGTGGGCTGAAATTTGGCAGTGCAATATTAATGACAAATATATTAACACATTTGTATGAGATTCCTTTGCTATTTTAAAATAGGCTTAAAAGGAGTTGACATGTTTATTTTAAAGGGGGTTAATGCCACCAATAAAATAGCAGATAGAGCAGTTTTATGCAAATGTATTAACATGTTGGTTCCTAATATTACCCAGTGTCATTTTACTCCATTAAAGACATGCTGATCCGACGTCTATGGAATCCAAAAAAAAATGTATATAGTTGTGGTACATTTTGTAATCCCAGGATTCTTCAATTACTGATGGGAACTGACTGTGGTGGCAGCATAAAAAAATTAGCTTCTTGCATGAATTAAGTAACTATCAAAATTGTACTGCACAACACCCTGTATATTGCAGAAATTGGTAGAACAATATAATTATTTATGTCATTGAGAGATTTTCCAGGACAGGAATCCATTATAATAGTGTCTCCCATACTTTGTTACATTTAATGATGTAGCACCTTAATGCACTTTCCTGTTAATTGTGATGTGTTTCATTTCACTGAAACTTTTCTGCTTACTGTAAATTACAGAAATTGCCTCAGTCACTCAGTGTTCTTGCTACAAACATTTTTGCTGTTAAATTAGATAAAAATCTTTCCATACCAAAAACCCAGCAGAGCATGTTATATACTACAGTGTGTCTTGTACAACAGTGTGACGGAAATTGAAAATGTCCATTAATAGTACTCTGTCCAGTCACTGAGAGATTCTTTCTGCTATAATGACGTAATTGAGCCTGGAAAATGTATCTTTAGTGAGATATGAAAGGACTCAACTTGAATGCTCTGGACCTTCTGTGTGCAGATGTGTCAGTAATTGAAGTGGATGACAGCTGTAATTTCTCTTTTACCTCAATAAATTGGGTTGAATAGTGAGAATTAACTCCTCTCCAAAAAAAACAGTTTGAATTTCAGAAAATTTATTAGTGCAGTCAAGACAGAACTTTGTAAAACATTTAGATTTTCAGTCCCAGATTTTTTGATTGTATACCATCTGGCAAGCAACATACCATTTCTCAGCTGAGAGGCAGGTGAGGTGTTTTGAATCTTTGAGCTGGTCTCTAATTTTTCCTAACTGCAAAACGAAATACTTCTGGGCATCTAAACAATGTATTTGCTTTAGGATTTTATGGGGGTAATTTTAACCTCCAAGGAGGGGTGGGTTGGGGGCAGGTGGGAGGTTAAAATAATAACTTTTTGAAGTGGTGCACAACAGACACCAGGAAGTCCTGCCCCCACTTAGAGCCGGCGGGCTGATACTTAAAGGGGCATTGTATCTCATTGAAATACTTGAGGTACATAATATTTTGTGTATTACAAAAGTAAAATGAATTTAACTGTACCTGTTCGAGTTTCCCTTTGCTTCCAATTTGCATCAGATGAAAGCAGGCGGAAGGGCTGGGTCCATGAGGTGAGTGCCTTTATTGCACTGCTTGTGGGCCCGGAGGAGCAGGAGGAGCTTCATCCAGGCCCAACAAGCTCACCTGGCCGACAGGACGCCTATGACTGGCCGAAACCCCCCTCCCCCACCCCGATCCCCATTGCTGGTTGGCCACCCAATGTCGTTCACAACCCCCAAACCTCCCCACTCTCTGATTTTTTGCAGTGCCGATGATTTCTCTCTCCCTCCCACCCCCTCTCTGATTTGCAGCTCCTTTCACTGCCGACAGGCAACCAGCCTGTCAATCTGGCTGCCTGGCATGTGGGAAACCTGGAAGCACAAATGCTTACCTTTGATTGAGTTGCAATCGCAGATTGCGACGCACTCAGTTCACTTCCGGGTTCCCCACATGAATATCTGCGGACATGTGGGGTACCCGGTTCAGATTGAAAATTATGCCCTATATGTCTACCCTCTAGTCCTACCATCCTTACCACTCTCTATCCAACTTATCTCACCACACTGTATCCAATCATTTTAAAAATCTCAATCATCTCCTAAGCCTGTGTTTCTGTAAAGTAAGTAGCCTTAACTCTTAGGGCTCAATTTTAAAAGGATGGCAGGATGGCAGCGGCGGGGGTGGGGGGTCAATGGGCGTGTGGCAAACCCGAAAAATAAAAACTTACCTTTCCCCACCCGATCGTGAGGTAATTGATACTCATTAATCTTGTTTCCGGGTTTTGGGCTGACAGGCTGGCTGCTGACAGGAGCTGCAACATCGAGGGGGTAGGGGGGGGCGGAGAGAGAGAGAGAGACATCATCCGGCGCTGCAAGAGAGAGTGGGGGGATGTACAAAGATCGGGGGGGGGGGGTCATCGAACATTGGAGCATGGGGGGTGCAGGTGACACCATTTCAAAGGTAGGTTTGTTTATTTTTTTATGTTGTGAAATGTTTTTTTATTTCATTTATTTACTTTATTTTTGACTGATCCGGCCCTGGTTTCACGAGACGTGAATCGGAAGCTGTGGGAAAGCCGCCCGGGGAAGTTGAAAATCGTTTTAACCGCCTAATATGTAAGAAATCAAGTACCTAAAGTACCGAGGTACATTTGCTTTTTTTAAATATCATCCCGCCGGCTTTAATTGCCGATGGGACTTCCGGGTTCAGGAACGGCGCGTGCACCCAGATGCGTCTGTGTGAAACTCAGAAGTCGGTGGGGTGGGTTGGAGCCAGGTTCGTTTCCCCGATTTTCGTAGCCCCCCAACGCACCCGCACTTCCATTTTAAAATTGAGCCCTCGGAGTCTATCCTGGAAACCAGGAGGCCTGAGGTCAGGTATCGATACGGTTGCCCACCTCTGCACCTTCTCCAGTATCTTGATATCTTTTCCCATGTAGGGAGACCAAATCTGGACACTTATAGTCTAAGTGCAGATGTACCAAAACCTTGTATAGTCTTAAGTGTCATATTCAGTGGTCCTCATAATATACCCTAAAACCGTATTTGCTTTTCCTATAATTATCTCACACTTTGTGCATTTTTAACAAGTTATTATCCCCCCCGCCCTGCACCCCCACCTCGGATCTTTTTCTTGATCTATGTGCTTTAGTGGGTACCCCTCTATGGTATAAAAATGCCTGGAGTTTTCCCACATGAAATGTACATCACTGCATGTGTCCATATTGAAAGACATCTGATACAATTGGACCCATTCCCCAAACTTAACTAAATCAGCCTGCAGTTTATTAATTTGGTCCAAATTGTTTACCTCTACGTGCACATTTAAGTGGCATCAGCAAATTTACGCATGGTTCCATTCCAATACTCTCCATTGAAGTCAATCGAGAGTATAATCAAACAGGGCTAAAGTCTTAATTCAGGTACATTTGTGTGTGTGTGAAAAATGACTAATGTTTCCCTGCCTGTTGTAGCTTTTGTTTTGGTGTTCTATAAACTTCAGAAAGTGCAGTAAGCTCAGAGAGAGATAATGGGGTGAAATTGGATAGCGCCAGCCTGCCGGAACAATCCCTGTGCCAGAACGGGCAGGCCTGAGACACATTCGATATTGGGCCTTGGGCTTCATTTAAATTAGACCAGCGAGGTGCAGACTTCTGCTGCGAGTTGCTAGGCAGCTCGCCGACAAAGTGATTTTTAATTTCGGGCCTGATGGGCCGCTCCCATCAGGTAGATCCTGGTGGGGGGTAATTGGGAGGGGGCTGAGAGGGGGCCGGCAATAGTCTTCGGGACTGCAGTGGAGTCAGGAGTACTTAGTTTTAGAATTTCAGCCTCAGTGAATTGACAGAGTATTTTTTTTTTGGAGATATAGGAATCAAACCATTTAAACCAAAATGAATGAGACTTGATGGGTTTGTATCTGTTACCTGTCGTCTAAACGGGTAAGAATTTTCAACGCGGTATAAGGAAAACCGCATGTGAAGAAACAGTTTTAACTCTGGGAGTAATATGAACTTGGTTTTAGTGACCTTGCTGATAGAACTCATCACACACGTGGCTGGCAGATATCAGCATCAGGACTCCCACTGTGATTTTGAAGTGCACTTGTCTTAAATTCTGTTCAACTAGATTATTAATGAAAATGTCTGTTCAAATTCATGGGGACTCAATGTAATCTATAGTAGGATATAGCATTAGTATTCTATAAAGGCCTGAATGAGATGGCCACTTAGTAATCAAGGAACCTCAGTATCCACCAGCTAAACGAATAATATACAATGCAAGAACAATCCAATTCCGTGACGTGTTTTTCATGAACATTAACAGATCTAGCTGATCAGATTTGCCCATTTATATGTGCATATGGAAGAATACTACTGGCAGGGATGGCATTTTTAACTCAGAGTACTGAAGGACTTCTTTCAGGGGGTTCTTTTTTATTGTGCAGCTCTTTTTCGTTTCACAAAGCACTGACAAGAAAATTACTTTATGTTCTAAAATGGATTTAGAAAAATGTACAGAGACAAAGAACATTGACTGAACAAAGGGCACTTCTAGAGTTTCCTTCCTCTTTGGACTAGACTTGGTTATTTTGCAAAACACATTGGGTTGGAACACAAAGGTGTGTGTAATGATATCATTGGTGACACATGTCAGATTACACCTGCTCCAAAAAATTGATAAACCTTAATCAAAAACCAACAAAACAACAAAAGAGTTCAGGTTTTTGCAGCGGCAGAAGACTCACTCTGGCAGAAAAGTAGACAAAGACTGCTGATTGGTTGAATGATTTTTTTTGGGTCCTCAAACGTGACTATCTTCCATGATCGATATAATACAGGAACTAATCTTATTTTATTTCTGAGTTTAGTGCTTAAATTATACTGTAGTCAAATGGTTTTAAGTTAGAATAGTGGATCCGAAGATTAAGTGAGTGACCGGTATGTTGAGTTGTGCCTAAGCAGTCTGATTTCATCATCTAGGAATCAAGAGCTTGACAGAAGAATATAGATTTTTACATCAGGAAGGAAACTCGAGCACCATCCAGTCTCCTGTGTTCTTATTTGATCAATTGCTGGTGGATAATGGGAAAGGTAGGGAACGTTAGCTTAGAAAACAGGGTAGTCTGTTTCTGGCAAGATAGCGTGGCATTGGAGAATTTCCTGTTTTTTTAGAGAGGCTGTTCAAGTGATCTATCCTACTGTTTTACGGTGTAGCTAAGCATATAGGTTTAGTAATCTTTTCATTTATTTGCCCCTCTCCTCCACTCATTTTTCAGTTGTGATGGTCTGGCTGCAAACCTCTGTATGTTAATGCCACTTCATCACTGGCTGACAGAAGTGGTCCACTACACTGCAGGATCCGGGGAGGAGTACTCCCCTGCCAGGCAGTGATTCATCTAGCAAGCTGACTAATACTGGTGAGACTACCTTAATAGATGCAGGTGAACTTGAATGGCAGGCATGATAGATTCAAACTGGTTGCTGTGGATTGGGAATTCTGTAGAGCACAAATTAACTGAAAACTCCAGATGCATGCACAATTTGTTATTCAGTGGGTAATTTTCCAATGAAACAGAAACAGTATTGTGTTTTTTTACACATTGGTATTGAACTGGCACTGCTTACACTTTATGGATTTGTTTCAGATAATGAAATCCTTAAGCAATTTTATTTTTGAACACTAGTTTTGGGAGTGCAGTTCTAAACGGGATTCTCTGCTTACGACCTTCACCGATGCTGTTCTCCCATCAGGCACTGGACAAAAGCAGAGCAGGAGGATTTTCGGCAGTTCTTGAGACCCCACGGAAAAGTAGGCCAATCCTACCAGCAGAATAAAGGAAGTTGGCACGTTTACATTGCTAACTGCAGCTGGTGGAGAGACATGCACGTGTTTGCCACCAGCTGCAGTTTTTAAATGTTAAAGTGCCCAGAGATTGCTCTTAACACTGGGTGGAAAAAGAAAAACAGGAAAAAATAAACCTAGAGAACCTGTGGAAAGTAGAGTTACCAACATGCCTGATTAGTGATGTGCTACAGAAATGCCAGTAACGAAACAGAAAATAGCTTTTGCTTTTGACAGGACTTGTCAGGGAAAGGTAAATTAATTCTTCAGAATCTCAGTAACATTTTTCCTTCAAATTAAAAATGCACCACAAGGTCTACATCTGTATGTTCAGTTTAAAATATTTTGTTTGAATATCACAAGCAGTTTCATTACACATTAAATTGAGATGCACATATTGGGATGAAAAGAATGCATTCTTGTGTTAAAATATATTTGTTTAAATTTCTAATTTGCTATCTAAATAAGTTGATTTCACCAGGTACTCCTGTCCTCCTTTGTTCCTTTTCGCTTTTGGACTAAAATAATTCAAGTAATTCCTGTCTTGCATTCAGGTTTGATGTAACATTATCACAAGTTATATTATTTCAGAGAGGGAGTTTTTCACAAGGAGTTTAACACTGAACGGAAAGGAAGATTCACCGTTTCTGTTTGCTGTTTCTCACGGTTTTCATATGATAACCTCGGGTAATTCCAGGCAACAGGCATTGAGAGGCAGGTAGGAACCTGCAGGTAGTAACCCTCCATTAACTAGCATTAGGGGCCTCAAGAAAAGCTGTTTACCACTGAGATCATTTAACTTGTGAAGAAATATTATGAAATAAGCTGTGGACTATTTTGTTTGATAACACTCCTGTGAAGCGCTTTGGGACGTTTTACTATGTTAAAGGCGCTATATAAATGTACGTTGTTGTACTAATTCCATCCCCAATTTTAAAAGATTATGAAGAAAATATTTTCTAATATCGCTATGTTATTGTTAGGAAAATAAGAGGTTATATAATGTGCAAGAAATAGGACAGTTTATCAGACTACTATATACATTTCTTTCAATTAAAAAGCACAGATTCTAATTTTTCACTCTTGTAATCAAGCTGCTAATAACAGTTCTCGGCAAATTCCATTACCGAAATGGCTGCTCTGTTATTTCAACTGAGATGAAGGCTCATAGCGCATGTTTGCACTGGTCTTTCTACATAAAACCACTTTGCTGTGCCCTTCTAGTCATTTTTTGGAACACGCTTTCATGCTGTGAACCACAGAACCTACTTTTCCTGTTGTCAACACTTTAATCATCATTGTAAGATTTTCAGAGACGAAGTTGTCAAATTAAAGAGTGCAGTCTGCCTTTAAGCTGTGTAATAGTATCCAAGGAGCACTGGGCTCTGGGTAACCTGATATTAATTTGCTTACATCTTCTAACATCTGTTAATTTTAGGCTACTCCGAGGTGGAGGATAATTAACAAGACTGGCATCTTAGCTAACCTTATCTACTCCTCCTTCAAGAATCCTGGTTCCTCCATAGATTTTTGAAGATGAAGCAGTCCACTTCTTCAGAGTAGTTACCACTTCTTCAGAGTAGTTAACACAGATTATTTTATTTTATATTCTATTTCTCTTTAGAGATTAATGTGTTGTTCTGCACTCTAATTTTTATTAAGAGGCGTAACACCCTAAGGGAGAAAGGTTCAATTCTTTTGGGTGTTTAAAAATGCAAAACATGTCTATGATGACATAAGAGCGTAAAAATACGGCTCCATGTTAGAACAAATGCAAATATTATGCAAAACAGTGGCAGGAAGTTAGAAAAGTCATGAACTCAATGTCTTAATGCACTAGATTTCTAATTATCTTAAATTCCAATTGTGAAAGCCACTTGTTAACCTATGTACTGTTCATTTGCTCCACGGTAATTCCAGTCCAGCTTTTCTTCACTGCTACATTGACAATTATTGAAGTGCAAGTCTGGGAGCAGAGTAATACATTTTTAATACAGTGAAGCTTGCAAACATTAATTTTGTATGTTCTGTTATCCGTTCCTTCACTCCAGTGAGAGAATGTAAACAAAGGGTCTATTGAATACACACATCTCCTACAGAGACCATTTTGTTAAATAAGTTTAAATTGGCCATGTGTTTTACCCTGCTGTGGTTGACTGATTGTGTTTCAGCAATAGCTTACAGTTGAACGCGCAAGTTACAGTACTGAATTTAGTCAATTTGGCCAGACTTCCTGTTGGCACAGTGTGCCAGTGATGTTAAAGCATTCCTCTTTGGAAGAAGGACATTGCACTTAATGAATTTCATTTCCTTGCAAAACTGTCGATAATCAACAGAACAAGTGATTTATAGTGACAAGTGATTTGCTGACACTCAGAAACTGATATTTTTACTGCACCTGAGAATTTTTTTTATGTGGGCGTCGCTGGCGAGGCCGGCATTTATTGCCCATCCCTAATTGCCCTTGAGAAGGTGGTGATGAGCCGCCTTCTTGCACCGCTGCAGTCCATGTGGTGAAGGTTCTCCCACAGTGCTGTTAGGGAGGGAGTTCCAGGATTTTGACCCAGCGACGATGAAGGAACGGCGATATATTTCCAAGTCGGGATTGTGTGTGACTTGGAGGGGAACATGCAGGTGGTGTTGTTCCCATGTACCTGCTGCTCTGGTCCTTCTAGGTGGTAGAGGTTGCGGGTTCGGGAGGTGCTGTCGAAGAAGCCTTGGCGAGTTGCTGCAGTTGCATCCTGTGGATGGTACACACTGCAGCCACTGGGCGCCGGTGGGGAAGAGAGTGAATGTTTAGGGTGGTGGATGGGGTGACAATCAAGCGGGCTGCTTTGTCCTGGATGGTGCCGAGCTTCTTGAGTGTTGTTGGAGCTGCACTCATCCAGGCAAGTGGAGAGTATTCCATCACACTTCTGACTTGTGCCTTGTAGATGGTGGAAAGGCTTTGGGGAGTCAGGAGGTGAGTCACTCGCCGCAGAATACCCAGCCTCTGACCTGCTCTTGTAGCCACAGTATTTATATGGCTGGTCCAGTTAAGTTTCTGGTCAGTGGTGACCCCCAGGATGTTGATGGTGGGGGATTCGGTGATGGTAATGCCGTTGAATGTCAAGGGGAGGTGATTAGACTCTCTCTTGTTGGAGATGGTAATTGCCTGGCACTTGTCTGGCGCGAATGTTACTTGCCACTTATGAGCCCAAGCCTGGATGTTGTCCAGGTCTTGCTGCATGCGGGTACGGACTGCTTCATTATCTGAGGGGTTGTGAATGCAACTGAACACTGTGCAATCATCAGCGAACATCCCCATGTCTGACCTTATGATGGAGGGAAGGTCATTGATGAAGCAGCTGAAGATGGTTGGGCCTAGGACACTGCCTTGAGGAAGTCCTGCAGCAATGCCCTGGGGCTCAGATGATTGGCCTCCAACAACCACTACCAACTTCCTTTGTGCTAGGTATGACTCCAGCCACTGGAGAGTTTTCCCCCTGATTCCCATTGACTTCAATTTTACTAGGGCTCCTTGGTGCCACACTCGGTCAAAGGCTGCCTTGATGTCAAGGGCAGTCACTCTCACCTCAACTCTGGAATTCAGCTCTTTTGTCCATGTTTGGACCAAGGCTGTAATGAGGCCTGGAATCGAGTGGTCCTGGCGGAACCCAAACTGAGCATCGGTGAGCAGGTTATTGGTGAGTAAGTGCCACTTGATAGCACTGTCGACGACACCTTCCATCACTTTGCTGATGATTGAGAGTAGGCTAATGGGGCGGTAATTGGCCAGATTGGATTTGTCCTCAGGTGGATGTAAAAGATTCCATGACAGTATTCGAAGAAGAGCAGGGGTGTTTTCCCCAGTGTCCTGGCCAACATTTAACCCTCAACTAAAACATTTAAATAGATTATATGTCATTTATTTCATTCTTATATGTGAGACCTTGTGTACAAATTGGCTGCCGAGTTTATTTATGTAGCAACAGTGACTACACTTCAAAAGTGTGAGAACATGAACGGAGCTATATAAATGCAAGTTCTTGCTTTGATATTTTTGAGGTCCGTACGGCCTGCTTCCTCAACTTTCAGTAGACCTGTAAAGGGTAAGATAACAAATTCAGGAATCTACTAAATGCAATAAAACTGAAACATTTAGCAGGAATACTCCTATCAAATCCACAGTACTACTGTGGGCCACTGCCAATCCGTGCTCAACTGGCCCGTGTTTTACTCCGCACCCCCTCACAGGACTTACCCAAAAGCCGCTGCTGGCGAGGCAGCAGTCCCAAATTCAATCACTGTTGTCGGGCGAGCTGCCTCTGGACGCATCACCTCTATTACTAAAATGAGGCCCGAGACCCAGTTTCGGGTGAGCCTTAGGCCTCCGGCATCTGGCGCGCATTTGTAGCGTGTCGCCTATTTTAGGCCAGAAAACGGACCCAAGCAGAGTTACACCCCAGTGCCTTTGGAGGTGCCAATGGACTAGACTGTCCTGTTCTTCCAAATGGACTATTTATTATATGTAAAAAAAAGCATATTTTATCCAGTTCTAATACAGATAGGAAGCACAATTCAGTAGAAACCTCAGCAAGGTCACTTGTTCTGCAATAAAGAAACCATGTGATCAAGAAGCCAATATTTTGTATTGATTACAATAGAAAGAATAGTTTAATGGAGATAAAATGAGTTGTCCCATGAGCGAGCTTCCATAAAAGCTGTTCATGCCACTGGATAGACACCTTCAGCCTGTATCTTGGCAACTTTCCAGCACACTCAATTTTTGTGATCTGATACGCTCATGAATAATGAATAACAATTAAGTGCAGATGAATGCTGATGAATGCAAATTAGTTTGTCAAGAAATGTTATCTTATGTTGAATTAGGATTAGGCATTGATCAGGATTTCCATGGAAATTTTAGGTAAAACAGCCAATTTGTAAATGTTTCTGCCATAATCCATTTAAACTGGATAGATCTTATCCTCCACTGTCTTTCATTTGCCACATTGCTTAACCGACACCTGGATGAGCAAAAATTTTCTCCAATTAAATATTGGGAAGACCGAAGCCGTTGGGCTCGATTTTCGGACCCCCGAGCTGGCGGGTTCGTGGCGGGGGGGATCCAAAAATCTAGGATTCCTGGGGCGGGTCCGGAGCCCGGCTCCAACCCACCCACTTCCGGGTTCCCCAGTGACGCGCTGACATGCGCGCGCAGCCCCCGCATGCGGGACTCCCGCCGGCAATTAAAGCCGGCGGGGTGCCAATTAAGGTAATTATTTTGATAGTTCAGGTCATTAGCAAACCTGATTGACATGATATTTTAGGAGGGGTTGGATTTTCATCTCAACTGAGACTGTTTCCCGTACTGGGGGAAACACTCCCAGTTGAAATGGATGTGTTGCAGCCATCAGCCTGTGGCAGCTGCAAAGGTCCATTTGACAGGTGGTGGGGGCGGGGGGGGGGAGACCTCATTCATTGCAGGAGGCCACTCTGTCACTTTGGACAAAATTTGGCCTCTGCCACCCTCCTTAACAAAAAAATTCACAAACTTGCACACTTACCCCGGTGTGCAGACACATTTACCTACCTTGCGGACCCCCTCAGATGTACATCTTCCGGATGGGGGCCGCCGTAGCTGCAGTCATGACCTCCTCGGAGGACGAACAGCATCACCAGCCGGCCGCACCGTCCACCTCTGACACGTGGAGCTCCACAACACAGTGCTGTGACACATCCACCTGCACAGCAGGAGGGAGGTCAACAGCAGAGAGAGATGCATCGCAGAAGGCACTATCCTTGCCACAGGGTCAACAGACCGAGGCTCAGCTTCCTGGACCTCTCTGAGCAGCAGTGCACACGAAGGCTCAGAGTCACTCGACATGTAGTCATGGACATCTGCATCCTCCTTCATGCCGAGCTGCTCCCGGCTGGCCCGAGCACCATCTTCTTACCTGTCGCTGTCAAAGTCACCACTGCCCTCAACAACTTCCCCTTCGCACCCATCCAGGGTGCCACTGGGGACATCGCCGACGTCTCTCAGTCGTCTGCACAAAAGAGCCCGGCGCATACACCTACACCCACTCTGCAGTGACACAATGGGTGGCATCAGGTGTGGGTCTTCATAGTGATCCTCAGGAAAGGGCATTATCGTACAAACCAGACAAGATTCCAAAGACGTGGCAGTAGTAGTGACAATATAATATGTTATGTGCGTTGATCAGAAATCAAATATAATTAAAAACCATGACAAACCCTCAAACACCCTTGTGCATCCCCTTCATGCTCACGACACGTTTGCCTTACGCTGCCTACTGCACATATGTGATGCATGCCCTGTGGCTGCAGCACAGGTAGTGGCAGGTTGAGTGAGGCTGACAGTGAAAGAGATGTATGAGAGGGTGAGTATGAAACAGAGCCATGAGATTGTATGAGGATTGGGTTGAGTGGTAGTGGTGGGATGAGTACTGGCGAGGTGAGTAAGTGCAGGTAAGATGAGGATGAGCTTTGAGTGGGTGTGAGGTATGATGTGATAGAGTAGTGTTGGCAGTGCAGAAGAAGATGTGGGGTGGGGGCGGTGATATGGCAGACGGAGTGTAGGGAAATGAGTAAGTGTACTCACTTCGGCTGACCTACTTAGGTCATTGGAGCGCCTCCTGCACTGTATGCAGGTGGGCGATATGTTGGTGGTGCAGGTGACATCCTCTGCCACCACGAGCCAGGCCTCCGTGGTGGCAGAG
Organism: Heptranchias perlo; assembly: GCF_035084215.1. Classification (NCBI taxonomy): domain Eukaryota; kingdom Metazoa; phylum Chordata; class Chondrichthyes; order Hexanchiformes; family Hexanchidae; genus Heptranchias; species Heptranchias perlo. Next base: position 16,764,485 of record NC_090354.1, read on the forward strand.
GCAGGCCACTTCCTCCCGCCTGCCGGGGAGAAGATCTCTGTCCTCCCCCTCCTCCTCACCCCATCCAATGAGACTGGAGTGAGGCATCATTAAACTTGGGAGCAGCCTTCCCCCTAGGCTGCTCCATGCTGTAATTTTGCCTATTTTCTATAGCATCAGCCAGTGGAGGACTGCCCCTTTAAATAGAGCTCCTCCAGCTGACAGCCTATGATGCGCCTGCGCAGTCCGCCCACTGCGCAGCTTTCCAGCGCGAAACCCGGAAGCAAAGGTAAGTACCTTCAATCAAGCTGCGATTGCGTGCGGAGCACCCTGATTTCACTGGGCGCATTACCCACGCGCTCAGTCGCCCCCCACCACCGCCCTCCTAATATCGGGCTCATTGTCTTTGGTTCCCGCTGCAAACTCTGTTCCCTAGCCACCGACTCCATCCCTCTCCCTGGCCACTGTCTGAGGCTGAACCAGACCATTCGCGACCTTGGCGTCCTATTTGACCCTGAGATGAGCTTCCGACCACATATCCGCACCATCACCAAGACCCCCTACTTCCACCTCCGTAACATCGCCCGACTCCACCTCTGTCTCAGCTCATCATCTGCTGCTGAAACCGTCATCCATGCCATTGTTACCTCCAGGCTGGATTATTCCAATGCTCTCCTGGCTGGCCTCCCATCTTCCACCCTCCATAAACTTCAGCTCATCCAAAACTGTGCTCCCCTACCTTTGGGAAAAGATTTTGACTATCTACCTTATCTATGCCCCTCATTATTTTATAGACTCCTATAACATCACCCCTAAACCTCCTACTCTCCAGGGAAAAAAGTCTCAGTCTATCCAACCTCTCCCTATAAGTCAAACCATCAAGTCCCGGTAACATCCCAGTAAATCTTTTCTGCACTCTTTCTAGTTTAATAATATCCTTTCTATAATAGGGTGACCAGAACTGTACACAGTATTCCAAGTGTGGCCTTACTAATGTCTTGTACAACTTCAACAAGATATCCCAACTCCTGTATTCAATGTTCTGACCAATGAAACCAAGCATGCTGAATGCCTTCTTCACCACCCTATCCACCTGTGACTCCACTTTCAAGGAGCTATGAACCTGTACTCCTAGATCTCTTTGTTCTATAACTCTCCCCAACGCCCTACCATTAACGGAGTAGGTCCTGGCCCGATTCGATCTCCCAAAATGCATCACCTCACATTTATCTAAATTAAACTCCATCTGCCATTCATCGGCCCACTGGCCCAATTTATCAAGATCCCGTTGCAATCCTAGATAACCTTCTTCACTGTCCACAATGCCACCAATCTTGGTGTCATCTGCAAACTTACTAACCTTGCCTCCTAAATTCTCATCCAAATCATTAATATAAATAACAAATAACAGCGGACCCAGCACCGATCCCTGAGGCACACCGCTGGTCACAGGCCTCCAGTTTGAAAAACAACCCTCTACAACCACCCTCTGTCTTCTGTCGTCAATCCAATTTTGTATCCAATTGGCCACCTCACCTTGGATCCCGTGAGATTTAACCTTATGTAACAATCTACCATGCGGTACCTTGTCAAAGGCTTTGCTAAAGTCCATGTAGACCACATCTACTGCACAGCCCTCATCTATCTTCTTGGTTACCCTTTCAAAAAACTCAATCAAATTCGTGAGACATGATTTTCCTCTCACAAAACCATGCTGACTGTTCCTAATCAATCCCTGCCTCTCCAAATGCCTGTAGATCCTGTCTCTCAGAATACCCTCTAACAACTTAGCCACTACAGATGTCAGGCTCACCGGTCTGTAGTTCCCAGGCTTTTCCCTGCCGCCCTTCTTAAACAAAGGCACAACATTTGCTACCCTCCAATCTTCACCTGTAGCTGTTGATGATTCAAATATCTCTGCTAGGGGACCCGCAATTTCCTCCCTAACCTCCCATAACGTCCTGGGAGATTTATCTACCTTGATGCGCGTTAAGACTTCCAGCACCTCCCTCTCTGTAATATGTACACTCCTCAAGACATCACTATTTATTTCCCCAAGTTCCCTAACATCCATGCCTTTCTCAACCGTAAATACCGATGTGAAATATTCATTTAGGATCTCACCCATCTCTTGTGGTTCCGCACATAGATGACCTTGTTGATCCTTAAAAGGCCCTACTCTCTCCCTAGTTACTCTTTTGCCCTTTATGTATTTGTAGAAGCTCTTTGGATTCTCCTTTGCCTTATCTGCCAAAGCAATGTCATGTCCCCTTTTTGCCCTCCTGATTTCTCTCTTAACTCTACTCTACTCCGGCAATCTCTATGCTCTTCAAGGGATCCACTTGATCCCAGCTGCCTATGCATGTCATATGCCTCCTTTTTGACTAGGGCCTCAATCTCCCCAGTCATCCAAGGCTATAATGATAGCTACAGGGGTCTCCCATGGAACTCTTTGTTCATCCATATCAGAGGACCAGTTCCGAGGTGATGCTAGATGAAGTGATACCCTTTCAATGTATCTGACCATAATCACTGGTATCAATAGGATTGGAAAATTGAGAGGTTGATCCTCAGACCGTTTCTTTATTCAGTTCACTCCCATGCCCAGAACTTGCTAAAGTTTAGTCTGTACTCAAGAGAAATTGCAATCACAAAAGTGAGAGATCGGACTCGAATGAGACACATTTTGTTGACACATTGCAAAAGGAACTCGTTGCCCAACTACATTTTAGCATGGCCAGTTGCCTTCATTCTGTAGTCTTCACTTACTGTAGGAATATAGTTAGCTTGATGGATTTTGGGGAAATCAGGAAATCATGTTGCGGAGAGGCACTGCTGAATGTGGCCTCCTGCACCCATGTCATATAAAGCCTGAGGACTTAGGCCATTTCATTTTCCCCAGCTAAAAGTTCTTTGCTGATTTCATTGGTTCTCTTACCACCAAAGGTTTGAGATATCCCACCCAAGGGGCAAGAAAATAGACAAAGGCCTATTGCTACAGTCTCACCCCAATCCCAATTTTCCTCTACCCCCACCTCCCCCCCCCCCACCCCCCCCCAACCAGAAAGGCTGCCAGCTACCTCTTCCTTTTCTGTCGCATGTAAATACTGGTGGAGAGCCAGGGCCCAGCAAGCCTAGACATTTCCTTTCCTTCTGCCGTCGATCCCACTGGCTCCAGGGACCATCAGGAGAGAGGTAGCAGTAGTCACGGAGGCATTAGCAGAAGGCCCGTTGATGCCTCTTTTGGAGGGAGAGTACCCATTACTGGATACCTACCTCCGCTGAAGCCCCAAGGGCTCATCTTTTAGATGTTAGCTCTGGCTCAGTGTTAACATTCTCGCCTCTGAGTCAGATGGTTATTGGTTCAAGCCCCACTTCAGTGCAGTACTGAGGGAGTGCTGCCTTGTTGAAGGTGCCACCTTTTGGATGAGATGTTAAACCGAGGCCCTGTCTGCCCTCTCAGGTGGTCATAAAAGATCCCATGGTACTATCCTGATAAAATTTACCCCTCAACCAACATCACTAAAACAGATTATCTAGTTATTATCACATTGCTGTGTGTGGGACCTTGTGCTCCATTTGGTTGCCACGTTTCTTTACATTACAACAGTGACTACACTTCAAAAAGTACTTCTTTGGCTGTAAAGCACTTTGGGACGTCCTGAAGTAATGAAAGACGTTTTATAAATGCATGTCTTTCTTTCCTTCATTCTTTCTTTCTTTTTTCTATTAAATAATGTTTCTATGATCTTAAGAGTTATTCTGATCCCTCTAAGTGGCTTCCTTTGCATCAAATGCTTCAGCTGCACCCAACTTTTCCAGCTTTCAGTGATTCGCCTCTCTCTTGGGAGTCTGCCGTGCATATGTAATGACCTTCGACACAGGAAATTGGGTTGGGGTCATGGCAGGGCCAGGGAGGCGGGCAGAAATTCTGCCCCATGGCAATACCACCGATGGGAGGAGAATGCAACCCAAAATCTCTAAACTAACGCCAGGAATAGACTAAGTTAGTAAGGCACTAGAATATAAAACATTCTGTTAACTTATCCATCCTTTCTGAATTTTTGTGCTTTTTCAGTTTTCCTAAGAGACTAATGTGTCAACACCATTTGTACTGGGTGGTGAACCTTCTGTAAATACCATTTTTCAAGACAAGCATACAAATTAAAGAAATGTTATGTTGTTTGGTGACCAATCTTGTGCTGTACAGGCAGCCAAACAAAGAGCAAATAAAGTAGGCAAACAACAAACAAGAGCATTAGAAAGAAAGAACTTGAATTTATATAGCATGTAAGGGCTAAGGCAGTGCCCCAGTTGTGCTGTGGTTGTATGCACTGACCCGTGAAGTACATTGCATGCATCAAAACAAACTAATTGCCTCCACCCTTGGGTCACGAAGACTGCACTAGCATCTGTTAAAGGCTTTAAGTACTGTGCAAAATACAATAGTCCATTCACAATTGATGCTGTTCATGATTGATGCACAAAATACTTATTGCCAAACTTGCCAAATTTGTCTGAAGTTCACAAAATGCATTTACAAGGAACAGCGGCACCATGTTTCTCAGACCAGTCAGAACAAAATAAACAAGCAGTTAGCCTAAGAAATCTCGGTTTTGGACCTCACATCATAGTCACATGAGGACAGTGTACTATAAGGAACCTTCTTTGACAGCCTCCAACACAATTAATAGTGGTAACAGGCATGTCCCTGATAAGATGAGGTGCCCACCTACAATGGAACTGAGCTCATCGCCAGTGGATGATAGAACAGTCCACATAGTATATCAGTCAATTGGAACTAAGGGCAGTAAGGTTGGCTCTGGGAACATTTCTAGACACACATACACTGGTCTGCTACATAACAAGGCCCGAGAACTCACTCCTACTCTTGTCAAATTGCAGTCTGGTGTTTGGGTCACACGATTACTTTTTTGGCTCAGCATTTATCCAGGGAAGATACATAGTGCCACATGCTCTCCGTTATCTTACAGTTTGCTGTTGTGAATGAAGGATTCAGCCAAAGTTATTTCAGGACACCTTCAGTGGTTGAGAAATCTGGCAAGAGACCCATTTACCTCATAAGATACCGATCAGCTCGCATTTTTCTGTTCAACGTCAGAGGCCATGTCATCCTATAGGCTGGACAGTCGCTTTTTTTCCAGGACATGTAGGGTTAGACTTTCCGCAAGAGTTTCCCTGATTGTCCACCCTAACTGTGGCAGAAGATCTGCAGAAGTCCCGGAGGAATGGTGTAAACAGTGCTCATGCTGTTTCTCCAAGCTTTCCATGGATCTTCTGCCGAAGTTACAGTGGACGATCGGGAGATGCCCCACAGAAATTAATGGCGAGAGTTTTCTATAATGAAGTACCCATTCTCTGGGTAGTTCATAGATACAATCAAACATAATGAAAATTATATTGATTATCCTTTATTAAGCTGCAAACTGTATCTTAGAATCATAGAATGGTTACAGCACAGAAGGAGGCCATTCGGCCCATCGAGCCTGTGTCGGCTCTTTGTAAGAGCAATCCAGTTAGTCCTATTCCCCTGCTCTTTCCCCTTAGCCCTGCAAATTTTTTCCCTTCAAGTATTTATCCAATTCCTTTTTGAAAGCCACGGTTGAATCTGCTTCCACCACCCTTTCAGGCAGCACATTCCAGATCATAACTACTCGCTGCGTAAAAAAGTTTTTCCTCATGTCGCCTTTGGTTCTTTTGCCAATCACCTTAAGTCTGTGTCCTCTGGTTCTCAACCCTTCCGCCAATGAGAACAATTTCTCTTTATTTGCTTTATCTAAACCCTTCATGATTTTGAGCACTTCTATCAAATCTCCACTTAATCTTTTCTGCTCTAAGGAGAACAACCCCAGCTTCACCAGTCTATCTACGTAACTTGGTTCCACCGATGTGGAAATTCTTCTAGTTATTACCACTGCTGCAGGCTGCTCAGCAGCAGCTGGATTTCTGCCCGTTTCTGGTGCAAAGCACTGCCAAGAGATGGGCCTCTACCTGAGTGTAATGGGTCGAGGCAACTCATCAATACGGTCAGATCAGGCGGAGTTCACTTAAGGAGCGCTCCACCTGACCTTGGCGGCGGGGGGGGGGGGGGGGGGGGGCGTGGAAATTGGCTTTTAAGTTTCTTACTTAGTGAACTACAAGCCCTTATAGATCGGGCGTATTTGACTTGGCATTTTGTCAGGCTGACCGTTAATACTCACTTTTCTTAAAGGTTGTTTTACATTTTCATTGTTTTATCTGCTGCCTTGCAAGTCAAACTGGAACATTGCTTGCATTATGAAGAGCTCACAGAAACCTAAATTATAATGCATGTCATACAGAGCAATAAGCAGTCTTGATAACTATTTATTTCCTATGGTGCAAGGTCCAAAGCCAAGCCAGTGATTATGCAGCAGATAAGCAATTAGATGATTCAGTGCACCCTACGCTGTTACCGTTTTGCATGGAAGAAACCCAGGGGACATGGTTGTTTCTTGGGTCTCTCTCAAACAGTTTCCGTTGATAGGATATGCAAGGCTACCACATGGAGTATTCCAAGGTTAAGACATTTACCCAACATTATATTTGGATTTAACTGAAGCATATAGCAATACCTGATAGCTGGTGTTATTGTTTCTATGCAGGAGTCTCTCCTGTCTAAATTTATGCTACTTTGAGTTCTTTGAATGATACGCATCCTCCACACACCGCCATCCCAACTATCCATCCCCATAAGCTCTGCCGGAGTATAGTTTTGGCGAGGCTTCATATAAAGTGATTGCTTTGACTTAATGTTAAACTAAAACTAAAGTGACACAATGGCACAGGTCCTGGGATTTTCTATGACACGGGAGAAAGAGAACAGAATCATCGAATTTTACTGCATAGAAGAAGCCATTTGGCCCATCACATCTCTTCCCAGCTTCCTGAAAGAGGAATCGATTTAGGCCAATTCGGAATGGAGTCACAGCTAATAACAGTCTTCCTAAAACCCACTCTAAAAGTCTTGATTTAAGCCTGCATTTTGAAATAGAACATTTTAGTGCTTTGTTGCGGAGGTACGTTGTAAAGAAGCAAAGATTCAAATCAGTTTAATCTTTTCTTACGTTTTATATATTTCTGGGTGTTCACTATAAAACCCAATAGGGAGGTGAGAGAGATTTCAGAATTCAGTACCAGATATGCACTGCCTAGTGCTAGTCCAATACTGAGATTTTTGATATTTTGCTTATATCATAAAGGAGCAAAAAAGGATGCCAATCACTTGCTGACAAAGCTCCTGATTCCATCAGCTGTGCAGAGTTTAAGATCCAGGATGGCAGGTCTTTACCTCACCATGGGGAAAAGATTAAAACAAATTTTGTTAAAGGATGGCAGTTTTGAAAATAAACGTTCTAATTGTATGAGAAGAATATTTTACATTGATTTCCCCTACACTTCTCCCTTAAATGGAGGCCTGGAGTTTGAGCACTGCCCTTTGTTAACTGCAGTGCTATAGGGACAGCTACTCAAATGAATCAGAGCACTTGCGCAATACATTCAGTCTTGCAACTAAATTGCTTTTATTAAAAACCCAATGTCTCTTTGACCAAATAAACATGTCAACCCATTAGTCTTCTCACATAGTTTTTTTGAGTGCTCAAGGTAACAACTGAAGCTCTGCCCTGAGTAATGCAAATGGGCTTTCAGAGGAAATGCAGTAGCCTTTTGAGACAAGGTTCCGCATAGAGGCACCTTGTTACCATAGGCATTGAACAGATTGGTTATTAGTGATACAGCAATCAATTTCTTTAATGATGGCCAAAGTCATATTCAACAAATTGAGCCATTTTTATCAATTAGTTTGGTTGTTACACTTTCAGCCATCAATTTGTCATGTTTCCTATCCCTTGTATTTTATGAAAATGACATTGTGGTAAGTTGGGATGCCCTCAATGTATGCAGTCATTTTTAAGCTTGGAGTTAGTAGAAATGGAAATGTTTATAGACCTAAATAGGACAGAATAGAACCATTGGGTTTGTCAAAATTATGTATTTGAACAGGATTTCAACAAACCTCTTTGCAACTTCTTTTCTGGGATTGGTACTGAAAGGCCTGAGGATATGTACTTTTTCTCTTTACATTTCTGGTGAATTTTGTACATAATTAAGGAAAGATGAAACATAATGCGTTTGACACCCAGTATCATCAAGTGTCCCTCACAGGCCAGATGTAAAGAGAGATTATCTCTACTATGCCTCAGGAAATAATCTGTCGTTAATGAATGTGAAATTCTGTCTCCTATTATAACTTTGTAACTCACTAAATAGGACACTGTCGAAAACCCTTATGCCACTCACATGATCAGTATCTTGGATTTGCTTGTGCCAAACTGGCTTGTGTCTTGAATTTCCCATTGCCTAAACAATAGGGTTAAAAGTATGCCACCTGTGTTGTTTTGCAGTGCATGCATCTACTGAAAAATTAGCCCATTGGGGAAATGGTTTGCTCTAGTTGTGTTCTTTTATAACAGAGCCCAAGATGCACCTATAGTTGTGCACGTGACTGTGGCCCCATGCAAATGAGGTGCCCTTCCACTGATCTGCAGTCTCCAGCGGTGGAGAGCGCTGGTGAGTGTGATCCCAGTTTAATTGACTGATTGTGGCTTGTAGATTTCAGGCCCCTATGTAAGAATAATCCAGCTAGGTCGCTGCTCCTTTTACCTTGCTCCTTGTGGGTTAAGTGCTGGTCTCTGCACACATCATGAGAGGCGCTTCACTAGTGAATTTGAAATTCAGCTCATTTAGTAGCTCTTAATTATAATCACAAGAAATGGATACAAGGAGCAGACTATGCTGCTGACCCATTTATCTGATTACTGTGTTTTTATTGTATCATTAGTATTCCAACACCTGTGTAATTGCTGATTGTGTTTAAACAAGCTCCATTTACACTACTGGTTTATTTTAGTAGTCGTTCAGGAACATGATCTTTCATGCTACATTCATTTTCTCAACCTTTCTTGTAGCCCCATGACATTTAAACAGAACTATGGTCAGATGAATGGTGTGTTTACTTGTTGTTGACATTATTGTGCAGGAGCTGCGTTGCCCATTCCAGAAATTGGAGCTCCTCCCACTTGCATTGCAAGTGTGTTTTTTCTGTTTCAAAAAAGAAAGCGTAGCCTAGAGACCACAGAATGTGTGAAGGACAATCACAGCAAGTGGGCACTCTAGTAATGGTGCACATTGTTTTACTAACTCATTGCATCACAAATTAATAAGGCACAAGTTTGGTCTCGTAATCCACCTGCATGAACCCATATTACATCTGAAGTGTTACAGAGACTTCCAGAAGAGGTGAGGCACTTTCGTCTGATGTCAGAGGGAACATCAGAGGGCATGTTGAGTCTAGCCATTCTTATGTACTTCCTAATTGTAGATTGTTGAGCAGCAGTTGCCTAGTCTTGAGAGAAAGTCACTCAACTGCCTTCTTAGTCCAGGGATGGAGTGTAGCACAGGAGAGTGCAAAAGAAAGGAATTAAAACAAACAAGAAATTTGTGGGCAGGGAAGTTATACCATTGGCACCTTGAAATAATTGTGTCCCAAAAGTTGTAGGGATCTTGGTTCCTTTATGTTTCTAGTGGTCTGTTCGGAAGATTGAGGCATAATTTTAAGTGTAGATTCAGAAATGAAGAAAATGCTTAGATTCTTAGGCAACGTAAATTGTTTGTTTCAAACATGTTTTTTGTCTTCTGTTCCTATGAATTATTTGCTTTTCTAATTTATAGCATTTCCTTTAGAAGCAACATTAAAAATGTGTTCTGACGAAAGGTCTTCGATCTGAAACTTTATCTCTTTCTTTCTCCACAGATGCTGCCTGACTTGCTGAGCTTCTCCAGCATTTTCTGGTTTTATTTTATATTAAAAATAGAGAATGCTGAAGAAATCATTCAGCCCATAATGACATTGTGGCAAGAGTAATTATGCATCGTGCTTTTTTTCTATCAGCAAGATAAAGTTACCGTTGCCTTCATAACACCACACTCATTACAGGACTTGGCCATACAGCTCATTCTGCTGTTTGTAACAAGTAGGACTAAGTGGAATGTTGAACCAGACTCGTCAAAGGTAATTATCAATATAAAACATACCAGATTTGCATTTATTTGGTTGGTTACCTGCGTCATGGCTGACACTTGGGCAACTTGCCCACAGTAGTTAGCACCAATGTCCATCAAGCCTAGTCTCTCCTGGAATTCCAGAAGAGCTGACTTAAGTGAAAGATCTAATTTTGCCCTGTCAGAATTGGTATGCAGTTAATAAGCAGGCATTCCATTCTTGTAGTGTTACAATGGACCATCTGCATTAATCAAGCGAGCGCGGCTATTTGATATTGTGTAACATGGAAATGTATTTCTGCTTTAAATCCTTTGGGTACTGAGCAGTCTCACCAGATTTCTGTTGTATGAGCATTAAATGGTTTTACATACATTCTAAATGCACAATATAAAAATTTGGGTAGGGTACGAAACTCTAGAGCATTCCCTTTTTAAACTATCATTTTGAGCTTGATTCTCCCTCCGTTCCTTTTCGTCACCTCCTTGCAACTAATCATTTCCCAGCAGAATGGGAAGTAGCTTGGGCCTCTGCCATTTTCATTTTTGCTCCGGCACTAGGAAGCACATGACAGCTGCTCAGGAACCTGGACTTCTCTCCACACATTTCCTCCAAAGAAACAACCAAGCTTAGAAACTTGTGGGCTCACATTAGAGCTTCTTTCCATCCAGAATGTCATAAAATCTTACAGCTCAGAAGGAGGCCATTCGGCCCATCATGCCTGTGCCGGCTCTTTGAAAAAGCTGTCCAATTAGTCCCACTCCCCTACTATAGAATCCTGAATTATTTTTGTAAAAAAGGGTTTCTTTGCTTTGTTGCAGGAAGATAACTGTAGTCCTTAAACAGCTATAGACCCCAGCATAACAGGCAACAGGAAAACAGGAACCTGTGTTGTATCAGGTTTCATGACTTGCCGCCCGGGATCATTTGTGAGTCTGGTCAGCATTTCATAGCACTCAACTGTCGAGGCCACTTGGACAAGGTTACCAGAGGACTGCTGGTTTGATGCTGGTGGAGGAGGAGGAGAAAAAAGACAAAAGTGATAGGACGGAAAGAATGACGGAAGTATTCGTATCCCTGGATAGATCCCTATATGTCTTATAAGGGCATAAAATGAGCAAGGATTTGCCCTGCAGACTGGATTTTCAGAATGAAGCTAATTGATTTTATAATTTCCAAATGAATTAAAAGTGAATTAGAAAAATACTACACCATTAATATACGAGGTGTAATAGAAGCTGTTAATAAATGAGCTTTTGTGTGAAGTAGATGCTTGGTTCATTTTAAAAACAAATCCTGAGAATCTGTCAGATAAATTAATGCAGAATTTTGGTGTATAAAAATGACTAATAAGTGCAAACACAAGCAGGATAAAAGGTAGTTTTTAATTACCAAAATCATGAATCAATATATCCATAAAAATAAAATTGTGATCAAAATTAATACACACCATTAATAATGCAGTTCTTGGTGCCAAAAAGTAGAATTAAGGCCCAGTGATTGTGTCAATATTCTCAAACCCATGAAAATTAAATCCACAAAATGAAATGATTTTATAGTGCCTTTTACTGCACGTCATTACAAATTGTAGTATGGTTTCACATTGTTGTTTTCCTTCTGATTTACTTTGCTATTGTAAATTGCTCTTATTAGAGAATTAAGCTCCAGCTATTGTTTTTTTTCCAAAAGACCATGAGGTGGGTTCCTGGGGAGTTGTGTGGGGGAGGGGGTAGAAAGAGGGGGTGTTGAAAGAGCACTACCGTAGTATTTAGATTTGCAAAGCATTTCAGCGTAGAGCTTTATTAACAAGTGTAGCAAGTTTTCAGCGGTGTTGCAAGAAGAAGCTGTGTGGTAGTGGAATGATGCCATCTCAACCCCATAAAGACAGCTTCATGTTTAAATGGATTTGTGATCTGACTCATTCTTTTTGGACAGATATCTTGCTCGTAATATTTGCCCAATGTTAATGGCTCTGCACACACCAATTCCCAGTTGAGAGACCGAGTGGACAGATAGTCTGGTGCGACGCCTCTTCCAAATCTGCTCTGCAGCTAGTCATGAGGAGGTGGATGGGAATGGCCTCACCATTTACCATCCCGCTTTCCATCACCCTGACTGTCTGCCTGAATATGAGCACTGATTCACCATGTGGGGATTTGTGGCCACAAACACGCATTCTATTACTGCATGGTGCAGTACATTAGAACACCAAAACATTACTCTGCTAGTCCACCTCACTTCGGATGCAAATCAATAGCCACAGTAAAGCTAATGACCATAGTACTTTCTGTCTCCTAACTAAGTGAGGAAGTGAGATGGAGAGAACTCACACAAGAGAAAAGTATGAATCAGTGTCAAAAAAGCACATGAATGCCAGAAGTGCCATCTGAATGTATAAGGGCATCAGATATCGAAAGCGCATTTTCAAAAATGATTGCCTTTTCTATTGTATTTACATATATAAAATATTCTTAAATTTGCCAGTGCTTTGCCTCTATTTCAATGCACTGCAGCATTCTAAATTAGTTTAATTGGAAATTATTTTATATGGGCTGTACCCTGAGGAAGGGATGTACATAACCTGAAGACGCTTTTGGGTCGATTCCCAACTTGTCACCTAGGCATAAAACGAGCGTTTGCATACCGCGATGGAAAATAAAATTGAGCGCGGTGTAAAACGGACTACTGATTCGCAATGAATTTATTTCGTGCTACTGATGAAGACCATTCTGTTGGCCAGTCAGAATGTGTAGGTTGCCAGTAGATTGGCCTCCAGTGTTTGATGCCAGCTTTTTGAATACTAAGCTGCCCACCTCAAAAGGGTGGTAGCCATTTTGGGAGCAGCAGTGGGAAGAATATCAGAGCTGGCAGAACAGCAAGAAAAGTGGGATTTAACCAAAAGCTGCAACAGAGGTTCACAATGGCGTCAGTTGGCCTTCTGGCTGCATAATGACTACCTCTTGCCTGTATTATATAGCACAAAATAATGGTTGATGATGGGTGTTTTACAGACAAAAAATTAGGTTCTTCTTTGGACATAACTAATATGTGTACAATATTGACCCAGAACCAACTTATTTCTGCCCACCACTATCACCTCCCACCTGACTCACATATCAACACATACATGTTGATCTCCTGGCTGTTGGTTATTTAATATGTCTCAGAGGACCACTTATTTCCTTATTAACTATGTTGCTGTTTATCATGAGTACAAATGCACATCAATAAATCCATAAAAGAAATATTTCTTCATGCCTGTGGCAAATTAGATAATGCCAAGACCAGGAAAGCGCTTAAATTGTAACGATGGCCTAGAATTTGCAGTGCAGTTAAATCCTTCTCTGCTCATTTTTGTAATTTCTCTTTTTAAGTCTTTATTTCTGCAGTTTTCTCCCCTTCTGATGTATGGCTATACAGATATTGGTACTGTCTGGTACCTCAGTGAAATTGTCATTTTTAAATGTGTGAGCTTAGATAATCATGGGGGGACGAATTTTCCTGCACAATCCTGTAAATGGCTGGGATCATGGCGGAAATGGTGGGGAAATGGTGTGTTGAGGCCCACTGCTACCTCATCTCTCTGACTGCAGGTTTCCTCTTGACAGCTGGAATCTTGCCAGGGACCCCCCCCCCCCCATGCAACCTTTTTGAGCCCCAATCCAATGAACGGGGCTGGGGCGGATACGGAGGGGCGAATAGAAGTTCCCCCACACCGAAACTCTGTCCCAAAGAGAAGAATGCCCCTCGAGTGTCCATGCACCTGTACTTTCCAGCAGGGGTCACGTTATAGGATTAAGGAATAGGAACCCAGCCTGATCTTCCTTTCCCGATGCTGGACCGCTTCACCCAATTGCAGCATCCCCAACTGCTGCCCCGGTTGAGATCAGTTAATTCAGCACAGATCAGGAGTCAAACCTGTGACTGTGACATTTGTGCTGCTTGGTTTCACATTGAGGCACCAGGGGAAGCTGATATTTTCCAATACTCTTGGTAACTGCCATGCTTGCCATATAGCTGACCTGTGATAGTGTGGTAATCATATTGCAGTCACTGCCAGTGAACTGGAGAGGTGAGTGGGTGGAAAGTTGCAGCAGATGAAATAAAATTTGAATGCATGGCTGGAGTCCCACCTGCTGTGGCTAGGACTTCACTTGTTCCCGGTAGAAGCAGGGTTCTTTTTGTTAACAAAAGATGGTGGCAATAAGAGAACCCTTAACTGACCTTATCTCCTGTGACATTTAGAAAAGGAATTGGGTAACTTGCTGGTAATCCTTTGAATCCAGGCCTTATAATTTTTGAACAGCTGGCATCTTGGAAATGCCATGTCAAGGAGACAAACCAGTAATGGATTTAATAGATTAGATGGGTACTCTGGATTATTGCTTTATTTACTTGGGATGGGGGAAAAGGGAGAAACTATGTTGAGCCTTTTTCTCAGGATATAAAATGCTTGGGTAGAATTAGTTGTACACGGTGTGTGGCGGGAATGAAGCTGACAATTAAATAGCCTCTTATAATTCAGTGCTTTCTTATGTTTTAATGATGTTACCAGTGGATCATTGCTCTTGGTAAATCAGAGGATATACTGTTTTATAAGAACAGAAGTATCATACCATTGAACACACATTGCATTATTCTGCTGCTAAGATGCAACTGGCCAGTCCCTTTAAGGCCACAACATCTAATTTCACATCCCGAGATGAATTAGATGGCAATTCCTCCTTCTGAATGTCAGTTTGGAGGGTATTTGTTTCGCTGTTGGTTAGCAGCATGAAAAAATGATCGTTTTTGCATCTGTAGCGATATGTGACACTTTGAAGTGTGATATCTAAGGTATGATGGATTCTAAATTTTTTAGGCAGATAAATAATTAAATAAATAGAGGTAGATAGACAGTCAAGACAGGAAGGCATGGTGCTTTCTCTGGTAGCCACATAGTGTTGCCTTCAGAAGTAGAGGCAAGAATTATTCTAAATTGGGCCAGGACCTACTCCGTTAATGGTAGGGCGTTGGGGAGAGTTATAGAACAAAGAGATCTAGGAGTACAGGTTCATAGCTCCTTGAAAGTGGAGTCACAGGTGGATAGGGTGGTGAAGAAGGCATTCAGCATGCTTGGTTTCATTGGTCAGAACATTGAATACAGGAGTTGGGATGTCTTGTTGAAGTTGTACAAGACATTAGTAAGCCCACACTTGGAATACTGTGTACAGTTCTGGTCACCCTATTATAGAAAGGATATTATTAAACTAGAAAGAGTGCAGAAAAGATTTACTAGGATGCTACCGGGACTTGATGGTTTGACTTATAGGGAGAGGTTAGATAGACTGGGACTTTTTTCCCTGGAGAGTAGGAGGTTAAGGGGTGATCTTATAGAAGTCTATAAAATAATGAGGGGCATAGATAAGGTAGATAGTCAAAATCTTTTCCCAAAGGTAGGGGAGTCTATAACGAGGGGACATAGATTTAAGGTGAGAGGAGAGAGATACAAAAGGGTCCAGAGGGGCAATTTTTTCACTCAAAGGGTGGTGAGTGTCTGGAACGAGCTGCCAGAGGCAGTAGTAGAGGCGGGTACAATTTTGTCTTTTAAAAAGCATTTGGACAGTTACATGGGTAAGATGAGTATAGAGGGATATGGGCCAAGTGCAGGCAATTGGGACTAGCTTAGTGGTATAAACTGGGCGACATGGACATGTTGGGCCGAAGGGCCTGTTTCCATGTTGTAACTTCTATGATTCTATGATTCTATAAATAGCAGTAGTGGATGTCAGCAAATTAAAAAGCATTTCAAAATTTTCTATTAACAACAAGAGGGTAATGTGGGCTAAACTGAATAAATGAATTGAATGACTATTGAAAATGATTTTTATTGAGGAATGTTAATAACAACATTGCGGCAAAATCACTGATTTTGAGAACCCGTTACAAAAGCAAAGCATTTTAAAACACTTCCACTGTTTCACAACAAAATTGAGGTCAAGGTGTTTTGTACCATCATAATGGCACGTTAGAAAGACAGTATTTTATTTATTTTTAGCACTATATTCAAGTTAAAATGGCTGGTAGCTTCACTTTTGTATTTTGAAAATGTATACAGTCTATTCCTAACTCAAAGTCACTTAATTCAAACTATCTGATAATACTAATTTCTTCAGTATTAAATGGCCACTTTGTTCTGTTATTTATATTGCTTAATCCAAATGATTGGATAACTCAACATTCTTTTTGTACAAGATGTGACTTTGAATTATCTGGAGTACGCTATTCCCCCCTGTGCTGTTATGCAGAATTTAAATGTACTTCAAAAAGGTCAACCTGGGAAAGCTTCATTTAATGGACAATTTAGAATTTTATCGTAACATTTTTTTTTCATTTGAATTTAATTTGAACTGTGATCCTACAGTGTTGGTATTTTTAAATATGCTTTATACTGCGATCTGGCTGGGACACGATGACTGGGACATGTGTGGGTGGTACAGTGCTAAAAGTAGATTAGATAGGAAAAATACTTCACATTGAAGTGGACACTTCCCATAGTAATTGTGTAGTTTATGTTCCAGTACTTTCTGTGTAGCATTGTTCTTGCTTAACAACAGACTTGTTGGAGTATCAAACTGAAATGTAAATTATAATCATTAACCTAAGACAAAGAGCCAGAAAAGATACAGTGAGGCTGACAGGGAATCCATTCATTATTACGCATATACTTTTCTGACAATGAATGAATCCTGAATAAGTGCAACTGCACATTAAACAGCGTTGGCTGAGGAGATGGTTCAGACAAGCAACTGGAAATATCAAGAAATGCTCATCAGGAAGCAAAATTGTCTGTTATAGTGTGGATAGGGTACTACGGTTTTAACTTTTGGGATCAAACTGGTCACTTAAATTAAACCTCGGTTTACACTTTCGCTTTTTTAGATCTAGAAAAATTGTGCAACATTAAGGTTTCAAATAAAATTATTTCATAACGATAATGGGGGTAAAATTCAACTTTGGCAGGGGCGCAAATGGGGCGGTAGTGGATTGGCTGCCCGTTAGACACCCCGGCCGATTCTCTTTTCCATTGAAGTCGGCCAATTTTCTGCCCTCCAATTTGCACCCCTGCCAGAGGTGAATTTTGCTTCCTATTTTTCTATTTTCTTACTGATTGTAGCAGCAGTTCATTGTCAAGAAAAAGACTACCCTGCATTAATAATTACTCTATTAGGCAGTTTTACATGCTTAATATAATAAGCAAAACTTGCCAGCCACCCAGGTTAATTTAGTGGAACAACCAGATACAATGGGCTCGATTTTCAAGCCGAAGTGCGGGTGCGTTGGGGGCGGGGGGGGCTTCGAAAATTGGGGAAATCCCGAGCGGATGAGGAAGCCGGCTCCAACCTGCCGACTTCCAGGTTCCCCACAGACGCGTCTGTATGCATGGGCGCCTCATGAATGTGGAAATCCCACCGGTAATTAAAGCCGGCGGGATGATAGTTAACACAGTTATTTAGATACTTTAAGTATTTGAAGTAGTTAATTTCATGGTGATTGAGGCAGGGGACCGATTTTCATTCAGCCTCAGTGTGTTTCCCATGCTGTGGGAAACACTCCATGTTTTAGGAGACATGTTTCAGCCAGCAGCCAGTTGAACATTGAAATGCTTGTTTGACAGATGGGGATAAAAGGTGAGTTATTGCAGCAGGGCACTCTGTTCTTTCACACAAACTTTTGGCTGGGAGATCTTTGTGTTTACGCTGAAAATTCTTAGTTTCCACCCAGAATTGTTCTGTTGACACATTTACCAACTTTTCGGACCCCCTCAAACTGACACCATCAGGATGGGGGGGGCGCCCTGGCTGCATTCACCACTGCATCCGAGGACGAGCAACATCACTAGCCTCGCCAGGCATGTTGTGCACTTCTGCCACTTGGAGCTCCACAACACAGTGCTGTGCCACAGGCACCTGCACAAGAGCATAGAGGGCAACAACAGAGGGAGCGACGTCGCAGGAGGGACTACTCTCGCCGGAGGGTCTACATACCAAGGCTCAGCTTCCTGGACCTCTTTGAGGAGCAGTGCATACGGAGGCTGAGATTGAGTTGCCAGGTGGTCGCAGATATCTGCAGCTTCCTTCATGCCAAACTGCTCCCGGCTGGGCCTGGCGGCATCTCATTACCCATCGCTGTTAAAGTCACCACTGCCCTCAACTTCTTCGCCTCTGGATCATTCCAGGGTGCCACCGGTGACATCGCCAGGGTCTCTCAGTCGTCTGCACACAAGTGCATAAGACAGGTCACCGACGGCTTGTTTCGCAGGGCCTCGTAATACGTCAACTTCCCCATGGACGACCTCAGCCAGACGGAGAGGACAGTGGGATTCCACTCTGTAGCTGGCTTCCCACGTGTACAGGGTGCAATCGATTGCATGCATATAGCAATCTGAGCACCTCCACACGAGCCAGGAGTGTTCATCAACAGAAAGGGGTATCGCTCCATCAATGCTCAGCTCGTTTGTGACCACCGCAAAAGATTTCTTCACGTGTGCACCAGATTCCCTGGCAGCTGCCACGATTCTTTCATTCTGAGGGAATCCAACATCCTGGGGTTCTTCCATGCACCGAACACCCTTAAGGGCCGGTTCCTCAGGAACAAGGGATACCCCTGCACACGTGGCTCATGACATCTCTGTGGAACCCCATCAGCGAGCAACAGCGTCGATACGACAGCCATATCGCCACCAAGTCTGTAATTGAACATGTGATAGGGCTTCTGAAGATGTGATTTCGGTGCCTCGATCGTTCTGTGGGAGCTCTTCAATATGCACCAACTAGAGTGGGTCGCATTATAGTAGTGTGTTGTGTCCTGCACAACATGGCACAACAGAGAGGGTTACTGGTTGAGGAGGCCCCAGGCCCTCATCCACCATCCACATATGCCATCCACATTGAGGAGGAGCAGGAGGAGGAGGAGGAGGAGGATGACGGACCCATGGGCAGAGCAGCGGCTCGCCTGGCTGCTCGTGAGGCCAGGGAATCACTCATTTGTGAATGATTCTCATAAGACCAGAAAGTGAGAAGAGCCCAGTCCTCACAACACCTGGAAATACCAGCGCCAACACCAGCCCCCCGGCCCCCCCCCCACCACCCTCCACAAAACAGTTCTGCAACTACACATACACCCACTGTAAAGTGACCCACTGGGTGGCATCAAGTGTCGCCGTTCATGGTGAAGCACGTGAAAGGGCGCTATCACAAAAGCCAGTCAAGAATGGGCAAGACTTGGCAGTAGTGGTGAGAATGATAACATTTAATGTGACTTTAACAGAAACCAAATATAAATGAAAAACATGAAGTCTGTCAGACACCCTTGTGCATACCCTTCGTGATCACAAATCCTTAGCCTTTCTCTTCCTACCGCTTCTACGTGGTGCATCCCTTGTGGCTGCAGCAGAGGTAGTGGCAGGTTGCTCATGTCCATTGCCGGCCTGCTTAGATGCTTTCAGCCTATGCCCTCTGGGTTTTGGAGCTCATGAGGGCCCCTCCAAAGACTGCTCCACCTGCACCTGTGCAGGGGCAGACTCGACCACCTGGAGAGGAGGCAGCATTGCGGGTACTGGTTCAGAGGGGGACAATGGGTGAGACATGGGAGCGCTTTGGGTGGCGTCCCCACTTCCATGTCCCCTTTCGCCATCATCCCTCTCCTGGACACTGCTAGACAACAGTTTGGAGGACATGTATGATGCCTTGGAAGCCCAGTTATAAAGTTCCTGTCTGCCTGTTTAAGGCAGCAGAATGTTGTTCACCATGAGTCCGAACGGTCATTGTCAGGGCCTGAATGGACTCATTTGTGAGCCATGCTTGAAGCTCAACGGAGGCTAGCCTTCTCTCCATCACAGACATTCCTGCACTTACCTGCAACACTATCTCAGACATTTCCTCACGTCCCTGTGACACTATCTCAGAGATTCCCTCATGTACCTGTGCCACCATTGCACCTACTGCAGGAGTTGGACTCCTCCATCCTCTGTGCTATTGTGGAGAGCGTACATGGTACCTGTTCCAGTACCTTCGCAAATATGCTGCTGTCCCTTGATCATTCTCCTTTTAAAGGATGGCCCCCGGGGTTCAGCATCTGCGTCCAGCTGAGCAGAGCCTGGAGAGGAGTGCGCCCATTGACGCGGACTCTCCACAGCTGCACCTGCCACCAACGTCTGATCGTGCTCACTTGCGTGAGGTGACTCACCAGGTGCCAACCCAACTAACTGACTAGTAGGACCCACCGATGTG
This sequence comes from Heptranchias perlo, assembly GCF_035084215.1. Taxonomy (NCBI): domain Eukaryota; kingdom Metazoa; phylum Chordata; class Chondrichthyes; order Hexanchiformes; family Hexanchidae; genus Heptranchias; species Heptranchias perlo. The sequence continues at coordinate 16,784,834 of NC_090354.1, forward strand.
TCAGTATCTGTGCTGGTGGATGGCTCGCCAAGATGTGACGGTGCACCCTCAGACGCTGGCAGGTCCTCTGAGGAATCACCCTCTACAGTCACTGAGGTTGTTGAGGTGCCTGTAAGAGAACAGAAGGCAATATTAAGCTTCATCACAGATGTGTCATGTTGCGATGAGCATACTGAGGTGCCCAACATGCCAAGCAGTGTTAATATCAATTCATATTGTGTGTGATGAATGTTAAAGTTGTGTCATCAGATGTTTGTGGGTTGCCAGTCTCGGCGTCCTCGACGAACAGGCATTGAGGGTGCGGCTGATCTGCAGGGCCTCCTCCCCTGCATCTGTAAGGACCACTATTTGTTGTGGCCCCCCTCCAGTCCTCGCCCTCTCGCATGCATTTTGCGCTCTCTCCTCCTAGAAGGGGAGAAAGCACAGAAGTGTGAGTGAGTGATGGTGAAGTGGCCAACCAATGAATGCATTGCTTTGGGTGAGGCTGACCATGAAAGAGGTGCATCAGAGGGTGAGTATCAGACAGAGACATCACATTGGATCAGGATTGGGGTGAGTGGTAGTGGTGGGGTCACAAATGGGGAGGTGAGGAAGTGCTCAGGAAGTGAAGGTAAGTTGAGGATGAGCCTTAAGTGGGTGTGATGAGTGATGTGATGGAGTAGTCTTGGCAGTGCAGAATGAGTTGGGGGGGGGGGTGGGTGGGTGATGTGCAACACGGAATGCAGGAGAATCAGTAAGTGTACTCACTTTTGCTGACCTAGTTAGGTCATTGAAATGCTTCCTGCACTGGACCCAGGTGTGGAATATGTTGCTCCTGCTCGTGACCTCCTCTGCCACCTCAAGCCAGGCCTTCTTGGTGGTAGAGGCAGAGTGCTTCCTCCTGTCGGCCGGGTAAAATAGTTCCCTCCTCCTCCTCAGCCTGGCCAGTAGCAGCTGAAGTGAGGCATCACTGAATCTTGGAGCAGCCTTGCCCCTGTGCTGCTCATTGTGTCTTCTTGCTCTTTGCTCCAGCAAAATCTATTGGAGCAATGGCCCTTTAAATACAGACCCTCTAGCTGACAGCCTGTCATGTGGGTGCACAGTCCGCCCACTGCGCAGCTTTCAGACGGCAAACCCGGAAACAAGATTAATGGCCACCAATCAAGTTGTGATCGGGTGGGGAACAGTAAGTTTTTATTATTCGGGTTTTCCGCGCGCCCACTGACCGCTCCCGCTGCCATCCTGCCACCCTTTTAAAATCGAGTCCAATAATGCAAAATTGCTGTTCATTAAAAGATAAATTCAATGAACCCACATTCCCAACGGCGAGCTGCACTCAAAGAGATGACTGGGGAAAAGGCAACAACACTCTAGCACTGGTTCTCCACCCGAACTTCCTTTGAACACAACTCCCTGCAGTGATCATGGGATGATCATTTGAGGTTGGAGTGTCTGTATTGATAGCAGTGTCATTTTGGAGTGTCTTTGTTAAAAGCAGCGTGAAATGCAGTGTCTGCATATAAGAATGTTTTGATTCTCATTAGTTATTGAGTTTCAGTTCAATCTAGCATCCAAGGCTTTGTGATTATCAAAGTGATTTGTTAAAAAGATTAAAATCGATCAATAAAACTGAGAAAATCGGATAGCGTACAGAAATTCCTGAATAGAAGAGGAACAATAGGGGGAGAATGTGTGTTAGGAAGATCTTGTGGCATCTGTGACCAGCTTGGTTACAACAACTGACTGCAATTGTTTTGTCAAATGACATTCTAGTCTAAAAATTAAACATAGGAACTGCTAGACGAATAAAGACCAAGGTCAATTTGGTTCACCTTCTACCATCCAGGTGGTTGCAGGATACAGTGATAATGTATCCTGCATTGTTGTTGACTAATGATAGCAATCGATCTCTATCAATTAGTCCACAACAGACCCAGACATGAGGCGAGGAAAGCCACATTGGTGGAGAGCTTTGGGAACCATGGGTCCAAAGTCACCTTTTTCCTCCCAAGCCTGTTACACTTACCACATGTCATGTCTCAAATTACTCATATACTGTATCCCAAAATGTTATTTTCTGAAATAAAATCTATCTAATTTGCATTTGAATGAATCAGTACTAACTGCTTCCACCGTCTCCCTAGGGAGCCTGTTCTAGAGATTGACCACTCTCTCACTGAAATATTGTTTCCACAGATTAGATTTGAATTTACCCCCCTTCAAGCACAGGCCATGTCCTTTGGTTCTACTGTTCTGGACAAGGTGAAATAGCTTGTCATGATCTACGTTATCTAGTCTCTTACAAATCCTATTAATAGCAGTCATATCACCTCTCCAACTTCTCTTTTCTCATTGAGAACATTCCTAATTTACATAATAACTATTTCAATATTAATTTGAAATAGATTTGCATGTAATGAGAAATTGTTGTTGTTAATTAGGTTGATTTGCATTTATATAGGCCTAGAAATTCGACTGCACGGTGTCTGTTTTTCAGGCGCTAAATGGCCTCCAATATGGCGGGCAGGAAGCGCACGCTCAATATAAGCCAGAAGCGCGGTGCCCACCATATTGGTAAAGGCTAAAAAAGTTGGCATGCACTGCCCACACCTGAAACAGGCATTAAGTCCATTTGCATATGCAAATAAGGGCCTAACGCATGTTTGAGGACAAGTTTGTAAGTTTGGTTTGCCTTGAGGCAGCCAGCGCCAGTGCCAGCTGCAGTCAGGAAATCAAGGTTTAAAGAGATGGTCCTTAATGGGAGGAGTGCTACACACGACCCCACAGTCAAAGAACGTGGGCTGCTGCTGGTCACCACTCCCCCCCCACCCCCTCACCATCCCCCACCACCCCCCTCCACCCCCGGCACTGCTACGTCCTGACCCATTCGGCCACCGCTACCTTCCAATCCGATCACCCGCCTTTCCTTCCCGGTCGCCCACTTTCCTCCTTTAATCACTTATCTGAGCGTTGCTGCCGTGTCACATTTTGCTTCATCGGGGAACTGCCTCTTAGTGTTGGCAACTCACCAGCTCAATGGTAATGAGGTCCAATATCGGGTGCGCCTTGGACCTCACCATTCATGCGCAAAGATTGGAATTTCTAGGCCATAGTGTCTTATCATATCACTCAGAATGTCCCAAAGTTTATCATATTCAATAAAGTGCAGCAACTGTTGTTGTATAGATAAATGTTGCAGCTATTTTGTGCCAAGCAAGATCCTACAAACAGCACTGAGATGAATGACCCATTAATTTGTTTTCTGGCAGTGTTGAAGCAGGAATGTGGGCCAGGACAGTGGTGGAACTCCTTGTTTTTCTTCAAATAGTTCATGGGATCATAAAAATCCACCTGAACCACTGGGACTGCCATACAGGGCCTTGGTTTATATCTCACCTGAAGGATGGCATCTCTGACAATTGAATACTCAGCTAGTTCAGTGCTGAGAATCAGCCTAGAGCATGGACATCCAACGTAAAGTCCTTAGGGCCACATGTGGCCCCTCGGATCATTTCAATCTGACCCTAACACCTAGTCTATTCAGTCCTATTTGCACTTATATTTCTTACGTGGTGATTGCCCCGTTTGAATTTTGTGGGCCTAGAGCTTTGGAAATAACGATGTTTAGTGCTGTTGCTTAATTAGTGGAAAAATCAACACTATGATGCCAGCTACTTGAGATATATGTAAATTAATGGAAACATGGAGTTAAACTTTATATATGACCCCAGAAGCTCCATTTAACACAGCCAAGCAGCCCACAAAGACAAAAGCTTGGACATTCCTGGGCTAGATTGTGCTCAAATCCTGGAATGGGGCTTGAACAAGCACCAACATAGTCCAAATCTTTAAAACCATAAGAATATACTAATTTTAGCCCTATAATTTATTTTGCTACAAAATAATGTACTTATTATACTCAGTTGTGAATTATACATTAGTATATCTGACTGAATGTTAGCAATACTACTGGCTATGAAACTGCGCACAAATCTATGGTAAAAGCCTGAATTCCTAGAATAAGCTCTACCGGAGCAGCTCAGTAGCTGGTTACTGGTTATCAGAATGAGTGATCCCACTACGTTACGGACTGCTCTCTGTCCCTTATTCCAGCATAATTCATTACCGACATCATCATATTATTCTGAAGCTATCACCGTTCTCTCTCCCAATTTTCAATCAATCTAATTTCAACCCTTTGTTCATCCATCATTAGCATCGGGGCTGCAAATTAATGCTGGCTCACCATTTAAGACCAGCAATTTTTCAAATGGTCCACCACGGTATCAGTAATCACTAGATGTAACCATGGTAACTTTCTCACCACGACTACTCCTAAGCATTATGCAACAGCAACAGTGCAGGAGAAAATACAGTCATTGCTGCTATGCGACTAACGCATCTAAACACTTGCAACAAACGTTTGCAAATACTACCTAAATAAAATCATAGAATGGTACAGCATGGAAGGAGGTCATTCGGCCCATCGAGTTGTGCCAACTCTCTGCAAGAGCAATCCAGCTAATCCCACTACCCCATCCTTTCCCCGTAGCCCTGCAAATTTTTTCCCTTCAAGTACTTATGCAATTCCCTTTTGAAAGCCATTATTGAATCTGCCTCCGTATAGAAACAAACAGATATCTCCATCCAGATAAGGTGGCCAACTGCTCTTTAGTTTAACAAGGAAGCCATTGTATTTAGCCACCAGTTAAAATTATTAACCAGTAACCAACCGCAATTTCCAAAACTTTGCTGGGTTGATGAAATACTGTCCAGGTGGCAACCATACATTCAGGTAAAATCTTAATAATCAGCACACATACATGGTCATCCTACTGCCTCCTTGTTTAATGATCAAACATCAATGTATGATGATGACCAATATCACAGTTACTCCTAAAAATTCGGAGGCAGTAAGATATGCTACATCTGCATCAGAAAAACTATTATAATGGAACAAAATGAATCAATCATACCATGCAAGTTTATTTTCAGATTTTGTACCACATAATAGTAATATGTACACATAATTCAAATTAAATACTGTATATGAAGTTGCTGAAACACGTTATTTATTTCACTCCTGAAGGGATCTATATCACTCGATGATTGGTTTCAGGAATCTCGAGTTGTGTTGTTTCTTTAAATCATGAAATACAACTCTTGCTCAACACTTTCCTTTTTTGTGACCTCCGATAACTTGGTAAAAGATGATTAGCATTCCAGCAGTAATAAGCTTTCACCGTAAGAATTTGCATCACTACAATATGATATCACATTTATGTCTGTACAGTAACAAGGTGATTGAGAGCCGATATATGAGCCGCAGGCTAATGAGGGCCCTGATACTAGAGTAAGGGTATTGCCCCTTTAAGAACCTCGCCTTTAAGAGGTAATTGCTACTAGAGTGGGTGGAGACCGTCCCCATCCAGGTGAGCATAAAAGGGCGAGGTTCAACAGAGTAAAGATAACTGGAAGAGGCTGGGAGTTAGAGAGTTTTCTCAGTCCTGCTGAATTGAATGTACTGTGTAATCTTGTTTTGCGTTCTGTAAACTATAAAAAGAGTTTCAAGTATGGATTGTTCCAGGACTACTGTTTGCAGGACAAAGGAGGCTCCAAGACGGTAGTGCCTTGAAACGGTACATATCGATTCTTTTTTTACGGAACATTTCTCATTAAAGATGCCTCAATGCCTTTTCACACCAGCTCGCTCAGTCACTCTCAGGTATCCATTATCTCCATTCAATCCCTCCTAGGTATCTATTATTCTTTGCATATATAGTTATTATCATAGTAGGTACAGCACGGGAGGAGGCCATTTGGCCTAGCATGCCTGTGCCAGCTCTTTGAAAGAGCTATCCAATTTGTCCCATTCTCCTGCTCTTTCCCTGTAGCCCTGTAAATTTTTTTCCCTTCAAGTATTTATCCAGTTCCCTTTTGAAAACCCAGGATCCCATATGCTTTTTAACAGCCTCATCACCTTGTCCTGCCACCTTCAAAGACTTGTGTATGTGCACCCCCAGGTCCCTCTGTTCCTGCACCCCCTTTAAATTTGTACCATTTAATTTATATTGCCTCTCCTCATTCTTCCTACCAAAATGCATCACTTCACCCTTCTCTGTGTTAAATTTCACCTGCCATGTGTCTACCTTTTTCACCATTCTGTCTATATCCTCCTGAAGTCTGTTACTATCCCTCCACATTGTTTACTATATTTCTGAGTTTCGTGTCATCTGCAAACTTTGAAATTACCCTCTATACCCAAGTCTAGGTCATTAATAAATATCAGAGAGCAGTGATCCTAATACTGACCCCTGGGGAACACCACTGTATACTTCCCTCCAGTCTGAAAAACAACCGTTCACCACTACTCTCTGCTTTCTGTCCCCTAGCCAATTTTGTATCCATGCTGCCACTGTCCTTTAATCCCATGGGCTTTAATTTTACTATCAAGTCTATTCTGTGGTACTTTATCAAATGCCTTATTGAAAGTCCATATTCACAACATCAACCGCACTACCCTCATCAACCCTCTCTATTACTTCTTCAAAGAACTCAATCAAGTTAGTCAAACACGATTTTCCTTTCGCAAATCCGTGCTGACATTCATTTATTAGCCCATACTTTTCCAAGTGCCAATTTACTTGTTTCCCCACCACTGACGTTAGGCTGACAGGCTTGTAATTGCTGGGTTTATTCCTCTTCCCTTTTTTGAACGGTGTGTAACATTTGCAATCCTCCAGTCTTCCGGCACCATCCCCATATCTAAGGAGGACTGGAGGATTGTGGCCAGAGCCTCTGCAATTTCCACCTTTATTTTCCTCAGTAACCTGGGATGCATCCCATCTGGACTGGGTAACTTTTCTACTTTGAGTACGGCCAATCTTTTAAGTACCTCCCCTTTATTTTTATCCTATCCAATATCGCTACTACCTCCTCCTTGACTGCTACAGTCCTCTTTAGTGAAGATGAATGCAAAGCATTCATTTAGTGCCTCAGCTATGCCCTCTGCCTCCGCAGGAAGATCTCCTTTTTTGTCCCTAATCAGTGCCACATTTCCTTTGACTACCCTTTTACTATTCATATGTTTATAAAAGACTTTTGGGTTCCCTTTAATGTTAGCTGCTAATCTATTCTCATACTCTCTCTTTGCCCCTTTTATTCCCTTTTTTAGATCTCCTCTGTACTTTCTGTATTCAGCCTGGTTCTCTACTGTATTATGAACCTTACATTCATCATAAACCTCCTTTTTCTGTTTCAATTTAATCTCCATACCTTTAGTTATCCAGGGAGCTCTAGCTTTGGATGCCCTTCTTTTCCCCGTCATGGGATGTGTCTACTCTGTACACAAACCAACTCCTTGAAGGCCTCCCATTGTTCAATTACTGTTTTGCCTATCAATTTTTGATTCTAGTCCACCTGGGCAAGATCCCTTTTTAACTCACTGAAATTTGCCCTCCTCCAGTTAAGTATTTTCGCATTTGATTGTTCCTTGTCCTTTTCCATAACTATTCTAAACCTAATGATATTATGATATATTGTCCCCCAAATGCTCCTCCACTGAAACATGCTCCACCTGCCCCACTTCATTCCCCAGAACTAGAACCAGCACTGTTTCCTTTCTGGTTGGGCTGGAAACACACTGTTCCAGAAAGTTCTCTTGAACACATTTCAGCAATTCCTCCCCCTCTTTGCCCTTTACACTGTTACTGTCCCAATCTATATTGGGATAATTGAAGTCCCCCATTATCGCTACTCTATAGTGCTTTCATCTTTCTGTAATTTGCCTGCAAATGTTCTCTTCCATCTTCCCACTATTCAGTGACAATAGTATACATCAGTAGCATAATAGCTCCTCAATTGTTCCTTAATTCTAACCAGATAAATTCTGTCTTTGACCCCTCAACTACATCATCCCTTTCCAGTGCTATAATAATTTCTTTGATCAATACTGCCCCCCCCTCCTTTCTTTTCTTCCCTATCTTTCCTGAATACCTTGTAGCCAGGAATATTAAGTACCCAATCCTCCCCTTCATTGAGCCAGGACACTGTTATTGCCACTATATCACAGTCCCATGTGGCGACTTGAGCATGTAGCTCACCAACCTTGTTTACTGCGCTATGCGCATTTACACACATGCACGCCAATCTCATCTTAGACTGCCTTACATTTGCCCCCTGTCTGATCCCTCTTATTTCTGAACTGTTCTTTACTGTAGTGCTACTTGTCCCTTCCAGTCCTCTGTACACCTTGGGGGTGATTTTAAACCCCAAGAATGGGTGGGTTGGGGGCGGGTGGGAGTTGAAAACAGTTGTTTTTTGGGTCGCGACCGCAACCCGGCTTTATTTCCGGGTTTAACTTGGGCACGTAAAAGTACAGGTTTCCCACTGGGAATGCAAACAAGGTGGGTTTAAATTTACCCCCCTTGTTTCTCCTCTCTAATCACCCCCCTACTTTCTTTAAACAAAACTAAGGACTGCTTTAGTTCAGAAAATACTTTCCAACAATTCGCAGCCCAATTTGCAAGTATCCGTCAGTCTGCACAATCCTTCTTTGAGGCACTGAAGTGGAAAGTAGCCTTAGATATAAAATGAAAGGCTTGATCTGCAGGAGAATTATGTCATGTTCACACCCAGCCGTCAGTGCCAGTATAATCCATGTTGCTACTTGTTGACTAGAACATCAACAGTTTGAAAAGTCCAGGCTCCAATTGAACATTTGGAGGCTATTTAGTAATTGTTTTAAAACTAAAGCGTTAATATTTTTATGACAGGTTTTCACCACCTACTCAAACGAAGACTATGACAGACGAAATGATGATGTGGATCCTATGGCAGCATCAGCAGAGTATGAACTGGAAAAACGAGTAGAAAGACTGGATCTCTTTCCTGTGGAACTTGAAAAGGGTAATTTATAGCTACAAAGAAATTACAGATCTTTTTTAATGTTTAGTATGTACTGAAAATAATAAGTATTTAGATTTAGCATAATGTTCTGGAGTACTCTGATTTTGGTATCTGGTTATTATGCTGCGAAAATGATTAATAGAAGATGGACTAGACTGGACACATGAAGCTACTAATTTGCTGGCCAGCTACATAAGGGTAGAGATTGAAAAGTTCCATGGTCACCAACTTTAAAAAATATTGGGCCAGAACTTGCGCAGAGAGGAGTGGCAACGCTCACCGCAGCTTCTGCGAATTAAATTAACGAATGTACTTACTGCGGGCTCTGCAGCATCGACTTGCTTGAATTTGAACATTTAAAAATTTGTGCGCTATCAACTCAGCCTCTGAGCAGCGGAAGTTGTTGCGCATGGAACAGTCTGTGAGAATAGAAGACACGCCCACAAAATCCGTCAGGAAGAGAAGTCTCGCCCACAAGCCGGCAAGCAGACTTCATTCATTTAAAGTTAGATTCTGGAATTCATTGTAAATAAAAATTAAGGGAAAAGTTTTTTTTAAAATGTAATTTTTAAATTTAATTTTTTTTTAATGACCAAAAGCTATTAAAATAAAGAGTAATATGAGACTTCACATTTTTAAAATTTAATTTTTAGTTGTTTGGCAGTCATTTAAAACTTAGTTTAGTCCTGGTATTTTTATTGTACCTGTTTGGCGTAATTAGTTACTTTCCAGCTGGGCGGATGAACAAGTTGGCGATTTTTCATTGATTTCAATGATTGCAGCGTGCGATGGTCCTTTAATTCGAAGCTGTCAAATCGCCAGCGAGCAAGTTCACTATTTCCGTGTTTTAATGCGCGTGTGCAAAAGCGGGAACTTGCTCCTTCCATTCACCACTAAAAACGGAGAGCACTATTGAGCTCCTCCATCGTTTCAGGAGCAAATTCTGCCGCATGTTAGTATAAATTAGCAGAAATAGCTGTGGAAATTCACAGTACAATAATGCATTTCAACATTAAATCAGTCATTGGATCATATGTTCACAAAATTTTAGAAAAAGATATCAATATGCTAAGATTTTTCAACAGAAAATTCCAATGAATAAGCAAATATATATATGTGTGTGTGTCTATATATGTGCGTGTGTGTCTATATATATATAGTATGTATACATGTGTGTATGCGTATATATATATATAATATATGTGTGTGTATATAATGGGGTCAATTTTCAAAGGGTGGTGGGATGGCAGCGGGGAGGTGATTTGCGGGCACCAAACCCGAAAGGCAAGTGGGGGGGTGTTGATTGCAACCCTAATGAGGCCAATTGAAGCCTCTTCCGAGTTTGGCGCCCGGCAGCCAGCCTGATTGACAGGCTGGTTGCCGACAGGAGCTGCAACTCCTAGGGGGCTGGGGGGAGAAAGAGAGAGTGAGAGAGACCTCCTTGGCCATTGCAAGAGAGAGTGGCGGTGGGGGAGATAAAGATCGGAGGGTGGGGGGACATTGGATATCGTCGGAGGGGGGGTGGGACATCGGAGAGACATCGTCGGGGGGGGGCATCGGAGAGACAGCGGAGGGGAGAGGACATCGGAGAGACATTGGAGAGACATTGGAGGTGGGGAGAGACATCGGACATCGGAGCAGGGGGGTGCAGGTGAAATCATTTGAAAGTTGGTTTATTTTTTTTACATTGTGCAGTGTTATTTTATTTCATTTATTTACTTTATTTTTCATTGAGCCGGCCCTTCACATCTGGTTTCACCAGGCGTGAATCAGAAGCCGTAGGAAAGCTGCCCGCATAAGTTTAAAATCGTTTTGAGTGGCCAATATGTAAGAAATAAAGAACCTTAAGTACCTCAATGAGGTACATTTGCTTGTTTAAATATCGTCCCACCGGCTTTAATTGCCCCCAGTGCACCCGGACTTGCATTTGAAATGTGTGTGTATATATAATATACGTATGTGTATATAATATACACGTGTATATGTGTGTGAAGATATATGTGTGTATAATATATATATGTGTGCATATATAATATATATATGTATGTCTGTGTGTGTATGTATATATAATGTGTATGAGTCTTCAGGTGCAAGGGGGTTAGAGGGTATGGCATAATTGCACCAGGGCATGTAGATGGAATTCATTCCTCATTTTAAAGTCACATTTTTTGTTCTTTATATTTATACAAAACTTTGACAAAACCTATGGCAATTTGAGAGGCAGTGCAGTAAAGTTGATTGGAGGATCGGAGTTTCTCTGCAGTACAGCGCCACCACTCAACCTCTCTGCGCCATTTTACACCGTTGACCTGAACATCTTCTTTCACTGACTGTCCTCCTTGTATTACCCCATTGTGGATCAACATTTACCCGCCCCACCATAGCCAGCAGATCCCCTGCAGTAGTTTCACTCCTATCCTTGCACTGTCTCTTCCAGCATCATTGGCCCTTCCAATTCATCAACTGATTGCTGCCTCTTGCTGATGCTACCTATAAGCGTGCAATCAACTTCCACATACATGCTGACAAACTCAGCTTTATTTCTCCATGACTGTTGCTGTGCTGTTACTCATTGTCTAAATCAAGTTTGGATGATGCAAAACTTTCTCCAGCTTAACATTGGTAAGATTACAGCTATCCTGTTCAGCTCCTACTAGAAACTCTAATCCCTGATTCTGTCCCCCAACCCAACCACTCGTTCAGGCTGGACCTGACAGTGGATAACCTCAGCATCCTGCTTAACCCTGGGCAGAGCTTCAAATCCCGCACTCTATCTGATATCAATACCCCCTCCATCCATAAGTAACATAGCTCACCTGTGCCTGTACATCACTGCTGAAACTTTCATTCATGCTTTCATCACCTCTAGGCTCAACTTTTCCAATACCCTCCCTCCCAGCCTCCCAAGCTCCATTTTACACAAACTCCAACTCATCCAAAACTCTATCGCATACACCCTATATTGTTGTGCTATCAAAGTCTCTGCTGACCAACACTGGCTCCCCATCCCACAAAACATTGATTTCCAAGTTTTATCCTCATTTACAAATCGCTCCATGGCCTCACCGCATCCTACCCCAGCAACAACCTCCAGCCCTATTCCTTAGCTTGGCATTATCTGCTCTGGTGACTGGCTGACTGTGAGCCCCCTCTCTGTCCACTCCAACAGTGGTGGTAGAATCTTCAACCATCATATCCATATATTCTGGAATTTCTTTCCTCAGCTTTCTGCCTTGCTAGCTCTCCCTCCACCTTCAAAAGCCTCCTCAAAATGTACATATTTGACCATGCCATCAATCATCTTCCCTGACACTTCTCCTAACTCTTGCATGGTGTCAGTTCCTTGCCCCTCCTCCCACTTTATGAAGTACCCACATTATGTTAATAGTGCTGTATAAATGCAAATTATTTCCTAAATTGAAATGTATCTCTTTCCTTACTGTAGATGGTGATGGTCTGGGTATCAGCATCATCGGAATGGGAGCTGGAGCAGATATGGGATTGGAAAAGCTGGGAATATTTGTGAAGACAGTAACTGAAGGGGGAGCAGCTCACAGGGATGGCAGGTATAGATTGATTTGTTTTAACCAATAACATAGTTTTCATAATATTCTAGAATGCTGTGTACCTATGTATCATACCTGTGCATTTTATAGTACAGCATGAAATGCTAATTATTGGCAGTCAATCATGAAGACCAAGTTTGATTCAAAAAGTGAAGGATTGTTTAATTGCCAAATATTAAACAATTTGCTGTGATATTTGTATGCAGCTGAGGAGATGTTAAATATTTTAACAAATACTTAATGAAGGCTGGAAAAAAACCACAAGAGCCTCATGATTAATTTCTAAAAAGATTACTTTTTTAAATGGAGAGGTACTTTACTGAGACTTACTTTTGTACTGTTCACTGGTAGAATGAACTTCTATTTAAATCATAATTGTTTGCTTATTAAAAGGAATAGCCCTCTCATCTATATCTTTGAACATAAAGCATATAACTTGCTAACCTCGCAGGAATCTTATCATGTGATAATTGGATTTAATGGTTCAAATTTCCATCATGCTGTTATTGTAGGCGCTGCTGTATCCTTTACTGATGTTACAATAATTTGCTGATGGTTAGCGAGACTGGATTTGGAAATGAGGAGGGTCCTATGAAAAGAAAAGGTGCAAACCTGCTGACAGATTATCCTTTTATGGAGTATACCAGTAATTATTGGAATAACCAAACAGACAGTAGCCCACAATTTTTTTTTAGTTTGGACTGCAGTGTTATGAATATTTTTCATGAGAAGCTCACAATACTAAATGAAAACAGGTATTCCTCAGGGCAGTAGCTTAGCACTATCGGCTTTAACAGCAGTCACCATTTCCATACCAAAATTAATTTACAAATGTATTTTTTCCAAAAATGGCTAGCAATTTTTGTGAGTTACCTGAGCCTTGAAATATATTTTAATGACATTTCACTAAATCTGAAAGGACAAACCATGGCTGCCTATCAGGGCGAATCGTTGAGCCATTTAGTAGGGAGTTGCAATATTTTTAAAGATATAATGAATAGATAAGATTTTCAATACATTTATCATGGAATATGCATGTGAAAAAGACAAACTGTCTTATGAATAATCTATTGGCACCACAATTTGATTGCTTTTGAACAGGAGAAGCAGTAGGATAAGAAAATGAGTTGTTGATGAAGCCTAATATACTCCAGCATTGTACCTTTAAGACAGAAATATATAGAAATGTTTGTATGCTACAGTTAAAGGGAACTGCCATGCACATGTGTTGTGTCTCAGGATGTGGCTTCAGGACTGTATATTAGAACTTCTCAGTAACCCTGCTTAAGGGAACTGTAAATAAAGAAGTGGATGGCTATAAATAAATTACGGACAGGAAAGGTGAGAATTTCTTGCCCAGTAAAACAAGGATGCTAGATATTTAGAATTTTTTTTAATGTTCTTCATTTTAACTGTGTTCTTTGAACAATTTTTGTCACATTGATTTGAATTCAAATTAAAGGGGTAGGTTTATGAGTAAATGTTAAACTGATCAGTGTTTACCCACATAATGGGCTCTATTTTAGCACCCGCGATCGGGTGCGTTCCTGGCGGGGGGGGCTCCGAAAATCGGGGATTCCCGGGGCGGGTCGGGAGCCCGGCTCCAACCCGTCCACTTCCGGGTTTCCCACAGACGCGCTGAAATGCGCGCGCAGCCCCCGCATGTGGGACTCCCGCCGGCAATTAAAGCCGGTGGGGTGCCACTTAAGCTATTTATTTTGGTATTTCAGGTCGTTTACAGACCTGATTAACGGGATATTTTAGGAGGGGTGGGATTTTACAAACAACTGGGACTGTTTCCCTTACTGGGGGAAACACTCCCAGTTCAAATGGACGTGTTGCAGCCATCAGCCTGTGGCAGCTTCAAAGGTCCATTTGACAGTGGTGGGGGAGACCCTCACTCATTGCAGGAGGCCACTCTGTCACTTTGGACAAAGTTTGGCCTCCACCACCCTCCTCCTAACAATAAAATTCACCAACTTGCACACTTACCCCGGTGTCCAGACACATGTACTGACCTTGCAGGCCCCCTCAGATGTACATCTTCCAGATGGGGGCTGCCGTAGCTGCAGTCATGACCTCCTCGGAGGGCGAACAGCATCACCAGCCTCGCCGGCCACGCCGTCCACCTCTGACATGTGGAGCTCCACAACACAGTGCTGTGACACATCCACCTGCACAGCAGGAGGGTGGGCAACCGCAGAGAGAGATGCGTCGCAGCGGGCACTACCCTCGCCACAGGGTCCACAGACCGAGGCTCAACTTCCTGGACCTCTCTGAGCAGCAGTGCACACGGAAGCTCAGAGTCACTCGACATGTAGTCGTGGACACCTGCAGCCTCTATCATACCAAGCTGCTCCCGGCTGGCCTGAGCACCATCTTCTTACCTGTCGCTGTCAAAGTCACCACTGCCCTCAACAACTTCTCTTTCGCATCCTTCCAGGGTGCCACCGGGGACATCGCCGACGTCTCTCAGTCGTCTGCACAAAAGAGCCCTGCAAATACACCTACACCCACTCTGCGGTGACACAATGGGTGGTATCAGTTGTGGGTCTTCATAGTGATCCTCAGGAAAGGGCATTATTGCACAAACCAGACAAGATTCGCAAGACGTGGCAGTAGTGGTGCTAATATAGTATGTTATGTGAGTTGATCAGAAATTAAATATAAGTAAAAACCATGACAAACCCTCAAACACCCTTGTGCATCCCCTTCATGCTCACGACACGTTTGCCTTACGCTGCCTACTGCACATATGTGATGCATGCCCTGTAGCTGCAGCACAGATAGTGGCAGGTTGAGTGAGGCTGACTGTGAAAGAGATGCATGAGAGGGTGAGTATGAGACGGAGCAATGAGATTGTATCAGGGTTGGGTTGAGTGGTAGTGGCGGGATGAGTACTGGCGAGGTGAGTAAGTGCAGGTAAGATGAGGATGAGGTTTGAGTGGGTGTGAGGGGTGATGTGACAGAGTAGTGTTGGCAGTTCAGAAGGAAGTGTGGGGTGGGGGCAGTGATGTGGCAGACGGAGTGTAGGGGAATGAGTAAGTGTACTCACTTTGGCTGACCTACTTAGGTCATTGGAGCGCCTCCTGCACTGTATGCAGGTGGGCGATATGTTGGTGGTGCTGGTGACCTCCTCTGCCACCTCGAGCCAGGCCTTCTTGGTGGCAGAGGCAGGCCGCTTCCTCCCGCCCGCCGGGGGGAAGATCTCTGTCCTCCCCCTCCTCCTCACTCCATCCAGTAAGAGCTGGAGTGAGGCATCATTAAACCTGGGAGCAGCCTTCCCCCTGGGCTGCTCCATGCTGTAATTTTTCCTATTTTCTGCAGCATCAGTCAGTGGAGTACTGCCCCTTTAAATAGAGCTCCTCCAGCTGACAGACCTTACTGCGCATGTGCAGTCCGCCCACCGCGCAGCTCAGCAGTGGGGAACCCGGAACAAGAGGTAAGTGGATCCAATCAGCCTGTGATTGCGTGCGGGGCAGACTGATTTCACCGGGCGCGTTACCCACGTGCCCAATCGCACCCCCCCCACCGCCGCGAACCCGCCGCCCTGGTAATATCGGGCCCAATACCTCCCAGATCTTGTTCTATTTTTAAAAACATCTCCTATTACAGGACTGATTTCTGGAACTCTGTAATCAGTTGTTTATTAATTTTTTTTGCTTTTTAAGTGTTTATAAAATCCTTTACTATTGCCCTTTATGTAACCTACCACTCTTTCTTTCTTAGTCTTTCTAACCTTTTTTGCTTCTCCTGTATGTTTTGTATAGGTTGCTTTTGTCTTATTCACTTTTTCAATCTCAGCTGAGAATTTACTTATTGTTAATACTGACCAATAGAGTTTACAAGAGGCAAAAGTAACAGTAATGGATAGGAATGAACAGCCAGACTGCAAAAATGCTTTGGAGATAATGTACTGCTGGGACTTTCCTGTGCTCTGTAACTGCAGCATGGCCACTCCACTTGGCTGTATATGATATATCTAAACACACAGCTCTGCAGATGAGCCATTTGGTTAGAGATTTTTTTACGGTAGTTATATAGTTAATTTCTTATCAGTGCTAGTATTTGTGCTCTTCACCGTCCCTCTTTAGTGAAAAATTAGTAGAAGCAAAATCACCACATTTCTAGCCACGTTCTCCTTGAAACATATTTTCAAATTCCTTTCTTAATTTTCATCCATTAGTGAGTTTGGCTAAAAGGAAAATGAAAGTTGATTTTAAAAAAAATTGCCAGCAGTAGTTTGTTACACAACTACTGGAAAGGACACAGTAGTTACTGAAAATACTTACATGTTGTATTTGGTTATTAAAGTATAGCAAAATGATTGCTATCCAGAAAATAGAAATCTCATTTACATTTGTGTTCTAATCTGACCATACTCATGGCTGATTTAATGCAACCAAAGCTGATCATAAAAAGAAGCCTTTGATTTGGAAGTTTGTTCTTTCTTGCAAAAAGGAGAGGTCCTGGCCGTCGACATTGTGCCAGCTGCTCCAGAAATGCAGTTTCCACACACCACCAATGAAAACTCCACCTCCCCTTTAAGAGGTGCAGTCTCGCTTTAAGAAGTGACAGGCTTTCCGGAATTTCCGCCCTCCCAAACGAGCTGCCCATAAGTAGTGTGACTTATGGGCAGCTGCTCGCCACTCTAATTTAAATGCGGCACAACCACAGAAATCAGTCAGGCCTCCTGGCCGATGTCATGGGGCGGGTAGAGTGGACGGAGACTCCGCCTGTCGGCCACCCAGTGCAAACAGCCATCAAAGTTGACTCCACTCAGTCCTCACGGATTAGACTAAGCAGTTCCCATGTCATTCTAGCTGTAGCTTAGTACTGAGAAATAAAATGGGCAAGAGCTGTTGTGTTAATATTTTGTCACCATGATCAAGACCAATGTTCTCTATTATCTCCATTTAATCCCTCCTAGGTATCTATTATTTTTTGTGTATACAGTATAGTTATTATAAATATAATTTGTGATCAGAATAGCAATGCAGCCATTATTTCTATTCGCTGAAACTTACTTGAATGCAAATAATTACATAAAATGTAGAGCACAGAAACAGGCCTATTGGCCCAACAGCTCCATGCCGATGTTTATGCTCCACACGAACCTTCTCCCACCCTTCCTCATCTAACCCTATCAGCACATCCTTCTATTCCTTTCTCCCTCATGCGTTTATCTAGCTTCCCCTTAAATGCATCTGTGCTAGTCGCCTGAACTACTCCTTGTGGCCGTGAGTTCCACTTTCTAACCACTCTCTGGATAAAGAAATTTCTCCTAAATTCCCTATTGGATTTATTTTTATATTTATGGTCCCTAGTTCTGGTCTACCCTGCAAGTGGAAACAACTTCTCTACGTCTACCCTATCAAACCCTTTCCTAATCTCAAAGACCTCTATCAGGTCACCTGTTCGTCTTTTTCCTAGAGAAAAGAGCCCCAGCCTGTTCAATCTTTCCTGATAGGCATAACCTCTCAGTTCTGGTATCATCCTAGTAAATCTTTTTTGCACCTTTTCCAGTACCTCCATATCCTTTTTATATATCCAGAGGGCTGTGGATGCTCAGTCGTTGAGTATATTCAAGGTTGAGATCGATAGATTTTTGGACTCTAAGGGAATCAAGGGCTGTGGGGATAGGGCGGGGAAGTGGAGTTGAGGCCGAAGATCAGCCATGATCTGATTACATGGCGGAGCAGGCTCGAGTGGCCGTATGGCCTACTCCTGCTCCTATTTCTTATGTTTTTATGTTCTTACAATGTGAAGACCAGAACTGTTCACAATACTCCAAGTGTGTCGTAACCAATGATCTATACAAGTTTAACATAACTTCCCTGCTTTTCAATTTTATCCCTCTAGAAAGGAACCCCAGTACTTTGTTTGCTTTTTTATATGGCCTTATTAACCTGCGTCTCTACTTGTAATGATTTGTGTATCCGTATCCCCAGATCCCTCTGCACCTCTACCCCATTTAGACTCTTATTTTCCAAGGAGTATGTGGCCTCCTTATTCTTCCTACTAAGATGTACCACCTCACACTTATCTGTATTGAAATTCATTTGCCAATTACACATCCATTCTGCAAGTTTATTAATGTCTTTCTGTTTGTGACCTGATGTTCATAGTCCATTGGTGACTTTACTGCTCATGAAGTATGGAATCAGGTCAGTTCATGAATATTTTTCATATTCAGTGAATTTCATCTCCTTATGTATTTTAAATATTTAATTTTTGTTTAGCCCTATTCCCTACTGTTTAACAGTATTTATCCTTAATTCTCCTCTGCTCAGTTTATAGGTGTGCTGAAAGAATCATTAAACAATAATATATTTTTCTGAAGTAAGAATTGTCTCTCTCACGACACATTGTTATGTAACAATGAAAGTCAGTCAGTCACTCCATTGATTAAATTGTGCAATGACCAGGGTCATGCCTGAAGTCATACAGAAACATTCACACTGTTTGAACTTAGCACAATGTTACACATACATAATTAAAATACTAATAAATAATAAATAAAGTACTGTTACATTTCAAGGAGACTTGTATGTAAAACTATAATTAACCCTTTCGGTGTTATGCTTAGGTTTTAATCAAATATTGTGCAATATGTAAAATCTATACTTTGGTCTGTACCACTGGCTCCTTTTCCTATTCTCCCCCTTACGTCACAGGCCATAGCTTACATGAGATTAAGCGTGCGGCATGTGTCCACGCCTATTGTAGGCTTGACTGGGCTCTAAGAGGTGAACGAGAGCAGTTAAGGAGGGTATATCATCTAATTTTTCCCTCGTCTGTGAGAAAACACCTGACCTCCAATTAGCAACTTGTCTCTGAGAAAATATTTAAACTTGGGTGCTTTACCTTGCCCTGGATTTCTGGGGCTCTCCCTGGGCAAAGCTGGTGAAGCGTCTGCACCCACAACAGGTGCAGGCATTGTAGTATCATGGAAACAAAGTGGGAAAGGCAAATTGGTACCTCCTAGTTCATTTTCCTCTGGGAATGCCAGTTAGGTACCAGTTCTGAAGGGCTCACAAAGAAGCTGTTGCCAGCCCTTGTATCTGGCGCTACAGATTGGAGGGTCTTAAGCAAGCAACAAATTGAAGAAGGCCTAAAAAAGTAAGTGGCCCATTGGATCCTCAGTACTAGACGCCTTCTGGCTGCTGTTTTCATCCTGGCACTGTCTTCATAAAACTGAGTACGCACAGTCAGGGGGAGGTTCCATCATTTAAACATCAGTGGCAGGTAGCACATCAGGTGCCCGACAATCGGCTCTGGGCCCTTTCTCTCTTCTGGAAAGATCCCATCCATGCCCCATTGACCCCTTTAATATTGTGCCAGCTCTGAGTACCAGCCTCCTGCCCTCTTCTCCCTTCCCCAGTGTGAGACTCTGTACAGTTGGCCCAACCTTTCAGGAACTGATACAAAACTCAGAACTTTATTCTTCTCTCTCTCAGTCTGTTCTCGCAGCCTACCTGGTTGGGGGGTTTGCGATTGCTCCTATTCAGTATTTTTCTTTTCTTTGTCTCTCAATCTTAGTAAAAGAATGCAACGGAGGTATGTCTATTCTACCATCCATAGCCTAAGAGAGAAAAGGCATTTGAACTGTCAAAATTTGATTTACCAACAAAGTCCATGCAAGCAGAAGAAGTGGTTTTATCGCCATTAGAATTGGATCATCTTAGACACTCTAGCACACTTAATCCGTATTTATACATGCTCCCCACTGGACTACCAGTATGTGTGGATACATACCCATCATTGGACCTCCTGTTTATATGAATGCAATTGTGCCATTGGCCTTCCAAGGAAAAACTTGCATTTGTACATTAGACAAGAAAGAATAAAACAAGGATTCAAAAAACCTCAGTTTAGTTGAGGCTGACCCCTAACTGATCCACTGTTCAGGATGATTGGGACTTTTGCAACCAGCATTTTCAAAGAAGAGCTGATCCCCATACTTCATATTTACTGCTATGGTTTACTGTACTGAGTGCAAGGATCATGATCATACTTGGGATGAGAGTTCAAATGGAACCGTGCTTATATCTGACTCCATTGAACAGTTCAGGATTGCACTCACAGACCACTTGCAGCCTTGAAACAGAAAGTTGCAGCTTGCCATCGAGTAACTCTTTGGCCATCAAGATTAGTTGCTGAGCTCTGATTGGTCAGAGGTGTGTGATTGACGTTAGCTGGGATTGCTCGGTCACACACAGTCCTGGGATCCCAGCATTATTTTGTTGGTGGTTGCATCATTGTTGAATTTTCTCTACAGATTTTGTATTTAGCCCTTTAATGCTCCCTCAGATGTCACCACCGCTGGAACATGATTTGAGGTAATCCTGCATCATGTTGAGTGTCAAATGCAATAGTGAATCTGTCACACTAGTTACATGACTTTTCGCGAGACATTATGAAACAAAGGATTGATCTTGTCCCTTTCAGTTTACTTGTGGTACAGTAGTCATAACAATCTGTACTGCTACCAAATCACCTAAGAATTGTTCCCTTAAATGTATATTGTTAGAATTTGAAGCCAAAAGCTTAGTTCCTTTCTATGTAACCACATTCTGTAATGATAAAGCCAGATTTTGTTCATGTGTATAAATTTGTCATCTTTTACATGCAGTCCATTTTACGACAGATTATCAGCTCCTATTCTCAATAGATATTATGATACAAAGATACGTTTATTATCTAAACTCTCATCTTAAATGCACACATTATTCTGGAATATCAGGTATGCAATTAAGGGGGCTGCACTATAATCCCAACTCCACTCAGGTGCATGGCAACCATTCAAAGTAGGCTTTGAATGGAGAGTATTCTGTGATAATTATTTGTCTTGCAATGTCAGTTTTTATTTATGTTGAGGTTTGAGCTAAACAAGCCTCTCGAATTGTTCTTTGCTGCTTGATTGTGATATATTTTAGACTTCAACAGTTATGACTGGGCTGGATTTGGATGAGCTACTGCAGCGATAGAACAAGCTTATTTATATCCAGAAAATGCTGACTTTCCTCATTTTCTTTTATTCAGAATCCAAGTGAATGATCTAATCGTGGAGGTCGATGGAATCAGTCTAGTTGGTGTGACCCAGAGCTTCGCAGCCTCGGTCCTTAGAAATACGAAAGGAACTGTCAGGTAATATACACTCATGGAAAAAGTCCCGGAACAACTGGGTATTAAAAATAAGCACCTGGAATTTCTGCAGAGGTTCTTCCAATCTCCTGCCATAACTTCGACAGAAGCCCCGGAGAAACAGCATAAACTATTGAAGTCACGGTGGGAGATCAGGGAATCCCCACAAAAATTCTACCCCAAGATTTATTTCAAAAATGTTATATTCAGTAACTACTTTCCGAACACATTTATCACAGAGGTAACAGCTACTGTTACTAGTTGGAAGGTTAACAGTTCAATGTTACCTTTTGTGTATAATTCAAGAGGAAGTAGGATTTATATATTATATTACTATTAATAAATGGTTTGGAATGTTATGAAGTTTTATGTAAAGCACTGAGCATGTAATACTCTCTCAAAAGCTGAACGCTATATAATGTTTCTCTCTCGAGTTTTTCTTTACTGTCATCTCAGTATTACAACTCGCACCCTTGTATAAAATTCACTTCTAATTCATAGTTAGCATTTCAGTAAAATGCCTATAAGTTCATATTGAATATGCCATTTCCTCAGCTTCACATGACATTAAAACATTTTACTTGCCCAAAATATTCTTAGCATTCCTTCAACAGCATTTTTCAGTGAACAACCATATAGGCGCTCTCACATATCTGTTGCTACTTATCCAGAGTCATTCAGTCTCAACCCCTCGTACACTGGACTTCTCTCCAGTCGATCCCTTCGCTTCACCTTTGGCAGCCACTCATTCAGAGGAAGTCAGGGCATCTGGTATGCATAGCCACTGTAACCTAGCTGGGAAATAGTTTCCTCTACTCAACACATCAACCGTTGATCCAAACAGTTGGACTTACACTAGTAGGTAATTGTAAATAGCACCATCGATGACTGTGACGATGTGCGATGTTACTTTAGTTCCTATGGTTACACTGATGCTGACACGTGTTAATACAGTGCTATCTTGGCTAAATTTTGGTGGAAGCAATATAGTCAGGAGAGTTATGAAATAGGGAGGAGCCTATAAATAGGGATTTGCACCATATTTACAATTTTAGCAGTTTAAATATAGTGTGAAAGGATTAGCATAGACATTAGGTTTTCTTCCAGTGGAAACATGAAGCATTGTCTTCAAAAGAGAAAGAGATGCCAAAGCGTCTTGTATAGAGGGATGCTTGAAGGAAATCTCTCATTTAAAAAAAAGTCACAACTTCATTTTAGAACTTAATTGTTGAACAAATAAACATGGCTTGCCATAAAGGTAGCTTCCCATGAATTTCAGTGTATAGGGCTCACCTCTGAATATGTTACTCATTAATTTATTTGCCATTTCAATATAACAAATGGTCCTCTGAATTACTGCCCATTTTGAGGTGGATTTGGAGTTGTAAATGGAGTTAAATGGGTTCTTAGAGGCTACTGTGTCGAATCCACTATATTAAAAAAAACTGCACTCGAATAATCCTCCCAAAATCTGCTGGAGCCTTGCAATATAGCCCAGTGACAGTCTGAAGAATTACTGTGGCTTGTTGTGCCCTGCATAATATTACAATGAAGAATGGCATGCTGCTTCCGGAAGCTGAAGGCAATGATGATGAAGAGGGAAGGGAAGGATCTCCCTCTCCACCGCATAAGGAGAGTTAACAGGATGAGGAGGTCGTGGGACTGGACTGCCAGAGAAAAGAGGGCACAGCTGATAGCCTAGTGCTTTCAATAAATAACGGTTCACGGACCAAAACGTAGTCTCTTCACATCTGCCTGTTCCCCGCCCACACCGTCACTCCTTTACCAACAAAAACTTCTGCCAAGTTCCTTCTTAAGACGGAAGTCTACATTTCCCCTGACATCACCCCAACCCTATAAAGCTGAAAGCGTGTGCAGAAATGAATTCAGAACTCAATGTTTACAAGCCTTGTTTACTTCACACAACATATTCTTCAAAAAGTGCCAAAGAATTCCAATCACCCTATCTACAAATACTTCTTAACAACGTGTCTACCCTTTGTGCCAGTCATCTCGCTTGTTATTACAAGGTGCTGCCTGAGTGAGATGAGATTGAGAAGTGGGAGGCGGAGCTGGTCCCCCTGGAACCTTAGAGGCCTGAGGTGGTTTTCGTTTCGGGGATGCAACTCTCCCAGACGGACCAGCTTCCGGCAGCCTTTCTCTTGCAGTGACCAGGGGTTTGTCGGGCCCATGTCTGAAGCTCCCTCGTATAGGCATCGGAAATGGCCTTAAGGTAGCAGGCTCAATGAGCCTCACAGAGACAGTGACATCAGTCCTTGCAGCCCATTGGTGCTGGACGCAGGTTCAGAGGAGCTACTGGTCAGTTTCAGTACAGACCAAATAGACCCAACCAGCTTGGAAGCTCTACGTGAATGTGGCATTCAGGTTGACTCGCAAGGCACCTATTGATAGCTGTTACTTGGAAGCCACCAATGTCCTTAGAAGCTGTTCCTAATGTGTTGTTGTCACATAAATCTCCCATGCTGTCACAGTCTCCAGGGTGCTCTACAGGTCATGCGAAACTTCCTGCAGTGTATTGCAGATGTGGGTAGTTGGCTCCACATTTGTCCTTCATCTCAACCGTGGAAACCGTCTCCACTGCCTGCAAATGGGATCAATGTTTCTTAATAATCGCTGTTTTGAAGGTGGGGACCCTGAGATCTGGGTCCCGAGGCTCCTCAACTGGGAATGGCCATTTCTCCACCCTCCCTTTAGGAATGGCACTTTCTCTCTTCTTCCCAAGATGCTGATGTAGTTGGTGAGGAAGTGGCAGCAGTTGAAGCCATGGATCTGGCAGCTATTTCCCCAGTGGAAGTGACTGGGTGGTCATCATCGTGGCTTGCCTTTTCCTGCAAGGTCACCCCATATGATGTGAAACACAGAAAAGTTGTTTAGTTGCATGCAGTGATATTTCCCTTTGGAGAAATAGTTGCTGAGTGTAAGAACATTGCAATACAATGAGAAAATGTAAAATACTGAGACTACCTATGATAATCATTTGCCAACTTTTACCAACCTGTTGTTGCCACCTCACCCTCTCCTATTTGCCTGTCCACGATTTGCATTGCTCCTTCTCATGTGCGTTCAGGGTTTTCAACACTACTGCTCCTGTATTTCTTTATCTCTTTGTCTTTTTGTTTGGAGGGAAAAGGGGAAGAAGACAACGTTAAGGACCTGTTAGTGGCACGGACACTTTCCTTTCTTCATACGATGCATGCATCCGATGATGATGAGATGTGGAGGTGCTTTGGCCCTTTAAATGAAGTGTCCGTGAAGACTAGCAGTAGTCCTTGTGGCGGACAATGCAAGTTGGCAGGGTAGTTTTGAGAAAATAAGGTGTTTGAGTGCTTGCAGAGATTGCCCTTAGCAGAAGTGAGTTTCCTTGACACCCAGGGGCTAAAGAGAATGAGTATGAGAGGTAAGGAGGTGAGTGAAGGCTTTCCGAGTGGTAGAGGATGCGTGTTGGCAAGAGTACCTAAAATTAGCTTAGCTACCTTTGTGAGGTCATTGAAACTCTTCTGGCACTTCTTCGCATGTTGGAGGTAGCAATGGCTGCCTCTGCCACCTCTTTACAGACATCCTGAACCACCCTTTTATGGGGCTCCCTACCCTCAATGCCCAACAGTTTTTCTCTTCTGTTGCTCTTCTCTCTGTTCCCCCATTCCTCCCCCTCCTCTTCCCTGTTCTTCCCTTCCTTTCACCCAGTACCATCCTCTCCCCCCCACTCCCTGTTATCTTCACGCCTCTCCTCCAGTTCCTCTCTCTGCTCTCCTCTTCCTGCCTCACTGCTCATCCCCCTCTTCTCCTCCCCCTCTCTCCTCCCATCCTCTCGTCCACTCCTCTCACCCTCTATCCCTGCTCCTCTGCTCACCTCTTCTCTCCTATTCCCTGTCTTCCCCTCACTCCTCCTTTCACTCTTTTCCTCCACTCACCGCTCTCCTCCTCTGACTCCTCTTCTCCACTCTCTTCCCCTCTTCTCATCTCCAGCTCGCCTCCTCTCATCTCCCTCTCTTCTCCTCCCCCAACCTCTGTCCTAAAAGTGCCCTTGGTCTTGACTCTCCCTGTGCAATGCATGTGGGATTGACTAGTGAGAAATTGAAACATATGAAAGTGCAGCTTATGCATCAGACTGTACAGAAATATTATAATAGCATTGGAAGCCTCAGAAAACAACCTAGCTTTGCCCTTGATCCCGAAACCTCACATTGTTCCACAGCTTATTATAGCAATGCACAGGAAAACCCAAAGGACCTGTGGTGCATTTAATAGCAAAACACTGCAGGCTGGAGCATGCTTTATATAGAAAACTGTTTTGGATGAAAAACTGCATTTCAGAGGAAACATAAAACAGTTCATGAAAAAATGACATATTGCCCAGGAAATGACTTTAATTAACAGAAAACAGTTTGTGCTTATAATTATAACTGATTTAAAATAATGATCCATTTCTAATGATTAGTTGAAGCAGAGAATATAAGTTACTTATCTATTCAAATTCACTAAATCCAGTTCAGGGACAGGTCTTGTTACAACAACAGCAGTTACAACAACTTGCATTTCTATAGCACCTTTAACACCCTAAAGCATTTCACAGATTTGCAATCAGACAAAAATGGAAACTGAGTCAAAGAAGATATTAGGAGGAGTGACGAGAAGTTTGATCAGAGGTGGTTTTTTAGAAAAGGTCTGGGGGAGGGATGACTGTAGGGCTGAAGGAAGTTACAGAGCTGGGGAAGGGTGAGGCCATGCAGGGATTTAAACACAACAATGAGGATTTTAAATTGGAGGCAACAAGGGGCTCAGCCTAAGGCACAATTGTGCAGCCCTGGTTACAGGATTCCACCTCCTGCCTGGGATCAGGGCAGCGAATGAGGGAAAATTCAGGCAGTGAGGCTTACCGCTGACTCATTGTCCCGACTCTCCCTGCTCCCACCGGAACTGCCACTGGCCACCCCATACATATGGTGATGAGGGAGCGAGGCCCAGATCCCCAGTGGCTTTACCTCATGTCTGCCTCACCTGCCACCACTCCCTGGTGCTGTCTTGCGGTCCCCACCTCCTCATTAGTGGAGGGAAAGGACCTGTAGGTGACGATCCGGATTCTTCCCCCTCAGTCTGGTTCAGTAAAAACTGAAGTCGAATACATTTTAAAGTTCAACACAACTTTAATAGCAGGTCTTAGTCTGTAGCTTCAATTCAGATTCCTGAGAGAATCCGAACGATTCTAACAGAATAAGGAGAGAAAGACAAAGACAAAAACTCATACCTTTATACAGATCGATAGGGGTTGGAACATCATTAACACAAGAGTCAACACCAATCATAAGCCGGGCACAGGTTGCCATGCGAGGTTACATTATTTCCGGCCAATCATAGATAATCATGTGCTGACCATGTTGCTGTTAGACATCAAAGGGGATACTTCCTCACCTTCCAACTTGGAATGTTCTTCCCTGTTCCTTCTGTTCCTTATCTCCCAACCTGGAATATCTTTCAACTTTGGCTAAGCTCGTTACCTATATTGATCTGCCATAAACATGGAGACATTCAGACCAGTCCTTGAATCACATCAAAGACTCTACATTGATAAGACCATGCAAACCTGCTGACTACGCAAACATATGGCCCAGCAGGAGGCCAGGCCACCTGTACCAATCTCAGTTACTAACTAATTAACCCTTTCTAACCATTTTGCATTCTGCTTCTTTGCCACATAGGCATCTTAATATTTTACTGAAAACTGACCACGTAGGGATTCTCATTCCCCCCTTTTATCATTTCATGATAACCAATTATTACGGTGCTCACTGGTTCTGCAGGTTCTGCAGCGCAGCAACATTTAAGTAAGCAATAAACTATAAGAATTATAACAATGAATATGACTAGCCCTTGAACTAGAGAAGTCCCAATAGAACACAGACATGTTTCATCAATACGCCTTTGTACTCTTATCTGTTCTCAGGAACAGACTCCTTCTAAACATCTCTCAAGTAAGCTGCGAATGTCCTTGGTCAGCTAAACCTATTCATGTTAGTTTGAAAAGGCTAACATAGTCAAATATCTCATGGTGCTTTATATTTTGTTTCCAGCCTAACGAGACTGAATGGTACCTTTCAGACCATTTTACACCTGTGAATTGGTGCCCTCCCCATTATATCCCTTAATCCAAATTCTCCCTACAATATCCCGTTAGATGCTGTACCTCAACTTAACCAGATTCCCTTCGTGTTGGCCACCAGTCCGGGTGGAAGAGAGGCAGAGCAGCTGATAATCCTATCAAACTACAATTGTCTTCCCTTTTACATGCACCTTACCCCAGCGGGTGCTACTCCCGGTACCATTAAGATGTGTTCTTAGTTGAAACCACAGAGACAATGGGGACATTCTCACCCAGGCTCTGTTTTACTATCTTTGCCAAACCCTTCATCCTCTGCTTACATTTATTACATGCAATGAAAATCAAGAAGCACATTACAACAAACTGCACTACGACTAATACATATGAAATTAATCTAATCCAAAGATGGATCTGTATATTCAGTCCCAAATTCCAGAGGTCATTTCACCAGGTGGTGACTTTAATTTGGTCAGTGTCATGCTTAATGTTGTTATTGTCCTGTTGTAGGCTATAATAAACCTTCTGGGAGAGGCGTATCTCCATTCGCAATGCTTTCAAGTATTTAGGCAACAGGGGTGTCAGATACCCAAATGTGTCCTGATATGCTTTTAAGTCCTTTCTGACATTCTCAGAAACTTGTACGGTGGTGAGGTTATGCCGGTGTATCTCTACCAGTTCCTCGGGTCCAATCCGAACCAGGACTTCAGAAATGGAGTAGAATTCTGGACTTAAAATATCACAAGTTAGATTGGCATATTTAAACGTTTTCAAATTAGTTGTAACACAATATTCGCCCTCTCCGGCATATGCCACTTAAGTGGGTTTTAGATCCGCCTCGAGGGCCTCCATGGTACAGTTAATATCCGGATTGGTACCGGTATTATTAAACCCACACTGTGCTTCTAGGCTGTGTCCAACACTATGTGGACACACAGTGACAGCATGTCTAGTAACACATCCCTTTAATTTTGTTCCAGCCAATCAGCTTAAATCTACGTCCTCTAGTTCTTGAACCCTCTGCTAGGGGAAACAGGTACTTCCTGTCTACTTTATCTGGGCCCCTCATAATCTTGTAATTTTGTATCCATCGTGCGGATATCTTCTAAATATTGTTTCTCCTAATTTTATTGTTAACTGATGGGAACCTAACCCTGAATTTTGGAAATCCAAATTACTGTGTCCCTCTTTAATTTCAGTCCTTTTGATTGATACCAGTGTTTCCTGACTGTTTCATTAATTAGTTGGTTTCTCTATGGACCATGTGTCAGTGCCTTGTTTAAAAGGATTTCTCACTCGCCTGGACCACATTAACCATTTTCCTGTTGTGCTGTTGTCAAGTAACTGAGCCTGTCTGAGACTCATTCTTCAATGTATCTTCTTCATGTATCTCCGCATACTAGCAGCATCTCATAGGAATGAGCTTAGTGTTCTTGGATATTAACTTTCTGCTGGCCAGTCTCTTCTTCCTCATGGTATTTCCGAACATTTTCCATGGCACACATCATATGTCCTGTAGGATTCAGTCCTGTAAAAGCAACTGGTTTGTTTAAAGAGTGGTTGCAATAGCTCACCAGGCCATAGGCCTTTGTAATCATGTTCTTCATCCTGATCTCCGTTTCAGATGATGGCAACATACATTTGTATCTTTTATGTCCACTGTAGCCATTCTTAGGTTTTCAGGTTATCTTATCAAAAAGATCAGGGGTGTCTAGAGTGCTTATCTCCCCCTGCATGGTCCCGATGTCAGGGTAGTGGCCAGGCTATTGAGTGTAGTTTTCTCATTATTCATTATAGGCAAGGACACAGATATCTCCATGAGAAAGCTATCAATTTACTATTCTCAACTACACTTTCCTGACTTCCACTAGATTGTATATTTATGCCAGATTGATTTTTTTATCATGCCCAATTCAATGACTTTAGAGAAATTCCCATATCTCCCCACCTCGAGCATTCTGTCTCGGAAGACAATAAATAGGTTAAAACAAAACAAATCAAAATGTTTTCAAAAGAAGAGAATCAGGTTGATATCACCACGCTGTGACATTTGGTATCCGCTGATGTCTGCAGCTAAAGTCTTAAATCTTTAACACCACTGGATCGTTTCCTGCACCAAATTTCTCCAGCAAAAGTTGCACCGTAACTTTGTAACTACTCTTGGTAATCCTGCACCATCAACACTCACGTGGTCCAAAAAAAAACCAGGGTCACCTGTTTTAAAAGAAACACAGAAAATCCATTGCGGCTCTTTTTGAGAGCCCAAGTGATTAATTTGGCAAATCTTCATTTATTATTTATTTATCCAAAGGAATAATCCCTTTACCCGAAACAAATTCAGAAAACAAAACAGGAGAAAGAAATTGCCTAGTCTCTCTCTCTCTGAAGCACGCAGCCTGTCTGAAATAAACACCGTCTCTCCCACATACAGATGTACGCAGGGCTGCAGACTGGAATTTCTAACTCCACGTCCTAATCTCTGTGTTTTCAAGATGTAACCACATTAAGCAGATATCATTAGCAGCCGCCTGCTAAGATACGTTATATTCCTCTTTTATTAATTTATTAATGGTTTGGGCATGTGTTTCTAGCACTGTAGCTATCCTTTGCAAATATATGGTCAGCATTTGATCCTCAGACAATTCCTTATCTGTATTTTCATTTATTTTTTAATATATCTTTAATGCGAGACCCTAAATCTCTGACCTTTTGATCTGATGTTGTCAAATCAATGGTGTTAACAACTGAGGCAAAGGCAGTTGCTATATCACTTATCACAGATCTTTACGTCTCCATATTTGCCTATCTCTTTTTACGATGTCCACCTCCATTCCATGTCGCTCTTTGTTTTAACACTTGAGTTAGGAAGTGTTGATCTAATTGTTGAGTTTTCTTAGCATTCTCAATGCGAGTTATATAATTTGTCAGGGAAGGTCTCCCCTCTTTGGTCAGATCTTGTATTCTACTATTAATTTCAAATAAAATTGAATAGCCCCAGAACTTGTCAAAACTTCCTTATCATACTGTGGCAGGGTAAAACTGATAGGCATTTAGTACCCTGTGTCAGTACATAGCTCAAGTAATGGACTTCCAATTGTCTAACCTATGCTTCCTTTTCATATGATTTGTTTTACATTCCTTTCTTATCAATTCTTCACTGTAGCGTGAAAACTTATATCTCAGTCAATTGTAGCCTTTGGCATTTCTGAGTGATTGGGACAATTTTACTAATATAACCTATACCAATTATCACCTCATGTTCACCTGTGTTCTGGGCAAGCCTCAGACAGTTCTCAACGACTGGGTCATTTCTATCTGTTTGAACTGCTCTTGGCATGACAGTCTGGCTTCTTGGGATGGAAGGGGTTAATATTAACTTGCTCTTGTGGTAGGAGTAACTTGATCCTTCTCCCTTTGACATTAAGTTTCCACCTTCAAAATTTCTCTTCACACAGGTTTGACTGATTTTTTACTTCTCACATTTGTGGATTGCTTTATACTATATTTTTGCACACTATTTTTTCACATACTTTTAGTGGATGTGATTATAATCAACGCTCCGAGCTGTTCCAGCTTTCCGACTTTTCCTATCACAGTGATACCAGATAGTTTTTTTAATGTATCCCGTTAATTTATAACCTCTTTTTAAACCACAGCCAATCACAAAATAAACATTCAAAATGCCAATTTTTTTGAAGATCCCATGTCTGGAATTTAACATGCCCACACTTTATAAGAACCAGAATTTAATAGGTCACTTAACCTCAATAACTCCAATTTTAATTCAGCAGTATCAGAATTAAACACACGACAAGACAGATACATTACACAAAGGAAGAAAACACACAAGACACAGTAAGAAGGGGGCGTGGCCCACAACACCGACAAAAAAAACACTGATCAAGACAGGCTTTTTAAAGGGACAGTACACTTAAACAACAGAACCTTTCTTTTTCGGGTCTCTGTCTTTTAAACATTTGTCTAGTCACTTAATTCTATCCATATTTTTTTTTTGACAGTACTGTCTCCATAAAGCAATTAGTTCTTTGACTGTGGTACCTCTGTTATTTTTCCAAATTAATTCCTGAGCCTTTTTGGCGGCATCTAAGTTTTTAGTCAGTGATATTTTGATCACTAGTTCCTGTTTATATCCAATCACCAGGAACTTAAACTCTGACTACCCTCAGTGATATTAACCACTGACCTACCGCTTACAAGTTATTCCCTCAGTGATATTCGACCACTGACCTCTTCCTGCTATTTCTGTGTATTCGCCAGACTGACCTGAATCTTGTAAGGACGTCACACGAGTGTTAGCGATTGGACGATTCGTCGTCAGACTGACGGATTGGAGGAAAACCGACGTAGTAAATTAAGACTACTTACATCGGGGCGCCATTTCCTTCCTCCGTGTCTGAGACAATCCGCCTCTTACTCCGCGAACTCTTGGTGAACGACCGTTAAGATCCCCGTATGGGCCACCAAATGACAATCCGGATTCTTCCCCCTCAGTCTGGTTCAGTAAAAACTGAAGTCGAATACATTTTAAAGTTCAACACAACTTTAATAGCAGGTCTTAGTCTGTAGCTTCAATTCAGATTCCTGAGAGAATCCGAACGATTCTAACAGAATAAGGAGAGAAAGACAAAGACAAAAACTCATACCTTTATACAGATCGATAGGGGTTGGAACATCATTAACACAAGAGTCAACACCAATCATAAGCCGGGCACAGGTTGCCATGCGAGGTTACATTATTTCCGGCCAATCATAGATAATCATGTGCTGACCATGTTGCTGTTAGACATCAAAGGGGATACTTCCTCACCTTCCAACTTGGAATGTTCTTCCCTGTTCCTTCTGTTCCTTATCTCCCAACCTGGAATATCTTTCAACTTTGGCTAAGCTCGTTACCTATATTGATCTGCCATAAACATGGAGACATTCAGACCAGTCCTTGAATCACATCAAAGACTCTACATTGATAAGACCATGCAAACCTGCTGACTACGCAAACATATGGCCCAGCAGGAGGCCAGGCCACCTGTACCAATCTCAGTTACTAACTAATTAACCCTTTCTAACCATTTTGCATTCTGCTTCTTTGCCACGTAGGCATCTTAATATTTTACTGAAAACTGACCACGTAGGGATTCTCATAGGAGCCCCCTTTTTCTCCACTGTGGCCACAGACATCTACATGCTGAAGGCCCTGGTCTCAACCAAGGCTTTAAGTGGGACTGCGATTCCAATCTTCTGCCCCTTTAAGATCTCTCAGCAGCTCCAATGGTGCTATAGCAGTAACCCTGCTGCAGAACCATTGACATTTCCCTCTTAGCATTGGCGGCTTCCCACTTTGCAGTGGGAATCCCGCTGGGAGCCTGCCCTGCATATGGGATGAACCCTGACCCAGGGAAATGGGTCGAGGTTGGACGGATTCAGAGGGGAAGGCAGAGGTCCTGCCTCGCCAGAACTCTGTCCTGCAAAAAACATGTTATTTATATAACTCATGGTTGACATAATGCTAATTTCACATATTATACGTAGTCAGGTCCACACAGCATATAAATCGAGTGTGAACTCACTATCATTGTGTTCCACTAGAACTCATGAGGTGACTGAATAACTCAGATCACATGACACACCTGAAACATGACAATTATTTATTCCAGAAAAGACTGGATATTAAGCGTGTTGATCTTCAATGCTATGTGCCATTCATGTACCTTTGCAGCAAATTTTCCATTCATATTAGCTCTGGTGGCTCCTAATTTAGTGAAGATGTGTTTAAGTTTTGTAATAAGTGCCAAGATATAAATATAGGAATAGTGATAAAATGCATATTTCCATTTAAAACCTCAATTTTAAATTGAGAAAAGATGGCAGTTTCAATTTCAAAATCTGTAGCTCCTATATTAAGAGCATAAAAACAGCTGCTGAAAATTTGTGTGAGACATGGGAGGGAGAGGGGGAGGAGGGATGGAACAACTTATCACAAAGTTATTCTCCAAAATAGTGTATTTGTTATAATACACTTTCGGTGTCACATGAAGTGAGAGGGTCTCCAATTGGTGCCGGTGTGGTGATTTACTTGTGAATCTTTCACAACTACATTTTCTAATTTAAACTTAAAAATACCAGCTTTATAGTAAAGTTCACAGTAACTGGAGAAATAGTTTTTTTTTAATTGGCTGACACATGGAGGTGTACATCTCAATCCAAATAAAATTCTCTACATGACATTACAAAGCAAGAAAAGAGCTGTAGAATAATAGGCTTTGTAAAATCCACTTTGCTAAGTGCAAAATTAATTTTGCCCTTTTCAAAAATTTTGATTTGCTAGCTTTCTGGTATATCTGTACTCTTATATAGACCGATCATTCACAAATATTTCAACCACTATGCATAGCTTTAGGAGGTGCCAAATTATTGAGACAACAGATTGTCAAAATGTAGATAGCCATCAACTGTAGCAGGACTACCTATACTTTAATGTACCATAATGGGAAAAGGAACGATGATAGGCACCCAAAAATCGAGCAAATTTTCATCATCTGGGTGCTGCAGTGTTTGCTTCATGCAGAATGTTATCAAGATGCATGATTATTGAATAACAAAACTGCCTAAAACTGATTCAATTATCACAAATGAGCCTGCCTAGAATACTCCTATAGAATATTTATAAAACCTGTCCTATATCTAAAGCAAGAATTTTGTACGTGCTAAAAATAAGGAAAGACCTAATACAGAAGCAATTAAACTGCTTTTATAATTAAAGATTTATTTGTTCAATGTTTGTGCTTTACTATTGCTACATTATTAGTAGTTTTAAGTTGTAGGACACACAGGCAAACATAATATACAGTGAGGTAAATTTTAACCCCCAAGAACGGGTGGGTTGGGGGCAGGTGGGCAGTGAAAATGCTAAGTTTTCGGAGCGGGACTGCATCCCTGCTCCAACACGTCCACTTCTGTGTTAGACCCAGGCACATTTTTCTGCCTGTGGAGAGCAGACACCAGGAACTCTGCCACTTAAAGCCGGCGGGCCGATACTTAAAAGATACTTGAGGTACTTAATATTTTGTGTATTGCACAACTAAAATGAATTTAACTGTACCTGTTTGGGTTTCCCAATCGCCTCTGATTCACGTCAGGTGAAAGCAGGTGGGAAAGGCCGGACCCATGAGGTGAGTGCCTTTATTGCACTGCTTATGGGCCCGGAGGAGCAGGAGTGCTTCATCCAGGCCCATCAAGTTCACCCGGCCAATAAGACCCCCGCGATCGGCTGACTCCCCCCATCCCAATGCTGGACCTGATCTCTGATGCTTGCTGAGCCCCCCGATCCATGATGGTGGCTGAGCCCCCCCGATGCTTGCTAACCCCCCCGATCCCCGATGCTGGCTGACCCACCCCCGATCCACAATGGTGGCTGAGCCCCTGATGTCGTCCACGTCCCCCCACCTTCCCCCCACCTCTGTTTTTTTCTAAGCCTGATGATCTCTCTCTCTCCTTCCCACCCTCCCTCCCTGATGTGTAGCTCTTTTCACTGTCAACAGCCAGCCAGCCCCGCTACCATTCTTGTTGGAAGTTAAAATTTACCCCATTGTCTCTGTTAAAAAAAAAAATAAAGGAAGACTTACATTTATATAAACCAATCACAATCTTAGGATGTCCCAAAGCGCGTCACAGCCTATTAAGGACTTCTGAAGTGTAGTCACTGTTGTAACGTAGGAAACAGGGTCTCCACCCTAATTGAAAGTTTGACTGAGATGTCCTGACACAACTCTTGCTGGCTGGTTACAGAGCAGCATGGTCAGGGACCTAGGAGTAAGTCATCTGCCCATGATGCCAGCTATGGAATAGTGCACAGAGACAGGGGGCTTAAGTGGAGTTGGAAGAACAAGAAATGGGAAAGAAAGGATGTAATCCTGGATGTCGTGGTTGTAGAGGGGAGCCATGCTCGCAGGGATCATGTGTCAGAGAATCAGGGCTACATTGATGTAGTCCTATCTCCATCCCACGCCGCCTCCAAGCATGGCTCCTTGCTGGAAGTGCTATGCTGTGCAATTATCTCTAGAATGAATAATATTTGCATCTAATCCAATGTGATTGATATAATTGTGAACATTTTTTTTCTTGTTAAAAGATTTTCCTCCACAATTCTGTCTGACTTTTGTCAGAATAGAAATAAAAGCAAGGAAAACAAGTGGACTTTTTTTCCTAATCAATCAACTTAATCCTATTGTCAACCAGAAAACTATACTTATATTAGTTAATTCCATTCATCCATGTGACAGTATAATAGCTTAATTTCATGTAATGTGCATTTAAAATTAAATGTTAAAGTTTCCAGTTACAACTAGGAGTAGTGAAGCATTTTTATTACTCTGTAGTAATAAGTCATTAGTCTGCAGATTGTGATTCTATTTCCAGAGGAAGAATAGAAATGTCATTTAAACAAATGCTGTACACAACGAACAACTATCTTTCCACTTATTTATTATTAAAATCAGTCACATCTGAATTAGGACTCTGCAATGGTTCAGTCCCAGAATTGTTGTGGCTTAAAATAGGACTTGCAAATAATTGATGGCAAGTTGTTAAATGAATGTGGATGGCATACATGCCTGTGGCTCCAGAGAACAGGTGCCAAGAAGTTTCAGTTCATCTTGTTGAATGGTTGGTTGTTTTCTGCATTCACTCACAGTTCCCAGCCTTTAAAGGGACAGGGTAGCTACACTCCATAGTGAATATGGAGCCAACACCATGTAAACAGATGTGCAAAGTTACTCCAGGAAATACAGACATTATCAAAATAACATGACGACACGTCAGCCCCGAATTTAACTTGGGGCAGGAATCGTGCGGGTGAGGACCGTGGCAGGCGGCAAACCGTCCTGACCTCGGCAGCCTGAGGCCCAGGAGATTATAACTCCTGGGACCTCATCTGCAGGCCCCACAAAAAAAGTAAAAAAAAAAGCAAAAGGACTTGCCTTTATGGGCCTTCTGGCCTCAACTCCTCTTCCCGCTAGGTTGTCCTGGCTGGAAAGCCACAACCGCTTCCCCACTTCCGCTTCCTTCAGGCCCATGGTTAAAATGGCAATAGAGCCCCGATGACGTCATTACAGCCTGATCTGTATATTTAAAGAAGGACCAGGTATCCGCCGAATGCCCTTCTCCAAAATAACAAAAAAACAAGATTCCAAAATTCTCTATATTCTAGAACAGTCCCAGCGGATTGGAAGGTAGCAAATGTAACACCGCTATTCAAGAAAGGAGGGAAGGAGAAAACCGGGAACTCCAGGCCAGTTAGCCTGACATCAGTTGTCGGGAAAATGCTGGAATCCATTATTAAGGAAGTTGTAACAGGGCACTTAGAAAATCATAATATGATTAGGCAGAATCAACATGGTTTTATGAAAGGGAAATCGTGTTTAACAAATTTATTAGAGGTCTTTGAGGACGTAACTAACAGGGTAGATAAAGGGGAACCAGTGGATGTATATTTGGATTTCCAAAAGGCATTTGATAAGGTGCCACATAAAAGATTGCTACACAAGACAAGGGCTCATGGGGTTGGGGGTAATATATTAACATGGATAGAGGATTGGTTAATAGACAGAAAACAGAGAGTAGGGATAAACGGGTCATTTGCAGGTTGGCAGGCTGTAACTAGTGGGGTGCCGCAAGGATCAGTGCTGGGGCCTCAGCTATTTACAATCTATATTAATGACTTAGATGAAGGGACTGAGTGTAATGTATCCAAGTTTGGTGACGATACAAAGGTAGGTGGGAAAGTAAGCTGAGAGGAGGACAAAAAGAGTCTGCAAAGGGATATAGACAGGTTAAGTGAGTGGGCAAGAAGGTGGCAGATGGAGTATAATGTGGGGAAATGTGAGGTTATTCACTTTTGTAGGAAGAATAGAAAAACAGAATATTTTTTAAATGGTGAGAAACTATTAAATATTGGTGTTCAATCTGGGTGTCCTCGTACAAGAAACGAGAGAGATCTGGGTGTCCTCGTACAAGAAACACAAAAAGTTAACATGCAGATACAGCAAGCAATTAGAAAGGCAAATGGCATGTTGTCCTTTATTGCAAGGGGTTTGGAGTACAAGAGCAAGGAAGTTTTGCTACAGTTGTGTAGGGCTTTGGTGAGACCCCATAAGGGGATCGGGCGAGAAAGTGGAGTTGAGGTGGACCTTCAGCCATGATCTGATTGAATGGGGCTCGAGGGGCCGTATGGCCTACTTTTGCTCCTATTTCTTATGTTCACACCTGGAGTACTGTGTACAGTTTTGGTCTCCTTATTTAAGGAAGGATATACTGGCCTTGGAGGAGGTGCAATGAAGATTCACTAGTTTGATTCCTGGGATGAGAGGGTTGTCCTGTGAGGAGAGTTTAAGTAGAATGGGCCTATACTGTCTGGAGTTTAGAAGAATGAGAGGTGATCTCATTGAAACATATAAGATTCTGAGGGGGCTTGACAGGGTAGTTACTGAGAGGTTGTTTCCCCTGACCGGCGAGTCTGGAACAAGGGCGAATAGTCTCAGGATAAGGGGTCGGCCATTTAAGACTGAGATGAGGAGGAATTTCTTCACTCAGAGGGTTGTGAATCTTTGTAATTCTCTACCCCAGAGGCCTGTGGATGCAGAGTCATTGAATATGTTCAAGGCTGAGATAGATAGATTTTTAGACTCAAGGGAATCAAGGGATATGGGGATCGGGCGGGAAAGTGGAGTTAAGGCCAAAGATCAGCCATGATCTTATTGAGCGACTGGTTAGGATCTGGAATGCACTGCCTGAGGGAGTGGTAGAGGCAGATTCAATCATGGCCTTCAAAAGGGAACTGGATAAGTACTTGAAAGGAAAAAATTTGCAGCGTTACAGGGAAAGGGCGGGAGACTGAGACTAGCTGGATTGCTCTTGCATAGAGCTGGCGCGGACTCGATGGGCCGAATGGCCTCCTTCCGTGCTGTAACTTTTCTATGATTCTGTGAATGACGGGGCAGGCTTGAGGGGCCGTATGGCCTACTCCTGCTCTTATTTCTTATGTTCTTTTGTTCCCCTGCTCAGAAGAGCAAGTTAAAATCGCCCCTTTGGTTGATGTTTGTTTCTGTCCACTCCCTTGACATCTCTGTTGGCTGGCAGTGATGTCTCTGTTGGCCCCAGATAGTGCAAACAAAAGGAAATCCAAGGTGCTGTCCTATTAAAGTCAGGTGAGGTATGATTAGCAGACAGTAAAGGTCAGGTTACGAGTGGGGATTCCAATAGTCGAGATGGAGATGTTTGGGGAGTGAAATGGTGAGGTGATGAGCCAGTGAAGGGTCAGGGTTGGGTCATTAGCAAAGATCCAGTGGCAGGTACAGAACCAAGTGAAAGGTTGGGATTGGGACATCTGGTTGGGAATTCCAAAAACATTTAAAAATTGAATTAGGGAACAAGTGTGACTATTCTACAGATATTAAACAGTCAGATAAAAAAGAACGTCAAGAAGGTGGGATTCCAAGATTCAGCAAACATTTCACATGGGCAGCCAGTGACATCTCATTGAACATTCTGTGGAAAGAATCTGTGTCCCCACTGATCAGTAAGCTGGTCAGATCCTTAAAACCCTGAGAGCTAGCAGCCTACATCCTGGCCACAATACGTGGGTACTGTCTATTCTGTCCCCTACTGCCACCAGAGCTCCAGTCTGTGCTTCTGTGGAGGAGTAGGTACCGACTGGCCCCTGGCTGCTTATCTGAGATGTGCTGCAGATTCCAATGAAGCTGCTACACACTCTGTTTATGTCTTCAACAAAGAATAAGCTTCTCTGATGTTGCCCCAAATGAGGGCTGTGGACTTTAGGGTCACAGCTGTCAGTTGCCATACATCTGGAGTGATCAGTGTGTTACCTTATCTACTCTGGTTAGGTCATTGATCTTCTTGCAGCACTGAGCTGCAGTTCTGGCACGAGAGACATTTTTTGGAGGTATCCTCCTATGCAGATCCAGCAGTCTGTCTCTTCTGTGTTCACACTTCTCGAGAAAGGTTTGAAGGTCAGTTCCTCCTTCCAGTTCCCTTGTCCCTTTTTCGACTATGCCTGATCGTCCAGTGGAATTCTTGAAAAGTGGGATAAAAAGAGCGACTGAGTCATCGAGTGCAACTTCCTGACAGCCCAATGATCTGAACACTTTCCTACCCACCTGCTGCTCCCCAACCCCCTGCTGCAATCTTTAGCCAGACTGCACTCTAATTTCCAAGCATCCTAGCATATTACTCCTGTTTTACACGAGATTTGCACTGAAGATCCTCTAATGAAAATGCAAATTAGCTGACACATGAAATTCTGGCAGATTCAGTTCTATAGAGAGTTGATAGGTATAACTCCAAATGGATTGATGCAAATCTGGTACATCTCACTAGATGGAATTTTGGGGTTATAGAAACTATGATTCATTGAGAACCATTTTGTTTCACAATATGGGTCTCAAATAGAAACATTGGCCCAGAAATCTGTTAAGGCCCATTTTCAGTCTGAAATGGTCAGCATGCGCCAGAGGCCCGAGGCTTCCCTGAAACTGGCCTCGGGCCTCATCGGCATGTTTGAGCTGAGTTGCAGGCATGTGTCACGCCATCAGAGGACCAATTTGTGTCAGCTGCTCCAATTTAGAAGCGAGGTCCTGAAACATATGCAAGGGGCCTAATGCGTGTTTTAGGCCACCACAGGCTTTTTTGGCCTGAGTATTGCCTGATCCAACATGCGGTCAGACCCTATTTCAGGCATCTTTTGGCACGGAACAAAGCCTCGCAAAATTGGTCATTTTTCCTTCCATTTTACGCCCGATAAACAGGTGAAAGGGGGTTCAATTTCCTGGCAACTCAGTCCAGCAAGAGTCTACACAAATAGCAAGTGCACACTGGCTACTCATTTTGTTTAAAAACTTTCCCATTGTAAAATGTGTCTTATTAAGGATCAGACTTTATCCAGATAACATAGGTTGATTGCACAGTGTTCAGTTCCATTCGCAACCCCTCAAATAATGAAGCAGTCCGAGCCCGCATGCAGCAAGACCTGGACAACATCCAGGCTTGGGCTGATAAGTGGCAAATAACATTCGCGCTAGACAAATGCCAGGCAATGACCATCTCCAACAAGGGAGAGTCTAACCACCTTCCCTTGACATTCAACGGCATTACCATCGCCGAATCCCCCACCATCAACATCCTGGGGGTCACCATTGACCAGAAACTTAACTGGACCAGCCATATAAATACTGTGGCTACAAGAGCAGGTCAGAGGCTGGGTATTCTGCGACGAGTGACTCACCTCCTGACTCCCCAAAGCCTTTCCACTATCTACAAGGCACAAGTCAGGAGTGTGATGGAATACTCTCCACTTGCCTGGATGAGTGCAGCTCCAACAACACTCAAGAAGCTCGACACCATCCAGGACAAAGCAGCTCGCTTGATTGGCACCCCATCCACCACCCTAAACATTCACTCCCTTCACCACTGGTGCACTATGGCTGCAGTGTGTACCATCCACAGGATGCACTGCAGCAACTCGCCAAGGCTTCTTTGACAGCACCTCCCAAACCCACGACCTCTACCACCTAGAAGGACAAGAGCAGCAGGCACATGGGAACAACACCACCTGTACGTTCCCCTCCAAGTCACGCACCATCCCGACTTGGAAATATATCGTTGCAGGGTTAAAATCCTGGAACTCCCTTCCTAACAGCACTGTGGGAGAACATTCACCACACGGACTGCAGCGGTTCAAGAAGGCGGCTCACTACCACCTTCTCAAGGGCAATTAGGGATGGGCAATAAATGCCGGCCTCACCAGCGACGCCCACATCCCATGAATGAATAAAAAAAAAGGTTCATCTAAATAAAATCCATCACTTTTTTTTAATTAAAAAAAGATTTTAACTTTTTAATTAAAAAAAGTTGGCTATGTCCCTCTGTTAGTAGTGTTGCAGGATTTCATAGGATCATATGATTGTAAGATTTGTAGAATTTCTGCACTCTGCCTCAGGGAAGGTGCTAGGATACGAAAATCCACATTATTGCAGCACAAAAAACATTGGCCAAGAAAATTTGTTACTACTTCAGCATCACATAAGCTCAATCGGTGCTGCTATTCCTGCTGCTGAAACCATCTAAATGGTGGCAGAGACCAATAACCATGTATAAAAAGGCTAAAGTCCAAATGGATCAGAAGGCCATCTCAGTCTCTGGAGCATTGGTGAAATGGCCCTGGACTTATCAGTGCTATTTGCAGCCATTGTTCCCAAGCCATATAAATGTGCCATGGCATGTTAGTTTAGAATCTGCATTCCATATGAATGCTGAATGCCCCCTCTCCAAAAACCATTGGTTGGTATTTTACTGAAGGATTTCATTGTAAAATCAGCATGTTAATTCTAAGTGCAATTGATTTGGGAAACAAGGGTTAGTAGAAAAATTCAAACCTATGTTTGAAATCAGAACTGATAATGATAGGTGATGTAAAATAGGATAAAACAATATGTTACAGTTATATTCCACAAATAGACTTCCCTTAGGCATGGATCTACAGACATTTCTACAAATAGGTCATATGTTCCTTAGATGGACTGTAAAAGCTATTTGTAGGAGTTGGGAACAGACCCTCAACATTTAAACAAGATTTTCTTGCTCACAGTCATGGTGCTACTGTCTGATTTTTTAAAAATTCAATTGCATTTGTGAAGGCAAATTCTGATAGTAATAAAACTGCTGAGCTGTCTGTCTGCATAATCCCTGTATTTATAAAATGAGGTAATAAAATAAACAGAAAAATGCAACTAGATAATGGCCACTCTGTTACTGAAATGTTTGCTTAAGGCAGAGCATCTGCTGAACCATGAATTCATTCCCTGTACATTTGCTTAGTTTGCTTAAATGACTGGATGAAGAAAGTGTTGCTCGCTGCATAGACTTCCTCTTAAGAAAGTTCTAATTGTATGTATTTTGCGCTTCTGTAATCAGTATGTTTTTCTCTTTGTTTCTTCCCCAGTGGAGATGCTCATCAGTGCACCACCACTTCCTGCTGGTTGAGCAGGTGGTAGAGTGCAGGATGCAGATTAGAGTCAGCATTTCTCCCAGTCAGCTGGCAGGCCCCACACTTTATGCCAAGTAATTTGGGTTTTAACCTCCTCTTCCCAAGGAGGAATGCCATGTTGCTGCAAAGTGGCCCAGCTAGGAACTGATAAATTTCCCCAAAACCAAAGTAAAGGAGTACGGGAATCAGGATTCTCTGGAATGTCATGTCTTGTCATGTTGGTTGTCAAGTGTTGAACCACCATCATACTGTATGGGAGCCAAAAGAATGAGAGATAGGCAAGAGATGCTTATAGTTTTAAAAAAAACAGTGAGGTTGTTGTTGGCATACTCAAAACAGTCATAGCCCAGGAATTACCGTTGTGATATTGAAATGTGTTTGTGTGAAATTATTTTGTCTGCAATTTTATTGGAGGAAGTTAACCCACTTAACACCCTTGTTAAAGTAGCAAGGTAATTTCATACAAAGCCATTAACCATTCGCCCACTAGTATCACTCACTGTCATTTTTAGGCTTAAAGTATTGGAACAGCCATCAAGATTTGAGATATTTGTTATGTGAAAGTAATGTCTGCAAGAATGTGTTTTAACTAGAATAGTTTGAAATCCCTTCGTCAGTTGGAATTGTTAGCTAGGCCAATAAGAGGCAATTCTGGAGGAGTCAAACGGGGCTAGCCACACATACAAAAGTGAGATCACAGACCATGCTTCAGGAGCCGTGGCTCAAACGCAAGCCATGAAAATTCAACCTATCCGACCTCTGCTAGGTACTTACCTGTGTCAGTTGATGAAATAATTGTGCAGAAAATTGAAGATACACTGTTTACTTTCAATGTTTGAGAAAGGAGACAATTTCACTTACCAAATTAAGGATGTAAATGAATGGCTGGCCACCTGGTGTCAAAGCAACAATGCTACCTTCACAAATAACTGGGAACGTCATCAAAATAAAAAGGACTGGTCCAGGAAAGATGGGCTGCACTGTGATCAAGTAGGAATAAAGCAGTTTACAAGGAACATTGAAGCAGCAATTGAAAATCATTTAAACAAGATAGATTGGAGGAGGGCAGTGAGATAACCAGATCCCAGATGGGATGAACCATAGAGTAGAAATAGTCAACATGTGGGTATTAATGCCGTAACCCTGAGCTCAGGAAAAGCTAACACTGGGGACATGAAAGAACTCTACATTAAGATGTTTATATATGAAGGCCAGAAGCATTAGAAATAAGATTGGAGGCTGTTGTGGCAGTAGGAAACTATGATGTGATGGGAATATCAAACATGACTAAACCCAAAGGATGGAAATCAATTTAATATTCAAATGTGTAGAGTGTTGAAAAGGACAGAAAAGCAGGTGGTATTGCCATATGTCAGAGACTTCTGAGAGGTAAATGAAGCTGATCCTCTGGGAGGTGGTAAGTTATAGCAAGAACTACTCTTAGTATAAATCTCTAATGTTAGAAAATCCAGTCTAACATTAGGGGTATGTTACAGACCACCAGGTCATCACGAGAAGGAGGACAGTTTGCTCTGCGAAGAGATAAGAAGGGTGTGTGAGAACAGGAAAGTTATTTTAATGGGAGATT
Source organism: Heptranchias perlo (assembly GCF_035084215.1). NCBI lineage: Eukaryota > Metazoa > Chordata > Chondrichthyes > Hexanchiformes > Hexanchidae > Heptranchias > Heptranchias perlo. Next base: position 16,829,209 of record NC_090354.1, read on the forward strand.
TCAATCAACCCAATACAAATTGGGCACACCCAAGTGTTTAGAGTCAGAGTTGGTAAATGTAATGGATGACTCAGTGCATAGGGAAGCCACAAGAGGCAGTGCTCATCTTGACCTGGTATTTGTCAATGACCCAGGCAATGTACAGGAAATGGAAGTCATAGCGCCACTGGGCACTGTTACCACAGTATGATTAAGCTTAACGTGATCTAGGACTCAGTTACACCACAAACCAGTAACCATGTTTATAACTTTAAAAGGCTAAATTTAAAGACGTGAGCAAAAAATTAAATGAAATATCTTGGAGGAGGATGTTTGTCAACATTTTGGGAGAAGACAAATAAAACCCCTTTAAAAGAATAATGCTGGGCATGCAGAACATGTCCCTATCTAAGATCAGTAAGCTCACTAGCAAGACCTTAAATGATTAACAAACAAATAAAAATGAAACAAAGAGGAAAAATTGCCTGTGCAAATTCTGCATGGAGAATGGGGAAGGGCTCACTAGGATAAATATAGAATCACGCAGAAACAAGTTCAAAGGGGATCAGATGAGCAAAGATGGACTTGGAAAGAAGCAAAACATAATAGAAAAATCTGTCAGGACTATAGCAGCACAAGGGCTCAGAGAAGAGGTGAAAATGTTAAAAGATGTAAATAGGCTTGAAACTGAATGATTATTTCCTCAAAGAATTCACAAAGGAAGACATGAAAAACATGTCCTCCTCAAAAAAAGAGCACCAAGGCAAAATTCAAGACTTCAATAGAAATGAGATGGAAGTCCTGGACAAGCTGAAATGGCTTAAAACCAATAAATCTCTGGGGTTAGATAGTCTCTATCCTAGAAATAATTAAATGCAGCAGTGGGGGAATGTTGGGTCTTTCTGGATGGATGAATTAAAATAGGCCAAATGGCCTTCCTCATCCTTGAGGATTTTGTGAAATACTGGAGCTCGCTAATTGTAATGGCACACATTATGAATATGTAATATGCCAAGAATCCCAAAATATGTGTTAAATTTAGCTCTGTCCAACAGCATCTACGCATACGCTTTGGTATTTTGATAGAAATACAATAGAAACGATGGAACTTATGGACAGCCATGGTTTGTCAATGTGTCTAAAGGGCCTCATTTAAAACATAAACAAACTTCAGTGTTCTACTGGCAAATGTTCTAATTTCTGTTGTGAGGCAAGTTGCAAGGTTTCCATGCTGCTCTACCAGTTTGCAGTCTGGGAGCACCATTGAGCTCATCGCTACATTGGAAACTTGTGCCTTTTGATCAGAATCTGGTCCAAACCCCTACTATATTCCGTTTGTCTTTTTGAGACGAGTTATTCAAATGAATCTGGTTTTGGAACTAGTTTGAAGTAAAAATGGCTATTAAAAGTAAGCTTTGTAATATTAGTGAATGGATTACAAATAAATATATTTACGATATATGGCATTGGTTTTAGGTTTCTGATTGGACGGGAGAAACCTGGAGAAACCAGTGAAGTGGCTCAGCTGATTCGTCAAACCCTAGAACAGGAGAGATGGCAGAGGGAAATGATGGAACAGCATTATGGGCAATATGTCGATGATGATGAGGAGGTAAGAAATCTCAGAAATATAATACAGTCTTAAACATGCCTTAAAGGGGGATCATTTTCAGTTCTCATTTCATTGGCACTGGAACTTCCACAATGTATCATATTAAAGAAGTAACGTTCTTTGTTCTGCATGCTTCACACACTGTATGACTAAAGCCTAGCTTGATAGGTTCTGGGCAAGTAATATGTTGAGCGTGCACATGAAAATGTTGTCATGATGTTGCAGATAGTCTGTTAGTCGCGCATTGTATAAAACCCCAAGACCTGCACCCTTGTGTCCGTTCAGTGTTCCCCAGCAAAAGGTTTCTTTCGTCAAACTTCTTGTCACCAACAAGTTTTCGACAAAGGGATTGAATTTCCTCGTGCGTTCTCCCCATTGGCCAACTTAACTCTGGAAGATTTGCGGAACCAGTAAAGAAAGGTTATAAATGCCGTCTACACCATTTCTCCGGGGTTTCCGCAAAACTTCCACTGAAGTTACGATGGCCAATCGGGAGAACTCCCGCAGGTATTCACCTCCAAACTCTCTAATTGTTCTACAGCAGTTGCTTAGATTAAACAGACAGAGTATCAAACATCCTGTCAATTAGTGCAGTCTTTTCAGGTTATGTTTCCTTTTTCAAGTTTCCCTGTAGCCTAAGATATTGACACTGGGTGACAAGCCTCCAGAAACTATCACACTTGTCCTTTTTGGTCAAGTACACAAAAGAAAGAAAAGCTATTCTCTTTGGGTTGTATGGTAACACCAATTACCCAACTTATGTTCATGACATGGCCATGTAGAAGGGAAATCAAGCAGTCAAAACTAAACAAGAGCATTTAGCATACAAGAGGCTAAGGCACAAATGGAATTTAACGCTCGTCACAGTGTATTCCAGCAGGACTGTTGTCATATGGTATAGGGTCAGGACTGACCCACGCAATGCATCTCTTGCATCTAAATTTATCATAATTGGGTCTGCATTTGCCAGAGGCCTTAAGTACTGTGCAGAATGCAGTAGCCAATCATGATCGCTGATGCTCACAATTCACCTAAACATGACGTGGGGTTCACAAAATACACCCGTAAGGATCTGTTGTCCAGTGGTTCCCACATTGCTGCAAATAAGCTGGACAAACAAAATAAGCCGAAGAAATCATTACATTCATTTTTTCTTTGATAAACACACCAATCAATGTTGAGAAAACACTGGCATCACTCCAGTGTCGAGGACTCAATCTAAGGTCACCTCCTACTTTCATTTGGACGAAGAAATTATTTCTCCATTGTTTTATCCAACACCACAAAAATTATGGCTAGAACATCATTCTCACTGTGTAGAAGTCCATGGAGTTCTATTATGTATCTTGCACCGGGTAATCTAGGCATCTCAACAGTTATTTGTTTCCCATAGTGCAAAGACGTATGGCAAACCAGTGACAAAATAGAAGAGATCAAAATGGATGGCCGATTGCATCATACATTGCTGCCACCTTACAGTAAAGAAACCCAGGGGACATTCCACCCACTCAGTGGCTGCTTCCTGGGCATCTCTCCATTAAGTTCCAATTGATACCATATACATGGCTTCACAGGGAAATTCTCATACATTTGTTTAATGTTACTTTCAAGATTTATTTACAGCATATAACAACATCAGTCCTGACAGTTAATGTTATGGCTTCTGTGCAGGGGTCTCCTCTTCCTACGTTTGTCCCTATACTTTGGATGCAGAATGAAGAAAAAAGATAATGTGCATCCTCTACACAACAGTCCCATCCATCCATCCATCCCTGCAGATCCTGCAGGAGTATAGCTATGAAGGGCAGGGTTTAGCTTTAAGTGGTTTGTTCGGTTTCTGTTCAGCTTCAGGTCAAAATCAGCTAGGCAATGGTGTAGGTCCTGGGGCTTTACATGATGACATTTTCAAATGCATGCCCAGCCCAGAGCTTTCCAAGCTAGGCTATACTCCTAAGGCGTGTGGAGGCTGCAAATCATTCGAAGAATGAAGACCCTACCAGGCAAATAATCTATCTTACTTATCATAAAAATTGAGTAAAAGTCTTGACAGTGATGTTGCTTGCCAAGTCAAGAATCAATGTGAGTGCATCTCAAAGAATGCTTTTCAATTTTTATGCTAACTCTAAACAGTACAAATTCTTGTTTAGTTGGCTGCTCGTTGTCAGCCCTGCATCCTCTGGTTTTGGATTTAAACTCTACTTAAAGACTGGGAAACTATACATTCTATCTAATACTGGGAGCTGGGCCATAAATAAAACGTGGCGCCCATCTCATCTGCTGCGCTTGCCTAAATAACGCTACTGGGCCAATGGCATTTATCATAAAGATGATTGCAACCTGTCCTAAAAATGCCCTCAAAGGTATCTGGTTCATTACAAGTATTCACTGTAATGTCCTCAAAATAGTTTAAAACATCCTGTAGAGTCACAATCCACATTCACCTGAGGAAGGAGGAAGCCTCCGAAAGCTTGTGGATTTTAAAATAAAATTGTTGGACTATAACTTGGTGTTGTAAAATTGTTTACAATTGTCAACCCCAGTCTATCACTGGCATCTCCACATCATAAGAAAGTGAAGCTGTTATATTTGAGAGTTTGCCTTTGCTGAAAATAGAAAACGGTGTGAAAGATTAACCAAACCTCTTGATCCTTTGAGGTCTTTGTCAGTCTTCGGTAAAATATTATAGACAAATTTACATGAGGTTATATTTGTCAATACGGTAATGCTGAATAGTACAAAACACAAGTCTCTTAAACCAGTGGATAGTTAGATTGGGTATATGTCTGTAACATTCAGCTGGCTTTTGACTCTATGAAATTAAAAACCTATAGATTTTTCTGTAAACGACCACAGACATCAAACAATTTTGCTTTTGGCTGTGAACACAATAAAAACCTTTACCTCTGTGACTGCACAGTCCTGCAACCATTTTAAAACGTAGATTAAAAAATCAGTTCCATGTTTTGCTTCAAAAGACAGAGGGGGTGAAATTGGTCTCGGGCGGTAGTGTAAAACGAGTGATAGCGAATCGGCAACTCCTTTTGCACCCTGCCCGATTTACTTTTCCATTAAGTGAAAGCAGTAGCAGAATTTACAATGTTTGCTGGTCACAGATCCAACAAAATGCAATGAAATTATCTCCACTTTTGGGACTATAATATGATGTGGAGATGCCGGTGATGGACTGGGGTTGACAATTGTAAACAATTTTACAACACCAAGTTATAGTCCAGCAATTTTATTTTAAATTCACAAGCTTTCGGAGATTTCCTCCTTCCTCAGGCAAATGTTTTAATAGTTCACGCAAATGAAATCAAGTGTAGTTTTGCGTTCATGTTTGTTTTTAACTTGTATTATAAATCGAGTTCTCAGTGAGTAACTGTGGGACGGTATTCTGATTGTGAAACTACTTACTGACTCATGAACATGTTAATTCTGAGACATGCAATCTCCCTCACTCTTGGTATCCCACATTCACTCAGTGAGTTCCCATCATGTATTTATAGTGGAGATTAAGAATGGAAATCAGCTTATTTTTGGACGTAATGTCACAAATACTAATGCAACCCTCAAAGGATTATTGAAATTCAAAATTTAAAATGATTTTGTTCTTTTTAAAAACAAAGTATGGCTAGGATTATGTGCATACAAAGGGGTTGATTTATTCATGTGTGTGTATTTCCTCTTAAAAGTTCGGTAGTTGAGGCTCCGGCGAAGGCTCATCCAGTGAGTAACTGAGCCAGATGGACCAGAAAAGTTCCAGATTTGATCACTGGTTCAATCACTACTCTGAAACCCCTTTTGTGCTGAGTTAGTTGCTAACAGTGGTAAACGTGTTACAGTTGTGCTCAGCACCCCCTTGGTCGAGGAGGCGAAGTCAGGCAGAGTTTCAGCTCCTAATCACTATTTGGCAACCCCTGCTGGAAGTGACCATCAGGTGAGGCCAGGATCCATCTTGGCTGGGATGCTCCCCCATAGTCAGTCGCCCGCCGACACCCACTGTCTAGGCTCACACGTGAATAGTGACCACTTGGACGAGGTACCAGAAAGCAACTGGCGTCTATGGCAAGCTGTCAGTGGCTTCAGGAGAGGAGAGGACAAAATCATCAAGAAAAAGGGAGGAAATCCAATAGTAAATTAAAGTATATTAATGAAAATAAGTGGGAGAAAATATTACAGGAGGGTGGGGAACAGGTGAAGTGATGCTTTTGGAATTTTGCTACTGCTTTTATGCCAACGAAAGTGTGAGTTCCCTAAGATCACGCATGTCTGGTATTATATCATGTCAGATATGGCATACCATTTGAAAATTCACCTGATCCAGATTGATTTTCAGTGTGTCATTATCTTTCTGTGCATAATAGTGAGCCCATTCTTTCCATCGTGGAATGGGTGGTCACCTCCATCAACACACCTGTGGAACACCCCATGATGCAGCATCTGATGGCCGATGTTGCGGCTTCCATTGCAGCACAAACCGACGTCATCAAAGATCTGCAAGTTATGATTGCAGCTCAGACTGCTGCAATGGAAGCTCAGACTGCTGCTTTCTCGACTCTGGGGATCTAGCAGTCTGTTCTCCAGCTGATCACCAGGATTGCTGAGACGCCGCCACGGTAGAGTGGCAGCGGCGCCATGGCAGTCGGACCTGCTGTCCTCTCTCAGGACCGTAATGAAGGGATAGCCCTTGTCGTCCAGTAGCCAGCCTTTGACTTGCCGAAGCAGGTGAAAGATAGCTGGCATGTTGGACTGCCGCATGACGAAGGCATCGTGACTGCTCCCAGGGTAGCGAGCATCGTCCTCCATGATTCGATGCGTGTGGTCGCACACCAGCTACACGTTCAGGGAGTGGAAGCCCTTTCGGTTGACAAAGACGGCCAAGTTGATATGTGTGTGCAGTCAATGGCACCCTGCACCATGAGGAAGCCAGCAATGCGAGCAAATCCCCGTGCTTACTGGTTCTGCTTGTCGCTGTCAAGAGGGAAGGTGATGTACCTGTTCCTCATCTGGTACAGTGCCTCTGTGACCTCCCTTATGCAGCAGTGCACTGCATACTGCGAGATGTTGCACATGTCGCCAGCAGAGGCCTGAAATGATCGTGAGCTGTAGAAATTCAGCACCATGGTGACCATCACAGCCACAGGCAGTGCTGTCCTTGCCCTGCTCTGAGGCTGCAGTTGTGGCCGCACCAGTTGACAGATCTCAGTCACGGCTTCCTTGGTGAACCTCAGGCACCGGATGCAATCCTCCTCAGTCATGTTGAGGTAAGAGAATTGATCCCGGAAGACCCTCATTGGATACAGCCTCCTGCTCATTGCCCTGCACCTCCTCATCCTTCCTCTCCTCGCAGCTTAATCTACTATGTGTGGCCTCTCTGCATGCTCCCAGTTGCACTCAGTGCCCAGCGGGAGCCCAGCAGACCACCCATGGTTGCCAGGAACGTTGTTCAACCACAGTTGTAATTTTCCGAACCATAAGGCAGTACCTGCCAAACCACTCTCAAATGTACTCTAGGAGCTCTCAGTAAGTATAGGGAGCTTCAAAAAACACTTCCTATTCCACCAGCAGCCAGAAGCAATAATCCAACAACTAACCTGCAACACCTGCATGGTCCCTTTAAATAGTGCTGGTGGGGGGTCCTGCAGGCAATCTAAGACACGTTCAGGTGGTCGCGGTTTAGACTGTGCGTTGAGTTGAGCGTTAAGTGCCAAAATGGCGTCTATCACTTTAAATCAGCGTTGCACACTGATTGCATGCATTTTCTCCCTACTTTACATGCTTCCGGCGTTCGGTATTTGCACATGCGCTAACTCTTGTACCAAGATGGCATCCAGCGCACATCATGCTGGAAACATGCATGTGCAGCCAAGACGCCATCTTGGATGTTGGAGACACGTGTAGCATTGAAACAACGCCCGCTGCTTGGCCCAATTTAGCACCCATTGTATTCTAATGCAATAGGTATTGAATATACAAATTGAGATGTAATGGTGAATCTATATAAAATCTTAGTAAGACCCCAGTTGGAGGTCTATGTGCAGTTTTGGGCTCCACAGTGCAGAAAGGATGTTAAAGCAATAGAGAGGGCTCAGTGCAGATTCATTAGGATGCTGCCTGGTACGAGGGAATACAAGAAACACTGGGACTGTTTTCATTAGAACGGGGGATTATCAGATGATTTGATAGAGATTTTGAAAATTATGAAGAGATGGGACAGAGTATAAAAAGAGACTGCTTCCAGTGATTGAGGGGTCTAGAATGAGGGAACATAGATATAAGATTGAATGTAAGAGATTTAGGACAGAGAGGAGCAGAAACTTTTTTACACGAAATTTAGTGAGGCTGTGGACTGCACTACCAGTTAGTGATTAAAGCAGAGACCATGTCAACATTCAAGAATATGTTGGATAGATGGTGGAAGGAAAAGGGGAAGAGAGCAGGCACATGAGATTAGGGCTACTGCTCATGTGGAGAATAAACATCAACACAGACTGGTTGGGCCAAATGGCCTTTTTCCGTGTTATAATTTCTATGCAACTTATTGAGTGTACACATTGCAGTGTATGGAATTCCTAAAAAAAAGACCACTGCATTGAGAGGCCAGATTATTAAGTAACAGCAAAAGAAAATCCCAGAAGCTCAAATTTATTAAAAGATCAAACATAATAAGACAATAACAAAAATGCCTTCAGTACAGAATACAGTCCAAGTCATACTTCGTGCAATGATATGTTCCACTGCTTCCATGCTTTCTCGTTTGCCGTATCAAGCCACATAACTGATAATTGCATTTTCTGTTCTGAACTGTATTGTAGGATGTAGAACTATTTTCATATGGCACGAGCAGCACAGCCAGTGACTTCTTCAACAGCAATAACAATAATAGCAACAGCTGTCTATTTGTAAAGGTTTGTTACAATGGAGTGGTTTTGGATTTGAAACCAGTGCATGGTGTGGTCTCTGCATTGCCTTGCTTTGGCCAGCTCTTTCTCTCTTGTGCCTTCTTTCCTATAGACATTAAAGGCTAGATTTTCCACTTTGGTGGAAGAACAGTGGAAAGTCAGCATGGCGGACAATATGCCTGCCCAATGTCTCCGTCAGTGACCCCACTGAATTTCCTGGGATCAGCCTAATTAACATCATTTTGATGAGCTCCAACCAGGATTCCTACCTGCACTAAGGAACCTGCCTCTGGGAGGGGGGAGGAAAATGGCTGCCCTTGGCCTAGAACACCCGTGGCAGCAAAACAGGTCTGGCTTCCTCCAGGGCAGCTGACGAGGAGGACCAGACTGATTAAAATTCACGGGGTTGGGGAGTGCTTCTGTGTTCCCCACAGTTGGTTGCACGCCTTTATTGAGCTTACTAAATTTTAAATGCCTTCCACCCCTGCTTTGGCAGCACTGGACTCCAGGAACATGCTGCCATTCCTTGCATCCAGTGTTGCTACTAGCAAAATGGGATGTAAGATATCACTCTCTCATTACTGCCCCCTTTGAATACGGTAATCCGTCTTTGAGAAGACATATTCAACGTTTGTCAACACCTTTGGTAGAAAGTCCCAATGACAGGAAGCAATGGGACATTCCCCAACCAATTCCCTCCACCCACCACCACGGAACTGCCTGAGATCAGGTGGAAAGGCAGCAGAAAATCTAGCCTTAAAAGTCTTTTTTTTGTGTAAATTTGTAAATCAATCATTAAGTTTGCAGCAGAAACCTTAGAGAAAGACTTCACCATCAGGAACCCTTTTTTAAAAAGGCTGAAACAGGTAATTGTGGTTAACTTGCTGCTGATATGTCTTTTTTTTTACTATTTGCCAGTAAACTGCAAGTGCTGATGTCTTTATCAGGGAAATTCTCTTGGAAGAATTACTGTTCAGTCTTCAAATTTATATATATTTTGGGTAATGAATGTCAGTTTTGTGGAACAGAACACAATTCCTCTTTTAGGAAACTGTCAACATCATACATCAAACACTTCTAGGTCACATTTAATGTAGGTCAGATACCGAGTAAAGCTCTTCCTGTTTCCCAGTAGTGACCAAAATTAAGCACAAGTTTTTTCCATTTCCTACTCCAGACGTTGATTGCTAATTTAATGCCTATTCTGGACAGTTTTGAACTTTATTAAGAACCAGATTGAGACTGCCAAACTTATTTCAGTTCCATCATTACAGCTGGCAAAGGGAGAGAGAAATACAGGCTGTGCTGGCTTCACACATGTGTCCAAGAGGTGAAAGATCACCTCTCCACTCCATCATGTCATTTGTCATCTTGCAGGAAGTAGTAGGGCCGTTTTTTCTCTCCCAACCCCCCCCCCTCCCCCGCCCTGCCAGGAGCACCATACCTGAGGTGCATTGTGACTGTTAAGGGAGCTGTGGACAAATTTCCTGGCCCGGTGCCGGGCAGAGCCTAATGATGGAAATGGTGGGGGGAGAAAGAGGAGCACAACTGCAGGCTTCATAGGCTTGCAGGTGTGCTCTTGGCCACTGGCTTCGGTGCCAGAAGATCCTGCTTTAGAAGGAAGAAGAGGACCTCTCCTTTAGCCCGGCTTCATCTTTAGAGTGCTCCCCAGGACACCAGTCGACTCTCTGGTTTGCAGAGGGTCCAAGCTCAAGCCCTACCACTGGCTTTTTACGGAGCTCCTCCGTTTGGGCGCCCCACGTGTGGCCGCAGTGGAAAGTGAAGCAAGAGGCTGGGAATGCTCCTTCCAGCCTCATTTGAAAACTAATGCTGGGCCTTCACCTATTGCAGGTGCCGGGCCAGTTCCACTCAGTTGAGGTTGCCAGGAATTCCTGAGGCAATATAGTAGGGGAGGGGTGTGGAGACCAGATGTAACGGGTCTCTCTGCCTCCTTTTCTTCTTTGCTGCAGCTGGTAACTCAGTCTTCCCCAGGCGCAGCAAAGAAGAAAATCTCCCCCAGTGAGAGAGCTGAATTCATACAGATAGTTGAGATAACGCTGGGATAATAATTGAATCAATCAATGTTAATGCAGCTCCCTCACGCAGTCAGACTCAGAGTGGCCCAGATTTTCTGCTTGTCTGCTTGCCACCCCATAATATCCCCCATTCATTGTAATCAACAGGAAAATCACGAGCTGGCGGCATAGCAGGAAACCCAGGCCAGTAACTCCTTCACACAAGTTGTCCCAAAGGTCATCAGCATTCTCTTCAGAAAAAGTATTCAGAAAATGAATAGAATTAAAACAAAAGTATGCTGAATTTAAAAGAAAAGAAAATCCTTTGGTGACGCTGAAACATTGTTTAGAAATGCCAATAGATGAACAGTTTTGAACAACAAGTAGTCACTTGATGATTATATCCCATCCACACCGAACTGTTTGGACATGTAACCCACCATAATAACTCCTTTGTCTACCAAATGTTTTGCTGTATTTGTTGGTTCACCACTTTGAATTAAATTGATTTTACTCAACCATATTCACTGAAATCTTTTCCGAATCAGAGTAGAGCTGCACAGCTTCAAAACGTGGCCCTTTTCTTAAAATAATGAACAACATTTTGTGTTTGGAAATTTTAAAATATTCCAGACAGTGTGTTAGTGTAGTGCATCGTAACACCAACAGATGGTGCCACAGAATGGTGTGACTGAGTATGTGCCTGTAATCCCACTAACAGACTTCCCGACTGCAAGTGTGTCTTTACAGTGACGCACCAAATGGAGGTCAGACACTTCCCCAAAACAGGAGGGGGGAATCAGAGGGAGAGTCATCACCAGATTGTTCTCTCAAACTTCCCAGCAGTTAGTTCAGAAGGGCACAGGCTGAGGCCTAAAAGCAGGCCTCTGCACTAGGATGGATGCATGGTTTGAAGAAGAAATAGAGGAAGTTTTTTTTCAAATTAAACACATGAATACAATTAAATCGCAATTTGTTAATAGTTGTTCTCACCGCACAAAAGAAATTCTATCTTTACGGATGGCAGACTTTAGTTGTTTTACACTAGACACTCCTCAATAAGTTTAAAATTGATTCTGTATATATTGCTTTCCCTTCCTTACACATCTCTAAACTGCAACTTTGCAGCAATGAACTGTAAAGGTCTTTTCTATATCACTTAGACTGCCACTACTTCCCTACCACTTCTGCACTGACGCAAAATTGACAGTATGATCTAGATAGCAGATCAGCAGTATTGGCCCAAGCACTAAAAATCACCTCAGAAGGTGGTTTCACACCCATCTGTCTTCGCATTTGGTGTCATAACTCAATTCCAGTGCAAAGTCACTTTTAAAAAGTGTTCAAGTGGACTGAAGCAATGATTTCAATGTTATGAGGTTGTGAACACTCCCGCACATGCTTTCAAGACATTGTGGGGGTGAAATTCGGCCATTTAGCACCTGTTTTTTAGGCACTACACAGCCAACTAAGCCTCGAAAATGGGATTTAAAGGGACTGCTGCTATCCTGGAACGCCACACTCCGTCCAACGCACTGTCTTAACCTCGCATAGCTGAATATGACTTAAAGGACATGAAGGACCCCCAACCAGCACTATTTAAAGGGATCATGCAGGAGCTACAGGTTAGTAGCTGGATTACTTCTTCTGGCTGCTGGTGCATTTGTACGTATTTTTGGAGGTTCCCTATACTTGGATAAAGTTTCATTACTCTACAGGGAGTGGGCTGGCTGGCTGACAGGCAACAGCAAGGGCACTGGCAGAGTGGCAGGGGTGGGAGCAGGAATGCTGTCATCCTGAGAGAGGACAGCAGATTCGTGTTCCATGGAACCACTGCTACTTGCTGCTTCCTGTTACTCCCCACCTTCTGCAAGAAAGAGGGAAGTGTGTCATTGAGTGTCCTGCAAAATGTTTGGGTGATGGCTGTTCTGGTTGAATAGCTACCAGTGTGGGTGAACTGTTGAGTTGTGGGTGTGAGGCTTGTAACAGTGCTAAGTGTGTGAGGGTGAGATATAGCATATGATTTGAATGGTTGAGTACTGACCGAAAGAAATTGTTGGTAGGTGGGTGATGGGGGTGTAGTGAATTGAGCAGTGGATGAGGCTAGTGGTGCAGTTGGTACGATATGCCACTTGAAACTTGAACTCACTCACCTTAACAACTTGTGTTAAATCATTGAACTTCTTCCCGCACTGCATCCATGTTCTCGGAGCTATGCTACTGGCATTTACCTCCTCTGCTGCTTCCTCCCACTGCCTCTTCATCATTTGTCTGGAGGGCCTCCTGCCCCCCTGCGGATACAGGATGCCCCTCCTTCTCTCCACTCTTGCACCAAGGCCTCCAATGCATCATCAGAGAAACTTGGTGCACACTCTCCACTCTCTCCCAGGTGTAGCCATTCTTCAAACTATTACATCACAGATTCAGTTTTGAAACGACCCCCACCACTTCTTGCAGCCACAGTGCGCCTTCCATCTAAGAGGTGCAGGCTGCCTTTAAGAAGCGCGAGCCACTCGCAATATCGGGGTGCCCTGCTGATGCGTGCAGCCAATCAACAGTGCAGGTAGTGCTGGCTACACGCAACAATCATTTAAAACAACAGGCAGCACGAATGTAACATGCTGCCTGCATCGCAACAACCGAGCATGAGTTATTCGCGAACAGCGATCCCAGCACCTGTTTTCAGGGGTTATCCAATTTAACTCCCTAAAAATTTATTGGGAAGGGAGTGCAGCGCTGCGCATACATCTAAGTGAACATGCATGGAGCTTCCTCCTGCTAGCCTCAGGGGAAGGCCTGATGGCATGCACCTTGTAGCATAACTGTGATCTGTGGGATATACATCACAATCTACCTAACAGGGATAGGGATTCAGAACTCTACATTCAGATTTGGGGGATCCAAAATGCAAGTCCTGAAAATCTAAAATTTTACACAAAGGCTTTAGATGAGTGGGGAAGAGACTGCACCAGTTGGTCCTTGCAGATATGCCCATCACTTTATTGCACACACACATTCTGAAAGCACAACAAATTCAGTGGTATGAAAAATGTATACATTTTTAAGGCCTCACTACCAGTATGAGAGACCATCATTATACCAACTAATTTGAGTCAATCACATGCAAATTGGACCCACACCGAAGCCTGCAATTTTTCTCAGTTGTTTTGCTCCATTCGCGCTACTGACCCATACATATGGGCTCCTGAGAAATTTGACAGTCTGGCCTTTAGAAGTTGGCTTCTTAAAGGTACGTTGGAATTGTTATTATAAGCTCAACTGCAGCATCATGGCAATTCCTTTGGCACTCCTAGATTTGGAGGAGGTCGAGGAGTTTCTATGGAAGGAAGAAAGGGAGATGCTATTACATCTGAGGTGTTTGTCACCAATTCACTCTCTCCCCAGGAGCTGTTTGTTAAGGCCCATACATAACTACCCAGGTATGTCAAAAGAAGCACTGCCTTTGGTGCCTATGCTTCACCAGGGAGACAGTCAATGAATCATGCTGTCTCCTTGAGTTTGACCTCAGACTACTCCCACCACAAGTGACAGCTCTGCCCATGACTGGAAAGGTGACCACAGCTTTAAATTTCTATGCCACTGGATCCTTCCGGCCACTACCAGGAAAGTTTGCCAAAGAAGTAAGTTATCTGTACACTGATGCATCAAACAAATGACAGAAGCCTTGTTTGCCGGGGAAACAATTTCATCACTTTCCCCATGTGAAGGAGGTGGCAGCACAAGATGGCACAGCACTTTTTTCCAGATTGCAGATTTCTCAAAAGTACACAAATTTGTAGATGGCACAAATATCGCCAACCCCATGCCCTGCTTGAATGAGCAAGGGTTCTATTCCAGTAATGTCCAGGAAGTGTCAGGCCACAGAAACTGAATCAAGCAAGTGAATGCCCGATATTTTGATAGCAGTCACAATGCCTTTATGTTGTGCCAATCCGCCATCCCAACATTTGAAGAAAAATGGCACCCTCCAGAGTTCTGGCTGATGACCCCTTTTGAGAAACTCATGCACTGCTGCAGAATACAGATACAATGAGGCTCATGTCTAACAGAATTCTGATGGAACATACCATTGACATGCTCAAGGAGAGATTTTGCTTTTTGGAAAGATCATGGGGGTCCTTCTGCAAAGCACTGTCAAGGTCTCTAAAATTAAAGCCATTTGCTACAACTTGCACAATTTCAAGGACGCTATGCTTGAATGATTCAGCAGCCCTCAGTGTATTCATGATTAATGTGAAAGCCCAAAGTGATGTAGGGAATGTACATCTGTGGAGGCCAGCTCATTGCTGTACCATTGCATGCTTGCATTCTCGTACGGCATTCCCAATGGGACTTTTTCCAGGATCACCAAATCACCCTGTATACCCATCACTAGATAGCCCATGAGAAGGCATTTGTCTGATACTAGATTACTAAATACAACATGTGTATCCCCATCAGATTCCAAGGACTAATGCACATCCGTCATTCAATTAAAGCTACATGATTAAAGCCCTCTGTATTAGTTAGTATTACCTTAATATAAGTCACATGATTTCTTAGTTGTGCAGTAAATGTATTTCAATCTCACTAAAAGGACAGCAGGTCCAATCCTAATGTGGCACCGTCTTGTCTCTGCTCAGATTTGTTGCTAACATCATTCTTCCTATCACTCCCAGCCAGCAATAGAAAACCAAAGTCTAAAGGAATACTTTTATACATAATATAAATATATATTTTAGCAAAAATGATAGAAACAAAAGCAGGTGACAAACTAATATGACACTTAAGTGCTTAAAATCACCAAAGCAAGAGAAAGCCATTGAGTAATTTGTGCTGTTACATGTTATTTTTAGCTATATTGCTGGCTATGACTTTTTTCATTATGCTATATATTTTAGACATACTTCAAGGATGAGCCAACCTTTGTGATATTTTCACTGACTTCGAAAGTACTTTATACTCATGATTTAAATGCCTCACTTCAGTTATCAAGTGTACCTGGATTTCAAAATTTTATCCCAAAGCACTGTATAATCTTTTGCTGGCACCTAGTGGTAAAATAAGGAAAGTTCTTCAATATTCATTATGCCTAACGTGGTTCTATTGGGAACATTTTATTGTTCTTAAAAAAAAACCTACGGAGCAGGGGTAGCCAATCAGTCACTCAACAACTAGAAAAAGAAACTGTATACCAATGTAAAGCTGCAAGTTTCAAATGTAGCACATTGACAGTCTCACTGCAACCACAACCAGCAGAAGCATACTACGCACTGGCTGCATATACATCAAATTTGTGTTATTGATTTCTGAGCAAATCTTTTGCTGAATTCACACCGTAGTATAAACAGAACAGATTTGGCAACGTAGGAACCAAGTTATATTGTGTGCTTTCAATAACATAATATTATAAAGGGGATATATAGACCTGGAATGACATCAGCCATGATCCTATCAAATGGCGGAGCAGGCACGAGGGGCTGAATGGCCTAGTCCTGCTCCTATGTTCCTATGACATTAGGGAGATGCAAAAAAATTTTTTTAACTAAAAACAGAAAATGCTGGAAAACACTCAGCAGGTCCGGCAGCATCTGTGGAGAGAGAAACAGTTAACATTTCAGTTTTTTTAAATTATCCAGTTGATGGGAGAATACTTACCCTACATTGTGCTTTAAAATGGAACGCTTTTGACAGTATAGAAAATTGAAGGAGTATAGGAAAAACCAGAAGGAAGAAGCTAACCCTGCCTTTTGCTAATTGTCTTTTTGGTTTGCTTAAAGTGTATTCAGCATATATCACCTATTGGGAGGTTACAGTAGTAGTGTTGAATACAAGCATTTGGAAGATGTGTGACGCTTCTTATATGCAGATCATTGTAAACAAAAGTCACATGAGTTCGGCGTAAAAGAAAAAGAACTGCTAGAGATTGTGGGGCAAAAAATTCTTTTACATTTTTTTCAATGGCTGAAAACTAAGAAAAGAAATACATGTTACTTCTGAGCACAATATTTCAAGTATGAATAAAACTGGTGAGAATCTTTAAATTTTCTGGTTGTTATCTGCTTCATGTAATATCCTATTCGAGGAAATAGCTTCATTGGACTGACTGGCCTTTTATCATTTGTGATTTTCCTTATGTTCTTATCTTGTCTGAGAAAGAGAGCCATAATGGTGGTTCTTTCTACTTGCCTGTCTCCCTTTCTGCGCCAAAAGGACAAAAATTAAATAGCTCAAGAATTAATTCATCAGCTTTTACAGAACTAGCTACCTGAAGGGTAAGCTTTTTAAATTGATATTTTGCTAGATGTTTGGCAAGGTGGAGCAACATGGTAGATAGTTTTGTAACACCAGGTGGGGGATTTGTGGGTGTTACGTTTAAAGGCACTATATACATGCAAGTTATAGTTGTTATGGTCACTTTTGGTTTAATTTGCAGCAATTTCATCATGTCAAAATTATTAAATTATTTTAGAAGAAGCAGGATGCTGCATCTTCTAAAATAATAAAAAGACAAATGGTGTTGATGTTGCAAAAACAGCACAGCACTTAAGAAAATGGAATTCAAACCTGTGTACACGGTAGCAATTTATAAAACCTTAAACAGTGGAAAGTCTTTCATTAATATTATCTATAAGATTGCAACTTCAGGCAAAGTCCAGTTTGGCACAGTAGAGTAAAATATGTCACTTTGAGGTCTACTTTTAGTTATAATAAATTGTTGGGAATGCATATAGTAGTTTCCTTGGTGGTAGATATCTTCAGGAGAAATAGAATGAGCTACAAACTACTCAGTAGTCACCTAGCTAAAGAAAATCACATATTTAACAGATTAAAATTAAAATCTGAGCAGCAAAATAAGAAAATGCACTAAAAGTATTTGATGTATTGAAGTAGCTCTTAACAGATTTACTAGTAAAATGTCTGTCTATTCTTTTTCTGCATGAAAAGCATGTGTGTGAAATATTCAACACAATCCCTGGCTACACAACAATGCGTACGTGTTACGGTGGTGGTAATTTTGAAACTAGCACCGTGTAGTTTGTGGAACAAAATAGGCAGGAGTTGTCCACCCTTCATGGCAATGTCACCAGACTTCACCAGACCAGCATCTCTCAGTGCACTTCCGAGTTAATGAGTACCACAGATTCAAGCAATTTCAATCAATGTATTTCCTTTCAGTTACAAAATATCTTACAAATATCATTGTTTCCATTGGTGCACTTTCATTTACATGGGTATGGAGGAAATACACGGAGAAAGAAATAAAGAAGCACAGGAATAATGTGTGCAGTATTCAGAAAGATTCTAATCATATCCTCTTGCATTGTGTGCTTTGTTCTCATTCTTTCCCTTCCCATTATCAAATGCATTCATCTTAAATAGGCATTGGGTTAGAGTTAATATGTGCTTTGGACAAAGCTTTCCACGTCTAATGTATGCAGACTGACATTAGCGCTGTTTCCCTGTAATCTTCCACTGTTCTTTTGACTGATTTTGTAGATAGGTGAAAAAAACACTGCTCATAAAATGTCTAATGTCACCACCAGACCGGAGAATATGCAACAGATGAAGAAGAGGAAGAGATGAGCCCTATGTTCGCTAACAATGACATGGCAATTGAAGTTTTTGATCTAGCAGAGAATGAAGATATGCTTTCACCGGTAGAAATGGATCCTGAAAAGCTGGTGCATAAGTTCAAGGAGGTACGAAAGATTTATTAATTCCCTAAGCATTTAGCATTCTGTTAAATGCATCTTTATATTGGTAATTTGTTTCCTTTTCCTTTTCTCCCCTCTGCCACTTCTTTGTGTCTCCCCACAGCTATCTTTAAGCCTCTGCTGATGCCATTCTGTAGCCAGCCCCTGGAAGGTGTAGAAGAGCAGTCTAGGATTGCTGGCTGTCCAGTTTTTCCTCCCTGTGGAGAAGTGCTTGGCCTCCACATGGTGCCACCCCTGAGTGGCAAGATTGAGATCAAGAACCCATTGCAGACGTAGACCATGTTTTTCCATTTTGCTGCAGCATGTTGGAGTTCCTGTGCACTGTGCCATCTTGGTGTACTTAATCAGCTATTTGTAAGATAGTAGATGACATAATTGCACTATATCTTGTTAGTCTACATCATGACAATTGTTGGAGGAATCAAGTGTGTGAGGGGAATGATCTTTGATGATGGACTAGTACCATAAAAGGAAAATCTACTCGCTTTGGCAGTAGCTCAGAGAGTTTATCCAACGAATCGCCGATCTCAGCCAGAATGACAGATGCTACAATTGGCCTCAGTGCCACTCGTTTAGGGAGGGGGAAATTGGCCAGGATTCCCACTCCTCAATACTGCTTAGTGACCTCTGTTGGTGTGTGTTAGTTAGCTGAGGACAGGATCGAGCTCAACTTTATTGCCTGCTGAGGTTAAATAGCCTGCCAACACTCCGTCAACATCTTCAGGAGAGGAGGAGAATGGAGAAAATAATAGTAATAAAGAGAAAATCCACATTTTGTCAGGGAGCAAAGTTGCTCCACAGACAGGAATGTGACCTTTTACCTTGTTTGGTATTGAGTTATTATTTTCCCAATTGTCGCTCAGCTACTACTGAGATATCTTAGAAGAAGCTGAAAAAGTAAGAAAACATCTTTCTCAGCTGTACAAAACAAATGGCTACTCTGATTATATAAAGATAGGAAAGATGGTTGTGGGGATATTCGCGCTGGGTAAGGATCACATGAGGCTCAACCGTGAAGCTTCCATTGTTGAATAACCTGCTAAGACTAAAGCTTAGATTTTTTTATTATTCATTCTTGGGATATAGGTGTCACTGGCAAGATCACCATTATTGTCCTTGAGAAGGTGATGGTGGGCCTCCTTCTTGAACGCTGCAGTCCGTGTAGTGACGGTGCTTCCATGATGTTGTTCGGTAGGAAGTTCCAGGATTTTGATCCAGTGACAATGGGGGAACGCCGATATATGTCCAAATCAGAATGGTGTGTGACTTGGAAGGGAACTTGGAGATGATGGTGTTCCCATGTGCCTGCTGCCCTTGACCTAGGTGGTGGAAGTCGTAGGATTGCAAGGTGCTGTCGAAGAAGCCCTGACAAATTGATGTAGTGCATCCTGTAGTTAGTACACACTGCAGCCACAATACGCTGGTGGTGAAGGAGTTGGATGTTTAGATTATTGGATGAGACGCCAATCAAGTAGACTGCTTTGTCCTGGATGGTGTTGAGCTTCTTGAGTGTTGTTGCAGCTGCACCCATCCAGGCAAGTGGAGAGTATTCCATCACACTCCAGACTTATGCCTTGTAGGTGGGGACAGAGGCTTTGGGGAATCAGAAAATGAGGCAATCTGCAGAAGACCCAACCTTGCACCTTCTCCAAAAGCCACGGCGTTTTTGTGGCTGGTCCAGTTGAGTTTCTATTCAATGGTGGCCCCCAGGATGTTGATGGTGGGTGACACAGTGATGATAATGCCATTGAATGTCATGGGGAGGTAGTTAGATTCTCTCTTGTTGGAGATGGTCATTGTCTGGCACCTGCGTGGCGCAAATATTACTTGCCACTTATCAGCCCAAGCCTGGATCCTGTCCAGGTTTTGCTGCATACGGGCACGGTCTGCTTCATCATCTGAGGAATTGTGAATGAAGCTGAACACTGTGCAATCATCAGCAAACAATCCCACTTCCGACCTTATGATGATGGGAAGGTCATTGATGAAGCAGCTAAAGATAATTGGGCCTGGCATGATGCCCTGTGGAACTCTTGCATTGATGTCCTGGGGCTGTAAATCAAGTAACTCTAGTTGGAAAGTGCGGTAGAGATCCGTTACACCAGACCACTACTAACTTTTGCAGCCACCCTATTTTCTGTCATAATTTCTGGTAGCTGCAGAAAGCACCCACATATTTTGGGCAGTTCCATGCAAATGAGGTGGAAATATCATCTTATTTCCTATTTTCCATTATGTCCACCTGATTTGCTTTGTTCCCCCTTCTATAAAACAGGCATACAGGGTTGCTAGGTGCTGTGGAATAGGTCCAACCAAGTTTGAATAGCCTCGCTTCTACATTCATAACAGCGGTATAGGTGCAGCCACAGCCTGAGCAGGATATAGAGGGCAACTCGTTGTGTTACTGTGGAGCCTTCTGGGACTAAGTTGGGACTCGTCTCGAGTCCTGAGATGAGCCTGATGTAGATTGCTGCTCTTATGCTTTTGCCACATGTGCAAGCATCGAGGGAGCATACGCTGCCATGCTGAGATACAGCATCATCATCTGTCCCCATTCCTGCCATGTCACTAGTACTACACACTGGCTCTGCATGCCCACTGATCTGCATATAAGCAGATCTAACAGTCCTAATGAGCCCTATGTGATGCCTGTCTCCAATCTAGCCCCAATCGTTTGGCGGCCAGAAAAGACAGCCCACTCCAATGTGGCTCTCCATACTTCTGGTAGCAGTATGAGCATCCATAGAAGAAGCACAGACTGCTGTTAAGATCTCCATCATGGGAGCCTCCACTGCAGATGTCCCTGGAGCACCCACACGTTTCATCGTGGACTGCATAGTTGCATATCCATCCTCGAATATACTGCTCATGCTGCTGAAGAACTTCTCCAAATGAGCTAACATCTACAGCACACTGACGGGCCACCACCGACATTATTCTTTTGAAAGCGGGACTGCGAGCTCCAGATAGCCGTGCTCATAAGCCAAGAGAGATTTGAGTTTTGTGGGTCTCCTCCTGTTATAGCTTTCTCTAATGTGTTATGGGCTAATTTGTAATTGAAAATGAAGTAAAAAGTGAGACTTACCTTTTGTTATCATGACATGCAATAAGACCCAGTTAGCATACAGCTCATAATCATAGAATCATATTTTATAGCACAGAAGGTGGCCATTTGGCCTATCATGCCTGTGTCAGCTCTTTGAAAGAGTTATCCAATTAGTCCCCCTCACCTGCTCTTTCCCCATAGCCCTGCAGATATTTCCTTTTCAAGTATATAGCCAATTCCCTTCTGAAAGTTACTATTGAATCTGGTTCCATCACCCTTTCAGGTAGTGAATTCCAGATCATAACAACATAATGATCAAAAGCAAAATACTGCGGATGCTGGAAATCTGAAATAAAAACAGAAAATGCTGGAGAAGCTCAGCAAGTCAGGCAGCATCTGTGGAGAAAGAATCAGAGTTAACGTTTCAGGTCTAAGACCTTTCATCAGAACTGGAAGATGTTAAAAGAGTTAAAGTTTTTAAGCAAGTACAGAGCCAGGGAAAGCGGGGGTGGGAGGGGAGGGAAGGAAAGAACAAAAGGGAAGGTCTCTGATAAGGTGGAGGGCACGAGTGATTAAATGACAAAAGGGATGATGGTGCAAGGCAAGGAAGGTGGTAATGGGACAGGTTAAGAAACAAAAGATTGATCAGGAGTAACTTTTGCAATCTTTTGTTTCTTAACCTGTCCGATTACCACTCTCCTTGCCTTGTAACATCATCCCTTTTATCATTTAATCACTCCTGCCCTCCATCCTATCACAGACCTTCCCTTTTATTCTTTTATCCCCTCCCTCCCCCATTTCCCTGGCTCTGTATTTGTTCAAAAACTTTGATTCTTATAACATCTTCCAGTTCTGATGAAATGTCTTCAACCTGAAAAGTTAACTCTGATTCTTTCTCCACAGATGCTGCCTGACTTGCTGAGCTTTTCCAGCATTTTCTGTATTTATAATCGACGTGATGACCGGTGTTTGGAACAAACAATTACTTTCCATGCAAGGCTTTCTCGTGTTAAATGAATTTAAGGATGTGAGTGATGGCTGGTAGTGTAAGGGCAATATGCTGCCTCCTGGACAATGATAGTAAGCAATTATAGTACTTTTCACACTGTGAGGGGAGATCATTGTATATGGCAGACATGTTAGTACAATGCTTTGTTGAAAGATGTGACTGGCTTCTCTTACTTTCCCTGAGCTGGCAAAGTCATTAAACGTCTTCCTGCACTGTGTGCCATGTGTAGGGTGGTGGAGTCAGCACACACTGACCAAGCTACCTCCCATTACACCAGGGCAACTCTCTTTGGGGCTCTCCTGTGCAGTGCAAAAGAGCATTTCCCTCCTCTGCTTCACTCTGCAACACTCCTACTGCTCCATCTGAGAATGTGAGGGTGGGAACTCTCTGTCCTCTTGCAGACATTCTTTATTGACTGTACTTTCTAGAGCCTTTGCTCAACGGTAGCACTCTTGTCTCTGAGTCAGAAGGTTGTGGGTTTGGTCCCCAGTCCAGAAAGCACATAATCTAGGCTGACACTTCAGTGCAGTCCTGAGGAAGTGCTGCACGGTCAGAGGTGCCGTCTCTCAGATAAGACATTAAACCAAGGCCCTCTCTGACCTCTCAGGTGGGCAGAAAGGATCCTATGGAACTATTTGAAGACGAGCAGGGGAGTTCTCTCTGTTTCCTGGCCAACATTTATCCATCAACAACATTACTAAAACAGATTATCTGGTCATTTATCCTATTGTTGTTTGTTGGACCTTGCTGTGCAGAAATTAGCTGCCATGTTTGCCGACATGACAGAAGTGACTATGCTTCAAAAGTAATTCATTGGCTGTGAAGTGCTATGCGATGTCCTGAGGTTGTGAAAGGTGCTATATAAATGCAAGTTCTTCTTTCTTGACCAAAAACAATTGTCTCATTAAGCTGTTGCAGTCCTTTAAATCTTGCAGCAGCCTGTGCCTGTAGGTGAGCTCTAAATCAAAGGTGTCGCTGATGCCTGAAACTCACCAAAAATTATAGAGATGACTCCAGAATTAAAGTATGGTCAGCTGTAATTATGTCTTGCAGATTTGAATTGTAATCCGCCCAACTTCTGGTCTGAAATTCGAGAACAATTTACCATATTAGTAAATACTGAAGTATATGCATACGCAAATAAGGGGTCTGATAGCTATTTCAGGACCCCTAACTGAAATTGAGCTGCACAGATTGCAGCTGACCCCATTCAGAATAACCAAATCTAAATGGGGCCCAACCGGCAGTCTTTAAGGAGACCGCTTGAGGCCACCACCAAAAAGGTACGTTTTTAAAAAATGCTTGCCTGAATGTGTAGCAGGAGTGCTCCTGCCGACTCCACAGCAGTCCCAAAGACAGTTGCCAGCCCCTGCTCAGTTCCCTCCCGATCACCTCCTCCTGATCGCCTTCCCCTCTCCCGACCGCCTACCCCCCCCACCCGATCACCTCCCCCACCCCTCCTCTCTCCTGATCGCCTCCCCTAATCGCCTTCCCCCCCATCCCGGGACCTACTTCTGCCGGCAAGCTCCCTGGGGACACGCAGGCATCCACAGCTCGTCGGTCTAATTTAAATGTGGCCCAATATCAAGTGTGCCTTGGGCCTACTCATTCAGCGCAGGGATTGTTCCCTGCACCCAGCTCACTCCTGGCAAGCCAGCACTACCTAATCTCACCCCATGGTGTCTGAAATGGAAAAATATTCCATTCCTTAATGCTAACATTCCCTCATATTGATTGACACAAAAAAATTGCACTGCCGCCCAAGCTTTAGTATTGGTATTAAGTAACTTGACAAATCATATTATCTAATGTCTAGAAGATTAATGAATAAACAGAAAATGCAGATGTGTGATATCAATGATAATGTTGTTTTTTTGATTGTCAGCTTCAAATAAAACATGCTGTAACTGAAGCAGAGATTCAGCAACTGAAAAGAAAGGTATGTTTTCTGGCTTTCCAGTGACATTTGTATCCACAAGCAGAGATTAGAATATTTGATTTTAACCTTTGCTGTTAAAGCAATGGCTAGCACATAAAACCACATTCTGCACTTGATGGGTTTTAGTGAGCATTCCAGATATCTATATAATACATTAACATGTACTTGCATATGCTCTGCAATTAGCCTGAAGGTTATTAAAAAGAGTTCCATTTCACTACGACGGTAGAGCTCTGCATTTTTGGATGTTGTCATTGCTGATTTAAAGAATTCGGCATTTTCAGACTGTAATATATTTCAAATGCAGCAAAATGTAACTTGTAGAACGATTACATATAACTACCCACCTCAGAACTAACTTTATTGCCACAATTCACACGTACAGTACAAAATTATCTATTGTTTTAATCAATACAGTGACATTGCTGAGAACCAGACATTTCTTTATCGGAAATCTGACTTCATTGGTTATCTGTCCTTACTGTGATCCTAATGGGATTATTATATATAATGGCCTAGAAATTTAATCATGCTGCTCCCATTTTTCAGGCGCTAAATGGGCACCTAAGCCTCCATTATGGCGGACAGGAAGCATGTGCACATTTCGAGCCGGAAGCGCACTGCCCATCATATTGGATCAGGCTTCACCGTAGGTGTCCAGAGCGCATGCCAGAACTATAGAAAGCACTGAAAAACTTATTCAAATTAGGGTCCTGCGCTTCTTGGGAGACCCTTTTCCGATTTTGGGCTGCCCCAGTGCCTGACTCGCCATGTGCTAAACTCGCCCAGCAACTTGTGGTTATAACAGGCAGACAGGAAGGACTCTTCACCAGCGCTATTTAAAGGGATCATGCAGTTCTTAAAAGTTAGTTGTTGGTTTGACACTTCAGGCTGCTGGTAAACTTCTGAGCGTTCTTTTGATGTGTTTTCAGACTCTGGAAAGTTAAGTTTGATTGCTGAGATGAAGATTTTGCTGGTGTTGCATTGTTGTTGGCTGCCTTCTAAACAGTTTGACTGTAGTTTTGGGGGGTCTGGTAGGGCTGCCTTAGGGGCTAGAGGAGGAGGAGGAGGAGTAGCAGCAAGGAAGATAACAGAGCAGGAGCAGCTGCAACAAGAGGGAGGAGGAGGAGGAGGGCATTGCGCAGGAGGCCATATCTACAGCAGGTATTCAGGGAGTACTTCTCCTGCAAGAACTTTACTGAGGAGCAATGTTTGTGGTGCTTTCATTTCATAAAGAAGGCTGTCACTGAGCTATGCCACCTGTTGCAGGCATGTAGCTATCAAGGTCAGGAGAGGCTCCATGACAGCGGGCATCACTGTCGTGTTGATGGAGCTGCCCCCTCAGTCCATGCTGGAGAGAATGGACTCAATGCTCTGTGCAAAGCATTGACACAAGTTAGAGCTGGACTCCTCCATGCTCTGTCACATTGTGTGGAAGTTCACTAGCAAACTGTCCAGTGCACCTACCATTTCCTGGTAAATGCCCATCAGCCTTTTTTGGTAGGCTGGGCCATCAAAGTTAGCCTCTGAGTCCTTTGCAGCAGAGCTAGTATGGGACCTCGCCCTCTGGCAAGCTGACGCATGTGTTGTCCTATCCCCACTTCCCTAGCTCCTGCACACTTGTACCCAGTGATTCACCATGTGAAGACCCCTCCTCTAAAGTACCTGTGGGGTAGTGTCTGAGCTGGTGTTTGCGATGGTGAGATAAAGGGGGTGATTTTAAACCCTAAGATCGGGTGGGTTGGGGGCGGGTGGGAGTTTAAAATAGTTGTTTTTTGGGTCGCGACCACAACCCGGCTTTATTTCTGGGTTTAACGTCTGCGCAGAAAAGTACAGGTTTCCCACTGGGAATGCAAAGTTCGAAAATTTTGCGGTTGCAACCCAAAGAAACAACTATTTTCAACTCCCACCTGCCCCCAGCCCACCCATTCTTGGGGTTTAAAATCACCCCCAAAGTGTCGCTGCATCTTCAGGAAGGCTGACCTCCTCTTCCTCCACTGGCAGGGACAAGGGTTAGCTTTTAGTGTAAAGGGAGAGCAGAGAGAGACTAGTGGCTGGTTAAAGCATCTGCAGTTTTGTCATGCAGAGTGTGTAGAGTGAGACAGAAGTAAAAAGGGAAGAATAGAAGATGGTGTGAAGAAACCCTGCGTGACGTCTCCTCCAGAATTGCCAGTCGCCATGACCATGGCTCTGCCCCGCCAATGTTGGTTAGCTCGCTTTCTTCGAGAGGGGAGAGGGTGTGCAGGCAGGTTCGTCCTTCCCCACTGGCAGTGTGCTGTCTGGAGTTATGGGCGACCTTCTCCCGCAAGAAAGACGGGAGTGTGTTAGTAACAGTCTTGTAAGGTGTTTCGAGAATATGGTTTATCATGGTGGAATAGTTGGTATGCAGTGTGTCGTATGTGAGGTGTGGGGAAATGAGGGTTGCAATAGTGGTGAGTGTGTGAGTGATTGTAGAAGAGTGAAGGGAAGCGGGGAGGGAGTATTGTGAGTAGTGAGGCTGGAGGTGGTGGAGTTGTAAACAGTGCATGAGAGAGCAGTATTCTTACCTTGACAGCTCTGGTGAGATTATTAAACTTTTTCTGGCATTGCAGCCATGTCCTTGGAGCCAAGGTCCTGGTGTTGACCTCCTAAGTGACATCTTCCTTTTGGCAGTGGAGTTGTTGCTCGGAGGGCTTTCTGCCCCCTGGCGTGAAGAGAATCTTCCCCCCTGCTGTCCACCGCCTGGACCAGGGCCTCTAAGACAGCATCTGAGAACCTTGGTGCCCTCTCAGTGCTTGCTGCAGCCGTTTCTCCATTCACAAGTCATTCCCTGGTGTCTGCAGCCAGAGGTGCTAGCTGCCTTTAAGTGGCGTCAGAGACATCACTATCCAGCCCCCCCCCCAAGCAGATGTGCAGCCAATGAATAGCCACCAGGTAATGGTGGCTGCTCCTTTGAGTTATAACAATGAGCAGGCACATGAATATTTCATGCTGCCTGGGACAACACTAACAGGCATGTGTAGTGTGTGCCCTGGCCCGTGCGCTCATTTTTGGGCGCGATCGAATTTCTGGGCCAATGCCTCCACTTTACACTCAATTGCACTGGGCAATCACAAAATACAGATAACTTTAAACAAAAATTACTTTGGCCCGTTTAGGCCTCAGGAGGAATCTGCTCTACCATAGAAAGGCAGATTAGCTCTGATTGAGGCACCCCTGCTGATGTGCCCTTGCTTGGGCCAGCGAGCCAGCCCGGCTATGCAATAACATCATCCCCGGAATTTGAGGCAGGGTCTCTAGTCTTGGGTGCAGATGGGCAGGAGTTCTACTCCGCTGCACTTATGCCGGCAGAGCTTGACCCCAGGAAATTTCAGGTCATAATCTTTTTCTTTGTATCTCTATCGACTTGTTAGTTTCCCATACCTCCATCTGTCCCATTGCCTTTCCGCAGCTCAACTCTATTACACAGGATCCTGGATCTCTGAGAGACTAAATAGAGCCAGGGAAGGCATGCAATCAAACAAAAACCTTAAGCTTACACCAAATCCTACTTGCGACATCTGGTTGTCACAGGGGGTTCCACGTGGCCTTGCTGCATAACATGTTTTACTGAAATCAATTTCTGATTGTATGTGGCAGAACTCCCCCTCCTTCAGGCACAATTGTAAGCCTGTGCCTAATTTAGTGTGGTGAATACTGATTGAATTATTTCTGCATACTGAGAGGCCAAAAGCCTCCATCAGACAATTTTGTGCACAGCCCTCTCTCTTCTCAAATTGCAAGAATTAGCTTACAGAGTTCTTTCATCTTTGTCATTGGTATCAAAGTATACCAAAGCAAAATCCATTCCTATGCAAATCTGCTGAATGCAAAACCCATTAACTGGAATTTACATGACGTTCCAATCTTCACTTGCTCATCCCTATATTATTTGCAATTGTTTACATGCAGGTCTGTGTAAACAAATCTCACTTGCATGCAAATGAAAAGATTAGGAACAACTAAGCTCGTGTTTAAAATCTGCTTCTATATAAATGAAAAGTGAGGCTAACATCTACTCCTGTTTGTGCCCTTGAAATGAGCTAAGCACTTATGCAATTCGTATGTGCCAGGAGTGAGGTGGGATTCTACGATTTGTGCATTTGCTCCTTCTTTCAAAGACAGACTATGGGGGGAGAAAAAGCTATTCAGCATAGAGCTAAACATACTACACTATATATTCTGTTACATAGAATCATAGAGTGTGACGGCACAGTAACAGGTCTATGGTCCATCAATGAAATTAGTGGACAGTAAATCACAGGCACCTGTAGTTTTCCAAAAAGACCCCTGCTGCGTGGAGGACCCTGCCTGTGACTTGGGGGTCACAGAAAATTTCATCCTGTGTGTAAAGTTAAAAGCATAATAATTTTATTAAACTGTCATTGTAAACCACTTTTCACACACTGAGTGGCCCCATGATCAGTGTGATTTCCCACCTAATGGGGCAGTAATGAACCATAGCAACATAATATAGCAATGCCAGGAATCCGACCTCGTCATTAGGTTCTGTCAGGTACCACAGCACTTCCACCAAATTAATGGGCCAGATTTTGCTATAACAGGCCATCTAACAGTGTCTGTTGTTTGTTAGACTTGCCCCTGCAACCTTCAGCTCAAAAAATATTTGCCCACTAAGTTGCTGAAAGTGCGAGCTGATAACGGGGCAGTGAGGGAAACAGGGCATCTGGGATCTGAGTAAACAGGGCAACCAGCAGGGTATTTCCTTTACCATGAGATTTAAGGATTGGGAAATAAACAGCGGAAGGACTGAGAAGGAGGGTGAATTGAAGGGGGTGAATTCAATGTCAAATCAGGTACAGAAAGAGAATTAAAGAGAGGGAAAGAAAGATTGGATTGAGAGAGAAAAAAGAGACAGAAAGGAAAAGTAAAAAAAAAAAAATTTGATGTATTTAAAAGCTCCTAAAACAATTCATAACCTGAAGGAATGAGACTCCACACTTATAATAGTTAATTTTCGGAGTCAGGGAAGTTGATTGGCCGTCATTAACACTTATCACGTTGTTAAAAGGGTACTTACACTACCAGTTACTAGCCCTAAATATCTGCAATGGGTTTAGTTCATATCTACCGCACAAATACATCAACTTCTCAATGTAATTCGGACATGTGTCCTGGGATAATATGGTTATTATGAATGTTGCTGTATATCTTATACTGGGGAACAGGGAGCTGATTAAAGGGCTGTGCTGCACCTCATGCTTTAATTATCTCTTTGCCCCTCTTCTAGCATAAAAATACCAGAATACTCAGTATAACTATTAGCAATAAGATAAGACAAAAGTAGTAATTGGACAGTAGTTCTCAGTTCAGAACTCTCTTGGTCTGCTGAGTTTGTTCTAAGAATTCACAATTTTAATGTACATTAATGCTGCATTCCTTGCCCAGTCAGAGTTGTTGGAATTCCTCTGTGTGCTGTTTTACCCTTACTGATTAATGCATTTGTGTCAAAATTTATTTCTAACATAATTATTTATTGGTTTATTTTAAATGATTAATGGCTTTATCAAACTAGCTCAACTCAAACATGTTAACCAGTGTTCAAAAATTCATTGAGCAACTTCAATTCCACATTGATTTCTCCATATGCTAACTTTATGTAAATGATTGAATACTGGGCACAAATAATGTATATTGACTCTCCATTTGTATTTTATGTGAATATGAGAACAGCTTTATTCAGTAGTTACTGTACTTTATGGTGCTTCTGACTAAACTGCATGTTTTTCCTCCCTTTTTTTGTCTCTGTTCAGCTTCATTCAACAGAGCAGGAAAAAATGCGTTGGCGAATGGAAAAGGCTCAGCTTGAACAAAGCGTTGAGGAAAACAAAGAGCGTATGGAGAAGCTGGAGAGTTACTGGATGGAAGCCCAAACTCTCTGCCAAGCAGTGGATGAACATCTGAAAGAGACACAGGCTCAGTACCAAGCCTTAGAGAGAAAATACAGCAAAGCAAAGCGCTTGATTAAGGAATACCAGCAGAAGTAAGAAACGCCCCCTCCCGTATGTTCACATTGGGTTCGATTTTCATCTTCACCACCTGGGTGGTGATCTGCTGGAGTGGATTACCTGCCCATTGTAAAATCCGTCTGATTTTCATTCCAGTAAATGGAAAGAAAATCAAGTGGGTTCTTCATTGAGTGGATGGTGATCCGCTCCACCAGATTACTGCCCAGGAGGTGAAGACAAAAATCTAATCCATTAGCTCGCTTATGCATCCAACAGAGAGAGCACTATAGTAATCAAAAGGATGAAATTTGTTCTTAGTGCTTGGGGAGTGCATTAAATGAAAGTAAATATATTCCTTTTTTTTAAGCACACTTACAGGGAAACGCAATTTTACTCTGTGTGCTTTCCATGAGATCACATGCTTTACAACAATTGCTCCAATGAAGATCTAATCTGAACAGACATGCAACAGTACTTCTGAGCTGCTTCTAAGCTGCTAACCACTCAACTAATGAGCTCAAACCCACAAAGGTTGGCTAATGCTGCTTGTGGATTGTGCATCTCTGCAATGCTTTTTGTTCTGATTGGCTCGAGTAAAAGTGGTGTTGGAAAACGTACCCCGCCTTAGCTCGTGCCCAAAATGCCGGCATTCTGCTTTTTACATATAAAACTTTAGCTTATGGTGGTGAAACAGTGATTTACAGGAGCACCCCTTGCTGTCCATTCTCATATGCTTTATTAACAGCTACAAAATACATATGGCACAAGTCGGTAATTTTCAAAACTTAGCGAATGAAATTATTTAACAGGCCTCAATCAAAGTCATGTGTAGGGGTGTAAAATGTTATTCTATCATACTCAGAGAATGATAGTTACATGATTGAAAGCAAAACTGCAATTGTTGGAAATCTTAAATAAAAAAAAGAAAATGATGGAAATACACAGCAGGTGAGTCTTAGGGGTCGGTTTTAGGATGGCTGAGCGGGTGCAGGGGGGGCTTGTAAAATCGGGGAATCCCGGAGCGGGTCCGGAGCCCGGCTCCAACCCGCCCACTTCCGGGTTCCCCAGTGACGCGTTCGGGTGCGCGGCAGCTCCCGCATGCGGGACTCCCACTGGCAATTAAAGCCGGCGAGATGACAATTTAAATATTTACTTACCTAGTTGAGGTCCTTGACAGACCTCATTGACTGGAGATTTTGGCAGGGGTGGAATTTTCAAGTCTTCTCAGCATGTTTCCCGTGCTGTGGAAACACTCCCTGTTGGAGCAGACGTGTTTCAGGCAGCAGCCAGTGGGAGATGCAAAGGTATAATTGACAGGTGGGGGGACAGCCTCATTTATTGCAGCAGGGCACTCTGTCACTTCAGACAAAGTTTTGGCTGCAATACCTTTGTCTTTCCACTGAAAATTATTAATTTATACCCTAAACTCTGCTGTGCAAACACATTTACCTACTTTGCGGACCCCCTCAAACTCACACCGTCAGCATGGGGGGGGGGGGGGCGCCATGGCTGCATTCATCACTTCATCTAAGGATGAGCAACATCACCAGCCTCGCCAGACACGCCGCCCACCTCCGCCACGTGGAGCTCCACAACACAGTGCTGGGCCACAGGCACCTGCACAAAATAGTCGTGCAACAACACATACACCCACTGTAGGGTGACCCAATGGGTGGCATCAAGTGTGGGTGTTCATGGTGAGCCTCATGAAAGGGACTTATTACACAAGCCAGTCAAGAATGGGCAAGACGTGGCAGTAGTGGTGATAGTAACAAGATTTATTGTAAATGGAAAACAAAACAAATATAAATAAAAAAACATGACAAAGCACCAAACACCCTTGTGCATCCCCTTTATGCTCACAAAACCTTTGGCTTAAGCTTCCTACTACTCCTACGTGGTGCTTCCCCTGTGGCTGCAGCAGCCGTGACCGATTAGATGCTTTGGGCCGACGCCCTCCGGGTTTCGGTGCCCATCAGGGCCCCTCCAAAGACTGCTCCACCTGCACCTGTGTAGGGGCAGACTCGACCACCTGGAGTGGAGGCAGCATTGTGGGTACTGGTTGAGAGGGGAGTAACGGGTGAGACGTGGAAGCACTTTGAGTGGCATCCCCACTTCCATGACCCCTTTCGCCTTCATCCCTCTACTGGGCAAGGCCCACATCACTCCTACCACTCTGCTGGACGACAGTTTGGAGGACATGTGTGATGCCTTGTAAGGCCAGCGCTTGTGTATCTGCCTGCCTGTTTAAGACGGCAAAAAGTTGCTCACCCTGAATCCGAACGGCCGTTGTCAGGGCCGCAATGGCCTCATTGTTGAGCCGTGCTTGAAGCTCGATGGAGGCTAGCCTTCCCTCCATCACAGACATTCCCCTGCTGCCCCTCGATCATTCTCCTTTTGATGGATGGCCCCCAGGGTTCAGCATCTGTGCATAGCCTGGAGAAGAATGCTCCCACCGACGCGGACTCTCCACAGCTGCCCTTGCCATCAGTGTCTGCTCGTGCTCACTTGCGTGTGGTGACTCACCATGTGCAACCCCAATTAAGTGATGATGGGAACCCACCGAGGTGCGTGTATCTGTGCTGGTGGATGGCTCGCTCAGATGTGACGGTGCCCACTTAGAGGTCGGCAGGTCCTCTGAGGAATCGCCCTCCGCTGTCACGGCAGTCGCTCAAGGCCCTGTAAGAGAACAGAAGGCAATATTAAGCATGATGACAGATGTTGAGGTGCTGAAGATGGCAGGGCGTATTAACATCATTTGCTATTGTGAGTGCTGAATGTTAAAGTTCTGTCACCAGCCGTTTGTCGGGTGCCAGTCTCGGCGTCCCCCACGGACAGGCACTCAAGGGTGCGGCTCAGTTCGAGAGCCTCCTGCTCCGCGTCCGTGAGGACCACCAGATGTTGTGGCCCCCCTTCCGGTCTTCGCCCTCTCCTGTGCATTCTGGGCTCTCTACTCCTATAAGGAGAGAAAGTAGAGAGGCGTGAGTGAATGATGGTGACGTGGCCAACCGCTGAATGCATTGGTTTGGGTGAGGGTGACCGTGAAAGAGATGCATCAGAGGGTGAGTACGAGACAGAGCCATGAGATTGTATGCGGATTGGGTTGAGTGGTAGTGGTGGGATGAGTACTGGGGAGATGAGTAAGTGCAGGTAAGTTGAGGATGAGGTTTGAGTGGGTGTGAGGAAAGACGTGATAGGGTAGTGTTGGCAGTGCAGAAGGAGTTGTGGGGTGGGGGCGGTGATGTGGAAGACGGAGTGTAGGAGAATGAGTAAGTGTACTCTGGCTGACCTCGTTGGGTCATTGAAATGCTTCCTGCACTGTATCCACGTGCGCGAGATGTTGCTGCTGCTGCTGACCTCCTCTGCCACCTCGAGCCAGGCCTTCTTGGTGGCAGAGGGAGGACACTTCCTCCCATCGGCCGGATAGAGGATGTCCCTCCTTCTCCTCACCCCATCCAGTAAGACCTGGAGTGAGGCATCACTAAACCTGGGAGCAGCCTTTCCCCTGGGCTGCTCCATGATGCTGTTTTGGTTCTTGGCTCCAGGAGCAGCATTGGAGGACTGCCCCTTTAAATAAGGCTCCTTCAGCTGACTGCCTGTGATGCGGGTGTGCAGTCCGCCCAGTGCGCAGGTTTCCTGGAAGCCAAGGTAAGTGGCATCAATTTACTTGCAGTCGCTTGGGGAACCCACTGATTTTACTGGGCGGGTTACCCACGCACCAAGTCGACCCCCGCTGCCAACCTGCCTCCCTGGTAATATCGGGGCGTTAATGTCTAAAGAGAAAAGATCAATTCTAATGAAGGCTGAGCAATTGAGGGTGCAGGGACCATGTTTTTGATCAAAAGCTCATTGACACCTCAGCTTTGCTAAAAATGTAGGGCTCGATTTTAGGGTCGGGTTTCCAGCGGGGGGGCCCCTAAAATCCCGATATGAGGTCACGTGACCGGGTCGCGCCGCGATCCCGACCACTTCCGGGTTCCCCGATGACATGCGGGGCTGCATGCGTGGCCCCCGCTGGTGGGAATCCCGCAGGCAATTAAAGCCAGCGGGGTTCCACTTGAGAGTACTTACCTTGCTTGTTGAGGTCAGTTAATGAGCTGAATCAGCTGTCAAAAGAGGAAGTGTGGGATTTTACCTGCATCGCAGACTGTTTCACACACTGGGGGAAACAGTCTCTCTCCAACCAGGCGTGTTGCAGCCAGCAGCCTGTGGCAGCTGCCAAGGTGCACTCCACGGGGGAGAGCCCTCACCCACGCAGGAGGCCACCGCGTCACATAGGGCAACCCCTGCCCCCCACCACCCCCCGCCAAGCCAGAGGACAGACCGACACGAAACCGCAGCCCCAGTCCGAGGAACCACCCACCTACCCTGCACAACCCCTCAGACCAACACCTGCCAGATGGGTGGTGCGTGGACACCCTCGGAGGACGAACAGCATGACCAGCCCCAGCAGCCTCGCAGTCCACGCGGTCCGCCGCAGAGACGTGGAGCCCCCCAACACGGTGTTGTTGCACGCCCACCTGCACAGCAGGACGGAGGGCTACCGCAGAGAGAGACGCATCGCAGAGGGCACTACCCTCGCCACATGGTCCACAGACCGAGGCGAAGCTCCCGGACCTCTCCGAGCAGCAGTGCACACGGAGGCGCAGATTCGCTCGACATGTAGTCGTGGAGATCTGCAGGCTCTTTCATGCCGAGCTGCTCCTGGCTGGCCCCAGCACCAAGTGCTTACCTGTCGCTGCCAAAGTCACCACTGCCCTCCACAACTTCTCCTCCGCATCCTTCCAGGGTGCAGCCGGCTACACCGCCGATGTCTCTCAGTGGTCTGCGCGGAAGAGCCCTGCAAATACACCTGCACCTACTCTGCAGTAACACGATGGGTGGCATCAGTGGTGGGTCCTCATAGTGATACCCAGGAGCGGGCATTATTGGACACAACAGACAGGATTCGCGGAGACATGGCAGTGGTGGTGCCAATATAATGTGTGCTGTTTGTTGCTCTGAAATTCAATATAGGTAACACCCATGGCAAACCCTCGGACACCCTTGTGCACCCCCTTCATGCTCACGAAACATTTGCCTTACGCTGCCTACTGCACATATGTGATGCATGCCCTGTGGCTGCAGCACAGGTGGTGGCAGGTTGAGTGAGGCTGGCTGTGAGGGAGATGCACAAGAGGGTGAGTATGGGATAGAGCCATGAGATTGTATGAGGATTGGGTCGCGTGTTAGTGGCAGGATGAGTACTGGCGAGGTGAGTAGGTTGAGGTAAGATGAGGATGGGGTTTGAGTGGGTATGAGGGGTGATGTGACAGAGTAGTGTTGGCGGTGCCAAAGGAGATGTGTGGTTGGGGCAGTGTTGTGGCAGATGGAGTGTAGGGGAAAGACTTCGTGTTCTCACTGTGGCTGACCTACTGAGGTCATTGCAGCGCCTCCTGCACTGTATGAAGGTGGGCGATATGTTGGTTGTGCAGGTGACTCCCTCTGCCACCTCGAGCCAGGCCTTCTTGGTGGCAGAGGCTGGCCGCTTCCTCCCGCCCGCCGGGTGGAAGATCTCTGTCTTCGCCCTCCTCCTCACCCCATCTGATGATACCTGGGGTGAGGCATCATTAAACTGGGAGCAGCCTTCCCCCTGGGCTGCTCCATGCTGAAATTTGTTCCATTGGTTGCAGCATCTGTCAGTGGAGGACTGCCCCTTTAACTAGAGAGCCTCCAGCTGACAGATCGTACTGCGCATGCGCAGCCCGTCCGACGCGCAGACCAGCAGCGCGGACCCCGGAGGAGCAGGTAATTGATTCCTATTAGTGTGTTGCCTGCTACGATCGCGCGGGCAACCCACTAATTTCACCGAGCGTGTTGACCACGCTCCCGAAACCCAACCCGCCGGAAACCCGCAGGCCTGGTAAAATCGAGCCCGTACTGTTTGGCATTAATCCCCTTTTATGAACACTTACAAATGTATTGAATCCACATACTATGGGAATACAATTTAGCGTGCTAGGTTCTTGGGAAATCAGATGCTGAGCAGACTCATGAAAGTACTGTGACAACATAGCAGATAGGTAGTGCCGCGCATGAGCATAGAGCTATTGGGGTTATAAGCAGACAAATGCTTAACACATTCCTCTGTCCACTATTTTAGCAGAGGTGCTAATTTGTTAAATGCATTGTGTTAATCTGCTAATGTTGCCAAGAGTAATTTCTAGGTTATGATCTTCGACACCTCTGCCAAATAAAGCCCCAGGACCCGCGCTGTCGCTTTAGTTTATCCCCAGCTAAAGCTCTTTGCTCCTTACGTTGCACTTCTTGTTGCCGGACCAGCTGCTGAGTGGATGCACCAGCTTGCTGCTCCTGCCAGGAATTTCAGAGCTACTTTTCAGAGCTCTTTAGATTTTGTAGTAGCACCAGCAACCAATCTTTGGTTCCAAGACTGCAGTATAGGGGGAGAATTTTCTTTTTACCCTATATATATCAAATTCATTTCTGATTTTACTGCATATAGTGCACAGAGGAAATCTTCCCCTACAGGCAGCAAATAAAGCAAGCACAAACAAATGGTGAATTAGCATACAAGGGGCTGAGACACAAATTGGGTTTTATTCTGAGTATGGAGAGCTTGTCCCGACTGGCTATGCTCATATGGTACGCCCTTTGGCACCGACCCATGCAGTAACTTCACTTGCATCGAAACAAGTGAAGTGCCATCATAGTTAGCTAGGGTAGCATGTTTGCACCGACATCTACCAAAGGGTTTAAATATTGTGCAAAATGTAATTGTCCATTTACAATTGCTGACACACTGATCATTGCATAAAATGCTACCTAAATAAGATACCTTAGCTTGCCAAATTTGCTTCAGGTTTGCAAAACATACCCACAGGGAA
This sequence comes from Heptranchias perlo, assembly GCF_035084215.1. Taxonomy (NCBI): domain Eukaryota; kingdom Metazoa; phylum Chordata; class Chondrichthyes; order Hexanchiformes; family Hexanchidae; genus Heptranchias; species Heptranchias perlo. Next base: position 16,866,300 of record NC_090354.1, read on the forward strand.
CAGATATGCCATGTTTTTGACATTACTCAGAAGAAGACAGACCAAAATAAATCTAAAGAATCCATTAGTCGGGTGACCCTGAATACACATCAGCAGCAATCAATGGCAGACACTCTGAATCATCTCACAGTTCACTCTTATTATTGCAACTGGATTTTTGGAAGTGGGTCGTTCCAGAGGTGGACTTGTTCACCTCTCCCGACAGCCATCCATTCCAGTGTTTCTCCTCGAGGGAGAGGCTATGTTAGTGTGGAACACAAGGCTTTCTGTATCTGTTTCATCCGATCCAATGAGACGTTCAGAAGATAAATTCAACGGGAACAAAGTTAAACTGATGATGACCCTTTATTGGCCCAATACATTGTGGCTGTCAGGCATCATGGCGACGAGTAGAGGCAGGATCCCATTGCATTGTGGGAGGGAAGCCCTTCCACAGTTTGGGGGATGGGAGGGGGGAATATTGGAACCAAACGTGTATACATAGACAATGATTGTTATATGAGGATCTCCGGTCCCCAATGTCAGGCACCTTCTTTAGTTCACACAGAACATTCACTAATGGAACTAATATACCAAATACTGTAAATACTTTTTTTTAGTGGTGTTCTACTAAGTCATTTAGTTCTATCTCATATGATGTCCCACATATTCCAAAGTCATTCCAGGATCTGTTCAATATTAGTTTAAAACCCAGCTCTATTCGGGTTTGTGTTGTGTCTATTTCAGATTGTCATGTACGCTAGATATTCTCTCTGGTTAAGTAGACCCTGCAACTCCTACGATCAGGAGTTTACTTTTACTGCCCAATATCTAGTCATAAAGATAGCATGATCCATCATAACAATGAAAACCCTTATTATGCAAACTAGTTAATATAATCTCACACATGCCCTCACATTCATTTCTCCTATACAATGGAAGGCAGACTGATAAACACTGCAGTGAGGAGAGGCCAGTTGTAAACTGATAAACTGGATTATTTTATTAGTAATATATGAATGAACAGACTGTAGCTTTCAGTGAAATTAAATTTAATCATCTTTGGTCCCTGCCACAAACTTAGTACCCTGGCCATCGATTCTGTCCCCTTCTCCGGATACTGTCTCAGGCAGAACCAGGCTGACCACAGCCTCAGTACCCGATTTGACCCCGAGCTGAGCTTGTGAGCCCATATCCTCTCTATTACAAAGACTGCTTATTTCCACCTCCATCACATTGCCTGCCTCTCCCTTACTTCAGTCCATCTGCTGCTGAAACCTTCATCTATGCCTTTGTCACTTTCAGACTCGACCATTCCAATGCTTTCCTGGCCGGCCCCAATCCAGCACCCTCCATAAATGTCAGTTCAACCAAATCTCTGCTGCCCATATCCTATCTCGCACTAAGTCCCACTCACCCATTAACCGTGTCCTCGCTGACATACATTGGCTCCCATACAATTCATAAATTTAAATATCATCCCTTCATGGCCTCCCTCGTCCCTACCTCTGTAACCTCCTCCAGCCATACAACCTCTCCCCCCACAAACCTTCTGTTCCTCTGACTCTGATCTCTTGTGTATCCTAACCCCCCCCCCCCCTCTTTCACCCCAACATTGTGCCTTCAGCCACGTAAGTCCCAAGCTCTGGAATTCCCTCCCTAAGCCCGTAGCCTCTCCACCTCCCTCCCCTCCTTTAAGGCCCTGTTTAAAATCCACCTATTTAACCAAACTTTTTGCCATCATTGCTAAAATCGGTGTCCTTTTTTTTTGTTTAACCTTCGTGGCGCAGCCTGAGATCCCACCGCAGCCACAATTTCTAGCACTGCTTATTTTTTTGTGCAGGAAAATGGCGTTGAGGAAGAAGATCAGCCATGATCTTGTTGAATGGCGGAGCAGGCTCAAGGGGCCGGATGGCCCACTCCTGCTCCTATTTCTTATGTTCTTATGAGATGTTTTTCTACGTTAAAACCACTCTATAAATGGGAACTTGTGTTGTTTTAATCCCTATCGCTCCTTATAACATCAAAAATAACACATTGCGCACTCTTAGCCCGTGATACAGGCCTAACTTCACTTTTACAAGTCAGTAGTCGTGGAACTGACTGGCTGTAAGCTTAATAAGAAGAGAGTTCTCTGCCTCCCTTACTGTCTTCACATCAAATTTCTGCAGACTGAGTCATGACCAGCTAGACAAGAAACCAAACACTTGAGCTCTCCATAGCGCTCCATGCCTGGGGATTGACCAGTTGAGCTGTCAATCAAGCCAGCTACTCCCCACTAGGCTCAAATGAACTAAGGCGTTCCAACATGTTAGCTGTTAATGCCATTAGAATGTCTTAACAAACACCATTGTTTCAAACTGATATGGTACTGAAGAAAGACCATCCTGGACAGGTATTTCATTTGGATTTAATTTGCATTCCCAGAAGCAGACCGTATTGTGTGGATTTAATCCTTTGTGAGCTGCATTTAATTTAATAGCATAGTTTTAATATAAATTAATCCGAAATCCCTCATATGCCAAATGGTCAAAAATTCCAAAATGTGAAAAGTGACCTATTTGCATTTCGATCATTAGGGATCATTTGTTTAGTGCAAACTATTTGGTAATTGGACACAAGATTCTCACTGGTTCCCATTTGGGATCTTTGCTTAGTTGCTCACAAGCTAAAATACCATCACTTGATCCTCTGAATAAGTGAGTTTAAGGGCTCGATGTTAGCAGGGCTGCGGGTTTGCGGTGGGGGGGGCTATTGGGCGCTTGGGTAACGCGCCCGGTGAAATTAGTCAACCACCCGCGTGATCGCAGCCCAATTGGATCCACTTACCTTGTCTTCCGGGTTCCCCACTGCTGATCTGCGCGTCAGGCGGACTGCGCATGCGCAGTAAGATCTGTCAGCTGGAGGAGCTCTATTTAAAGGGGCAGTCCTCCACTGACAGACGCTGCAACAAATAGAAAAAATTACAGCATGGAGCAGCCCAGGGGGAAGGCTGCTCCCAGTTTAATGATGCCTCACTCCAGGTATCAATAGATGGGGGGAGGAGGAGGGGGAGGACAGAGATCTTCCCCCCCCCGGCGGGCGGGAGGAAGCGGCCTGCTTCTGCCACCAGGAAGGCCTGGCTCGAGGTGGCAGAGGAGGTCACCTGCACCACCAACATATCGCCCACCTGCATACAGTGCAGGAGGCACTCCAATGACCTCAGTAGGTCGGCCAAAGTGAGTACAATTACTCATTCCCCTACACTCCATCTGCGACATCACCGCCCCCACCCCACACCTCCTTCTGCACTGCCAACACTACTCTGTCATATCACTCCTCACACCCACTCAAACCTCATCCTCATCTTACCTGCACTTACTCACCTCGCCAGTACTCATCCCGCCACTACCACTCACCCAATCCTCATACAATCTCATGGCTCTATCTCATACTCACCCTCTCGTGCATCTCTTTCACGGTCAGCCTCACTCAATCTGCCACTACCTGTGCTGCAGCCACAGGGCATGCATCACATATGTGCAGTAGGCAGCGTAAGGCAAACGTGTCGTGAGCATGAAGGGGATGCACAAGGGTGTTTGCCATGTCTTTGCGAATCTTGTCTGGTTTGTGCAATAATGCCCTTTCCTGAGGATCACTATGAAGACCCACAACTGATGCCACCCATTGTGTCACTGCAGAGTGGGTGTAGGTGTATTTGCAGGGCTCTTTTGTACAGACGACTGAGAGACGTCGGCGATGTCCCCGGTGGCACCCTGGAAGGATGCGGAAGAGAAGTTGTTGAGGGCAGTGGTGACTTTGACAGCGACAGGTAAGAAGATGGTGCTCGGGCCAGCCAGGAGCAGCTCGACATGAAGGAGGCTGCAGATGTCCACGACTACATGTCGAGTGACTCTGAGCCTCCGTGTGCACTGCTGCTCAGAGAGATCCAGGAAGCTGAGCCTCGGTCTGTGGACCCTGTGGCGAGGGTAGTGCCTTCTGCGACGCATCTCTCTCTGCGGTAGCCCTCCCTCCTGCTGTACAGGTGGATGTGTCACAGCACTGTGTTGTGGAGCTCCACGTGTCAGAGGTGGACGGTGTGGATGGTGAGGTTGGTGATGCTGTACGCCCTCTGAGGAGGTCATGACTGCAGCTACGGCGGCCCCCATCCGCAAGATGTACATCTGAGGGGGTCCGCAAGGTAGGTACATGTCTCTGGACCCCGGGGTAAGAGTGCAAGTTGGTGACTTTGATTGTCAGGAGGAGGGTGGTGGAGGCCAAACTTTGTCCCAAGTGACAGAGTGGCCTCCTCCAATGAGTGAGGGTCTCCGCCCCCCCCCCCCCCACCTGTCAAATGGACCTTTGCAGCTGCCACAGGCTGACAGCTGCAACACGTCCATTTCAACTGGGAGTGTTTCCCCCAGTACGGGAAACAGTCCCAGTTTTCTATAAAATCCCACCCCTCCTCACATAATCCCTTAATCAGGTCAGTTAATGACCTGAACAAGCAAGATAAATACTTTCAAGTGGCATCCCGGTGGCTTTAATTGCCTGTGGGATTCCCACCAGCGGGGGCTGCGCGCGCACGCCGTCGCGTCAGTGGGGAACCCGGAAGTGGGCGGGTTGGAGCCGGGCTCCGGTCCCGCTCCGGGATTCTCCGATTTTCAGAGCCCCCCCTGCCAGGAACGCACCCGATAGCAGGTGCTAAAATGATGCCCTAAGTTTCTTACATGGTAACCTGTGCTATTATTTATATTAGTTTCAGTGAACTGCAAATTCTTATTGTAAATCAGTCATAATTGATTTAACCTTCAGGCTGGGTGGTCCTTAGGAATCACCTTTAGGTTTTACCTAATGTCATTCCCCAGTTTTATTTGAGGCCGGCAATTGTTGTCCCGTTGTTTTATTTGTCATCACACAAGTCAGTAGTGGAATGATGATTTCACTATGTAGATGCTTGCAGAATCCTAAGGTATAATGTCTCCCACAAAGAGCAATCTAGACAAACCCAAGGGAAGCCAATGGCTCAGCAGTGGATAAGCAAGTGGATGGTTGAGTCCATCTCAGTGTTATGGTCCTACAGGAAAGGAACCCAGCTAGTATAAGCGTCATTCCACCTGATCAATCCTGCTTCCCAGGCATGTTTCAATTAGGTTCTAATTGGTAATTTTGTCAAAGCCAATCGGGTATGCCGTCTTCATTCTTTCCCATGTTGTTAGATGGGGGTCCAGTTCAAATGTGATCCTGTCTAATATTGTGTGCACTGACAGGATTTAGCTACATTAAAACAGTGTAATCCCTACATTACAACAGTGACTACACTTCAAACGTAAAGCGCTTTGGGAAGTCCTGAGCTTGTGAAAGGCATAATATAAGTGCAAGTCTTTTTTTCTTTTTTAGCTGTAATACATTAACTGTCAGTAAAATCTCTGAAAATTCTTGGAACAGGTACAAATGAACACCAAAGTTAAATCTGCAGCACCCTTTGTTGGGTTCAATCTGTTTGTTGATTTTAGGCTAGTTTCAGACTTCAGTATTACTAAAAACCTGCCAGTCTCTAATCCCTGTATATGTGCATGGAATTTGCTACAGGACCTTTACCGAATAAGTAATTGCATACAACTTACAGCAAATATTCTAACTCAGGCAATTATTTGAGCTTGTGCAATAATGGGCATTTATTATGGCATTTCTGTTGAAGAATATTAAAAGGAATATCATATGGACAGATACTAGGAAAAGACTTTTAATTGGCGAAGTTTGCATACAAACATTTAATGCACTCAAACTACGTTCCTGTGTGCACTATTTTTATGTAGGCATTAAATAGATTAACACCTACACAACAGTAGAACACACTGGAATGTAATATGAGCACATTAAAAGTTTGTATGTGAACTTTGCCAATCGGGATAAAAGAAACTCATACTTTGTCTGGGAATCTCAAGTTGGAGTTTTTAATTTCTGTTTCATGGCTTTTTAAACTTTCTTTTAGGGAAATAGAATTTCTGAAAAAAGAAACAGCTCAAAGGAGAACATTAGAAGAAACTGAAAATTCACATAAGGAAGACATTGAGAAACTTCAGAGCAAGGTATGGCTACAGACTGAGCATGTTCTAAACTTCTGCAGAATATTACTAGTGACATTTGTAACAGATCTAATTAAACAAGTCTCATTATGAATGCATCATTTGTATACCTTAAATAATATTGTCTGCCTCAATATTGTATACCTCAAATAATCCTTTTAGGAAGTTCTAATTAATTTTAAAATACATTCACTCTTTGGGGTAGAAATTCATCCTGGGCAGTAGATGCATAACAGGTGTTATCACATAGGCCACCTATTATACGCCCCGCTTGATATTCAGTTCTAGGGCACAGCATGTCAGGGCTCTAAGATGCACAATCCATCGTACGTGTTTTGAAACTAATTAAAGAAAGGATACTGATGGTGAAGCTGACTCTTAACCTATAAAGGGAATGCATGGTTTTGGGAAAGCATGTCCACTGGAGGGCACTCTTACCTATGAGATACAATTACTGTTCACGCAGCTGTATGCTTCTTTTTGGATCTTACATATTCCATTCATCTGCTTTGCTACAGTAGCGTCTTTTAATTACAATTCAAAAGTACTTCCCTAGACACCTAGAAAGCACAGACCATATGGTTGTAAATGATAAACAGATGATGCAAACAAATAAAATGAGTTGTCTGACAATGTGCAAACTGTTCACTGGTGTAATGCTGCAAACCCACTCTCAGCTGAACAATACTTTATGTTTGGGTAACTTCTGAAGATTATCCCTTTCAGAACTGAAAGACACTTATTCAGCATTCAAGATACACGCACACCTGTGTATGTCACCGTACACATTTAATACTGGCAACTTCAGCAAAAGCAGTATACAGAACCATAAACATTTAACTTCTAACACCCTGAAATGGTTCAGCGCTGTTCAAATTCTGAAACAGAAAGTTTTCTACTTCCAAAATAATATGAGTCAAAATATACATACAGTATAGATAAGTTCTGCAAGGCTGTGCTCCCAGCACGGGTTCTGGCACTTTCTACACCAATTTTCTTTATAATATGTACATTAATAATTTTCCAAAACAGTGAATTAAATGCTCAACAATAGAAAACTTGTACAGATTTTGAAACTTCAAAGGTCATTTGGATCTCGGGAGTGTTACAGTGTTTGTGTCACCATTCAGTGATTGCTATATATATATATATACACACATAAACTATCTAGCAGACAGAACCTTCCCCTTTTGACAAAGAGAAAGGAAATTGTGCTCCAGGGATTTGCACAGATGAAAGGATATTAATCTAGAATTTACTGCTGGTAATATTAGCGGATGGGCAGTTAATACATTTGTGTGACATTCCTTTGCTATTTTGGCGGAAGGATTGAACCATTTAAAATAAATGGTTTAACAGCTGCATTAAACTAGCGGAGGAATGTCATGTGAATGTTCTAAGCATTCATCCACTAATATTGGCAACATTAATTTCTAGGCTATGAATTATTAGAAAGACACAAACACACCAAGGTTGTATTTTCCTCTTCACTAATTTCAGCAAAATGTTGATATGAGTAAACAGCGATGCAAATACAAGTTCTAGGATGGGCAACGGGCTTCAGCTAAACCAGCCTAGTACCTTTGTCCTGCTCTTCTAGCCGTAGTGTTGATATAACTGGATCAGCCACTCGTTATACACCCCAACCAATTTTTCTTTTCCATTATTGGAAACATATTAGAACTGGGGAAGGGGTAGAGTGAAAATTTACTGGAATAACACCAGGAGTGAAAGTTTATAGTTATGAAGAAAAACTGGAACAGAGAAGGTTAAGCAGGGATCTAATAGAGATTTCAAAATTATGAAAGGTTTTTACAGGGTAAACAGTGAAAGATTGGTTCCACTAGTTGGCAAAGCAGCAACAAAGTGGCATAGGGCCTGGAAAGCTGCAGGGTGCCTCTCTCGGGATAAATTCTGTGTAACGTTACTGTGTTATTGTGTTAAATAAACAAGGAAACACGCTGTCCATTCCAGGGGACCAACGGTGCTTTCCCATAATTAGTGTTTTTTTAAGTTTCAAATTACAAAACATGCAAAATCAAACCTATTTTATATTTGTGGAGAAGGGGTCGTTTCTGAGGCTCCAGCATTACTGCAGAGCATCACTAGATCCAAGTACAGATTCAGGATGGGACTATAATATTACAGCTCTGATTCTCCAACCCATACTTGTCATTAGCAAGGTTACATACATACTGTATGTTGTATATTTAAATACCGTTTTGTCAATATCCATCCAGCACTGGAACCTCACAAAATTACTCCTCGAATCTCTGTGCAAAAGGCTCAGTGCTACTCTCTGTGATTGCTTTTATTATTACTACTAATTTTTAATGCCAGAGGTACAGATCCAATCCCTCCCGCAGCTGCTGAGTTACAAGCCCTTTGCAGCTATTCAATTTTTGAAAAAGGTTACAGTTGAAGAAAATTGATTGTGCAACAGAATAAACCAATATTGGATCTTTTGTTAGGGGACAATGAATACAGTTTCAAAAAAATATGGGTTTCAATTCCCAGGAACTGAGAGGGACATACTGCAAGGGAAAATATCTACCATCCATATAATTCCAGATCACAGCGTTCATCCATTGTCTGCAGTATTATATATACAGTACTTCCCCAGAGTACATTCGGAGAAAAAGATTTACAATGAGATATCTACCTGAGCCATTTACCTCAGTGGCACGAGATAATATAAATCCGAGCGATTAGGATATGCAAAAATTATAAAATATTTGAACAAGTAAATTTTATATACGCTTCTTCATAAATATATATTGACATAAAGATGTTTAAATATGTACGCCTGGAATTTCGGTGGGGGTCCTCCCAATTGTCCACCATTTGGTTAGTAAGTTTGCAGATGACACCAAGATTGGTGGCATTGTGGACAGTGAAGAAGGTTATCTAGGATTGCAACGGGATCTTGATAAATTGGGCCAGTGGGCCGATGAATGGCAGATGGAGTTTAATTTAGATAAATGTGAGGTGATGCATTTTGGTAGATCGAATCGGGCCAGGACCTACTCCGTTAATGGTAGGGCGTTGGGGAGAGTTATAGAACAAAGAGATCTAGGAGTACAGGTTCATAGCTCCTTGAAAGTGGAGTCACAGGTGGATAGGGTGGTGAAGAAGGCATTCAGCATGCTTGGTTTCATTGGTCAGAACATTGAATACAGGAGTTGGGATATCTTGTTGAAGTTGTACAGGACATTAGTAAGGCCACACTTGGAATACTGTGTACAGTTCTGGTCACCCTATTATAGAAAGGATATTATTAAACTAGAAAGAGTGCAGAAAAGATTTACTAGGATGCTACCGGGACTTGATGGTTTGACTTATAGGGAGAGGTTGGATAGACTGAGACTTTTTTCCCTGGAGAGTAGGAGGTTAAGGGGTGATCTTATAGAAGGTAGGGGAGTCCATAACGAGGGGGCATAGATTTAAGGTGAGAGGGGCAATTTTTTCACTCAAAGGGTGGTGAGTGTCTGGAACGAGCTGCCAGAGGCAGTAGTGGAGGCGGGTACAATTTTGTCTTTTGGACAGTTACATGGGTAAGATGGGTATAGAGGGATATGGGCCAAGTGCAGGCAATTGGGACTAGCTTAGTGGTATAAACTGGGCGACATGGACATGTTGGGCCGAAGGGCCTGTTTCCGTGTTGTAAACTTCTATGATTCTATAATTTCGGTGGAAGATCTGCAGAAACTCCAGAGAAACAGCTGTTTAATCTATTTCACTGGGTTTTCCACTGAAGTTAGGACAGACAACCAGGAAAACTCTCACAAGATATAAATGTCAGCTTGTAATAAATTTATTTCTGTGGGAGTTCAGATTCCTTTCCTAAATAGGCAATGTATAACCAGAACCAGCTGTCATTAGATTTTTTAAAAAGTGATCACAGTTCTAATCTGAGGAAAAACTTACGTTAAAACTAATTAAAGTTATTTAATTAATCATTTAACATTTTCAATTGTTATTTAATTTAACTTGCAAACTTTCGCTGATACAGATTTTATTTTCTGTTATTTTTCAGTTGGGGGATGGTGTTTTCTGTTCCTTTTTATTCTATACAAAGGCTAATTGGAATGGTTGCTTGTAAACTGGGATTTGACCAGTTATACAAATTGGCATGAAAATCCGCAACTGGTCTGTCGGAATTGCTAGAAACTGGGCCGGGACCCGATTCTGGCATTACACTAATGTTCCCTGTATGGCCTTGTAGAGGTGGAGCCTCTCCTCACCCCTATGAGGCTATCAAATTAAAGGGTTGGACAAGGAGTTCCCACACTATGGCCCTCAGTCTGGTCCTGGCGTATGGTCTGTGCAGGTACGCCTGGTCTCACCAGGCATACCTCGCCAACAGGGGCAGTGGGACTTTCCAGCCGTTTCGGTGTGGAGATGCCCAGATGTGACCTCAATCCACCAGAGCCCTGCTATTTGTCGCCTCTCGCTACAAATTTCGGGCGGGGTCATGGTAGAGGTTGCAGGCAGGAGCATCCTGACACTTGTGCCAGGATGCGACCCCTCCCCATGCCCTGCAGATTTTCAGGACTAATGTATTTGTGAGGTGTATAACACCCCTCCCCCTTTGATACACAAAGATACCAGCACTTCACCTAAAGTCAATAATTTAAGCCTTTTGACAAACTTGGAATTATCTGAATAATTTGGGGTGATTACAATCTATATTTACTATTTTATTTGTCTCTCACATGGGCTTTCAACAGAGACAGAGCTGACAATGCACATGCAGGGTCTCATGGTAAAATGGGGGTTTTCAAAATCACGATTCAGCCATCACACAAAAATTGCATAATCTACTGCATTAACTATCTTTCCAACATTTTAGCTGCTTGAGAAGTGGTGAAGGATCCTTATTACAGGTGCTCTTTTTATATTCACTCCCGCCCAGAAAACACATCCTCATTTCAAAACCATGCAATCCCACAATTTTGTCAGCAGATCAAAAATAACTATGAGAAAAGGGGCATTCAACTTGTTTTTCAATGAAGAAAGCAAAATATGGCATTAAGGGATATTATGTGCAGTACCATGTAAATTTATTTTCTTTCTTCAAATATGAACATACTGAGTCAGTGTTTTGTTTATACGGTGACGCAGTGCAGAGGTTACAGCTCAGACAGAGATATTAATTGTATGTTCCTGTCTCCTGGTCATCTTTTGAGTCGGGACTTGGGGAGGATCTAGCAGCTGCTGTGGATCATCACCGTACTTTCTCTGCCACAGAATATTATATGTTCCAATGGGACATATGCCTGATATATGTTTAATCCTTTTATAGTGTTCTCCCATTTCTGCATCATGTCCACTGTGAGGGTCTTGAATATTTTTCATCTGGTATGATATAGCCTTTGTTTCCAAACACCAGAAATCCCTTGGTCCTGGGAAAATATGTCTAGTCCCTTTTGTGCCTACTGGCACAATACCTTACCCATCTTCTTTGGTACATGTTCCTCATGATCATCTAGTGCTTATCTGGCACCATGCTCTGTGATTAGCATTACATTGTATCAGTGCCTACCTGGTACCTACCTTCGGTGCCCGCCTTTTCTGAACTGACAACTAATTAGTTTTCCCCTTTCCTCTTTGAGTTAGGCTTTGACTCCCTTGCACATAAATGAATTTGAATTGTCCAGCTTAATAATATAATTAACTATTACTTCAGTCCTGATAAGACTTGGAATTCAACCCACTGAATTAATTTCTCAGAGCCTTTCAATTTCTGTTGATTCAGTTGATTCCCTCAGGCTTGGCCCCTAAGTAAGGTGTTTACTATCGGCACATTATCTTTCAGACATACCCTTCAGTAATTCAGACCATTTAATCACAACCTTTGCATGTTGTAATATGTGTCTGAATGGTAAAAGATCAGCTCAGCCAAGTTAAAAATTTGAGATGTAAATGAAATTTCTGATTTATTTATTCTGTTTATATACCAATTCTAAATGGAAATAAAATATAGCACTTCTTAAGGGATTTATCCTCTTACGGGGTTCGACACCATGAGAGAGGCAGGTAGCGAGTCAGTACAGCTCTGACCATATCAATGTACACCTCAGTAATCACAGGCCTACATCTTGGTGGTGACCAGCACATTCCAATCTGCTAAAAGATAGGTCATTTTTCTGCCAGCTACTAGGAAGTTGAAATACAGCAATAGCCACAAGTAAAATCTGCTTAGACAAGTATGTGAATGGATACAAGCTGGTTGGTTGCAAATGGGCTGATTCAGGCAACGTGTACAATTGGAACAATTCTTATTGTTCTTATGCAGTTCATTGGAAAGAAAACTTACTTCATAACTAAAATTACAGTTGTTGGATTAACATCACAATGTTATTTGTTTCTTTTATCCCTGGGAAATAATTTCATTTCTGATTTCATTTCCAGGTACAAAAAATAATCAAAAAGGCTAATGGAATGTTAGCCTTTTTCTCAAGGGACCCGGAATACAAAGGGGTGGAATTTATGCTAGTGTTGTATAAAGCTTTGTTTAGACGAAATTTAGAGTACTGTGTTCCGTTCTGGGCACCGCATCTCAGGAAGGATATGTTGGCGTTGGAGGGGGTGCTTCCCAGGCTAACCAGAATGAAGCTAAAAGGGTTAAATTATGAGGACAGGTTGCATAGATTAGGCTTGTATTCCCTTGAGTACAGAAGATTTAGGGGGTGACCCAATTGAGGTGTTTAAATGATTGAAGGATTTCATAGAGTCGATAGAGAGAAACTATTTCCAGAACAAGGGGGCATATCCTTAAAATTAGAGCTGGGCCATTCAGGGATGAAGTCAGGAAGCACTCCTTCACACAAAGGGTAATGGAAATCTGGTAAGGGTATTAATGGAACCAAGGTGGGCAAATTGAGTTAAGATACGGATCAACCATGATCTAATTGAATGGTGGAACAGGCTTGAGGGGCTGAATGGCCTACCTATGTTCTTATTTCTGTCAACAAGTGAAAAACAAAATATCCAGCATCAGCATGTGTGTACCCCCCCTAACAGCCAGTTAGAGGATGGCATACGGAAAGGACTGGGATCAGGTCACCTAGATATTTAAAAGAATTTTTGTATATATTTATTTGCATATTCTTACCATTGCCCTTATGTGAATGTTTTCCAATTCATGCCTTTTTCACAGGTTACAGAACTGGAGACAAGGCTAGAATCACTGAAAAATTCCAATGCAATTTAGATGAGAAGATGGCTTTACACCACCTGTACTTTAAACAAAACCTTCATTTAGGAGCAACAGGCCTTGAAATATTGACATTTTCCTGTTTGTTTTCCTCTGGAAGGTTTGTACCAGTTGCACTCAGTGCAAGAGATTGTGTTTAAGGGAATTTTTGCATTATTGTCTTACATATAACAATTTGCCAAGTCACTTTCAAACAGATGGCCAAATCAGAGTTGTTCAGTAAAGTAGGAATGGGCTGCAATGAACTGGTCTGCACTAGATTGGACTTGCTTCTCAAGCCACAGAACTAGTAATTTCCCATTCGGTTTATTTAGTTTATTAAAAAATATCAAAAGGCTCTAACAAATGAATGTTCACCGAGGGCATCATCATTACAAAAATAAATTGCAAGATTTCTGTTAGTCACAAGACATTAGTGACCTATTACTTTGAGAATACCAAGAGGTGTAACCTGCCATTATGTCATGAGTGAGAAGGGCCATTTAATGCACAAGTCTTTCTTATGATTGAAATCAAAGGCAGGTTAAACCAGCAGTGTGTTTTTCCTTATTACATGTGTGATTTCTTTTCACAAATCAAAGTAAACCATAGTTCTTTTGTTTATTCATTTTAATTTTTTTCATTCTGTAATGAAATGCATTAAGACAGCAACAATGATCTTTTCACTTCAGTGATGGTGTCATTTTTTTCTGCATAGTGTGAAGGTACCAGTATCTGTCTTAACAAAGATTGTTATTAGAGATATAATTTTTAAAAATAAACCAAATTTCATTAATTTGTTACTGAACAAGTGAATATGAAGTGGAATTAAACAACATGTATAGTAAACTTGGAATGTAAAGTTGAATAGGGGTCACTGTAATGGACTAATGAAGTAGATGGTTGCTAAGTTAAGGATACTGAAAATATTGCATTAATGGTATATGGCTTTTTTTTAATGTATCTGCTTCTTTATACCACGCTTTATCTACTTGGGTCTACCAAGCTTTTCATTCATTCCTATCGTTATTCATTGTGCCATATTTGGTAGATCTTCCCACTTATTGTCATTACATGTGTACAGAAACGAAGCTGGGTGTTTGTGTAGATGTATAGCTGAAGTCCATGTAATTTGTAGTATAAAATGTAAGAAGAACAAAAAAAAAAGATGCACTGTAAAAGAGGATGTTACATGGTCGGATCAGTTTCTAGAGCTGTGTATTACACTAAAGAGTCTGATATTGTGATTGAATGATTTCTCCACAGGGTGGAGGATGGTAGTGCAAGGAATATACTTATTAAACCATTCCGGCATAGAATATTTTTTAGAATGAAGTTTACCTCGCTCTGCCCTTTATCGTCATAGGTTTATGCCCTAGAGAAAACCTATTCTCCATCTTACCTGTCATGTGCTAAACGAATATAGCCATTTGTTTAACAAGTTCAAATGGGGTAGGGGTGTCTCCATAACCCAGTCAAAAACTAATGGCTTGAGTCACATAAATTTGCGTTTGGAAAAGGGAGAGAAATGCATGTCTCTTCAGAGAGCTTAATAACACTCAGACGTGTGGAGGAGTCCACAGTTCTGTTTCCTGTCTGTCACCATTCCAGCAAGAGTGAAGATAAGTGTACACATTGTAATTAATTTAACACTGGAGTGTGTATAGCATGGTGTGGAGGTGATTGCTGCTTTGTATGGGCCATTTGTACAGTTGCTATACCTATCTGTCTAGCATTTCAGACGGGTACCATTCCATCCATTACCAACACAGCTTGTCCCAATCTCAGTACCAGCTACTGTGATATGATGGACATTCAGCTTGCCCAGCCTACAAAATACATTTAGGAGCTGACACATAGACACTATCTACATGTTGTTAGCACCACCAGATGCACATGGATGGTCCCATTACCCAACAAGTACTGTACATAGTTGAGTTCCATATCAATTATTGATAATAAAACTGTTGAGTGCCTGCAGCAAACGCTCAGCAATCAATCTTCTTATACTCAACTGTGTACTGTATTTATTTGTTCTTTTTTTTAAAATGAGGTGTCGTCACTGAATGCAACAACTGAAAGTGGCGAGTGCTAACAAGGAACTGTTTTTAAAAGGGTTCCTAAATGGATAAAAATTGAAATAACATCGCAAATATTTTTTTGTATATGACTAGATTGAAAGGATTTTGCAGAAATTGCTACGGTCATTTAAGTGAAAAAAGTTAGTATCAAACCGGATAACCTTGCACTTAACAAGATATTGGGGCCGAAAATCTGATAGCAAACCACCTGCTCCCTTTATTATTGGGCATGAAGGCCTGAGGCTTACAATACCCCCGAGGCACCCAGCGAACCCTAGTACAGGTGGCCAGCATAAAGAGTGCTTGTGAGCCTGCACACAAGCTGTGCACAAGATTCATTAAGCCCCAAAAAGTATCCAAATTAGGCATCCGCCCCATTTAGAATGAGCACTGAAGGGGATGCCACCATTTCTTTTAAAGACGCTGATATCCCCCAAATGCCACCTAGCCCCCATGCCCATCAGCTCTGTCCCCTCTCCATCTATGCCACAAAATCGTCCATACGGCACAGCCCTTCATTGGCTGCTGGTGGCCTAAATTCGGGCCCTGGCACTCCCAGCACATCGTAAGCACCATGCTCAGAGTCTCAGAAGATTACGTAAATGACCTCATGTTATCCGGCAAGGTCAGCATATTGGGGCCATACTATTGGTCCCATGGTGTTTGCTATCCTTCGAGACCAGTTGAAACTTTAGAACAAAAAGGCAGAATGTACATCGTGGGGTAGAGCACTGGACACCTATCAAAAACCCAAATTCAAATCACAGTCTTCCCTGTCAGAGGATTGCTCTTATTTTAATTTTGTTACGCTCAATGATTAAGTTTTCCAGATGGTCAGCTGAGCCTCTGGAGGAAGCACTTTGCAGTCTGTTAATAGTCCTCAGCGAAGGAAAGCTAGCAAGACTGGTTCAACCCCAATCTGCTTGATCCTCCAAGACAAAGAAGGCAGCTTGCCAGCGGGTGGCAGATCAAGAGGAGCTGGGAAAAAATTTTTTTTTTTAAACAGAAAATAAATAAAGCGCTGTTACTTACAAATGTAGATTTTCCATCTGCACTGAGGCAGTCAATAATATTTTAGAAGGGGCTGGGTGGTACACTGCGATAACACACTATCCTTTCACCTCAGGAACCTGGTCTTGAATCTTGCCCAGCCTGATGGAGTGAAAATCTCCTTTCCCTGCCTCTTAGGGTCTAAAATGAGATGACTTTGGGCATTCTGAGCCCATTTCCTGATCAGCATGAGCCAATAGCACAAAATTTGCTATTTTTCAGCAATAATTAAGATTAAATTACAAATCACACTCAGCGAGAGGTCATAGGATAGCTGATGTAGAAAATGAGAGCATGGTTAAGGGACATTATGGGAATGGTGTAGAGGAAGCTTTACTCTGCATCTTATTCACATCCTGGGAGTGCTTAATGTTATTACATGGGTGCAAAAAGTAGTAAAATATTCCACATCCCTGGCACCGACATCCCTCACCTTGATGAGCACAAAAATGTCTCTTAATTTTACTGGATATGACAACGAACATTTGCAGACAAACGTTTGAAATATCGAGCTTGAGCAGCAAAGCTACGTGTCTAACTCAATACAGATTCTTGTTGAGACCTGCCAGTTACTCCTTCAGTTGGGGGGAGCGGTAGAAAACAATGAGCCATATTTGGCTTTCGATAAATGCGTACACAGATGCTTTTTGCTGCTGATTGTTACAGTTTAGAGGTTTCAGCAGCCAACTGGTTTGCATGAGCCTTGTGCCCACTGTTTGAGATTGTATTGCGATTGATTGATTTCACTTGTGTATATGTGATAATTGTATTTGGTGAAATGTATACAACTTCAGAAAAGTTAAATTGTTTCTTTTATGGGTTTCAACCATGTTAGCTGTATGTTGATTAAATTTCCTGTTAAAAGGTATTATCTAGCTTATATGAAATTATTAACCTTCTGTTTCTTTTTAATATGATTAAACTTTGTCCAATAGATTATTACGTAGTATAGCAAGGATCATATAAAGTTTGTTTCAAGAATATGATAGGAACTAATGAGTTTTTAATGTTTGTAGGATGTTTGCTAATGATAGGTAGGCTCCTCAAGATGTTCCGCCCTGTGTTGAAATTGAATGTCATCTCTCAAATCTTACTTTTTTTGAATGTATATTGAACATATCTGAACTCATTTTATCATATCTTCTAATGAAGTGTAGCATGAATTCAAACAACACAGAATAAAGTTGACAATACCACTTTTGTAGGATGTGCCCTTTTAAGTTTATATATATTTTTTGTCCTTATTCAGGTTTCATTATTTACAGGAAGTGACGTATTATCACTTTCAGTAAAGTCATTGTACTAATGTTAAGACCTGGATTTTTAAATTATTTTTGCACCAAGGACATTAAACAAAAATGTAAAGGAGCTGCAAATCCCCACACAGTGTCGACTAAGTCATAGGGGAGGCACTGAACAGAGCTCAAGGGATGCACTGACTTAAGGAGGGGAAAACTGAGGCAAACTCATCTTCCCTTAATCTAGTGCCTGTCCACAAGGTCTGCTGAAGAGCGGTATTGGGAGAGACCTACAAGTAGATCAGCGGCTCGTCCTTCAGTCAGCAAATGGCATGTGGTATGGGGAATGGGGAACCCAAAGAAGGACCCAAAAAAAAAAGGAACAGCAAAAATGAAGTCAAGAAGCTTCCCTAATGACTCATTGTGTAAATGAGCTACACAGATTGGGAAAATTCCAGGGTTCGATGCTGGGTCTGTACTGAGCTGATCTCAGCCAGCAATGGGGTAAGTGCACTGTAATTGGCTACAGTACCACTGGGCTAGGAAGGAGAGAAAAAATCAGTCAGGGTTTCCTGCTCCTGTGAGAATGACTTTCTCTTGTCTTTATGTGTAGCAACTTCATAGACAAATATAAGACTTTGGGGGTGATATTAGTGTACACCAATGGCTGATAGAGAATCGGCAGCTCAATTTTCTTTTCCAATGGGCGCGGTTTAAAACGGACTGCGGATTCACTATCAGCCCATTTGTGCTATCAGTGTTCACCCCTATTTCTGGTGGCGAATTTGTAGCAAAATCATAAATCCATTCATAAATGATTTATGATTTAACTAAACGTGGCTGCCAGAGGAAATCCTCCCACATGTGCTTATAATGCCAATACACTTAGAAATTAGAAAAAGTCATGCTACAAATCACTATCCAGCGACTTTTACACGAAAGTGCGTCTATGAGGATATCCAGTGAGGACAGGATCAGGCTTGGATGTGCTGCCTCCGTGGAAAAAATAGCCGGACAATACTCATTGTTCAGGCTAACACTAAAAGAATGGCCACTTGAGCTACGTACTGATGGGCTGCTGCCCCCATAGAAACATACCCCAGCATTAGTCAACAACTTCAGGAAAAGAGGCTTGAAAACAGGAGAAAATCAGGTTGAAAAGGTCAATAATTAATAAACACAAAGAAACGTAGCGTTGTTTCTCCAAAACATAATTCAAATCCTTGGTTTAAATGGAGTGGTATTGCTTTTCCTCATTCTAAGAAATTCACATTGACAGACCTCCCCTGCCTATTTCTTGTTGGACACTTAATCCGTTAACTTTAAGGACTTAGATTACTGTTTTTGCAGCAAGATTAGACGATGCCAAGAAGATTTCAACTGTTAGTGAAGTCTGTGAATGGAGCCAGTGAATAAATGGGCTGCATTTTTGTACCTTTGGATGAAACTTATTTACTATAACAATGTAGAAATATTAAAAGACAACATTTTGCATATTTCAAAAACTGGAAATAGAGCTTCTGGATGGGTTCAACATCATTGGAGATTCATCAGTATTTAGTTCCCTTTTTCTCACTACAGTTTGTGAAGTATCAAGACACAAAATGGAGCCTTAAACCAGAAATATTGTGTAATTGTAAGTATTTTATATCAATTTGTGATACTGTATACTTGAACTAACCACATCTTGGAGTTATCGATTGTTTTGAGGATCAAAGTGCTGAAAGGATGGGAAATTGACTGGTTCAAATGGAATAAAAATCAGGTAAAGATATTACTGATAATGTTAGCAACAGTAGCGGAAAACACTTAATTATGACAAAGTACTTGACAAAATAACTGATAAAATTCTAGGAAGCACTACCCTGTAAATATGCATGTCAATAATGCAGTTTGCATATGAAGCCAGCTAGAGTTTATATTTAATCAATGTGATCATTAAACAAGCTAGCCTAGACTCAAGTTACAGTGGAGCCTGACTACTTCATTGAGCCAATGATGTTCCAATTTACATAAGTTATTCTTGCTGTTTGACATTCCTAATTGATCATTTAATGGTGCTAAGTAAATAATAATATTAATTAATCATTATGTGTTCCTAAACAAAATATGACGTTATAGCTCCATCTTTTATTGTTGCTATTGTACATATGACATCGCAGTAAAATTTAAAACTGTGGACATGCATGACACCCATTTTAAAGTTTGATTGTTCCCAAGATCATAATTAGCTGAAGTTCAAACTCAGCTTTTTGTCTGTATTAATCTAACGTGTCAATTTAATGAACATAGATGAGATATTCCATAATTATCAGTCACTGATGCACTTACAGCCAGGTAAGGGTAGTATGGTGATGAGTGCTTTTGGACCTCATTAAAACAAAAGTTAAATGAGTTAGGGGGAATCTCAGTTAAATTATTAGTAAGTATAAACAATTGCAGCAAAATCCTGACTTCAAATTTGGCAACAATGTTATAATTTCGTTCCAAGAGGCTCTATGGACACAAAACAGTAAATGGAAATGTGTTCCTGTGGTAGTCGAAGCTGCTGGCTCGATCTTGTGATTGAAGTACATTTTCTGAGTGATGCAGGGCATCTCACTGTTACGCCAGGCTTAGGAATACTTTATATGGCCAGAGTATTCAAACTGTTTCTATCCATTACCTTCAAAAAAGCCCGCACCCCACCAACTGACACTTATTTGAAACTACTTTTTGTTGTGCTGATATGTGGAGTAGATATGCTTATGCCTCTGTTGAATAAAGAGTCTATTCTGGGAAAAAGGTCAGTTTTACACTTGTAATCTTGCTACTATACTGTAGTTCTAAAGTTATAATTCTTCCTGGTTTATTACAGGATTTATTTCTATAAATTTTACATGAATATTTATTTTTTTAAACCCCAATATATAGAACCAATAGAACTTTTAAATAAGATTTCCGACAAAATACCTTAGTGAGTAGAATATAAGCTGGTGGAGCTGAGTGCAAATGGAACTTCACCGTATTACATGTGATAACGGGATGCTGTAGTGTAATTCTCAAGAGCCTCAGTGTTATGCACTTGGTTTCACGTTCAGATCAAGTTTACTGAGCGGAGTAGACCAGTAGCTCAAGTAATTGGATATTTTCTCACCCTTAGGCCCTGAGCTGCTTGTTATTTGTGTGCACCTGCATCAGTTGAGTGAGTTTTCTTATGTTCTCAGCTCGACCACAAGAGGGAGCAGTACCTTAATGCAGAAGAAAAGTAGACATTCCCTGAATCATGTTTAGCCAGCCACGTCAACGGTATTCATATAGACAACCTTCACCCCATGGCCTGAACCACTTTCCCAGCTTGGGTCACTTACATTATTTCTGGGAGACATCAACCACTCCCCCCCCCCCCCCTTCATATCATAGAATCATAGAAGTTACAACATGGAAACAGGCCCTTCGGCCCAACATGTCCATGTCGCCCAGTTTATACCACTAAGCTAGTCCCAATTGCCTGCACTTGGCCCATATCCCTCTATACCCATCTTACCCATGTAACTGTCCAAATGCTTTTTAAAAGACAAAATTGTACCCGCCTCTACTACTGCCTCTGGCAGCTTGTTCCAGACACTCACCACCCTTTGAGTGAAAAAATTGCCCCTCTGGACCCTTTTGTATCTCTCCCCTCTCACCTTAAATCTATGTCCCCTTGTTATAGACTCCCCTACCTTTGGGAAAAGATTTTGACTATCTACCTTATCTATGCCCCTCATTATTTTATAGACTTCTATAAGATCACCCCTTAACCTCCTACTCTCCAGGGAAAAAAGTCCCAGTCTATCCAACCTCTCCCTATAAGTCAAACCATCAAGTCCCGGTAGCATCCTAGTAAATCTTTTCTGCACTCTTTCTAGTTTAATAATATCCTTTCTATAATAGGGTGACCAGAACTGTACACAGTATTCCAAGTGTGGCCTTACTAATGTCCTGTACAACTTCAACAAGATATCCCAACTCCCGTATTCAATGTTCTGACCAATGAAACCAAGCATGCTGAATGCCTTCTTCACCACCCTATCCACCTGTGACTCCACTTTCAAGGAGCTATGAACCTGTACTCCTAGATCTCTTTGTTCTATAACTCTCCCCAACGCCCTACCATTAACGGAGTAGGTCCTGGCCCGATTCGATCTACCAAAATGCATCACCTCACATTTATCTAAATTAAACTCCATCTGCCATTCATCGGCCCACTGGTCCAATTTATCAAGGTCCCGTTGCAATCCTAGATAACCTTCTTCACTGTCCACAATGCCACCAATCTTGGTGTCATCTGCAAACTTACTAACCATGCCTCCTAAATTCTCATCCAAATCGTTAATATAAATAACATATCGTGTCATCTGTTTCATAAGTGAATCTGCAGTTTTTACCCCCACTCCTCTACCTGGAAGACTATTCCAAGAATTGATTACTGCATCAAGAAATTCTTCCTGACATCTGTTCTAAATTGTCCTTTTACCAGTTTTAAACTATACCCCTCTGTTCTTGTACCTTGGCATACCTTGAATGAGTGCCCTATCTCTATCTTATCTGCCGTTTAACATCATTTCCACCTCTTTAGGCTCCTCAGTCATTTCCTTTTAAGAGTAAAAAGCCCCAGTTTCTCCAATCTTTCGTCATAGCTCAACCCTTTGACATCGGGGATCAGGCGTTTGGCTCTTCCCTGCAACTCTTCCCTGGCTTGGACATTTTTCTTATGTCTTGGTGACCAAAACTGAACAAAGTACTCAAGGTGTGGTCTGACCAGAGAATTCTATATTTTTAGCATGAGATCATCTTGCCTATATTCAGCTGACCTGGCAACACAATTTAGTATTCTGTTCACTTTGTTTATTGCTGCACAGCAGTGATTTGACATGTTAAGTGCTGAATGTATTATCACCCCCAAATCACTTTTCACTTCACCTTTAGCTATTTTGATTTGTGGGCTCAATTTTTCTTTCCAATGTGTTTTTCCTTGTTATGGGCCCCTTGCTGCTTCCTCCAACTTAAATGTTGCCCGCTCCATCCCAGTTTTGTATGATCTGCACATTTGACCATTTTGCATTGGGTTCCTGAATCCAAGTCAATGTAGAGAGAACTGTAGGGCCCCAGCGCTGATTCCTGGAGCACTCCGCTTAATACTTCATGCCCCACCTTGACATCACTCTCCTAACAACACCTACTACTGCCTTTCCGTCAGCCCATTCTTTATCCCTATCTAGATTTCATCTTGAATTTCTACTGCTTTCCGTTTCAGTAGCAGCCTTTTTGTGACAAAGTATATCAAATTTTAGAAACCTACTACACCAAATTATATGGTTTTCCATTATCCACTTGTGATTTCACTAATGCAAAAAAAGTGAAGGAGGTTAATTGGCAGAATTTTTCCCTTCTGTAGCCATCTTGGTTGATTATTCTCCAAACAGGTAGATCTCAATTGATAATTCCAGTATTTTACGAGATATTGATGGGTGTCCTCTCGTGAATCTGAGTACTGCATTAGCTTGTTTCCAATTTAATGGGACCTCCCATTATTTAGTGACTCCCTCGTGGGAATTGCTGACATTTCACAAATTTCATCCCTTGTCTCTGTTTCCCTTGGGTACATGCCATCGATTTTGTTGATGTCAAAGGTTATAGGAATTGCTAGATGAAAAAAGACTAAGGTCTAGTTCATCTTTTACCATCTTTGTAGTCGCGTGATACCACAATAATGGAGTTGTTGACTAATCGAGGCAATAAATCCCTAACGATTAGTCTATAACAGACCTAGACATGAGGCGACAAAAACCCCCAGTGGTGGAAAGCTTTGGGAACCTTAGGTCCAAAGTCACCTGATACTCCAAGTATGCTATACTTAACATCTATCATGTCTCAAATTACTCATATACTGTATTCCAAAATATTTTCATTTGCACCTTCTCTCCAGGGAGCCTGCACCATAGATTTGTGTCTCACATTTGTCACCATTCGCTCACACAAATGGGCATGGGTTATTTTCATTAATGCAGTTCATGTTACTGTAGACTTGTGAATACTTCAAGAAAATATTCACTATATTGACTATTCTCCACTCTTTCTCAGTTTAATTTTCAATAGCATTTTTTAAGGGATTCACTTCTTCCCTTACTGCCCTCATGAAGTTACAGCGCCAGAAGGATTTATTTCTGTTACATTTACTGTCTGCGGTGATACTAATTTCCAATTCTCTTTTTTCCTTTCTGATTGCCCTTTTGACATTCCTCTGAAATTTCTTGTAATCTTCCCAGTGATCTCCACCCCATTCCCTCTACTGGCTTTGAAAAGATCATTTTTCTTGAATATTTCAATTCTGATTGTCTTGTCCATCCATTTGAAGTCATGTTTTCTGAGTCTATACTTGCTAAGCTTGGATATGTATTTGTCATAGGCTTTATTTCATAAACCATTAAATTCATTCCTAGTCATTTATTCCCTATTTTAATTGTGTAGAAAGCACTCTTTATGTTACAAAGATCCTGTGGTTTTCAAGTAAAATAGCCTACAGCTGAGATATGTGCATTATAGACATGATTATGCATAATCCACATTTCTTTTTAAAGGAGATTGTTCATTATACCATGCACAAAAGTTTTCTCAATGATTTATTTCCTTTAAATATTTTGGTGAGAGTGCAACTGTTTTCATCAGCACTGTGTTCCTGATTTCTACCTATTTAACCCAAGTAGAGGTTGTCTGGTTCAGGGAAATGGTTCTGTAATGCACAGACATAGTCAGTCATGGATGATAGCCGTATTGTCACTGTACCATAATCTGGGATGTAAAATGTTCTATTTGTGAAAGTAAATGCAAAATGGCTTAAGTGGACTTCATTTTAAAGTAGAATTTCTGCCTTTTCTGGGGAGGGAGATGTCACACACAAGCAATACTACAATATTTTCACAATACAATGATGTATTTTGACATGAGTTACACCACTAAATTGTATGTTTGGCTAATAAAAAGAAAAGGTTTGTTGCTTTCCAATAACGATGAGGTCCCTTTAAGAATCTGAATTTAGAAGTAATGTATTTTATTTCCTTATTCATTTAGCTCTCCAAAACCCCTGAACATTCCTATTCTTTTAGCCTTGTGAAACATATCTAGTACTACAAATCTAATTGTGCTTCATTGTTGCAATTTAAAGGTATTAACTGTTACAAAATTTGATAAATAATTAACACCTTTTTTAACCTGGCAAAACAAAAAGTACTTTACGTTTCTTTAACATTAATTAATTCATTACTGAGCATTGGGTGAAAAGGTTGATTTTGGAATTGCAAGACAATTACTTTGGAAATTTCTCCAGAACAAGGGATCTGGTAGTCCAGCAGGAAGGCATGTGATCCAGGGTTCCACTGGCCACAGATACAAGTCTTGGTAGAAGGACTTCAAGCTGCCAAATATGTGTTACTGAGCTTCTGTGCTGGATTACTGTGAAAATATGGAAGGAATCTAGATCACATCAATTTTGGGAGAGCAAGACATGCACCTTTTAACAGACAACACACATGGGCATACCAGCACTGAAGCTCTTTGACATTTCCTAGCTGGTAGGGGGAAGGCAAGACTTAAATAAATAAAAAGATTGATAAAACAATTCGAATTTAAGCAACAATAAGTTGAAGCTCATCAAACCCTTTTCTCTAATTAATAAAATGTTTGTATGTTAACTGTGTTAGAGAAGGTGCTACAAGAAGTACCGAAGTGAAGATAGTCTCACACTCACTAGATTTTGCTTTAAACTTTTTGTCAGTAGTAACTGTCCCATCAAAAAGATTTGAAATGTTTCAGCAATTTTATGGATTGTTTTGGAAATGTAATGATGCAGAGCACTACATTGTTGTGCCTTCAAGACAGCACTGATTTGTTACCTCACTGTCCGATAATGTGCACATCCCGCACAAGATATAGTGGGCGTATTTAAAGGTGAATAGTACACTTATGTAGCATACAACGCATTTGCACAAAAGGAAATTTGCTAACATCTGAAAGTTTCATCTTTCTCTGTAGCTTAAGCATTGTGCTGCCAGGTTCATGGTGATTGCACTGTTTCCAAAAGCTTTCACTTCTTGGCCAGCTAGCTGACTTCTCAGATATCCTCTTCATATTTGCCAACTCAATTTTGTAAAAAATGGATGTAGGTTTGACTCCTTCGTCCATTACAGTTTGGATGATTATTTTCAGTATAAAGGAATAAAATTACTAAGATCATATTGCTTCCCCGAGCTTAACCCTTTGAGATCTATAGTAAAATTTATAATTCAGTGTATTTGAAACATATCAATGAAGACATGTATATCTCCAGAGCTCGTTAATAATATTAATCATTAAAAATCTATGATAAAAGAACCTGCTTTGCCTATACATATATACTGTATTACTAATTGTGTCTATTTCCAAATCTGCATGGGAAATGGTAGTACTCAAAGGGTTAACCCTTTAATTAGTCAGTCTGTCATTTGATATATTCCTTAGTGGGTGAGTGATGAAATGTAACTTGCTTTATTTTACTGGAAGCGGAAAAGTCAAATATCAATAGTTATCGAAAAGTAAAAGTCCGCAACATAAAATGCAAGAATTCATTAATCCAGCACCAAACACTTAAAGCAAACATTTAAAGAAATTATGAATAATAATGAAATGACTCTGGACCTAGCAGCAAAATAACCCTACAAGTCATGGTGGTGTGGTCTACACAATAGGTTTGTCTCCAAACTATAATAACTTGCAATTTAGCAAATCACAATTTGCAGCTGGCCTGCAATTTTGTGTGTGTGTGTGTGTGTAAATTTGCATTTTACAGCAAAATTGCTAATGTATGGATACTCTTTTTGACCATTGTATCCTCTGTAGTTTTATGTGCATTTGTTTAAGCTGGTTGTACTGAATTTTATGTGTCTGTAGAAACTTAATTTAATAATTTGCTTTCCAGTTTGAATTTCTGGAATAAGGAAGTACCTTAAATGTCCATTGTTGTTATGGGGAAATATTACGCTGTGTTTATCACTCAGTGTAGCTCTATATCCTGGATTTTTTTCAGTGTTTATTCTTTGAAACAGCAGCTCAGTCTTTAACTGCAATTTTATTTTTATTGAACAGTCGAGCATGCTTTAAATTAATTCAGTGCTATCCTGACCTATCTTGTCATTTGGTTTATTGGTAGAGAAGATTAAATGGGTTGAAGGGCCTTATTTATCTGAATTTATCTTGTGACCTTCACTTGAATTGGTGGTCAAGTAAAGAGATGACAAAATAAATGTATTCCTTGTAACGACTTTGGCAATTTTGTGTGAACATTTTTTTTTCATTTCGAAAGTACCGTGAGCAGATTTTTTTGTTTCTTCATGGGACATAGAAGGAAAGTGTCCTCTGATTGCTATGTGTTAATGACATCATAAACATAGTGGAAGGATTTCCTCTGGTCATTATTATTAGTGGAAATGCAAGCCTATTTTTAGAATACTTTTGATTTCTCTAGAAATGGCAAACTGTTCATGATGTTGCTAACACATAACGATGAGAGAAAATTTTCACCTACGGTATTTTGGCTGATAATAGTATTTTCATTGCCACGTCTAGTCTACAGTCTCTGATTCCAGCCTTCTATTGAGTACCACAGATTGGAAATACACTGATCAGCTCCAAATGTTACGTTCTTTTCTCTCCCTATGGCTTTTGAAAGGCCTTCACAGAAACCTCTATTGCTGTATGGGGGTACATGGCTTGCTTTTTGAAATGCTTGAATAGTTTAACGCCTTTGATAAAAATATTGTGTCAGTTATATTTTTACTAGTCCTTGTGTTTGTAATTAAACCTCAGAAGCACACTGGCTGTTTGATTTTCAATAATGCCTGTGAAAGCTACTAAAATGCAGTTCTTAAAGGCCAGTAATATCCTTCTGTTGTAAAATTTGTCACAGCGCTTCTAACATCAAACAATACTCCCAATGAGCAGAGGTGACTGGAAAATGCACTCTCACCCGAAGAGCGTTCGCTTTCTGTACCAATTACTGTTAACATCTGGACTTTTTTTTCAAATTGTTATAGTGGTATCTTTACATTAGGAGGCACCTTTCTTGAATTGATCCTGTGCACCAGCAGACGAGGTTTACAACTCGCTGTTGCAAAGCAGCAGAGCAGTCGCTACAAAGGGCACTTCACAGAGTTGAGGAAAAGTGTTCCCATGTACTGCCTTACAGTCATGCAGTGTGCATTCAGCAACACAGGTCTGCAGATTTAAGTGAAATCCTGGAAACTTGATCAATTCCGGTTTCACAATGTGAACTGTTTCTCTTTAAATACTGTTCTGCTTTATATTTTTGACAGTTTGCGAAAAGAGAATCTTTTTTCTCTCGCATTCTTCCCCAAACTGCAATATTGTTGAAGGTACATCCTTATAACATTACTGTAAATGCAAACATTCTATGTTACATTGTTTTACTCTTTAATCCGTTGCTCTCCAATCCATGTGCTGTATATATATTTGGGCTTCCATTGTTAAATTCATATTCACTACTAATGATGCTAAAGCATTTTAACACTTGACGGTATTGTACAATCTTTGTGGAAAATAAGCATTGCTGTAGCTGTGGGTGGTGATAGCATGTTAATTAATAACGTTTTTTCTCTGTTGCAACTCTGTATATTGTAATTTGTGTTGGCGTCTAATATAAAATGATAACATTTGATTGATCTGGGTTTTGTGCTTAATCCGCACTGCAGAAGCCCCTAGTTTGTGAGTGGAAAAGGTCAACAGAAGCTTTGTAGCAAATCTGAATAAAATATAATTCATAAACCTAGTGTCCTTGTATTTGGATATCTTCTGCTCATTAATGTAATCCCTTTCACCACCACTTAGCTCCATGCAGAATCACTTTAGCAAGGAAATGCAAGCAGATGAATCATGGGTTTTATTGTGGCTTCTTAGAAAGTAATACAGCGGTTCTAGAATGTCCATTTCCACTGACTGTGGGAGACTACCGCCTAGGATCAGACTGCCTCCCAAGTTTCAAGAGGACAAAACTTTATTATCCTTGCTAATAGTACCAACACCAAACAAATGAGAAATGGGTGGGGGCTGCTCGGAGCACTTGCTTACTCGACTTCCCAATTCCTAGGTTTAACGTGTTATTTTTTGTTCCTTTTTGATGTTCTCTCCTCACCTGACGGGTGCTCGCACTGGCTGGGGTGCAGTTCTCTTGGTACCAGTTGTTTTCCTGTATCTCACCCAAGTGACCATTATTTATTGAGCATCAGCAGGCTAGTCACTGTCAGAGTATCACAGCCAAGCCCAATTCAATCCTCACCCAACTTCCACACACACACACTTGCAACAGGGGTCACTGGATACCGATCAGCAACGGGGACATTGGCTGATTTCTTCACCTTTCCAGCCCAGCAGTACTGAGGCCAATTGTAACACCCATACCACCAACCCTGCAAAGATCGGCTGATTCTACAGAGACTAGGGATCGAATCGGGGACTTTTCTGGAAATGTTTGGTTCAGATACATACTGGATAAACCCACTGAGCCATTGTGGACTCTTGGTAATGTATTTTTATAACTATCACTGGAAAAAGCACAATTATATCCATAATATATTCCAGATTTGGTGTATGATCACATATTTCCTCTCAACGTTTGCGAATGACACCAAAACACCAGGGGTGGTTAATACAGTGGAAGTATTGTGTGCAGTTCTGGAATCCTCACTATAGGAAGGATATAGCTGAGCTGAAAAGGATGCAGAGAAGAGCTGCTTGAATGATTAGGAGACTAGAGAATAAACACGAAGATCAACTCAGAACTTGGACTCTTATTGGAGTGGAGAAGACTGGAGGGAATATTCAAATTAATGTGGCTGAAGGATTTAGGGGCTCATTCAAGGATATTTGATGTGGTAAGGATAGCAGAGCAAGAGGACACAAGAATAAGCTAAAAAGCAATGGATTCAGGCAGTATGTAAGAACGCATCAGTTCACTCGGAGGTTATATTCTGGAATAGTTTACCTAGGAAGGTTGTAGGGGCAAGTAGCTTAGATCTTCTCAAGATTATATTGAACAAGAGTCTTGAAGAAAAACACACCATCGGGTTCAATTGTTAGGATAACAGTAGGGTGGACCAGATGGACCTGTGGTCTTTTCCAGCCTTGAGATTTTCTATGTTTCTATTTTACCTAAATTTAATTCTAAATTTTAAGGAGCACTACATATATTTATAGTTAATATCATTTATTCCCATAATCCTTTCTGTGCATTCCTAGGCAGTTACCAAGTCACGCACCAATTGGTTGTTGCAGATACTTGGATAGGGTGATGTCCCAGGTCAGGCTGGAGAGAAATAGTTGACAGAGTATTCTTTACCTTCACACTTTGTGCAAAACTCAAAGTGTCACTATGCAGTTGATGGCTAGCATCTATATGACACCTTCTCCCCAGCTGCTCACGACAGCACTCTCGTATTGTTACTTGTATTGTAAGATGCACCGCTTAAGACCCATTCACTAATACAGGTGGAAAGGCGTATTACAATAACGTGTAAACGCAATTGTTATTTTTTTTGTCACGTG
Source organism: Heptranchias perlo (assembly GCF_035084215.1). Taxonomy (NCBI): domain Eukaryota; kingdom Metazoa; phylum Chordata; class Chondrichthyes; order Hexanchiformes; family Hexanchidae; genus Heptranchias; species Heptranchias perlo. The sequence goes on from NC_090354.1 coordinate 16,896,526, forward strand.
CACTCCTGACTGCAAGTCATCACTTTCAGACTGGCTTGAATGTCAATCGACAGGTGCCAATTCCAGAAACTGCACATTTAGTACTGACTGAGTGCACAGTCATGGATCCAGTTGGACTGTTAACCATTACCCTGAAATTCCCGGAAAGTGGGGGGGTGCTACAGATTAAGTGTGGAGTGCAACTTCCATCTGCATACTGTAAATGACCCTGACCCCATCGGAAATCCTGGGGTCAGGGTCAATTAACATACTTGGGGAGGGGGAAGGCGGTGCCTGCTCCATTTCCAGCATCGGGGGTGGGGGGAAATCCATGAGACTGGAAAACCGTCACAGAATAATTTCAAAAATTGTGGCTGTCTTCTCGTTTTGGCAATGCAATCGATCAATTGCATTGGAAGCCCAGAATTTTAAATTTTGGACCCAAAGCAGCCCTGGCAATGCTGAACTCCAGGGACTCTCAGGTGTTAGTTACCCTGACGTCCATCGTTGCTACGTGTGTCGTATGATGTAGTTTCCTCATTTAACATGTTATTGCAATATGTGGGCAGTGTATTATGGGTCTGCACTGCCGGGATTTCTGAGTGGGTGAAAAGGATGGAACTCTAGCGATCTGGGTTGCGCCTGAAATTCCGGCCCCTCCACATGCGACCACCCTCCTCAGCCCCAGGAATCGCTGTATTTTCAGAGAGATGTTGAATATCTTCAGCAGCTCTTTTTGCGATGTGCACATCTTGTCATAACACCTCCATGTCCCTGTCATTGTGGCGTCTGGCTTCGTTAGTTAGGGCGGTGTTGTGACAAAATAGTACCAAGGGTTGTATTTCCCTTTGTCATGTACGAAGGTAAATTACAGTGCAACCTCGATTGCAGAGTACCATGAGCTATCCGTAAGAAAAATATCAATGTAACAACCACCGCAATTGTGAAAGACTTTACTATTTTAAGCAGAGGTATTTTGTTGATTTTAATATATTTTGAATTTGCATATTTTTTTCCATTTTATGTATGTGGGCGCACGAGTGGCATCCCATGTTATCTTCTGATACCCTGGACGTGTTCAAGAATGTTTTTCATCCTCAGGCGCCAGAGGCAAAAGGTGGACAGTGTAAATCAACACGCAAGTACAATGTTTATTTCCTAGACTTAAAATCCAGTCTTTCAGTGGAAGCAACTCTGCTGTATTTCTCAAGTGAGAAAAGAATGTAAACCTAACGAGCAACTACAGTCACGAATGAGCTATTTTAAGCTTTCTCGCAAATTAAACATTTAATGAGAAATACGAACGATTCCCTCTAGTTTGAAAACATCAATATCAGAATTTGTAACTAAAATCAAAGTCTCCAACAAATATAAAAGAGTATGCATTCATTACTGTTATTTTCTTGATTCCTACCAGTAGTATTTGATAGTGAAAATAAAAGTATTACATACATGAGAAAGCATTTTTTCTCTAGCGTCACATGCTGCACTCTCCACACGACCCGCTAACATTATTAAAGTGGCTGTGCAATGGGCGACTTTTACGAAGATGATTTATTAGCCTTGAGCAGTTTTTTTTCTGAGCATGACAAACCTTCTAGCCACTAAGAAGAAAAGGTACACAAACGCTAGAGCCTAATCCAGACACAGCTCAGAAGCAGTAAACAACACGCTGCGATTAAAGAGGGAGAATGGCCCAGTTTTCTTCTCAGTGACAATGAATACTCAATTTTTTTTTCCAGACATTTACACAGTAATGAGCATGTAATCAAAGAGAAGGTTGCACCAGTAGCATTTCATTACTGGGTTTGCCTTACCTTGAAGAAAACCCTTATAGTTTACACCAGCAGGTAGAACTAATGATGTACAGACTTTCACATTAAAATAATGCATCTCAATTAATGCATTTATGTATTATCAGTATAGTTTCATGAAAAGATATCTTTTCACATAATAATAAGAGCGAAATACTTTGTTATATATATCACTGATCTAAACCCAATAACTGATGAAACACTCATTAACCATTCAAATATCGTAACAGTGCGTTTAATCACAGGTATTCCACAAAGGGAGTCCAGGGCGGCCTGGCCACTGGCTGTACAAACGTATCCCACGTACCATCTATCATGTTTAACACACTGTTTAATTGACTGAGGGTGTCCAACGTTAGATGTATTGTTCCCACATTAGGGGAGCGATGGTCTGCTGCCCTTCAATCGCACCAAACACACATGGAACTGTTTTGTAACAAAGCTGTTGGCCTTCCGGTTGAAGTTTGGAATGACACTTTACAGCCCAAAGGCTTGAAAATAGAAGATTATAGTATATTTATTCAAGCCAATGTGTGCTGCATTCTCTATTAGCGTTTGTTTATTGTGCTTTGCAGCAGATGTTAGCAGGCTGTAACATCAGAACATGACAGGGCTCTCTTTCCCTGTGCTACATACATGGCTTCTTCCTGGAACGTGCTTGCTGAAGTTATCCATAAATGCACCAAAGGAGATTTTTTTTTTGCTCCATTTAAAAAATAACACATGATTTTGGAACATGACCTAACTCGACACTCCTGATGACTCTTGGGCCCTTGTCAATGTTTCTGCAGTGCAAGTTCTTGTCTCTGTTTAGAACATTTTTTTAATAAGTTTTTTCTGATGAAGTGAACCAGAATGTTATTCCGTTGACTTATCACTCAGATGGTCATGGGATTCAGACCTCAGAGCTAGGACAAGTAGCTAGACAGATGAAATGACTCAAATAATGTGGCATTTACCCTTCGGATGGGTGGGAAATGAGCTCTTGTCATGAATTGCTTCCTATAAGGCAATGTTTGTGGCTTCAACCACTTTGCCATCCTAATTAATCGGGACGCACGTCTGGTGCCCTACAGCTTGTCGGCCCGATGTAAATGAGACCAGGGCCTCAACATCGCAACCACCTCTTTGCTTCGAGTACGGGCGACCGTCCGGTGTGACCAAAAGTCAAAATTAACCCCTATGAGTCACTCTTTGAACATTCTATGGCAGATATGGTGCACAATCCGAAAGGGCATTCCTAGGGAGGAATTCATTTCCGCTTCCTCGGCTCAGTCGGGCCCTGGCGTAGAACTAGAGGTCAATACATCGAGTCAGATGAGGCATACAGAAAACTGGCATTGGGCCCAATAGGGGTGGGCAGCAAGAAAACGACCTGGACCTCCGAAGTATTTGTGATCTTTTTCATATACTTTTGATCAATCCTCTTGCTCAACGGGCTGAAGGGGAGATGTTTGGAATCTCGGAGGGGTGAGTGGTGGAGCCTGAGCAACACCCCTCAATGGAAGGCAGGCGTCTGATTTTCCAGCAGCATAGGATGCCGGAGATGTGCCCATTATGGCGCATGCATCTGCCGGCCCCATGCAAACTCTTGCGGGATCAGCGCTGGAAGGCACCAGCTGAAACATAAATAAAGGCATTATTCCCAATGACTTAAAAAAAAGTAAAGCGTAAAATGGCCTCTTCTTATCCTTTGCCCTATTGCTGGGTTATAAGGAATATGTGATGAGTATCATCTTGGGTTCATGACTTATGATTATACTGGAATTTTTCACTTGATGCTACTATATCAAACTCTGTTTATATTACAGCCCCATGTCCAGATGCAGGAAACTCTACCTCATGAAGTAGTTTTGTTTCCTGTAGCAAAGTGTTGGCAGTAGCAAAAGTAATGGCTGGTGACAGGACCACTTGCCATTTTATTCTGATTGTGAGTGAAGAGAGCTCTCAGCTTCCTTCCCCTTTCACTTAATCCCTTTTGGCCCAACACTGTGATTTTGACTCTTGGCCTACACAGACCTCTGTCTAACATCTGGGAGGATGCACAGTCAGAATGGTGAAGACACAAACACAACTTTTGAGCAACTATACATACATAATATTTGTACAAGTGCTGATTTCAGACCCCAAATCTGCCCACTTTATAAACAGCAGTAAAAATAGTGGATTTTTGGAGTGGGACCATTGCCTGGCTCCAACGTGCCCACTTTCAGGTTTAACCCAGGTGTGTTTGGATGCACGTGCACAATAGAAACCTGGAAGTCCCATCCCAACTTAAAGCCGGTGGGCCGATACTTAAAAGAGCAATGTACCTCATTGCGATAGTTGAGGCACTTAATTTTTTGTGTATTAGAAATGTCAAATTACCTGTTTGGGTTTCCCATCGCTTCTAATTCACATCAGGTGCAAGAAGGGCCAGATCCATGAGGTGAGTGCCTTTATTGCACTGATTGTGGGCCAGGAGAAGCAGGAGCGCTTCAGCCAGGCCCAACAAGCTCACTTGGCGTGATCGAACCCCTGCAATCGGCCAACCCCCCCCCCACCCCCCACCCCCCACCCTCCACCCCCCACCCCCCACCTGACGAAGGAGGAAAGCTCCGAAAGCTTGTGATTTAAAACTGTTGGACTATAACCTGGTGTTGTGCAAGTCCTTACATTTGTCCACCCCAGTCCATCACCGGCATCTCCACATCTTGTTTATCAAAGTCAGAGATTGATGTGTTGGAGAATTGTTTTTTTCTCTACATCTTGATGTCTACTCAGTAACAGCGCTGAGCACTCCCAGGTTAGGCACAGCATACAGAACATACAATTTTGATTTCTGACATTCTTTATCCTCTCATTGTGACTGCCATTTGATGTTGGTAGTGTTATGTGTTTCTGTGTACTGTGAACTTATGTCCAGAGGGAACTGGATTGTCAATGCCGGGTTCTATTGAAAAGCAGCTGTCTTCATTCCTTTTGTCTCGAATCATTTGAAACTGAGGTTGAAAGGTAAAAATAAAAATGCAGTTTTCTAACACAATAAACCACTGGCACAGAATTCCCTGCTGCATTTTTACAGATGTAATTTTTGTTGTGCTAATTTTAAGAGATAAGCGAGCTTGTATTAACAGCAAATGTGCTGCTTTAGTCACACATCACTGACCTGGGGCAGCAAATGCTGACTTTCCCAAACTCTCAACGAGGCAATGGTGGGAGGCATGTAAATGATTGGTTTCCTTTCAATAATGATGATATCCAGTAACTTTTAAACTTCTATTTTTTTAAAAACTCCATATCAGGGTTAAAACTTAATATCAGCCCAAGGCCACTTACAGCCCACTCACTGGAATGAGTGAAATAATCATTATCCATAAGTGGGTAAAGGAAGAGATCGCACCGCCAGTGAAATCCTGAAGTTCCATTCTCTGCAGATGCCTGGTTGCACTACCTCTACCAAAAAAAAACTATATGTAAAAATGGCAACTATCAGCTACTCCAGTCCAGAATTTAACCATTGCTAATACATATAACTTCATAATAAATGTGAATGTCACTCAATGCTTCAGTGCAAAATTTTTGCAACAGAAGTTGAGGTTCTTCTTCTGAACCCTAATGCTCAGACAAAGATGCAAGGGCTGGAAAATGGTGATATCTACATATCGGTATAGATGTAACCGATATCCACACAGATCACTGGTGCTTAATATCAGCATTACTGCCACATCCACCTATGCTTCCTTCTTCTCCAGCAAGGTCTCGTCTCCTTTTCAGAACACATTCTATAGCCTCACTTCCCTACACTAGATAAGGGTTTCCAAATGTCCGGTTTTGAATCAGATATCCACTTTTATACTGGAAATTTTTTAAATGTAAAACTAAATGCCAATTGCTGGATTTTTCTTAATCTGCCTCAACAGGGTCAGGGCAGGACTTCTGCCTGCCCCTCACACCCCATTTTCCTGTGTCAGGGGTCATTCTACATGCAAGACAGGCTCCTGATGAGATTCCCACCACACAGAGGGAACTCACCACTGCAATTCAGGAAGCTCCTGGTGGTGCTACGATGGGACTGCTGCTGCTGCATCTGAAGAGGAAGGAAAGAAGTAAAGAATGAAAGAACTTGCATTTATATAGTGCCATGCACAAGATCAGGATGTCACAAAATGCTTTACAGCCAATGAGGTACTTTTTTTGACATGTGGTCACTGTTGTAATGCAGGAGGAACTCAAAGGGCTGAAGAGCCCGAAAAAAATTTAGCTAAAGTTTTTGTCGATCTTAAGCAAGTCCAAGGCCTACAAAGGTAAGTGTTTGGGGCCAAATTGGAGGCAGAGGAGGCACTCTTCCTTTATCTTGTAACTTCAGGGACTTCCTACTGCTACCACACAGAATATCCTCAGGCTTCTCCCTGCCATCCCAGAGTGTAGCAGTAAAAGCAGCAGATGGGAGGCAATTGGGCCTGGAACCTGGGCCTCTCCTCCCTGTTGGATTTTGCATGTGGCGGGCAGGGTTATGGCCTGGTGGAGGGGAGGAAAATTAAGATCAACGGCAGTAGGCCTCACTACCCAATTTTCCTTGCTGTTTTGGGGCAGGATAGTAGAGGAAATTCCAGGCTCAAAAGTCTGTTATATAGAAGCCATTTTTTTCTGTTTTGCCTCTGAGGCATTCCATTTGGTACGTGGAATTCCTATTTGGCATTGTATAAAATAAACTGTTCCAGCACTTCATAATTTCTTTACGAAGAGCTTTAAAGAATTTCCTGTTTAAAAGCAAAGTTAAAAAGTAAATCCTCATTAGATAAAGGGGCGGTCACACTACTAGGAGTGTAGTATAGACCCCCGAATAGTGAAAGGGAGATAGAAGAACAAATATGTAGGCAAATTTCTGATTGCAAAAATAAGAGGGCAATAATAGTAGGGGATTTCAACTACCCGAACATCAACTGGGATTCAAACAGCATGAGGGGCACAGAGGGCGCAAAATTCTTGATCGGTGTCCAGGAGAACTTTTTTAGCCAGTACGTGACAAGCCCAACAAGAAGGGACACAATTCTAGATTTGGTCCTGGGAAATGAAGATGGGCAAGTGGGTGACCTTATTGGGCAGACCTGGCAGGTAACACCTGTCTGTCTGCACACTGATTGCCTTGGCAACGGGCAGTTGAAAAAACTGTCTGTACTCACCAAGCATTGTTCTGTGAATTATAAATGCGATTTCATTTCGAGGATCTCATTTCACATCGTTCACCTGACGAAGGGGGAAGCCTCCGAAAGCTTGTGAATTTAAAATAAAATTGCTGGACTATAACTTGGTGTTGTAAAATTGTTTACAATTGTCAACCCCAGTCCATCACCGGCATCTCCACATCATGACCTTATTGGGGATAGTGGCCACAATTCAGTTAGTTTTAGCATTATTATAGAAAAGGACAGAGTTAAATCAGGAGTTAATGTTTTAAATTGGGGGAAGGCAAATTTTACAGAACTAAGAGGTGATTTGGCAGAAGTCGATTGGACACAACTACTTGAGGAGAAATCAGTGGCAAGCCAGTGGGAGGCACTAAAAAGTGAAATTCTACGGGTACAATGCAGACACGTCCCCTCAAAGAAAAAGGGTGGCACTGCCAAATTTAGAGCCCCCTGGTTGTCTAGAAGTATACGGGGCAAGATAAAGCAGAAAAAGAAAGCTTATGACTGTCAACAGAAAACTAAATACTGCAGAAAGCCTAGAGGAGCATAGAAAGTACAGGGATGATGTAAAAAAGGAAATAAGGAAAGCAAAGAGAGGGCATGGTAAAATATTAGCTAGTAAGATTAAAGAAAACCCAAAGATGTTTTATCAGTACATTAAGAACAAGAGGATAGCTAAGGAAAAGGTGGGACCTATCAGGGATGATAAGGGTAACTTGTGTGTAGAAGCAGAGGATGTGGGTAGGGTTTTAAATGAATATTTTGTCTCCGTATTCACAAAGGAAAGGGATGATCCGGACGTAGTAGTTAAAGAGGAGAGATGTGAAATATTGGATAAAGTAAACATAACGAGAGAGGAAGTACTAGAGAAACTGGAATCCTTGAAAGTTGATAAGTCACCAGGGCCGGATGGATTGTTTCCTAGGCTATTGAAGGAAGCCAGGGAGGAAATACCGGATGCTCTGAGGATCATTTTCCAATCCTCACTAGATACAGGGGAGGTACCGGAGGGCTGGAAGACTGCAAACGTAGTACCTTTATTTAAAAAGGATACCAGGGAAAGGCCGAACAATTATAGGCCGGTCAGTCTTACCTTGGTGGTGGGAAAACTATTAGAATCAATACTGAGAGATAGGATAAACTGTCACTTGGAAAGGCATGGTTTAATCAGGGATAGTCAGCATGGATTTGTTCAGGGAAGGTCATGCCTTACAAATCTGATTGAATTCTTTGAGGAAGTGACAAGGAGGATTGATGAGGGTAGTGCAGTGGATGTTGTCTACATGGATTTTAGTAAGGCATTTGACAAGGTCCCACATGGCAGACTGGTCAGAAAGGTAAAAGCCCATGGGATACAGGGAAATGTGGTGAATTGGATCCAAAATTGGCTCACTAACAGGAAACAAAGGGTAAAAGTCGATGGATGTCTTTGCGAATGGAAATCCATTTCCAGTGGTGTACCACAGGACTCAGTGTTGGGTCCCTTGCTGTTTGTGGTATATATTAATGATTTGGACTTGAATGTAGGGGGCATGATTGGCAAATTTGCAGATGACACAAAAATTGGCCATGTAGTTGATAGTGAAGAGGATAGCTGTAGACTCTAAGAAGATATCAATAGGTTTGTGGAGTGAACGGAAAAGTGGCAAATGGAGTTCAACCCAGAGAAGTGTGAGGTAATGCACTTAGGGAGGGCAAACAGTAAAAGGGAATACACAGTAAACGGGAATATATTGAGAGGGGTAGAGGAAGTGAGAGACCTTGGAGTGCATGTTTACAGGTCCCTGAAAGTAGCAGTACAGATAGATAAGGTTGTGAAGAAGGCATACGGAATGCTCTCCGTTATTAGCCGAGGTATGGAATACAAAAGCAGGGATGTAATGACGAAACTGTATAAAACGCTGGTAAGGCCACAGCTGAAGTATTGTGCTCAGTTCTGGTCACCACATTATAGGAAGGACATAATTGCTCTGGAGAGAGTGCAGAGAAGATTTACAAGAATGTTGCCAGGGCTTGAAAATTGCAGCTACAAGGAGAGATTGGATAGGCTGGGGTTGTTTTCCTTGGAGCAGAGGAGGCTGAGGGGAGACTTGATTGAGGTGTACAAAATTATGAAGGGCCTAGATAGAGTAGACAGGAAGTACCTGTTTCCCCTAGTGGAGAGTTCAAGAACTAGAGGACATAGATTTAAACTGATTGGCGGAAGGATTAGAGGGGACATGAGGAAAAACTTTTTTACCCAGAGGGTCGTGGGTGTATGGAATTCGCTGCCCGAATTAGTGGTAGAGACAGGGACCCTCAACTCTTTTAAAAAGTACCTGGACCTGCACCTAAAATGCTGTAAGCTGCAGGGCTATGGTCCGGGTGCTGGAAGGTGGGATTAGAATGGGCACCTGGTGGTTCTTCGAGTCAACACGGACACAATGGGCCGAATGGCCCCCTTCTGTGCTGTATCTTTTCTGGTTTTCTGGTTCTAAAAGTAGGTCTGTTAGTATATTCCAACAACAAAAAAATTAAGGCGGCAGCAATGCAAACATGAAAACTCAAATCATGAACCCACCCTTGCCTTTCCCTTACCATGTGCCCTATCTAATTTTGGATTTAGCAAAAAGTAGCACCTCTAGTACTAGTTGCAAACACTCATTACTGACGGTAAGTAATGTAACACTTAGGAGCTTTATAAGATTTTTCTAAGTCATCTTAAAGCTCTTGAAATAAATAATAAATAAATTGTAAACTTATTCTGAACCTTCAAAAGGCATTTGGCCAGCTCCTGGTTCTTTGATTCACTGTTGAATTAATAATCATATTTGATTATACCTTACCAGCAATCGTTAGCATCACTTGCCTTTTGCGCATCCCTGATTTTAATCGCTCCACCATTGGCGGCCTTGCCTTCAGCTGCCTAGGCCCTAAGCTCTGGAAATCCCTCTCTAAACCTCTCTACTGCTCTCTCCTCCTTTAAGACACTCCTTAAAACCTACCTCTTTGACCAAGGTTTTGGTCACCTGTCCTAATATCTCCTTATTTGGCTCGGTATTAAATTTTGTTTGAAAATCGCTCCTGTGAAGCACCTTGGGATGTTTTACTACATTAAAGGTGCTATATAAATGCAAGTTGTTGTTATCGTTAAGAGATAGTACACTACTCCAGTTGGTTTGCACTATTTTACTTGTTTGACTTCCTTTTATTAGTCCTTTAATCAATCATGATAAATATCATAAAACTGCACAGAACATAGAATTACATAGAATTTTGCAGCTCAGAAACAAGCCATTCGGCCCAATGGGCCTATGCCAGTGTTTATGCTTCACATAAGCTTCCTCCCACCTTGCTTCATCTCACCTTATCAACATATCCTTCTATTCCTTTCTCCCTCATGTACTTATCTAGCTTCCCCTTGAATGTGCCTGTGCTATTTGCCTCAACTACTCCATGTGGTAGCAAGTTCTGCATTCTAACCACTCTGAGTAAAGAAGTTTCTCCTGAATTCCTTATTGGATTTATTAGTGACTATCTTACATTTATGGCCCATAGTTTTGGACTCCCCCACACAGTAAAGCAAACTGCATAGAGTTAGACCATCATGAGACCATCGATGTACTTGTATGCTTGCACACCAGTCTCTTTCTTATCCCTCCAGAGCTAAGACATAAACTCACTTCACTGCTGCTTAATGTAATCTTCTATTTAAAACTTCACTTGATTGCAATTATGCTCTGCATTTATTCCATTTTAAAATGTATTTTCCTCTATCTAATCAACAAAGACAAGTGGCAATCAACAGGAACCTTGCATTTACCGTTCATTCAGATTCTTCATTTTAGCCAATACAGAGTTAAGAGATAGTTAGCTTTGTTGATTAAGTCAACATTTAACATAGAGACATCTACAATAAATATTAATAGCAGTACAGAAATTACCAATATTTTTATTTATCAATTTGTAAGTAACCCCATTACAGTAAAGACTAAAATCTGTCTCCAATGCTTTTGATAGTTTTAGGACCCCTTATGGTAATTAATTATCATAATCAATAAATCAACAATATTTTGTACTCATGTCATACCCAGAATAACAGTTTATTTGTGTGTACTTCATACTGATCATCCAATGAAGCTCAAGGTAAGCTCGAGGAACAGCACCTCATCTTTCATTCAGGCACTTTACAACCTTCCGTACCCGACATTGATTTCAATAACTTCAGATCATCACCACTGCTCCCATTTTTTCACACAGCAGGTGCTGGTAATTGTTCTGCTATTGCCATTCACAGCTACTCTAGACCGATCTTTTGTTTCTTTACTTGTCCCATTACCACCTTTCTTGCCTTGCACCATCATCCCTTTTGTTATTTAATCACTCTTGCCCTCTACCTTATCACAGACCTTCCCTTTTGTTCTTTCCTCCCGTGCCCACTTGCTTAAAAACTTTAATATCTTCCAGTTCTGACGAAAGGTCTTCGATCTGAAATGTTAACTCTGCTTCTTTCTTCACAGATGCTGCCTGACTTGCTGAGCTTTTCCAGCATTTTCTGTTTTTATTTCAGTTAGAGAGCAATATGTTTTAGTTTTCATTTGTTCTTGGGACATGGGCAACACTGGCAGGGCAGTATTTCTTGCCCATCCCTAGTTGCCCTGAGGGCATTAAGAGTCAATGATGTAGTGTGGGCCTGGAGTCACATGTAGGCCAAACCAGGTAGGAGTGGCAGGTCATGAAAGAATTAGTGAATCAGTTGGGCTTTTATAACGGTGAAGCAGCATTCAAGATCAATTTAGCACACTAATTACCAGATTTATTGATTTCAATTTTCACAACTTGCCAAGGTGGAATTTGAATTTATGAGCTCTGGGTTGCTGTTCCAGTACCACAACCACTAGACAAACATTCCCTTATTATACTACAGATACCATTTTAAGATCAGCACCTATTTAGAGTGATGAACTGCTGAACCTGAGTTATACCCTTTGACCAGGAAAAATTGAACTTTTGTGCAAGTAGAGCAAGTGGGCGGTCAGCACTGTGTTAACATTGCATTGGTTTAAATGACATTTAAAAGGTTCCCAGGCTTTCAACTTTTTAGTAAAAATAGTATCTGTAATGCATTAAAACTTAACATTTTAGTGTATTTTTCTACATTGCGCTTGGAAAGTTGTAAAGCACTCTTGTCTATTATCCATAAATCACTGGAAGGAGAAATTATAGCTTAATGTTCACAGCTCAATCTCACTGCACCATAGGAAATGGATATTTTCTGGCAGGTAATGTACTAAATAGGAAGATTTAAAAATATGCCAGGGTTCTCCTTTAAGATAAGGGAGTTGAATCTGGATTATACTTTTACAAGGCAGAAATACAGTGCTTATAAATCTTAGGTCCCAAAATGAGGAGTGTGTTGAGGTTATCAGGGGGACACGAGGATGAAGGGCTGGTCAAGAACAAGAGCCACCGATACAGCCTCGCATAGTCGGAAGAGATGAATGTGCTGAGATCGCCCCATAATGCACCTCTTCTGCCCATCCAAGGCTACATCAGTTAAGATGAAAGACATTTCTGTGGCATCTCCTGGTTGCTGCATAAAAGTAGAGATCCTTAAAGTAGTTGGCTATTTGAGGCACACAATCCCTACATGACTGAAGGCAGGGTGAACATTTTGAACGATCTCAATTTTGTCCCAGTTTTTGAAACCAATCTATCAAAGCCATCTTCAAAATATTGTTTCTGAGAGAAAAGTGGGGGGTGGGGTGTGAATGGGATATTAATCTCCAAAGGAAGGCTCAGCAAAAATAGTTTGGGAACCTCAGGTATGGTATATTTATTATAGTGTTATACAGTAATATATGCCGTCTCCACTTGATTTAGTCCAGTATATGGCAAAATCCTCACGAACACAGCTAAATTGCAAGGAAAATTAGAATATATCTGCAATTCTTTCCATAATCAGCTGTTATTTTGTATAATGATTACCAGGAACTTACGCTTTGCTTCTTTGCTTACAGACATAAAAAAAATTGCCTGTGCAAATTAAGTGAGTTGAACATATGGGAGAAGGGAGTGGGAAGGAAATAATGAACAATGGATGATGTCTAAATGTACTATGATTTACAAAGAACTGTTAACTTCAAAATTTGCAGGAAGAGGTAAAAATATGCAGACTCCTAGGATATAACTTCCGGAACATACAAGGGGATTAAGTATGTTGAACATTTCATCAATAATACATTGTCATATGAATAATATATCTTTCATCTTAAGAGGTGAACTGTGGGCATCTCTAACAACTCAGCAAATTTGCCTACTGAGTAGTTGAGTCATACAGACCAGGACGGTTCTGAGTTCGATTTCTGGTCTGTCCTCAGTTAGCAAATGTCAACCAAAGTGGTGATGAGGAGATGCTACAACTGGCCTCAGCACTGGGCAGTGGAAAAGTGACCAAACTGCCAACTACTATCAAGTGACCCTTTACTAGAAGTGTGCTGTGTGGACGTCAGATGAGGACAGGAATTAACTATGATCTCTCGCCTGCATGGCCAAATAGCCTGCTGACACTTGCAGTCAAGGCTCTCTCATGAAAAATGGTTGTTGGCAAGGTACAAGAGGGCAATTGGCATCTGTAGAATTCTACCCCAGCAAAGAGTCAATGCCTTAAAAATGTGAGGGGAGAAAATTAACAGAAGGGAAAAAAGGAAGGTGGCCTGAATGATCATCAAAGTCAAGAAACAATTCATAGAATCATAGCAAAGTTACAGCATGGAAGGAGGCCATTCGGCCCATTGAGTCCATGGCGGCTCTATGCAAGAGCAATCCAGCTAGTCCCACTCCCCCACCCTTTCCCCGTAGCTCTGCAATTTTTTTCCTTTCAAGTACTTATCCAGTTTTCTTTTAAAGGCCATGATTGAATCTGCCTCCACCGCCCCCCTTGGGCAGTGCATTCCAGATCCTAACTACTCGCTGTGTAAAGAAGTTTTTCCTCATGTCACCTTTAGTTCATTTGCAAATCACCTTAAATCTATGTCCTCTGGTTCTTGACCCTTCCACCAATGGGAACAGTTTCTCTCTATATACTCTGTCTAGACCCTTCATGATTTTGAATACCTCTATCAAATCTCCTCACAAGGAGAATGTTGTTCCAAGGAGAACAACCCCAGCTTCTCCAGTCTATCCACGTAACTAAAGTCCCTCATCCCTAGAATCATTCCTGTAAATCTCTTCTGCACCCTCTCTCAGGCCTTCACATCTTTCCTAAAGTGCAGTGCTCAGAACGGACACAATACTCTAGTTGTGGCCAAACCAGTGTTTTATAAAGGTACATCATGACTTCCATACTTTTGTACTCTATGCCTCTATTTATAAAGCCCAGGATCCCGTATGCTTTTTTAACCGCTTTCTCAACCTGCCCTGCCACCTTCAACGATTTGTGCACACATACCCCCAAATCTCTCTGTTCCTGTACCCCTTTTAGAGTTGTGCCCTCCAGTATGTGTTGCCTCTCCTTGTTCTTCCTACCGAAATGTATCACTTCGCATTTTTCTGCCATGTGTCCACCCATGCCACCAGCCTGTCTATATCCTCTTGAAGTCTATCACTATCCTCCTCACTGTTTACTACCCTTCCAAGTTTTGTGTCATCTGCAAATTTTGAAATTGTGCCCTGTACACCCAAGTCCAAATCATTAATATATATCAAGAAAAGCAGTGGTCCCAGCACTGACCCCTGGGGAACACCACTGTACACCTCCTTCCAGTCCGAAAAACAACTGTTCACCACTACTCTCTGTTTCCTGTCCCTTAGCTAATTCTGTATCCATGTTGCTACTGCTCCCTTTATTCCATGGGCTGCAATCTTGATGATAAGCCTACCATGCGGCACTTTATCAATTCGGGTATTTGTGAGACACGTTTTACCTTATCAGTTATCAAATGAAAATTCTGTGCAGTCATAAAATTATTACTTTTCCTGGTATCTGGCTAATAATCAATTCTGAACATCAATTATTAAAATAATATACTTAGCATGGCTCTATTATTGCTTTCTCGCTGTAGATGTTAATTACCGATAACAGATAAATCAATTGTGACCCATCATGATCCTGTTGTCGAAAGCCTGCAAAAAGCCAGTTAGAGCTGAGAATTCACAGTACCATGTGCTGCTTTGAGCACCAAGCACATGTTATTGGGAAGCAGAAGAGAACTGTCAGACAAGGGTAGGGGGAATGGAATAGGTCAAGGCAAAATCTTTCAATCTAAATTAACTGGATAATAAATGACAACCATCATTGCATCTTCCACTATCTTAGTCATTCAGTAAAAATGTTAAGTGCTGACTTGTGACAAAATATTGCAAATAGGAGCAGGCAAACATAATCACAGATATACAATATTTCATATTTCAGTAAAATAAAAATAACTAAGATACACAATATATAGAATATAAATCATTTATCTGTTTTCTATGTCTATCGTTCATTTCTATTTCTATCTCGTTTCTTATTATTGTTCATTCTACTTAGCACATAAAATAATGAATAAGAAAAGTCCATTTGCCCTATCAAACCCACTTCTCCCATAGACCATGTACAAAATAGCCTATTATGGACAACTCAACTTATTAAACACTTGAGGAAAACAAGTATAAATATCCGTGATCATCAAATGATAACGCTTCACCCACTATGCCCCTGTGTGTAACAACATCCTTCAGTGTCTCCACCTTGCTACCTTTCTCACTGTTTCAAAAAGCCTTCTTAAGATGTTTCTCTTCGACTATGCTGTTACCTCTTACTGGCCCTCTTCCTTTTCTCCATCCCACTTATAGTCCACTATCCACAGCTCTGTAAAGTAATCTGAATGCAATGAGCGCTATGGAAATAACTCTATATTATCTATTTACTCCAATTCAATTATTCAGCACTGAGCCTGCAGCCCTCATAAATGACACCCCCACTCCACAAAGAACAAGAACCATTGTATCCTGTGGAATATTTGATCATCTCAATCTATTATTTAGTTCTATAATTTTCAATCCCAATCCTAACCAGGTATTCATTATCTGTCTAGCTCGTTCCACCCTCCCTGAATTTTTCTGCCTTTTTCCCTTCCTCTCCTGAAGGTGGTGACTCTTGCTGGGGTACTATTCCATGGGCATCTCACCCATGTAATCAATTTTAACGTGTGAGCTTAGAATAATGAGTGTTTTCAAGCTCATTCAACCGTGGTGGGGATCACAGCAAGCCAATTATGCCCTCATTCAATGTCTGCACATTTATTTTTCCAGCAGGAGAGAGAGAGAAAAAGAAAAGGGAAGGAAGGAAGAAGAAAGAAAAGACAGACAGACAGACAGACACTGGCTGATTTTTTTGTGCCACCTTTCTAGCCCAGGGGCACTGAAGCCAATTGTAGGACTCAAACTGTAGCTCCTTTCAGACTTTTGCGAGTGACATATTTGATTTAAAAAGTTCTCACTTTCAGGGGAGGGAGAGTGGTAACATCAACACAACCCGAGAGATATACGAGTGCTTTGCTGTGATTTTATCAGTGTGACTCCACAATTAATAATTTTGCGGATGCTTCTGTATGTGAGGCAGGATTAATCCTTGTTTTATTAGCGTGTATTTAGTTTATCTCTGTGAATGTTCATGTTTACAATTTAGCAGTACAAGCTGGGACAGTGCATTCCCTGTTGTGTAAGGTTGATTTCAAACAATGCGGCATGCAGGGCAAAATAAAATAATGACACCTCCCTCAGGAAGGGAGCAGCTGCTGGTAAACTGTTTTCAGGTGAAGTCAGCCCCAGAGTTCAAAGCAGTGGAATTGTTCCATTGGCTCAGATTGGCAGTACGGGAGAGATATGCTGATCCCTCTCTTGCAGTTCGAGAGAATCCTTGTAGGGATGAAGCAGAGAGTTATAACCACCACCTTCATTGGTCTGCAGGTGGGAATTTGTTGATTGTGTAAAATAAATGTGTGTTTGATATGATCAAAAGTTGGGTCTGTTAAGAAGAAGCCTGTTCTTCCTGTCCTCAATGATGTGGTAAAGCTGTGCATTCTTATCTTTGCCTGAACTGGAGTTATGTTTAAGAAATTCCTATGTGGTGTTATAAATAAATCAGGTTCAGTTGCGTTAAGAAAGTCTACATTTAACTACTGTCACTTGCTTTGCACCTTCTTAAATTTAAGACCTTGGGTGAAGCTGGCCCCCTAATTATACTCCCAATAAACAGACCTCCCTCCCCTTGCACGTATTTCAGCTCCATTCTGAATAAGAGTTTGGAATTAAAATAGTGTAGAAAATGCTGGAAATGTGCGGCAGATTAGTCAGCATCTGTAAAGAGAAGAGACAAGTTAATGTTTGGGGTCTTGGCCTTTGTTGGATACTCGCTGTTCTGTGTATTGCCAGCATTTGCAGGTTTTACATTTTAATTTTTCACATCATAATGTATACAGACTCACACCCACACGGGTTAAAGCTCCATTATGGAATTATACACCTCAGCAGCACAGGTTCAATTGGTCTTTATGGACAGTAGGTTTAAGGTGGTCTTTAGAAATAGTTAATTGTTAAACACAGGTCCAAGTCTTATTTATTTATTGTTAAGGCTGATGTTACCTGATCATTGTAGACAGTATTTTTTTAAAAAAGAGGAATTTTGTGCTCAAGACAAGGGATGTAAATGCTGGGTAGTAGAGTATTTTCCTATTTCAGGCACCAGAATCAGGACCAACTGCAGATCAGGTACAGCACCACCAGCTATCACTGACCTGTCTTATGAGCTCACCCTCAGAAAACCAACATATACTGCACTTGAACAGCATTTCCATTTTCCATCATCCAATGCTGTGGTGTTTCTGAGTGAGGTGCCAATTTAATATCAAATTGTGGGCCATTTTGTGCTGTTCTTCATGCTTATTACCATGTCAGTTCATAATGTCCAACCTTGTTTAATGTAGGACCTTTATAAATAATCTAATTGACTGGGCTGGATCTAAATCCTGGTCCCAGGGGTGAAACAACATTGTACTATCACAAGGTGCCATCCAGTCCTCAAACAGTTGGGACCAGATTTTGCTGTCAACAGTAAGGCTAATGGTGCTCACCGTTATTTATGCGCAAATCGTACAGCAACTTCATGTGAATATCCAAAAGTTGCTGTCCCAGATGCACCACCCCACCGTTAGCTTTGCGAAAACAGTATCCCGCTGTCTGCCTCACCATTGAAATGCAATGAATGGCTTGACGTTGCTGTATTTGCCCAGTAGATACAAACTAAAATTGCTACAGAAAGTTAAGTCTTGTCCATTCCAGTCTAAGTTCTCTTTTAATTACTGTCAATAAAACTCTCTGGCACTGAAAATTAACTATTACAAGTCTGGAATCTCATTCCTTCAGGTATTAATTGTTGTTGGAGATCTTAAAAATGTAAAATTTTAAATTTTAATTTTTTTCTACTTTTCCTTTCTGTCTTTTTTTCTCTCCCTCTTAATCCAATTTTTCTTTCCCTCTCTTTATGTACCTGATTTGACATTGAATTCCTCCTCAGTCCTTGCACTGTTAATTTCTCAATCCTTCAATCTGATTGTTTAAGGAGGTACACAGTTCCGTGTCCTGTTCACTCGGGTCCCAGATGCCAGCTCGCACTTTCAGCAACTGGCCATGCAAAAAATTAAAAACCTAAACATGCACAGGCAAGTCTAACGACAGACGCCATTAGATGCCCTGCTACAGCAAATTATGGCCCCTACCATTGGCCCAGAAATTGCTTAAAAAGCTCAACAGTGCTCACCGTTCTTAGTGGCAAAATCGAGGAGCAAGTTCTGTCATTCGCAGATGCGCAATCAAATGCAGAAATCCAGAACTTGCTTTTCCTGGTTCACTGGCGATATGACAGCTTTAAACTAAAGGGATAGCGCCGGTTAGAATCAGTGGAATCAACGGACCAGCGCCAACTTGCTATTCTGCCCAGCTGGAAAGTATCTAATATTGCCACAAAACAGGTACACTAAAAATACCAGGTCTAAACTAAGTTTGAACAGCGTGGTAAGTCTTAATGATTGCCAAACAACCAAAAATGTGGAGTCTCATTACTTCTTATTTTAATAGTTTTTGATCATTAAATTTTTTTTAAAATTAAATCATTTTTTTACTTTTTCCTTCTGTCTCTTTTATTTAATTCAGTTATTTCTTACCCTCTTTTTTTCACCGTTTATAACTGTTTTTACAAATGATTTTAGTTTTGTACCTTTCACTTCCTGGATTTTACGTTCCAGCCTGCAGAAATCGTTTGCAGCTTGTCAAAAGGGCTCTTCTCAGCTTCCTATTAGAGGAAGTGCCCGCAGTAAAGACCGTGGTAAGTTAGTGGATTAGTATAAGCGGGGAGCATTATTGGTTTGCTGGTCCAAGCAATTTCTGGGCAAGTGTAAACAAACAGCTATCTGCTTAAAAAGTGCACATTGTGCTTAGATCTACACATGCATTTCTATGAAAAGTCTCAGAGAACATACTTGGTAACTTTTTTTAAACCGACACAGTCTTAGAATTTCTGGAATTTGGCCAGTTTAAAAACTAAAAACACTTTGCAAAAATATCAAGCATTAGAAAAATTAAACCCATACCTTGGTGCTTTTGGGTCATTGTTAGGGAATCTATTCTGAAGTCTCATTTATAGGATGGTCTCTGGGCAGACCAGTTCCTAGTAGAGTAAACATGCATTGGAATATTGATGATCTGATTAAAATTTAGTTTAATTTACATTTTTAAAAAATCTGTGTGGCAGTCAGAATACAAAATAATAGTTATCAACCAGACAGGTGATTTATATTATTTTGTGATTTTTAGACAAATTAACAAATCATCCCACTGTGTGAGAATGAATACTTACTGTATGCCACAGGCAATTTGTTATTTAACTGAAAAGCTGTACCTTTAAGATCACTGAGCAATGATGGACTCTAATTTCAATGATTTTACTAAACCTTCACTTGCACACGTGGTAGAGTTTGTATACAGTGCCATGAAAGTGCATTCTACTCAGTGAGGAGTGGGGCTGTACTGAAACTCTCCGAGGAAGTAAAAACAAATGAATGGAAAGAGATTAAATCAACAAGCAAAATATGAAAACAGTAATTAGACTGCTTAAAAAGGTGATTTTGTGCTCCAGATGTGGAACATAAATAGAATGAACAGATGGTCTCCATGGTAACTGAAATTTACGACTGATTACTAAAACCTCATTTCCAGCTTAGTGATGAGGTCAGGTTGTGTCACTTGGAATCACACATTGCGATTAACTGTCATGTAGTATCCGTTAGTCATGAAATACTGAGTTCCTCTTGAGGTCACTTTATTGGCAGACTGAAGATACTGTAATTTTATCAGGATTTTGCCTTTAATGTTAAACAAATACCATAGATGATTTTTTTAATTGTCTAAAAATAACAAAAGTTACAAAAATTATATTATTTAAAATATTAGAATCATAAAATGGTTACAGCACAGAAGGAGGCCATTCGGCCCATCGAGCTCTTTGTAAGAGCAATCCAGTCAGTCCCATTCCCCGCTCTTTCCCCATAGCCCTGCAAATTTTTTACCTTCAAGTGTTTATTCAATTCCTTTATGAAAGCCACAATTGAATCTGCTTCCACCATCCTTTCAGGCAGCGCATTCCAGGTCGTAATTACTCGCTGTATAAAGAAGTTTTTCCTCACGTCGCCTTTGGTTCTTTTGCCAATCACCTTAAATCTGTGTCCTCTGGTTCTTGATCCTTCCACCAATGGGAACAGTTTTTCTTTATTTACGTTAACTAAACCCTTCATGATTTTGAACATTTCTATCAAATCTCCTCTCAGCCTCCTCTGCTTTATGGAGAACAATCCCAGCTTCTCTAGTCTATCTACGTAACTGAAGTCCCTCATCCCTGAAACCATTCTAGTAAATCTTTTCTGCACTCTCTCTAAGGTCTTCATATCCTTCCTAAAGTGCGGTGCCCAGAATTGGACACAATACTCCAGTTGTTGCCGAACCAGTATTTTATAAAGGTTCAACATAACTTCCTTGTTTTTGTACTCTATGCCTCTATTTATAAAGCTCAGGATCTCGTATGCTTTTTTAACCGCTTAATCAACCTGTCCTGCCACCTTCAGAGTATTTGTGCACATATACTCCCACGTCTCTCTGTTCCTGCACCCCGTTTAGAATTGTACCATTCAGTTTATATTGCCTCTCCTGCCAAAATGTATCACTTCACACTTCTCTGCGTTAAATTTCATCTGCCATGTGTCTGTCCATTCCACCAGCCTGTCTATGTCCTTTTGAGGTCTATTATTAGCCTCCTCATTGTTTACTACACTTCCAAGTTTTGTATCATTTGCAAATTTTGAAATTGTGTCCTGTACATCCAAGTCCAAGTTATTAATATATAGTAAGAAAAGCAGAGGTCCTACTACCGACCTGTGGGGAACATCACTGCCTACCTTCCTCCAGTCTGAAAAACAACCATTCACCACTATTCTCTGTTTCCTGTCACTTAGCCAATTTCGTATCGGTGCTGCCACTGCCTCTTTTATTCCATGGGCTTTAATTTTGCTGACAAGCCTATTATGTGGCACTTTATCAATCGCCTTTTGAAAGTCCATATACACAACATCAACCACATTGCCCTCATCAACCCTCTCTGTTACCTCATCAAAAAACTCAATCAAGTTAGTTAAACATGATTTGCCTTTAACAAATCTGTGCTGGCTTTCCTTTATTAATCCACTCTTGTCCAAGTGACTATAATTTTGTCCCAGATTACTGTTTCTAAACTGACTGGCCTGTAACATTTGCAATTCTCCTGTCCTCTGGCACCACTCCTGTATCTAAGGAGGATTGGAAGATTATGGCCAGCACCTCTGCAATTTCCACCCTTACTTCCCTCAGCAACCTAGGTTGCATCCCATCTAGACCAGGTGACTTATCTACTTTAAGTATAGCCAGCCTTTCTAGTACCTCCTCTTTATCAATTTTTAGCCCATCCAGTACCTTAACTACCTCCTCTTTTACTGTGACTTTGGCAGCAACTTCTTCCTTGGTAAAGAAAGATGCAAAGTACTCAGTTAGTATCTCAGCTATGCCCTCTGCCTCCATGCCTTGATCACCTTTTTGGTCCCTAATCGGCCCCACCACTCCTCTTACTACCTGTTTACTATTTATATGCCTATAGAAGAGTTTTGAATTGCCTTTTATGTTAATCGCCAGTCTATTCTCATACTCTCTCTTTGCCCCTCTTATTTTCTTTTTCACTTCTCCTCTGTACTTTCTATATTCAGCCTGGTTCTCACAAGACGGAACAGTTCACTTGATAGGCATCCCTGTCACCAATGTACTACAGCTGCACTATGTATGATCTGCAAGATGCAATGCGATGTACTCACCAAGGTTACTTTGACAACACCTCCCTCCCCTGTGACCTTTACCACTGAGAAGGGCAAGAGCAGCAATTTTGTGGGAACACCATCATCTCCAAGTGCCTCTTCAAATCACGCTCCATCCTGGCTTGGACTTATATTGCCACTCCTTTGTCGTCGCTGCGCCAATATCCTGGAATTTACTACCAAACACCATTGTAGGGATGCCATCATCATGAGAACTGCAGTGGTTCAAGGAGAAGGCCCACCAACACCTTCTCCGAACAACTAAAAGAAAAAGCTATTCTCGACAAAACCATGCATTCCACCCATTTTGATTTGAGTTTGTTTCAGATAGAAAAAAACAATGAACACTTCATTTTTTGAAAGAGAAAAATATAGGCAAAAGTGAGATTGCTAACTTAGTGCCAAGTTAGGGGCAATTTTATGCTGTGCATCTGCATCTCATAGGAACTGCCCAAAATCATTTCACAAAAGGGTCTTTACAGCCAGTAAATCAAACTTTCATCTCATCAATTTGGCCTAGATTTTAACCCAGACCCTAGAGGTGAATAAGTCACTATGTCACCCATTCCTCCAGTTTGTGTGATTTTACATTTACTAAATATTTCTGCATTAAGGATAATCTGACATTACACTGTGTGATTAATTTCAACCTTCTCTTTTTGAGAACCCTCTCCTCCATCCAGCACTCTCCAGCTCAGGTAGCATGCACTTTGACCTTCTCCAAGGCATTTGCCAATCCCACTCTTGAAAAAGCATAAATCTCATAGGTTGGTTTACTTTCTTTCTTTCCTTCTCTTTCTGTCCTCCTTTCTTTCTCTCTCTCTCACTTTTTCGCTCTCTTAAAAGTCTTTTGGTGCCTCCCCAATGACCTCACAATATCAGGAGCTGTATACAGGAAATCATGGTTGTGAACTGACATCATATCACTATGTGGCGTAATATTTTGTAGCATCAACACATTAATCTCATGATCACCCTAATTACATTCCTTTTGCTGAGAATTACACTTTTAATAAAGTAATCCCAATGTAAACATCTTAAATAAATAATAAACAAGAACCTCTCATATCTCAAGTGTTATAATAGTTAATATTATAGAACATTTTGTAGGGCTGTTGTGGCTTGGATCATATGAATAATTAATATCACATTTTGAGCTTGGTGATTTGATTATTGAAGCTATGTCATACCCTTCTATGGCATCACACTGTACAGATGATTAATGCTATATTGTTTTCCCAAGCTACATACAGATGAGAAAGACCATTTGGCCCATCTTAGCTTGTGGATATAAATATGAAGATAAGCTTTGAGCCCCCATCACATCATCCAACTGAATGTTGAACAAATCCTAAGTTTTTGCCTCTCAGTCCATATGTTGATTTCAAAGTATTCTGTTACATTAAAGTATACATATAGGATACCACTACAGTGTTTTACAAGGTGATAACTTATAGCGGGCGTAAGATGACATTAGAAATTACAGCAAAAAAGTTGGAGCAGCTTACAGCATCATCTGAACCCCAGAAGTATATTCTTGAAGCACACTCAAATCTGTGTCCTTCTTTATAACGTATACAAGGGGAGCAGTTTTATTCTATTTCAGATTATTTCCCTTTGAAAAGATTTCTGTATTTATTTTTATGACTTTAGATAGACAAGGTAAATATATTTTAAAAATTGGCTTAGCCACCTATATCTCTAAGAAGAGCTCATTATATCTGTAGAAAAAGGGTTTCTTTGGGCTGAATCCCAGTCACCTTTGAATTCAATGTAATCAAGTTACTTGCAGGAAAATTGGCATTTTATATGTTAACTCCAGCTCATGCCAATCAGACAAAAATTGTGATTTCAATTACTATCAGTTGTTCAAAAGCAAACAGTCTATTAGACGGACAAGGGGCTATAGGTTACATCTTATCTGTTTAAGTTTTAAAAATGGTTAACATTTTAATTGCTTGACCATTGAGAAGAAAACATTTTGATCATCAAATGGGCTTTCTTCAGTGATATAATTGAGGAACATCTTGTGGTCCTTAGAATCCTACTTTGCACTGTCTCAGCCACATGAAGTGGCTAGCAGGGCCCCTTGACTGAATGCATCTTCTATGTAATGTCTATCAGAAGTTGAATTGGAAGCTACCTGGAAGAACTAAGAAGATTTCCTGTCTCTTTTATTTTGTACTTTTAGTATCTCACTACATAATGTGACATCTGCACATTCTACTTGTGAATAAATCTATGTTTTAACTATGTGTATTGGTTTGAAGGTATGCCATTTACCACCTTTTGGAGAAGATTAGAGAATGTGGTGGGTATTCCACATGGTCTCCATGCATCAAGAGATCATTGATAGGCCCACGTTATCCCACTCTTGGCACATATACAGGTATAGCTTTCAGTTCATAGGCAAGTTGACCTGCTGATGGAAACTACTTTTCTGCGGTGGGCACAAGACAAATGTGTTGCGAGAAAGCCCAAACCGTAAAGTGCTTCTTGTTGTGGGAAAGCAGTAGTGTTCATCATAAGTAGGGAGGCTGTACAGTAATTCAGTCACATGATTTAAATTAAGGTCCTGTCAGGTTGTATTGAACTATATGCTATTGATAAATTGCATATATTATAATCAAATCAAAGTTATCCAAAGGGGTGTATATTACCATATTCAAATGAACAACCAAACTATTGATTGTGTAGTCCACTATAGCAGCAGTATTAGATTGTCATCTGCAATTACTTTGTTACTTTTAAAAAAATCAAAATCAAATAGTAGATTTGCATTTACAACCCTCATTTCACATGAGCTGTACTAAAAATTGTACAGTTAATAAGCTGTCTGAATTAGACACTCAGGTCCTTTTAATTTCAGTTTGAAATAAGAATTTAAAAAGCTATTTGAAAATGTCATTGCAATACAACAGCATCTATAAAAACCAATTAATAGTCCAAAGTGTCACGTGAAACAGACATCTCATTTATCTGAAGCAGTATTAATTCAGATTTTAGAAAGATAACACTCACAGTGTCTACAGACCAGAGCAAGTTTATAGCTGAAAGTGTAAATCTAATAAATTAGGTGTCAGATGTACATAAATATTTGTTATTTATATTTTTCCACTTTCCACTTTCCCCTCCCCATTTCTTCTGCTTCTAACATTTGTGCTCGCCTATTCAGCTCAAAAGAAGACACAGATTTTTCAGTCGCTGCTAATGCCCGTGAAAGAGCTACATTTGGGTAGAATGTTTCAGACAATCTTTTTCTCCATTATGAAATGAAGATTGCTGCTAGACAAGGTGCCATTTAGACTCTCTTGGCTCAGTCGGTAGCATTTTCACCTCAGAGTCAGAAGATTGCGGGTTCAAGTCCGACTCCAGAGACTTGAGCACGTAATCCAGGCTGACACTTCAATGCAGTACCGACGGACAGTACTGATGCTACACTGTTGGAGGCACCGTCTTTCGGATGAGACGTTAAACCGAGGCTCCATTTGCCCTCTCAGGTGGACATAAATGATCCCACGGCCCTATTTCGAAGAGCAGGGGAATGCTTCCTGGTGTCCTGGCCAATATTTATCCCTCAATCAACATCACTAAAACAGATAATCTGGTCATTAACTCATTGCTGTTTGTGAGGCCTTGCTTTGTGGAAATTGGCCGCTGCGTTTCCTACATTACAACAGTGACTACACTTCAAAAGTGCTTCATTATCTGTAAAGTGCTTTGGGACATCCTGAGGTCGTGAAAGGCGCTATATAAATGCAAGTTCTTCCTTTCTTTCTTGCTGCGATCTGGGGATGGTCCAACATTCTGTGCCATGCAATGCTAGGAAGCAGTTTGATGCCTGAAATTTCTCCCCATGTTAACCCTGGAGTCTCAGCTGTACAGTCAGACAGATGTGGTAAACAGAAGTCAGCCACTTACCTACAGGGAAAGAAGGGGGGTGAAAAGTAGGCATGTTATCCTTGACAACCCTGAGAGAAGTATAGATAGGAGAAGTGTGAGGAAGTTAATAGCTTCATTCAATTGGACAATTCTGTGGAGATGTGCAGAGAGAGGAAAACGATAAAAAACACAATCCACTTAAAAATGTTGGGGAGGAACAAATAAAATATATACATAAATAATTTATTAGTTCCTTGCAAGTTTGTAATAATGAAGTTTGATCATATAAGCAAATTGTGGGTTTTTTTGCATCTAAAAAAACAAGGTCATAGAATTTAATTTGTTGCACTTTATTGCAGCAATAAAGTAAAGAACACCAACGGCCAGAAAACCTATAAAATCAAACCTTATATACTAAAATTCCATTTGTTGAGCACTGCTGTTCGCTGTATAATGTCTTCATATGAACAAATTCAGCCAATGCTTTACCATGATAGCCAAAAAGTTCACTTACAAAAAAAAGGTGAAATTATACTGTGGAACCAGTGCAAAGTAACTGGGACTGTAAGTCTTATCATCAGGGCTACCTTTTTAAAAAATAGTTGACTATCATTAGTTTTAATTCTCTTTTTGCTACTTTTCCGGCCTACTTTCCTGAAGCTGCTGACTGTTCCTGGGATATAGTTCCAAAGGTGCCAGGGTTCTCCAATACCTTGCCCAGGTGGCCAGTCTTCATGTGTGAGCCATTGTTTTTCAGCAGACTATTTAACTATAGAGGGCATCGCAGCCAAGCTCAATCCTGACCTCGTGACATCTGGAAGTGCACATCCCAGCAGGAGTCATTGTAAAGCAATCAAGAGCAGGAACCTTGGCTGATGTTTCCACTTCCTTGCCTATGGGAACTGAGATCAATTGCGGCACACCAACCTCCAGCACTGGCTGAGATCAACTAATTTAGCTCAGATCAGGAATCAAATCGGGAACCTTTTTGGTTTATAAGTGGTACACTTATCCACTAAGCTATCAGGGCAGCTTTCTTACTCTTAATCATTGGCCATTAGTGAATGTCCAAGAATACAGAAAAGGCTATTCTTTCTTTGAGTTTCTCATTTTCCCTGTTAGAAGCAGTTGTCTCGTCCTTCCGCTGGCATCAGGCAGCTCCTCACAACAGCACAGCCAATATTGGACTCTCACTTTTTTGGGAATCACAACCACAGATCCACATCCTGCCAGTCCATGGCCTAACGTGATGGAGTTCCAGCATCCTGTGCCACTGCACTGTCTGGTCCACTTTGTGCACATTTTTTGTTCAAAGGGGCACTATGTTCAAACAAATGTGTTTAGTAAGCTTTCCCTTAATTGTATAGAAACACACAATGCAATAATGAAAAATTAGTTGAAATATATCATTGTGGTACTTCTGCGTGGGATCACAATGTTCACCTGAGGAAGGAGGAAGCCTCCGAAAGCTTGTGAATTTAAAATAAAATTGCTGGACTATAACTTGGTGTTGTAAAATTGTTTACAAGTACTTCTGCGTGACATTATTCTGGTGACTTGTGCTTCTAACATTTTTACATGGAAACAAAGTTCCTTTTTAAGCAGTGACTGTGAATGGCATCATCAGAGGACCAGACTGGAAGGAGTTATTAAGGTTGATGGAGTGGGGGAGGAGAATTGACAACTGACATTAGCAACCAAGCCAGGAAGGAAGTGATGCTGGTTCAGCTTGAACAGTGTGTTAATTAAGCGCCTTTGGCCTGAGGGTTTATAACATCCTCAAACTGGACCTCTTGATGATGTTATCAGCACTCAAATGATTAGCAAATTCTATTTTTTTTTAAAAATCAACTCAAAAACATAAAATTAAAAAGGATGTGTAACTTAATAATTCTTTGTTCCCGATTGTTAAAAATGGGCACCGATGGGTGCATTCAATCACTAAACACGTGCAATAAATCCCTATATTGTCACCCAGTGTGACAAATTACAGATTTAAAAAATTTGGTTGTTGTTTTTATTGAGCATCTGCCAGACGAGTTGTTGATCTGTATAGTGCTTGAAGGGGTTAAACTGAATTTGCCTGGAATCCAGGAGCCGTGAAGCCATCCAATTGCAATTATGATCTACTGTGTGAACAAGCTGCCATTCTGGGAAGCCAGACATCAAACGCATAGAAGTGAGTCTGTCAGCCTCCCAGAAATGCCTGCTTCTTTTCAAATGTGGCTTTGAGTACATCATGCACTGTGGAGCACAGGCTGAAAGCTTCTTGCATAATCTCCACGTAATAATATTGTGATTTTATTCTTTTTTAAAAACAAGCTCCTGCAATACCGACTTCCATAGGTCACAGTGCTGTATCATCTTCCCCTGTTCAGTGACAAAATAATGCATCACCGAAAACTGAATGACTCTTAGTGGCACTCGAGGGACCACTGCATCCATAATGTGACAGTCGGAGAGCAGCAGTGTTCATTAATGACTTACCACAGCAAAAGAGCAGGCTCTTCCGGGTACTTACAGACCTCCTCCCATCTGGACCCTGGACCCATCCCATTCTGGATGTATCGAAGCACGGACCTCACTTCATATCAACAGCTCCCTCGCTGAGGTCCCCTTGCCCGAATGAATCACAGACATCCCCTGAATATTGCTGATGAAAGGAATCTTGCTGGAG
The DNA here is from genome assembly GCF_035084215.1 of Heptranchias perlo. NCBI lineage: Eukaryota > Metazoa > Chordata > Chondrichthyes > Hexanchiformes > Hexanchidae > Heptranchias > Heptranchias perlo. The sequence goes on from NC_090354.1 coordinate 16,925,456, forward strand.
GAGAATCATTAAAAGCCCTGCTAACCCACAGAGTACAGTTGTTGGGCGATGCTGTGATTATCATGCCGTGAATCTGCCACAGGTAAGTTCTGATTAATTATTATGGGTATTTTTTTCCCCAGTAAGAGCTCACAGTTTGCATGCCAGCCTCTGTTGCTCCACTGGAGTAGAGTTGTACTGATTATTTTAGTTGGCCCTGTATGTTAGGCCAGAAATAAAGCCCCTTATCTGATGGCCTGCTTTTCTTATCCACAGTCCCAGCTGCAACATGTCTACCACAAAAGCAGGTGATACGGATGAGGTTTTTGGTGAGTAGATGCTGGGGTATTTTTCAACTGAGCATGTTAACCATTTATAGAAAGCTCAGCAGGACAAATTCTTACTAAGAGGCTTGTTTCAGCTCTTGCAACCTGACTGATGGCAATTTGCTCTTATCCACTTAATAATTAAATCATTTTTAGTATAAGACAAAGAAATCTATGGAAAACAAACAATTCCTATGGTCCAAGACCATACTAAAACAAAAATATTTGGAAGTATGAATGGGCTATTGATTTGATGTCTAAAAGCACAGAGAATATATTGCAAACCTTTAACTGAAGGAAGAATCCAGATAAGACAGGGTAATGAGCAGTAATTTATGAGAAGTAACTCCATATATTTGTATTATGTGTTCAGAGTCAATGGTTGATCTTGTAATTGTTCCTTTTTGAACAGATGATACTGATGTATTGTGCTCTGTGTTGATGGATATGAAAATGAACTTTATTGAGACTGGAGAGTATGGTTCAGCCTCATCTGGCAGTGTTCTGGCTGTGCTAGTGAAACAATATATTGTTTAACATGAAAGAGCTTATGGTAGGATACTATTGTTAAGTTGATTTACAAGGTATCTTAAATGATTGATGAGATGAAAGCCACTCACTGACAGCCACTTCATAGTTATTCGGATAGCGGACCTGTATGTATATGTGCGTAGACAGTGAGAAAAGTAGATAGAAGAGATCAGATAAAATCTCATGTCTCAAGATAAATCAATGTCCAAAATTCAGCAATATTCATGGTGAATATTTTAGTTACAGTTCATTCCCCTGTTAGTGTATATGAGTATCTGTTATACTAAACATTGTCCGTGTCACTAATAGACAGCGGTAATCATTTCAATGGCTAGAATGAATTAATAAAATAACTTGTAAAATTAATCAACCCTATTGTTTCTTGAATGGGTTAATCTATTACCTCTCCATCTAGTTTGTGGCTCTTGTTTCTCAAACATAGTTTGTTATATTCATGTAAACAACTGGCCTGTCCCTTTAAATAGATCCTACATTAAAAAGATGGGAACTAGATTCCAGCTCACAGTCATTGCAATGTGGTACTGTGATTCAGACTGACTGATTTTCTGTGTAGTTGGTAACATGAGAATACCCTCATCAAAATGGGGCTAAATTGAATTTGTCTAATTCCCAGAATATTAAACTAAATGTATGGGCATCTGAAGTCTTCCCAACAGAGACGATCATTACTTGCTGTTCTGAGAACACTGCTTATTACTTTTCCTGAGACTTATTCACCTCCTTATGAAACCATTTCTACTTCAGAATCTGAAACACCAATTAACAAATGTCATTATCATTTTGCATCTTTACCAGCTGCCTTAGGCCCACAATAATAGTTTGCAAATACTGTATCAGTCAACAAAAAGCAATATATTCTGACACAGAACAAATGCTGTTCATATTTCTTCAGGCACTGGAACATCATTTAGCTGGTATTGTGATAGAAGAGAGTTGCATTAATACACAAACCTCGGAATTAGATCTGGTTTTATTATAGATATTTAAAACCATGCAAATTTTCTACCAAACTACTATATGTGGAAGTCATTTTCTATCTACTGCTGGCACATTTTCTTTTTCACAGTTTTCCCTGACAACAGCAAACGCCACTGCTGTCTTAAAATGCCATCACAGCCACAAAATTGTTAATTGCATTTCCAGTAATTAACCTGTTGTATTATAATGCAGTTAATAAAATGAGCCCTTTGAGTGTCGAAAGTTCACTGAGGCTTTCAAATTAAGTTGCACATTTTCATCACTGAATAATAGAGCAGAATCAGATCTGCAGGGATTGTACCAAAAGATCACCCCTGCACCTCCTAATGTATGATATTTTGTCTAAATAGTTCATGTGTATGATTCTGTTCAATTGGGGTTTATGTGTAAAAACAGGTGCCTTGTATTGACTTTGGAGGGCATTTTGGGACAGTTCTGGATGGGGCAGAACTTCCATCTTCCCCCTGGAGGTGTCCATGAACCAAGCCCAAATCCCAGGGTCAGTGTTGATTTGCATATTGCAGGTGGATGCCCACATCAGTAGCAATGCAACTGAGGCACCTGCCTCGGCTGTGGGGGATGGATTTAGCAGCAGATCTTGGCCGCTGCAAAAGTGTCCTTCTAGAGTTTTTAAACTCCCCCCCACCCTGCCTTGAGCAATGCTGGATGCCACGGTTGTTCAGGCATCTCTTGTGATCAGCACTGCAATGGCACAAATGAAGGAAAATACATTGTGTCATATACTATCCTCATTTGCATTACATCATAATACATCTGCCCATTTGTGGGTGGGCGTATTATGCACCCACCCTCAAATCCACAGGAATTTCTGATGGGTGGGAACTCTGTATAACTGGGTCCCTGCCCAAATTAGGGCATGCTAGCCTAGTGGGTATAGTACTGGACCAGCAACCCCAAGGTCATAAGCTTAAATCCTGTGGTGGCAAGTTGTGAAACTGAAGTCAATAAATTTATAATTTGTGGGTTGGCACCAGAAAAATAACCATGAAAGCTTCTGGATTGTCGTAAAAACCCAACTGGCTCACTAATGTCAGCGTGGCCCTTATCATCTAATCACACCTTGGTCTCTCTTACTACTCCTCTGGTACCTTCTTCTCTTACAAACACCTCACCTTGTTCCACTCTTCTTGCTTCTCCTTTAAAATCCTCATTCCCTACTGCTCCTCCAAGCCCCATCCTGAGTTTCTCCTTGCGATATCGTCCTTCCTTTCCTCCCTCAGCCTTTGCACTGTGACAGCTCAACCTTGGTGATTTCAATCAATATTTCAATTCACCTTGCCCTCTCCCCTCTCATTTCCATGCCCTTCTGTCCTCCTTAACTCCCTTCCTCCATATAAACTCCTACCCATATTCATGGCCTCCCCTCAACTTTGCCATATCATGCTCCCATGTTCTTGAATATAGACAAGGCATATCTGACCACTTCCTTGTATCCCTCACCACCCACTTCCACCTACCTCCTTCCAACCTGATTTCCTTCTTCTTCCACCTCTGGAAAATTTCTTCTCTCAAGTCACTTACAATTGAAATTTCAAGCTGCTAACTACTTAACCATTGGCCTTCCATTTGCAATGATACTTCTGAAGTTGCGATCTGCTCAACCACACCCTCACCTCCAACTTTGATGCCCGTGTCTCCATGAAACCTTTATTCTCACCTATCCTGGTCATTCCCCAGGCATGGCCTCCATCTTCGCTCCCTCTAGTTCAAGAGATGCAAAGTTGAGCGTATCTGGCACACAACTGATTTAGAATCTATCATCACATCTGGCTAGACCACGTCAAGCACTGTTGGGCCTCACTCTCCTCTGCCAAAACTGTCCACTACTCCGGGATCATGCTGTAGAACAAAGAATACCCCTGGCTTCTATTCTCCACAACCAACCATTTCTTTAAATCCCCCTCCCCTTCCCTTCCCTTCCCCCTTCCACCCTAACGTTGAACAAGTGAAAGGAGCTCATCACTTCTTTGTCACAAAAATTGAGACCATCCGTTTAGCTGCCTCTGTTGCTTTCCCCTGTTCCTCTAACCCTGATCTTGTGTCTTTCTGTAGTTTCTCTCCTATCTTCCCTCATGTGCTCTCTGAGCTCATCTCGTTCATGAGACCCACCTCCCGCTTTGGGGTAGAAATTGGACCTCATTATATTCGTTTTCCAGGCATAAAATGGGCACAACAAGGGCCAATTTCAGGAACCACATCCCACGCCCTAAGTATGCGTGAAAGATGTCTAACCCAATATTGGGTTGGGCCATTTATCAGGCATCCCTGGCGGCCGCCTAAAACAGACATTAGACTCCTTACATATCTAAAACGCCTGTTTTAGGCCCCCTGCGGCCTAAGCAACGGCTTAAAAAAAAGTTCAAAAATCGTATTGTAGATCCAAGAGGAGCAAGAGTGCTCTCCTGACTCCACAGTACCTCCGATCTGCATCCTCGCACCCCCCCAATTGGCGCTCCATCCATTCTTCTAGGACTTACCTTCAGGCCGCTGCCGGCAATATATTAATGAGGCCCGATGCCCAATTTCAGGCTGGTTTCAGGATTCCCGGTTGGGGTGTGTGGTCCATGCACGGCACCCATTTCAGGCCCGGGAACAGGCCTAAAGGAGTTTTCACTCCTATAGTGTGTGAATGAGAAATTGTAGACTGATCCACTGGAAAACATTTCTTTCTTTGCTCCATTTACTGAAACAATGAAAAAGGTAATTTAAAAAAATGATTTAAGTGTTGGTGTTGTAATACTTCTTTGATACTCAAAGAATTAAATATAGATTCACTGCAAATGCTGGCTGTAGGATGGCTGGGCTCCAGCTGAAGGGAACTTTCCATATTTTGGTAGTGAGCAGTCGGAGGTCAATGAGTGCAAGAGCTTCTCTGTTTAATGTTGCATTCAGGAACTATTCAAGAAGCATGTTACTTACATTGAAGGTGTTTAATATTCTCCTATCAGTGGGGGAGCCCTAATGAGCTTGTTGGAGACTGTGCTATTTCTGAGTGTTATAGTGAAGAGCTATGGTATTAAGTATGAATGAACCAGAGTCAGGCTGTGTAAATTGTGGTAAATAGAAGTAAAATCCAGCTAAACAGTGAACTAACCACAAAGCTTCTTGAAAAAAATCAAACAGTTGAGCAGAAAGTCCCCTCTCTTAGGTATGAAAATCCTGATTCAAATGGTTATGGAGAGTTTCAATCTAGATTCCGCCTAATATGAGCCCACTACACAAACTATGCATAATTTAGCATCTGTTGGTACTAATTGGTTATTATAACCAACAGGTCCTAAGGATGGCTTGTAGGAGAAATGGAAAATGTCATGCTGGTGTAGCACAGAATGCTCCACTGAGAATTGTTTTGAGCTACAGGCTGTGCAGTTCTGAACTGCATTGACTACATGTGATACCTGACCCAGGTTGCTCCAAAAGTGGAGGTGGAAGAGGACAATGTTCAGTCTCCCCTGGGGCTGTTAGCCTTCACTTTCATGACAACAGGTGCATGTATCATAAACTCAATCATATAAATATTCATGCCAGCAAACGGAATACACACAAACACGTGTTTTGCATATCAACAAAAAAATATCAAAGGACCTGCACCATAAAAGCATAAATTCATTTACTCTGGATTCTTATGGGGGACAAGCTAGCTACAGAAATTGAATGCTGTTTGTTTTAAAATTATGTACGTCCTATTTCCTGATTAAGTTCAAAGATTGCTTGCCCAAGTGTTGAGTAGGTAGGAATTTGATATGCTATAACTCTTTCTTTCTATTATCAATATATAGTAAGCTGTAATGCTCCACAGTTATAACTATGTTATTTGCCCCATAGGCATTGGGAAAAGCTAAAGAACTAACATAGATACTTCAGTGCTTGTTTCCTCCCAATCACAGAGCCAGAATTCAGGACCAAATAGCAATGGTCACCAGTGCATAAAACTTGTAAGGCTGAAATTGAGTTCTGCTATGAAAATATATAAATCTTCATAATGAAGGTCAACAAGAAGAACATTTTTAGCAGGTTATCTCTTACCAATGAATCATAGAATGACACAGCACAGAAGGAGGCCATTCAGCCCGTCGTGCCTGTGCTGGCTCTTTGAAAGAACTGTCCAATTAGTCCCACTCCCCTGTTCTTTCCCCATAGCCCTGTAAATTATTCCTTTTCATGTATTTATCCAATTCCCTTTTGAAAGTTACTATTGAATCTGCTTCCACCACCCTTCCAGATCTGCGTTAAAAAAAAAATGTCCTCATCTCCGCTCTGGTTCTTTTGTGAATCACCTTAAATCTATGTTCTCTGGTTACCGACCCTCCTGCCAGTGGAAACAGTTTCTCCCTATTTACTCTATCAAAACCCCATATAATTTGAACACGTCTAATGAATCTTCCCTTAACCTTCTCTACTCTAAGGAGAACAATCCCAGCTTCTCTAGTCTCGTCACATAACTGAAGTCCCTCATCCCTAGTACCATTCTAGTAAATCTCCTCTGCACCCTCTCCAAGGCCTTGACAACATTCCTAAAGTGTGGTGCCCAGAACTGGACACAATATTCCAGCTGAGGCCTAACCCGTGATTTATAAAGGTTTAGCATAACTTCCTTGCTTTTGTACTCTATGCCTGTATTTATAAAACCAAGGATCCCATATGCTTTTTTAACAGCCTTCTCAACTTGTCCTGCCACCTTCAAAGATTTGTGTACGTAAGCCCCCAGACCTCTCTGTTCCTGCACCCCTTTTAAAATTGTATCAAATTATACCCATGAATGGGGGGAAATATTTTGTACCAAAATTCTTAAAACTTTAATTTAACAGTAAAACTAGTACATATTTTCTGCCTGTCACACTTCTCCATCATACTTCCATTGTCATACTTTAAATATCTGTGTCACATTTAGTAAGTAATTATAAAGAAAGTCAGTCATTTGGAATTTATGAAGTTCCTCCAACAATTGAAAATACCTTAATTAACACGGGACAGAATGTCTGTAACCCAGATTGAGTTTATCAATCACACTTTAAAGAAAAGAGAAAAAAACGCTAAGGTTCTGATCTACATCCTCAAGTGTGCAATTAAGCTCTGATCTCACTGAGTGTTTACTGAACAGCAATTAGATTTTGTGGCCTAACAGCTTTACCTTAGCAGCAGAGTAATATGCAATGCTATAATCTTCCTGTCCTTACAAAACATCATGGGGTAGAATTTCTGCAGAGCTCTCACAATCTCTCACAGTAACTTTGGTGGAACGTTGGTGGAAACCCCAGCATTTATGCCATTTCTCCAGGGTTTCAGGGAATCAGGTTTCCACCCCTGCCACAGTACTGAAATGGCCCTTATCAAAGACACAAATGACAGCCTATGTGACAATGACCGTGGTAAACTATCCCTCCTCATCCTTCGCGACCTATCTGCAGCCTTTGACAGGGTTGACCACACCATCCTCCTCCAATGCTTCTCCTTAGTCATCCAGCTGGGTGGGACTGTGGTCTGGTTCCATTCTTGCCTATCCAGTCATAGCCAGAGAATCACCTGCAATGGGTTCTCTTCCCACTCCCGCACCGGCACCATTACCTCTGGAGTCCTCCAAGGATCTATCCTTGGCCCCCTCCTATTTCTCATCTACATGCTGCCCCTTGGTGACATGATCCGGAAACACGTCAGGTTCCACATGTACACTGACGACACCCAGCTCTACCTCACCACCACCTCCCTCAACCCCTCCACTATCTCTGAGTTATCACACTGCTGGTCCAATATCCAGTACTGGATGAGCGAAAATTTCCCCCAACTAAATGTTGGGAAGACTGAAGCCATTGTCTTTGGTCCCTGCTACAAACTCCGTTCCCTAGTCACCGACTCCATCCCTCTCCCCGACCACTGTCTGAGGCTGAACCACACCATTCGCAGCTTTGGCGTCCTATTTGACCTTGAGATGAACTTCCGACCACATATCTGGTCCATCACCAAGACCGCCTAATTCCATCTCTGTAACATCGCCCGTCTCTGCCCCTGCCTCAGCTCATCTGCTGCTGAAACCCTCATCCATGCCTTTGTTACCTCTAGACTTGATTATTCCAATGCTCTCCTGGCTGGCCTCTCATCTTCCACCCTCCCTAAACTTGAGCTCATCCAAAACTTTGCTGCCCGTATCCTAACTCACACCAAGTCCAGTTCACCCATCACCCCTGTGCCCTGTGGCTCCCAGTCCAGAAATGCTTTGATTTAAAAATTATCAGCCTTGTTTTCAAATCCCTCCATAGCCTCACCCCTCCCTATCTCTGTAACCTCCTCCAGCCCTACAACCCTCCAAGATCTCTGCGCTCCTCCAGTTCTTGCTTCTTGTGCATCCCCGATTTTAATCGCTCCACCGTTGGCGTTCGTACCTTCAGCTGCCTAGGCGCTAAGCTCTGGAATTCCTTCCCTGAACCTCTCCGCCTCTCTACTTCTCTCTCCTCCTTTAAGATGCTCCTTAAAACCTACCTCTTTAATTAGGCTTTTGATCACCTATCCTAATATCTCCTTATGTGGCTCGGTATAACTCTCCTGTGAAGCGCCCTGGGATGTTTTACTATGTTAAAGGCGCTATATAAATGCAAGTTGTCATTGTTGTTATTTCTGCCGATCTTTGGCCAAAGTTACAGTAGGAGATTCAGAGAACCACCACAGAAATTCTACATGCATATCATCTAAATGAGTATGAACATTGGAAATCTGGTAGTAATATATTAAAAGTTATGTCTAGCACACATTTTCTGTTTTTTATACTTCAGGCGACATATTTCCTGTGTCACACATCTGTCACAACTAAACTTAAAGAAAATTGTAGGTAAACTCCTTTGTAACACTTGCAGCTGATTGACTCATTAGCAGATTTCTTTCAGCTGCTTAGCTTATATACAATTTTTAAAAATTTTCATAAAACACCAAGCCCAATAATAGCAAGCAAAAATAAAAAGGTTTATGGGTAAGAATAACATTTAGCAAATTTACGTTAAAGCTAATGTTTAGATCATAATGGGTCCATTAAGAATGAATCTGAATCTAAATAAAATCTTTAGTCTTAGTCATAGATATACCTCTGGATTTTTCCAAATTCCTGGGAAAACATTTTTTCGATCTCGTCTGCTACTCCCTTGCCAACTTTCACTTCAGTTTTTGCTCCCTTGCATAATAGTCTAGACTCCAGCTTTACCACTTCCTACCATGCAATACTCTTTGTTCCAGCTGCCCCCATTCCCTTACCCGCTCAGGCTCAGCATTGTGCCACTACCTCATCCTCGGTCCTTGTTCCCACTCACCTGCTTCCAATCCCCTGATTGTCTTCAGCTGGTCTTCCTGATCCCAACATTTTCAATGCTTTTCAATGCTTTTCACATCACCAGTGTCCATTTAGAGTCTTTGCTCCACATGTACGACCAACCAGCTCCAATACACCAGCACCCTTCATTTTATAATTCAGTTACTAACTCAGTAAATTACTCATCAATTTTATAGTAAAGTCGCTCATTCTATTTAATAAGTTACACACTCCGTTTTAAGTTACTTCAAAACACATTAATTTTTCAGCCACTTCTCTTCCCAGCTTAAATTTGAGCCTCAACTTATAACCAATCAATCCTAAACTCACTGTTATAATTAACTAAATGTTTCAGTACATTTTATAATTTACTCACTATATGTAATTAAATTACTAAATCAAATAAACTAACTAGCTCACTGAATTTTATAATAAATTATTATCTTTAATAATCTTGCTTCATTCAATAATTACGTTCCTTAGTCTCTCCATTTAATAATTTAATTTCTCTAAGAGGATTTAGTAATGGAAATAAGGTCTGTACCGTAACAAGGGATCACTGGGAAAATGAAAGGGTCATTTGAAATTCACAACATGGCTTCCAAAAAATACGTCGTGCCTAACAAGTTTTTTGAGGATGTCACTTGGATAGTGGATGAGGGAAATCCGGTAGACATTGTCTACCTGGACTTTCAGAAAGCCTTTGATAAGGTACCTCACACTAGATTACTTCACAAGATAGATTCTAGTGGTATTAATGGAAATTTGAAACGCTGGATTGGGAATTGGCTCCAATCCCACAGCCAGAAAGTTGTAGTTAATGGATGTGGTTCAGCTTGGAGACATATTACTAGTGGTGTCCTCCAGAGATCGGTCCTGGGCCCACTACTCTTCACTTTATTAACGATCTGGACAGGGAGTATGGTAAGTAAGTTTGCAGATGACACCAAAATCTGTGCAAGGGTTAAGATGGTACAGGAGTGCAATCAAATCCAAAAGGATTTAGATGTGTTAGAAGAGTGGGTCACATGTTGGCAAATGGCATTTAATTTAGATAAATGTAGTGTCATGCCTGTTGGTAGGGCCAACACAGAACACACGTATCATTTGCAGGGAACAATAGTGAAAGAGGTTGAGAGAGAAAAAGATCTTGGTGTTATTGTGACAGATCACTAAAGGTTCCTGACCAATGTAGAGAAACTGTAGCTAAAGCTAACAGGGTATTGGGTTGTATTAATTGAACCATTCGGTATAAATCAAAGGACACCATTTTGGCACTCTACAGGTCACTGGTCAGACCGTTCCTAGAGTGCTGTGCCCAGTTTTGGTCCCCCCACGTGGTGGGTGATATTGTGGTCTTGAAAAAGTTCCAGAGGAGAGCTACAAGAATGATTCCTAGCTTAATGAACCTCAGTTACTCAGACAGGCTCAAGGATCTTGGTCTATTTACTTTAGAACAGAATAGACTTAGAGGTGACCTGATAGAAGTCTAGAAAATAATTAAAGGGCTGGATAGCGTCCCTATTGATAAATTATTCCAGTTTAACAGATTGGGGAGGACCAGGGGACACAAGTTCAAACTATATAAGAGTAGGAATAGACTGGAGGTCAGGCGGTTCTTCTTTTGCCAGAGAATTGTGAGCCTCTGGAATACATTGCCGGCTGGTGTGGTGGGTGCTGGCTCTCTGTATGCCTTCAAGAGGGAGATGGACTGGTTCCTGACTGAGGCAGAGATTGCATCATCTAGAAGGTAAGTAACTTTGTAGATAACACATGGTCCATGTGATCTCCTGGACTGGTTTCGATCGTATGTGGGGGTCAGAGAGAAATTTTCCAGAGTATTTTTTCCCCTTATTGGCCCTAGGTTTTTTCTCTATTTTTTGCCTCTCCCAGGAGATTACATGGCTGTGGGGGTGGGTGAGAGGTGGTGGTGGGGTGAGGTGGGGTGGGGGGTGGTGAGAAGAAGTGTTTAGCCATGATGGCCCGGCCACCATGGTGTGGGGCAGGCTTGATGGACCAGCTGGTCTATTCCTGCCCATCAATTTCATATGTCCTTATATAAAAATTCTTAAATTCACCTGTACATACATTTGAAATACCTCCAACAATTATTTCTGTGCCTGTTTGAGAAGCTTTAGTCTTGAGTTCATGATTCCCATAGCCATAACTCTCAGCTGAAGAGATTCAAAATGGCAGCAGGCTATTGCTACAAACCATAGAGTTCTAAAAAAAAGTGATTGATAGCCAGGACTTGCTGTTTGTTGGCCCCAACCCCTCCTACATTCCTGAATATCATAGGAAAATTGTTGCAGATGAAAACCTCCAGGGGAACAATTTTTACGAGCAGTGGAATTTGTTCGTGTAAAACATCAAAAACAAGGCGGAGTATGAACTTTTCATCCTTTTCTGCAGTAACTTTGAAAACAAAAACCTGCGTGCTGTATATTTATTGATCTCTGCAATTACAGACAGCAAGTACTGACCATTTGGCAAATTAACAAGGGCGTATCACTAAGAGAATGAAGGGGAAGTTAAAAGATTTTCACACAGAGGTTACTAGAACATGGAATGCTTTATCATAGTAGGTACAGCACAGGAAGAGGCCATTCGGCCCATTGTGCCTGTGAAAGAGCTATCCAATTAGTCCCATTCCCCTGTTCTTTCCCCATAGCCCTGTAAATTTTTTCCCTTCAAGTATTTATCCAATTCCCTTTCGAAAGTTACTATTGAATTTGCTTCCTGGCAGTGCATTCCAGATTATTACAACTTGCTACGTAAAAAAATGTTTCCTCATGCCGATCACCTTAAATCTGTGTCCTCTGGTTCCCGACCCTTCCCCCACTGGAAACAGTTTCTCCTTTATCACAAGTGTCTATTTAGGCAGAGACCATAACATAATTTTAAATGGAACTGGACAAGTATTTGAAAAGGAAGAATATAAAACAATATGGGAAAAGAATTTTGAATTTTAGAATTAGAATAAATAGCTCCAATTAAAGAGTTACTATCAGCCCCTGCTGATTGGGCTGCATGGCTTCCTTCAATGAAACACAGTAAAAAAGCTAAACATAGATACAGCTGAGGAGAATGCTGACAAGTGGAGAAATTCAAAGTGGGTATGTGAACAACTCAGGGCAGGTCTTTATATTTTGTAATGTATTCTAAATGGTCACAGCAGCTGCATTTCTTTTATTTAATGTTCATCTCAGAACTCAATTGTTCCACAGTCTAGGTTATTATATTCAGGGGTTGTTTACAGCAGGTTACATGTGTGTCAAGTGAAACTTTGAATAACGTCAAATTTCAAAGTGGAATCTTTATATTCTGTCATATACTCTAAATGCTTATGCCATTGTTTTATTTAAAATCAGTACTCAAAATAATTGTTAATATAAGCAGTGGCAAATTCTGGAAGGATTGTACCATTATTCAGGTTTGCAGGGAGATTCTGAATATAAGTCCTGAAACTAAACATATTTGTTGAAAAAGAGCCTTTTGATAACACTGATGGTACTATTACAGTGATATTTTGCAAAGAAGGAAAGATGCAAATTAATATAAGCTTGTTGTATATAATTCTTGATGATTGCTATAAAAATCCATACCCTAAAAACGGTCACCCTAAACCGACAGACACTAAAGATGAAGAGCTGCTCCTTTATATTACATGTATTTATTTATATGTAAGGGCGGTATGTGAGGGGAATACATTTATTTATTTATCTATTTGGAATTGGTCAGGAGAACAATATTTATTTATTTCTCAATTAAATAAATCCTTAATTTAGTGTCTCTGAAATTTTTTAATAAACTTCTTTCCAATCCATTCAGTTGAGATTTGCAACTCTCCCCAGCTTCCACATTCCAGTATCTATCCCTTGCAACAGCGTAACTGCTGACTAACTGTGAGCAATGCCATGGGAGATCTGCTAATGGTTGATAATGAGTTACATCATAAGAGTTAAGATTCCTTTTCACCCCCTTTCTCTGCAGTTGGGTGTGTCTGTGTGTGCATCTTTTTTTTTATTTGTTCATGGGATGTGGGCGTCGCTGGCGAGGCCAGCATTTATTGCCCATCCCTAAGTGCCCTTGAGAAGGTGTTGGTGAGCCGCCTTCTTGAACCGTTGCAGTCCGTGTGGTGACGGTTCTCCCACAGTGCTGTTAGGTAGGGAGTTCCAGTATTTTGACCCAGCGACGATGAAGGAACGGTGATATATTTCCAAGTCGGGATGGTGTGTGACTTGGAGGGGAATGTGCAGGTGGTGTTGTTCCCATGTGCTTGCTGCCCTTGTCCTTCTAGGTAGTATAGGTCGTGGGTTTGGGAGGTGCTGTCGAAGAAGCCTTGGCGAGTTGCTGCAGTGCATCCTGTGGATGGTACACACTGCAGCCACAGTGCGCCGGTGGTGAAGGGAATGAATGTTTAGGGTGGTGGATGAGGTGTCAGTCAAGCGGGCTGCTTTGTCATGGATGGTGTCGAGCTTCTTGAGTGTTGTTGGAGCTGCTCTCATCCAGGCAAGTGGAGAGTATTCCATCACACTCCTGCGCTCTGTTTTCCCATATTTAGCATATGCTGGATAACCAAAGCACAGAACAAACAATCCAGTGTATCAGATGTCCAGACTATGTTGGAAAAACAGTCCACAGTTGTCATTTAACAGAGCTGTCAATATTGGACAGATTCTAGGTGTGAACTTTTCAGCTGCAAGCTGAAAACCCGGGCAGGCACTCATGTCAAAAACAAAGCTAATAGAATCAATCCGCAGTTGTCATGTTGACTGTAGGGGCCAGCCAGCTGGAATCAATGTGTGTTTCTTTTCTCTTTTTTTCTTGTTTTCTTTTGCCTGACTGTCTTTTCTTTTTTTCTCTACTCTAGTTTTAATATTTCTCTTTTGTTCTTCACTGCCTGCCTTGCTTTTTCTCTCTGGAGTAAGGAGCTATAGTTTTAATATAGGAGATTTACTATGCTGTAAGTGCTGGGATAGTGTGTCTTCATAGTGATCTCTTGCTTTCTCTTGCTCATAAATGAAAGAAAGTGGGAGAGACATCAGAATTTACAACGCAGGTCATACCCACAGGAGATTGCTGGAGGGCAGAACATCACGATTTCCTCCAGCATGAAACTCCCATTTAATGAATAGGATTCCCTTTAGTTATTTCATTTTCATTTTATTTGGTGAATGAAGTTAAGTGGAATTGATGGGTGCCATAAATACTGACATATATAATTGGATGTGTCTGATGCAGTGTATGGTCAATGAACCAAATCCTACTGCACAAGAAACCATTAAAACAATATTTTTTTTTTGTTTTCAGAGAACATGATGGAGAATCAATTAAAATATATTGTAGACCTTTTGCATAATTTTAAAGTGTGCCACCTTTTTATTACAATGAATATATTTTCATAGTGAAGAGCATATTAGATCTGTCATCAGGCACACTGTCCAATTAAATTAGTTATACTATTGATAATCAAGTAATAGGTTGTTGTAGATCTCTTTGGTTCCTGACCAGAGCCTTTTTATATATATATATATATAATGCCTAATTCAAAATGATAATGCTTTGAAGTATATCATTCAACATTCTACACTGTGATTCCATAGGATTTTTATAAATATAATCCTGTGGGTCACAATGCAAATCCCATAGCAACTGTCCATAACCGTTCTGTCAATTTCCTTTGCCCTCCTACGCATTCCAATCTTCTTCACTTTAATTTTCATTGCATTTTCCATTTAGTGACAAAGATTTGTGTGATGTATGATAACATTGCTCCTGAACTGTGAATCATACTGAAACTGATAGCAACTGTTAGACAAATACCAAATTGATATAACGAAGGACTGTAGACACAATTTCACACAAGAATTGAGCATTGCATTATATTAGCCATCATTTCCTTTTGGAAAGTTGATAATGGGTGCTGCACAGGAAGTTAAGTGTGTCATTTATTCCAGAAGTACAAGTGAACAAACAACTTGCAACTGGAAAAGCTGCCAATGAACTGTACAAGCCTCCCTATCAACTGGAATAATGGGTTCAAAAACCCTCGGACCTACTCCACGGCCATAAGTGCGGCAAAGTACGAATCCCGCTGTGCCTGTAACTTCTGTTCCTTCCCCAACTGAATATCCTAGATCAGGGTGGGGCGTGCTAATTTGAATATTTCTGACAGGCACACACTAGTGTGGACTGAACTTAGCACATACTGGGGGATGTGGAAGGAAGATACAGCACTGACAAGCTGGGGGGAAGAGTGGCGAGGGGCAAGACAGTGCCAGTGGCTTCTAAAGTCAAATAAATCTTTTAAACAGCCTCTTTTCTAAGAGGGTCAATTTAAAATAATCATCTTGAGGGACAAGTCCCCAGCCTTGTGGAGGAATTTTGTGTGTGAGAGGAAGGTGTATCGTGGGAATTGCAGTTTTCAGTCTGCTCCTTTGAAATTACAATCACCAGAATGTACCTTGACAAATCACGCAGAAAATTTACAAATGACCACTGCGAGGCATGATGAGTAGAGAAATATAAAATGATTTTTTTTAAGCCGTTAAATAAAAATTCTTAGCTAATGTTGCTGTTTGAGATAAACGGAGATGAAATTCGACATGGACGGGGACACAAAACATGCGCAATCGCGTCTGCTGCCAGTTATACGCCTCTCCCGATATTCAATTCCATTGAAGTCAGTGTCGAAGTCGAATTTCAGTCAGGGCCCGTGCAAGAGTTCACAGAGCGTTGCCTTGCACAGGGTGAAGAGGAGGCCATAAAATTTCATGAACATGGCTTCCACTTTTGCTTGCGGCATGGAACCGCAGGTGGTAGGTGGAAGTTCTCCTTCTTCCCCTCTTCCCCCTGCCCCCCCTCCCCCGGAGACACTCCTCAATCAAAAGAGGGTGGATGATCTCACCCAGTATGTCTATGAAGGTTTTACCTTTCACTATCAGCAAGATACGCAACATTTTTATTTCCAGTCAGTATTCAGAAGATAATTAAGGAGGCCATCTTAGTACATCCATCCAGAAATTTCCTGAAGTAGCCCCTTTACTGCAGCATCCAATTCGATCATAAATGATTGCAGGGTTTTCACCTCTGTTATTCTGCCTGTTAGTCTATTCCAAGTGATCACTCTCTGTATGAAGAAGAACTTCCTGATATTAGTCCTAAATATGCCCTCCATTTGTTTGAGTTTTTAAGTTTTTCTTTGAAATATTTAAAATAAGTCTACTAATAGAATTTTGGTTGAATTTCCCTTTGATTGTTTTTCTTTCTTGCACCTACAGTGAAGCAGTAACCAGAATATTTGACAATAGTTATCACCATGGTACACATGATTTTATTAGGTGGTTGTGGAAGAGTAATCAGGAGGGCGTGCGCATGTGCTGGCTGGTTGGTACGGCGTGAAGGAAAGGTTTGCATTATTCAGTTTTATTTTGGTTCACTGTTCAGTGTGAAGGACAGAAGGGGTCTATTCAGTTATTTATGGAGAGGGAACCCAGTGACAGCGAGAGTTGCTATGGTTACAGCTGGCGCTCTCTGGTGCTGAAAGAGAGTGCACAGCTGTCCGACTTTTGTTCACAGCTAAAATTGAACTTTAACTTTTTTTAAAAACAGATAAAATGATACACTTGAATCTGTTTATTAAGTTCATTTCTTCATAAGGCAGATTTGGTGTTCATGTGCGTAAACCCATGATAAGGTTGGTGAGCTGCAGGCACAAATTGCCACATGGAGACAAAAACTGGCAGAAATGGGAACTTTACCTTCCTGGCTACAATGTATTCTGGAAGGATAGGGAAGGAAAAAAAGGAGGGGGGCTGGGGGTGTAAGTATGGATCAAAGATACTGTTACAGTCCTAGAAAGGGATGATGCGCTGTAAGGTTCAAAGACAGAATCTATTTGGTTAGAGTTAAGGAGCAGAAGAGGATCTGTTACACTGCTGGGTGCATATTATAGACCACCAAATAGTCATAGAGTCATAGAGTCATAGAGTTATACAGCACGGATAGAGGCCCTTCGGCCCATCGTGTCCGCGCCGGCCATCAGCCCTGTCTACTCTAATCCCATATTCCAGCATTTGGTCCGTAGCCTTGTATGCTATGGCATTTCAAGTGCTCATCCAAATGCTTCTTGAATGTTGTGAGGGTTCCTGCCTCCACAACCCTTTCAGGCAGTGAGTTCCAGACTCCAACCACCCTCTGGGTGAAAAAGTTCTTTCTCAAATCCCCTCTAAACCTCCCGCCTTTTACCTTGAATCTACGTCCCCTTGTTATAGTACCCTCAACGAAGGGAAAAAGCTCCTTAGTATCCATCCTATCTGTGCCCCTCATAATTTTGTACACCTCAATCATGTCCCCCCTCAGACTCCTCTGCTCCAAGGAAAACAAACCCAGGGATGGAGATGGAGGAGCAAATCTGCAAGGACATTTCAGAAAGATATAAGAACAAAAGGGTCGTGATAATGAGGGACTTCAATTAAAAAATAAAAATTGAAAATGCTGGAGAAGCTCGGCAAGTCAGGCAGCATCTGTGGAGAAAGAAACAGAGTTAATGTTTCATGTCGAAGACCTTTGGTTATTACTCAAGTTTCAGATTTCTAGCATTTATTTCAGATTTCCAGCATCCGCAGTGTTTTGCTTTCAATTATCCTATTATAGACTGGGGGGAAAGCAATGAAAAGAGCAAGGAGGGGGAGGAATTTGTGAAATGTGTACAGGAGAACTTTCTTGATCAGTATGTTTCCAGCCCAATGAGGAAGGAAGCAGTGCTGGCACTAGTTCTGGGGAATGAAGTGGGGCTAGTGGAGCATGTTTCAATGGGGGTGCATCTGGGAAAGACTGATCAAAATATCACAAGACAAATCATGTTGACAAATTTGATTAAATTCTTCGATGAATTAATGAAGAGGGTTGATGAGGGTAGTGCAGTTGATGTTGTGTATATGGATTTTCAAAAAGTGTTTCATAACGTGCCACATAATAGACTTGTTGGCAAAATTGAAGCGATAGTAGCAGCGGGAATACGAAATTGGCTAACAGACAGAAGGCAGAATATAATGGTGAATGGTCGTTTTTCAGACTGGGGGGAAGTGTGCAGTGGTGGCCCCCAGGGGTTGGTATTAGGCCCACAGCTCTTTTTGATATATATTAATGATCTGGACTTGGGCATAGGGGGCATAATTTCAAAGTTTTCAGATTACACAAAACTTGGA
Organism: Heptranchias perlo; assembly: GCF_035084215.1. Taxonomy (NCBI): domain Eukaryota; kingdom Metazoa; phylum Chordata; class Chondrichthyes; order Hexanchiformes; family Hexanchidae; genus Heptranchias; species Heptranchias perlo. Next base: position 16,943,815 of record NC_090354.1, read on the forward strand.
AATGTAGTAAACAGTATAGTAAAATAGTTCAGGAAGACATAAACAGACTGGTGAAATGGGCAGACATGTGGCAGATGAAATTTAATGCAGAGAAGTGTGAAGCGATGCATTTTGGGAGGAAGAATGAGGAGAGGCAATATAAACCAAATGGTACAGATTTTAAAGGCGTTGCAGGAACAGAGAGACCTGGGGGTTCACATACACAAATCTTTGAAGGTGGCAGGACAAGTTGATAAAGCTGTTAAAAAAGCATATGGGATCCTTGGCTTTAATATATAGAGGCATAGAGTAAAAAAAGCAAGGATATTATGCTAAACCATTATAAATCTGGTTAGGCCTCAACTGGAGTATTGTGTCCAATTCTGGGCATCACACTTTAGGAAAGATGAGGTACTTCAGTTATGTGGAGAGACAAGAGATGATGGGATTGTTCTCCTTAGAGCAGAGAAGGTTAAGGGGAGTTTTAATAGAGGTGTTCAGACTTATATGGGGTTTTGATAGAGTAAATAAGGAGAAACTGTTTCCGCTGGCAGGAGGGTTGATAACCAAAGGACACAGAGGGGAGGCGAGGAGAATTTTTTTTTATGCAATGAGTTGTTGTGATCTGGAATGCACTGCCTGAGATGGTGGTGGAAGCAGATTTAATAGTAACTTTCAAAAGGGAATTGGATCCTTGATATGGAAAAATTTGCAGGGCTATGGGGAAAGAGCAGGGGAGTGAGACTAATCGAATAGGTCTTTCAAAGAGCCGGCACAGGCACAATGGGCCAAATGGCCAGCTCCTGTGCTTTATGATTCTATGATTCTATGATATTAGGCATATATAACCATTAACAATAATACCAGTTGACAAATCATCACTGTCTCACAGGAATGGAATAACAATGATCTTTTGTGTTGTGATTTAGGCCACATGTGATATAAATATCCTATGAAGAATTGTACAGTTTCTTAAATGTGCCTTTTAATTTTTTATGATCTATTTTGTTACCTTTTCCTGTAATTTATTTTTCCATTTCATTTACTGATGCCACCAATCTCGGTGGCCAGCTGATAAGTACAAGGGAGAAAAACAATATTCTGGACCAATTAAGCATTAAATAACATCAGATGGATTTTAATGTGGATAAATGTATGCTAATGCATATTGGAACAGGAAACAGAAAATATGTGCTCGAACCCATACCACACATTAGCATTCCAACATGCTGTGCCAATAGGCCACTATACAGTAGGATATATTTATGTGCATCCCATCAGAATTAAACAGAAAAAAAACAGTACCCATCCTGTAGGACTTTCTACTGGTATTAGAACATTGTGAAACTACTAGAAAGTTTACAGGGGAGAGTTTAAACACAAACATTTTTGCTTTTCAATTTAGAAGGGAAATTTCAGACACAAATTCAAGACTTATTCAACCACCAATTAATCAATAATTGCTGCACTGTTTTCATAAACAGTTGTTATTGTTGCTTTTAAATCAGTCACTGAGGCCTAAAGATGCAAAGGTATTGTTCTTGGCCCAGCCTTTGATATTTTTGCAGGACTAATCAATAATTTAAAGCCCAGTACTGCTCCCTGACAAGCTGCTGATGCGTCTTAATTCAGTCTCAATTATTTTCCTGTGTACCAGCATTTTGGACATTGTAATGGGCTCGGAGACGTGGGAGTGTTCTCATTAATACTCAAGTATTATTTTAATAAAAGGAGGAGGCCTAATTCCAATTTTTTTTTACTGTGTTAATGGGATCCAAGGGGTTGGAAAGGCTGATGTGAAGATTTTATTAATTCAGAAGGGAATGACATGTGAGGGGGTGGAGCGGGGAATGATACTACTCCTACTGGCGAAACTGTACTGTGGATCAGATTTCAAGCACCTTGTTTGCTTTTGTGGAAATGGGGAAGAAAAAAAAATCAATGGGCAACTAAAAAACAGATTAAAGTGAAAAAAAGCTTCTTCTGAAATGAAGCACTAAATGTACCAAAAATTGTGTATTAAAGCATTAAAGGAGTTATTACTGGTCTATTGGGGACGTCAGCTTTAAACCTTCTACATTTAGGGCTATGAAAACAGTTTCACTTTTAACCAAAAATAAAAGTTTATGTTTTTGTTTGCGCTTGCGAGAAGGGGGGTTGATCTTGGCCAGCAGCTGCCGTTGAAAGTACTGTGGAGCCAGGAGGAGCACTTCTGCTCATCCTGGTTCCACATAAATGTTCTTTTTAAAATGTTACTTACCTTTACAGAGGCAGCCACTGGCTAGGCCGCAACCACGTCGCAAAAACCTGAGCAGTGCAGACCCAAGGTTACCTATTAGACAAAAACAGCTCCACAAATGATCCCCTTTCTACCCTTACCTTCGCTTCCTGCCCTGTCTGCCGATGCTTACCCAGTCTCCTTTACCAGCTTCTCTACTGCTAGTAAACCGTGGGGTGACTACCCTCTGGAAAGTCTGCTCCAGAAAACTTTTTCCCTCCCAGACTAATGGATGGACGTTTCCTCTTTTTTTAATGGGTCCTATTTGAAATGAGTTCAGGCAGTTTTAACTTAGTTCCTACATAAAATCACCTCAATTCAGCACTAACTTTATTTCAATTACAATTTCACCGAGAAAGGCAATAAGAACAAGTGCTGTGAGAATTCACTTTGTTGCAGTCAGGGATGATCTTATGAAGTTGAGTTTAAGATATTTTGTCGGAGTTGAGTAGAAGGACCTTTACGTATAGTTTCTGCTGCACCTGGTCTGGGAAAGCCTGAAACTAACTCAGGGTTCCCAAAGTGGAAAAGCATCCTGTTTCCTAACACTTTTATCCTCAGCTTTTACGACTATAAACTTCACCAAGACATAAATTTTAAAAATAATTGTAACCCAGCTAATAGGCAGTGACAAAGAAGCACTGAAGGAGAGATAGAATTATGGACTGTAAAGTATAAGTATTAAGACTGCAATTCCCTTTAATAGCTAATGATGTCATCTGAACTCAAAGAATAAGACTTAAGTACTTTATTGGTGCAATTAAATTAGTCTTATATACCTACTCTCTTTCATCTATACTCTCTCAAAATGAAAACAGTTCGAATGACGGATAAAAGTAGAGATAAAATTACATTCGGGTAAATTCAGTGAGACCACTCTCCCAACATAGAGCCTCACTCTTTGGGCGTGTCAGTCAGAGAACTGGGTGCAGACATCAGTACCCCCTATTCACTGTAGTCCATGTTCTTCTGGTGTTAGATTTAATCACAAGAAAATCTTGAGCTGACCTCCGCATCTATTTCTCTGATCTGCACTCCTGTTGAGTAAGGCTGCATGCTGAGAGCCTAACCTTCCTCAATTTATGCCATTGAGTAAAAATGATTGGAGACTACTGTGAACACAATTGAGGTCAGTGGAAAGGCAAACGGGGTGAGATGTATAATGGGCGGCTGATTCAATATCGCCCATTTTATACTATCGCCAAAAGTTAAAATGACCCTCAATGCATCTGAATGCTGATTTTTAGGATATATTTATTCAGCAACTTTAACATTACTGCAGTGCTAAAATTGTAGTATAACTCCAGAGTGGGGTTCTGACCTGACTCCAGAGAGGACAAATACGAGACCCTCTGAGGGAGGCAGTTTCATTCTATTTGACTATCACTATTTAAATGGTTTGTCACCACATGGCATATAACCATTTTGAAATAGTCGTAAAATTATGGGCAGCACTTTCTGCTTCCAGGGAGAATGATGTTGAAAAATGACCACAATAGAGTACAAGTCCAAGGAAGTGATACTAACACCTTATGAATCATAGTTACATATACTTTGGGTAGGAATATTTATAAAATGACATGAAAAACTTGGAAATAATTTAGAGAAAGATAATAAAGGTTTAGACCACAGATCATGAGGCAATTGTGATAAGCAAAGGATAATCAAATTTATTGGAAAAAAATAAGATAGAGAAGGTGGGCAGGGCTCATGTTTCTTAGATTGTGAAGGTAATTAATAGGATAGGATTTGGAGAGGTTCCTCATGAAGAAAAGAATAAGCGGATGTGATTTTGAACTAAGCAACTGTGAGCTAAATATAACCTCAAGGACAATTTCCTCACATTTATGATTCATGATTCAACAGGGAATAGAAAAAAATGGCCTTGATATTAAAGGGATGTAAAACTATCTCATGGGTCCTGTATGTGAACCTAAAATATGGTGACCCAAAAGCAAAGTACTGCAGATGCTGGAAATTTGAAATAAAAACAGAAAAAGATGGAAATACTCAGCAGGTCAGGCAGTATCTGCGGAGAGAGAAACAGAGTTAACGTTTCAGGTCGATGACCTTTCGTCAGTCTGACCTGAAACATTAACTCTATTTCTCGCTTCATAGATGGTGCCTGAAATATGGTGAGTTGGATCAGCTAAATGGCCTTTTCCTCAATCCTACCCTGTTATTTTCATTGACAGTTTTTTTTTTATATCCTTTCTTCAGTGAGGGAACTCTGGAATTATACATTGTGATAAGTTCAGTGGGAAACAAATCAAACCTGGGAACTTCTGAATTTGGCTCACTATGAAATTTAGTAAGACAGGTTTTGCACAGAGGGTAAAATAGAGCTTTCAACACTTTAATTGATCAGAGAGTTTCCAAGTAGAGCATGAGTCATTTGGTCTATGTTCCATGTTACTAAACACTTATTTCATTTATTTGTGTGGAAATTGGAATTTTCCAGTGATTTATGTGTGTTACCACTGGAGAAACTTTGAAAACCTTGAAACTCAGGTTAAAACTTGGACAACAACCAGGTGTAATGATATTTGCTTAGAGCACAGGCCACAATTACACAAAACATCTAGGGTAATTATATTGCTAGTAGCTGTTAAGGCTTAAAAGGTCACAGACTGTATTAGTCTGAGTAGATAAGTAATGTAGACTCACTTCCAGAGAGAACCTGTCAATGTTGTTATGGAACAGCAATAAAGAATTCTCGGGGCAGAAAAGACATCACTGTAGCAGATATGAATCTCATGGTTTGGTAGTCTAGTGTTATGACTTCAATTTCCAATATGTAATTTTGTACCTTGCTGTGCCATAACTATCCGATGATTAACTCACATGATAAGCTTGTATGAAAAAATCCTCAAGCCAATTTGACATGATTGCAGAATACCCACCCCATTTAAGGCATGATGTCTATTTGGGGAGGCACATTTAGTACCAGGTCAGCCTGCTATAAGGTGTGTTATGAATTTATTTTTCAGTAGTTGAGGTAAAGCAGAAGCCCAACTTTAGCTCCATTGAGTCCTGCAGAGGGGGCAGAGGAGATTTACTAGAATGATACCAGGGATGCAGATCTTCAGTTATGTGGAGAAGCTAGGGAAACTGGGGTTCTTCTCCTTAGAGCAGAGAAGGCTACAGTGAAATTTAGTAGAAGTGTTCAAAATCATGAAACATTTTGACAGGGTAAATAAGGAGAAACTGTTTCCAATGGCAGAAGGGTTGATAACCAGAGGACACAGATTTAAGGTAATTGGCAAAAGAACCAGAGACGACATGAGGAGAAATGTTTTAATGCAGCGAGTTTTGTTATGATCTGGAATGCATTGCCCGAAAGGGTGGTGGAAGCATATTCAATAATAACTTTCGAAAGGGAATTAGATAAATACTTGAAGGGGAAAAATTTGGAGGGCTGTGGGGAACAGGCAGGGGAATGGGACAAATTGGATAGCTCTTTCAAACAGCCGGCACGATGGGCCAAATGGCCTCCTTCTGTGCTGTATCATTCTATGATTCTATGATTCTTTCAGAGTCTGAAACTGAACAATGTGTTTCTGTTTTGCTGTTGGTACATAAAATAGTTTTTTTGATTGCTAGCCAGTTGTTGTTTACTGAGATTTGGTAACCCGCAAGAAAGGTTTATAACCTAGTTCACAAGGTTATAACACATTAAAATTGTCCTAACTCAGTCTGCCTCATTGGATAATTAAACAGTATAGTTTTATCATGTAGAGATCAGAAAGAACATTTACTATAGCAATCTCTATTATAAAACCAACTCAGTGGCCCACAGTGCATTCAACAAATTAAATTAAGTAGCACAACAAATATTTTGGTAATCTTGAGGCTAGAAGCTACATCGTTACTGTAATTTTCAACCTTTGAGTGCTGTGTGAATGAATATGATGTGACGATCAATATAATAACGTGTTGCAATTGTTATAGAAAATCTTCTCAAAATTTAGTTGGTGGACTACGTACAGGTTATATAGGCCAGCTATATTATAAGGGGTTAAGGGGCAGAATTTCCTGTTCTTGTGCCAGAGCGCGTTGGATATCTTGGACGTAGCACATAGCAGAAAATCGGTGGGTAGAAATTCATGCCAGTAAAAGGGCCTATCTGATTTCTCATCTGTTAATTCAATTGTTTAAAACCCACAAACAGCCATTAAGGCGTAGGAACATAAGAAATTGGAGCAGGAGTAGGCCATATGGCCCCTTGAGCCTGCTCCGCCATTCAATAAGATCATGGTTGATCTACGACCTCAACTCCACTCTCCTGCCCAATCCTCATATCCCTTGATTCCCTTAGAGTCCAAAAATCTATTGATCTCAGCCGTGAATATACTCAACGACTGAGCATCCACAGCCCTCTGGGGTAGAGAAATACAAAGATTCACAACCCTCTGAGTGAAGAAATTCCTCCTTATCTCAGTCCTAAATGTCCAACCCTTTATTCTGAGACAATGCCCCTAAGTTCTAGACTCTCCAGCTAGGGGAAACAGCCTCTCAGCATCTACCCTGTCAAGCCCTCTCAGAATCTTATATATTTCAATGCGATCACCTCTCATTCTTCTCAACTTCAGACAGTATAGGCCCATTCTACTCAATCTCTCCTCATAGGCCAACCGTCTCATCCCAGGAACCAATCTAGTGAACCTTCGTTGCACCGTCTCTAAGGCAAGTATATCCTTCCTTAGGCAAGGAGACTAAAACTGTGCACAGTACTCCAGGTGAGGTTTCACCAAAGCCCTTTACAATTGCAGCAAGACTTCCTTACTCTTGTACTCCAACCCTCTTACAACAAAGGCCAACATACCATTTGCCTCCTAATTGCTTGCTGTACCTGCATGTTAACTTTCTGTGCTTCGTGTACAAGGAAACCCAAGTCCCTCTGAACACCAACATTTAATAGTTTCTCACCATTTAAAAAATATTCAGTTTTTCTATTCTTCCTACCAAAGTGAATAATCTCACATTTCCCCACATTATACTCCATCTGCCACCTTCTTGCCCACTCACTTAACCTGTCTATATCGTTTTGCCGACTCTTTTTGTCCCCCTTACAGCTTACTTTCCCACCTAGCTTTGTATCATCAGCAAACTTGGATATATTACACTTAGTCCCTTCTACCAAGTCATAATATAGATTGTAAATAGCTGAAGCGGTGGGGGGGGGGGGCTCTGAAAATTGGGGATTCCTGGGGCGGGTCTGAAGCCTGGCTCCAACTCGGCCACTTCCGGGTTCCCCAATGATGCGCTTAGATGCGCGCGCAGCCCCCGCGTGCGGGACTCCTGCCGGCAGGATCCCACTTAAATCAATTAATTTGATACTTCAGGTCATTAGGAGACCTGATTTGGAGGACATTTTAGGAGAGGTGGGATTTTCAGGTAATCTGAGCGTGTTTCCCATACTGGGAGAGACACTCCCAGTTGAAATGGACGTGTTACAGCCACCAGCCTGTGGCAGCTGGGAAGGTCCATTTGACAGGTTGGCGGGGGGAGACCCTCACTCATTGCAGGAGACCAATCTGTCACTTTGGACAAAGTTTGGCCTGCACCACCATCCTCCTAACACAAAAAATCACAAACTTGCAACTTCAACCCCGGTGTGCAGACACATTTACCTACCTTGCGGACCCCCTCAAACATACATCTTCCAAATGGGGGCCACCATTGCTGCAGTCATGACCTCCTCGGAGGATGAACAGCATCACCGTCCACCTCTGACACGTGGAGCTCCACGTGTGACACATCCATCTGCACAGCAGGAGGGAGGGCAACCGCAGAGAGAAATGCGTCGCAGAAGGCACTACCCTCACCATAGGGTCTATAGACTGAGGCTCAGCTACCTGGACCTTTCTGAGGAGTAGTGCACACGGAGGCTCAGAGTCACTCGACATGTAGTCGTGGACATCTGCAGCCTCCTTGATGCTGAGCTGCTCCTGGCTGGCCCGAGCACCATCTTCTTACCTGTCATTGTCAAAGTCACCACTGCCCTCAACAACTTCTCCTCTGCATCCTTCCAGAGTGCCACCGGGAACATCGCCGATGTGTCTCAGTCGTCTGCACAAAAGAGCCCTGCAAATAACACCTACACCCACTCTGCAGTGACACAATGGGTGGCATCAGGTGTGGGTCTTCATGGTGATCCTCAGGAAAGGGAATTATTGCACAAACCAGACAAGATTTGCAAAGACGTGGCAGTAGCGGTGATAACAAATTTTTATGTTTTTTTGCAGAACAAATAAAAGTAAATCAAAAACATGACATTTTGTCTTACAACCTTGTGTATCCCCTTTATGCTCACAAAACCTTTGCCATACGTTTACGGGAACCCCTACGTAGTGCTACCCCTGTGGCTTCAGCAGAGTTAGTGGCAGGTTGCTCTTGTCCATGCCCTGACCGATGAGATGCTTTGCGTGCACGCCCTCTGGGTTTCAGTGCCCGTGAGGGCCCCTCCAAAGACTGCTCCACCTGCACCTGTGCTGGGGCAGACTCGGCCACCTGGAGAGGGGGCAGCATTGCAGGTACTGGTTGAGAGGGGGGCAACGGGTGAGACGTGGGAGCGCTTTGAGTGGCGCCTCCACTTCCATGTCCCCTTTCACTATCATCCCTCTCCTGGCCCAGGCCCACATCACTCCTTCCACCCTGCTGGAGGACAGTTTGGAGGACTTGTGTGAAGCCTTGGAAGGCCAGCTGTAAGTTATCTGTCAGCCTGTTTAAGGCAGCGGAATGTTGCTCACCCTGAATCCAAACGGCCGTTGTCAGGGCCTGAATGGACTCATTGTTGAACCGTGCTTGAAGCTCGATGGAGGCTAGCCTTTCCTCCATCGCAGACATTCCTGCACCTACCCGCGACACTATCTCAGAGATGCCTTCACGTCCCTGTGACAGTATTCCACTCATGCAGGAGTTGGACTCCTCCATCTGCTCGATTGTAGAGAGTGCATGTGGCAACTCTTCCAGTACCTCGGCAATGTGCTGCTGCCCCTTGATGACTCTCCTTTTCATGGCTGGCCCCCAGGGTTCAGCATCTGGGTCCAGCTGAGCAGAGCCTGGAGAAGAGTGCTCCCACCGACGCGGACTCTCCATGGCTGCCCCTGCCACCAGGGTCTGCTCGTGCTCACATGTGCGTGGTGACTCCCCATGTGCAAGCCCAACTAAGTGAGGACGGGGACCCACCGAGGTGTGTGTATCTGCGCTGGTGGATGGCTGGCTCAGTAGTGACGATGCACCCTCAGAGGCCGGCAGGTCCTCTGAGGAATCGCCTTCCGCAATCACGGCGGTCGCAGATGGCCCTGCAAGAGAACAGAAAGCAATATTAAGCATGTGGACAGATGTTGAGGTGCTTCAGATGCCAGGTGATGCTAAGATCATTCGCTATCATGAGTGCTGAGTGTTAGATTTCTGTCACCAGCAGCTTGTGCACTTCCAGTCTCGGGGTCCGCCATGGACAGGCACTCCAGTGTCTGGCTTACTTGCAATGCCTGCTGCTCCATGTCTGTTAAGACCACCTGATGTGATGGGCCCCCTCCGGTCCTTGCCTTCTCCCGGGCATTCTGGCATCTTTTCTCCTTTCAAGGCAAAACATAGAGAGGCGTGATTGAGTGATGGTTGCATTGTGACCCACTGCATTCATTGGTGTGGGTGGGGTGACTGTGGGGGAGATGCAAAGGAGGGTGCGTGTGAGACATAGCCATGAGATTGTATGAGGGTTGGGTTGCGTGGTAGTGTTCGAATGGGAACTGGGGCGGTGAGTAAGTGCAGGCAAGGTGAGGATGATAGTTGAGTGGATGTGAGGAGTGATGCGAGAGTGTTGTGGTGGCAGTGCAGAAGGAGTTGTGTGGTGGTGGAGGTGATGTGGAAGACGGAATGTGGGAGAATGCGTAAATATACTCACTTTGGCTGACTTGGTTAGGTCATTAAAGCGCTTCCTGCACTGGACCCAGGATTGGCACACATTGCCGCTGCTGCTGACCTCCTCGGCCACATCCAGCCAGGCCTTCTTGGTGGCAGAGGGAGGCCACCTCCTCCCATCAGATGGGAACAGAATTTCCCTCTTTCTCCTGACCCCATCGAGCAGCACCTGGAGTGAGGAGTCAGAGAACCTTGGAGCAGCCTTGCCTCTGGCCTGCTCCATGCTCCAAAATTGGTTGTTTGCTGCAGGAGGAGCACTGGAGGACTGCCCCTTTAATTAGGGCTCCTCCTGCTGACAGCCTGTGATGCGGGTGCGCAGTGTGCCCGCTGCGCAGGTCTGGAACGGGAAACCCGGAAGCACGTGTAAGTACCTTCAATTAGGCTGCGATCGCGTGCGGAGCACCCCACGCATCCAGTCGACCCCCCGCTGCCAACCCGCCTCCCTCTTAATATCGGGCCCCTACTGTTTAGATCAGTGAACCTACTGAAGCTTCTTTATATACAAATGGAAATGTTGTAATACAGTACTACTTTGACTTGTAGCCTGATGCCAGTGATGAGTGATGGATCTAAGATTCTAAAACTAGAAATCCAATATCCAGTTTTCAGAAGCCCAGTTGAAAAAAGTACAGAAATGTTGGTGCAGTGATAATGTTCTGCTCATAGTCCTTAAATCTGATTATATCTAGATGTATTAAATTTATCAGTCATCGAACAGCAAAATAGAAATAATGCAACAATTATTAAACTTATCCCCATTTACGAGCTAGTGCTTCTGATGCAGAGCTTCACTGCATGGGATTTCAGCATGTCCTGAATGGGTTTCCATCCATTAATTTTAATGGACAGAAAATCATGTGAGTTGGGCATATTGACCTCCGTGCTTGAGGGATGCACTACTTTCAGAATGTTGACCAAACTGGCCCTATAGGGGTTTGAGACTCTCCTTGGAGCGGTCAAAAGATACTTTTAGATTCTGATGGTACAGCAGGGCGGATGCCTCTTTTGCTTTGCTACAGATACAGGTCACCCACTGCAATTATTCAAATGACCCCATCCCTGCTATTTGTGATGGGGTCCTGATGAGGTCTAAATAGTTCCATTGCACTTCTGCCTCCTCTTAAGAGTTCATGAAATTTATAATCCTTAGTATAAATTGTGTTTAAAAAAACGGAGTGAATCATATCTACATCTAGGGTCAGTGAGCAAGATAAAGTTCAGTTGTTTGGTTTTAATAAGGTTTAACCCAATCCATTCAGCTCATTTCCAATTCAGATAGAATTGGCCATTGTATCAGGTAAACAATTATGCAATCAAAAGCCATAAGACGTATAGGCCTTGATTTTAATGACCTCTGCCTGGCAGAAACCAGGCAGGGGGGCAGTTAAAATAGAGTGGGGGACTTACCCACTCCTTTCCCTCCCCGATCTGACCGACTGCAATTTTAAATTGCAAGCAACAAAGCCGGCAGGGTCCTCTTTAAATATGCAGATCGAGCTCCGCTGACATCAATGGGGCCTGATTTGCTATTTTAATCTGAGGCCTGAGTCGGGGAGCAGTGTTGGCTTCCCCGGCAGGCCAAACCTGCCGAGAGAAGGAGTCAGGGCCAGAAGAGGTCCAATAAGGTAAGTTTTCTTTTATAGCTTCCTTGTGGGCCAGGAGTGCAGAGAGCAGGTAGATTGGAAAATTAGATTAAAAGATATGATGGTACATAAGCAGTGGCAGACATCTAAAGAAATATTTCAGAATTCTTAACGAATATGCATTCCATTAAGAAATAAAAACTCCACAGGCAAAGTGAGCATCCGTGGCTAACTAAAGAAGTTAAGGATAGTATTAGATTAAAACAAGAGGCTCATTATGTTGCGAAGAATCGTAGTAAGCCTGTGGATTGGGAGAGTTTTAGAAACCAACAAAGGATGACCAAAACATTGATAAAAAGGGAGAAAATAGAATATGAAAATAAACTAAGGGAAATATAAAAACAAATTGTAAGAGCTTCTACAAGTATGTAAAAAGGAAGAGAGTAGCAAAAGTAAACATTCATCCCTTAGAGGCTGACACAGAAGAAATTATAATGGGGAATAAGGAAATGACGGAGACGTTAAACAAATATTATGTATCTGTCTTCACAGTAGAAGACACAAAAAGCATACCAAAAATAGTGGGGAACCAAGGGGCAAATGAGAGTGAGGAACTTAAAACAATTAATATCAGTAGAGAAAAAGCATTAGACAAACTAATGGGACTAAAAGCCAACAAATCCCCTGGACTTGATGGCCTACATCCTATGGTTCTAAAAGAGGTGGCTGCAGAAATAGTGGATACATTGGTTGTGATCTTCCAAAATTCCCTAGATTCTAGAACAGTCCCAACGGATTGAAAGGTAGCAAATGTAACCCCGCTATTCAAGAAAGAAGGGAGAGAGAAAACAGGGAACTACAGGCCAGTTAGCCTGACATCAGTCGCCAGGAAAATGCTGGAATCCATTATTAAGGAAGTGGTAACAGGGCACTTAGAAAATCATAATATGATTAGGCAGCGTCAACATGGTTTAATGAAAGGGAAGTCATGTATAGCAAATTTATTAGAGTTCTTTGAGGATGTAACTACCAGGGTAGATAAAGGGGAACCGGTGGATGTAGTATATTTGGATTTCCAAAAGGCATTTGATAAGGTGCAGCATAAAAGGTAGCTACGCAAGCTTAGGGCTCATGGAGTTGGGGTAATATTTTAACATGGATAGAGGATTGATTAACTGTCAGCAAATGGAGATTAGGAATAAATCTAAGGAAGGATATACTTGCCTTGGAGGCGGTGCAAAGAAGATTTTCGGGTTGGCAGGCAGTAACTAGTGGGTTGCTGCAAGGATCAGTGCTGGGGCCTCAGCTATTTACAATCTATATTAATGACTTAGATGAAGGGACTGAGTGTAATGTATCCAAGTTTGCTGATGATAAAAAGGTAGGTGGGAAAGTAAGCTGTGAGGGGGACAAAAAGAGTCTGCAAAGGGATATAGACAGGTTAAATGCGTGGGCAAGAAGGTAGCAGATGGAGTATAATGTGGGGAAATGTGAGATTATTCACTTTGGTAGGAAGAATAGAAAAGCAGAATATTTTTTTAAATGGTGAGAAACTATTAAATGTTGATGTTCAGAGATCTTAGTGTCCCTGTACAAGAAACTCAGAAAGTTAACATGCAGGTACAGCAAGCAATTAGGAAGGCAAGTGACATGTTGGCCTTTATTGCAAAGGGGTTGGCATACAAGAGTAAGGAAGTCTTGCGGCAATTGTAAAGGGCTTTGGTGAGACCACACCTGGAATATTGTGTACAATTTGAGTCTCCTTATCTAAGGAAGGATATACTTGCCTTGGAGGCGGTGCAAAGAAGATTCACTAGATTGATTCCTAGAATGAGAGGATTGTCCTATGAGGAGAGGTTGAGTAGAATGAGTCTATACTCTCTGCAGTTGAGACGAATGAGAGGTGATCTCATTGAAACATATAAGATTCTGAGCGGGCTTGACAGAGTAGTTACTGAGAGGTTGTTTCCCCTGGCTAGTGAGTCTAGAACTAGGGGGCATAGTCTCAGGATAAGGGGTCGGCCATTTAAGACTGAGATGAGAAGGAATTTCTTCACTCAGAGGGTTGTGAATCTTTGGAATTCTATACTCCAGAGGGCTGTGGATGCTGAGTCGTTGAATATGTTCAAGGCTGAGATAGATAGATTTTTGGACTCTAAGGGAATCAAGGGATATGGGGATTGGGCAAGAAAGTGGAGTTGAGGCTAAAGATCAGCCATGATCTTATTGAATGGCGGAGCAGGCTAGAGGGGCCGTATGGCCTACTGCTGCTCCTATTTCTTATGTTCTTATGTTCTAAGGAAACCTTGATCCTCCCTTCCTCTGTGGTTCCCCTTCGCACCTATCCACTTTCCTTAGTGTTGGGGATGAGACAGAGACTGTCCACAGTAAACTGGGCAAATCTGTTAATGGGTAAAACGACTGATGATCAGTGGGAAATGTTTAAAGAAACATTTAACGTGATACAGAATCGGTTGATACCCCTGAGGGGCAAGAACTCTACTTGCCAAAAAAAACAGCCATGGACAACTAAAGAAGTAAGGGACAGTATAAGACATAAGGAAAGGGCATACAAAAAGGCAAAAAATGGCACAGATCCTGGCGAATGGGAAAGATACAAAGATCAACAAAGGGTCACAAAACAGATAGTAAGGGCTACAAAAAGAGAGTATGAAAAGAAACTCGCAAGGGATATCAAAACCAATACGAAGAACTTTTATAGTTATATTAGGAAAAAGAGGGTGGTCAGGAGCAGTGTTGGCCCCTTAAAAACTGAAAGTGGGGATATTGTCATTGACAATGGGGAAATGGCGGACATGTTGAACAATTACTTTGCGTCAGTATTTACAGTTGAAAAAGAGGATAGCATGCCAGAAATCCCAAGAAAACTAATACTGAATCGATAAAATTAACATAAGTAAAGCAACAGTAATGAAGAAAATAATAGCACCAAAGAGTGACAAATCCCCAGGACCAGATGGTTTCCATTCCAGGGTTTTAAAGGAAGTAGGTGAGCACATTGCGGATGACCTAACTATAATCTTTCAAAGTTCTCTAGATTCAGGAACTGTCCCTCTAGATTGGAAAATTGCACATATCACTCCGCTTTTTAAGAAAGGAAAGAGAGAGAAACCGGGGAATTATAGACCAGTTAGCCTAACATCTGTTGTGGGGAAAATACTGGAGTCTATAATTAAGGATAGGGTGACTGAACACCTCGAGAATTTTCAGTTAATCAGAGAGAGCCAGCATGGATTTGTGAAAGGTAGGTCGTGCCTGACAAACCTGATTGAATTTTTTGAAGAGGTGACTAAAGTAGTGGACAGGGGAATGTCAGTGGATGTTGTTTGTATGGACTTCCAGAAGGCATTTGATAAAGTCCCACATAAGAGACTGTTAGCTAAGATAGAAGCCCATGGAATCGAGGGAAAAGTACAGACTTGGTTAGGAAGTTGGCTGAGCGAAAGGCGACAGAGAGTAGGGATAATGGGAAGGTACTCACATTGGCAGGATGTGACTAGTGGAGTCCCGCAGGGATCTGTCTTGGGGCCTCAATTATTCACAATATTTATTAACGACTTAGATGAAGGCATAGAAAGTCTCATATCTAAGTTTGCCGATGACACAAAGATTGGTGGCATTGTAAGCAGTGTAGATGAAAACATAAAATTACAAAAGGATATTGATAGATTAGGTGAATGGGCAAAACTGTGGCAAATGGAATTCAATGTAGACAAATGTGAGGTCATCCACTTTGGATCAAAAAAGGATAGAACAGGGTACTTTCTAAATGGTAAAAAGTTAAAAACAGTGGATGTCCAAAGGGACTTAGGGGTTCAGGTACATAGATTATTGAAGTTTCATGAACAGGTGCAGAAAATAATCAAGGCGGCAAATGGAATGCTGGCCTTTATATCTCGAGGACTAGAGTACAAGGGGGCAGAAGTTATGCTGCAGCTGTACAAAACCCTGGTTAGACCGCACCTGGAGTACTGTGAGCAGTTCTGGGCACCGCACCTTCGGAAGGACATATTGGCCTTGGAGGGAGTGCAACGTAGGTTTACTAGAATGATACCCGGACTTCAAGGGTTAAGTTACGAGGAGAGATTACATAAATTGGGGTTGTATTCTCTGGAGTTTCGAATATTAAGGGGTGATCTGATCGAAGTTTATAAGATATTAAGGGGAACAGATAGGGTGGATAGAGAGAAACTATTTCCGCTGGTTGGGCATTTTAGGAGTAGGGGCCACAGTCTAAAAATTAGAGCCAGACCTTTCAGGAGCGAGATTAGAAAACATTTCTACACACAAAGGGTTGTAGAAGTTTGGAACTCTCTTCCGCAAACGGCAATTGATACTAGCTCAATTGCTCAATTTAAATCTGAGATTGATAGCTTTTTGGCAAACAAAGGCATTAAAGGATATGGGCCAAAGGCAGGTATATGGAGTTAGATCACAGATCAGCCATGATCTTATCAAATGGCGGAGCAGGCACGAGGGGCTGAATGGCCTACTCCTGTTCCTATGTTCCTACCATTCACTCTGGTGCATGGCGGCTGACTCAGAGCGGCACGATTTTAACTGCCAGGCAGCTGCTTCCCGCCGACTTCCGGGCCCTTTTGTTCGGGAAGTCAGCAAGGAACTTGCATGTGAGACCTGACCGTTACTGCTGCCATTCCCGGACGGGCATGCTGCTCGCTTTGCTGCATTCCGCCCGGAACTAAAAATCAAGACCATTATGAATTCTATGTGTATTTGTCCTTGAAGTTGGATCCTTGGATAATCCCAATTTGAACATGGAAGACAGTCTGCTCCATTTGTTTTGTTATCCTTATAACAATTTCAGTGATACTGACATTCATCAGTTTTCTCACCATCGTAGACACTGCAACCTAAACAAAGGGACTGTGAGGCATGGCAATATTTACCTCCATTGAATCAAAGTCCTCATTGCTGACTAAGTGGCTAATGTCCTAACTCCCAATAGTGAAGAAACAAATGAAGATAAATTAGCAAAACATGCTCTACCTATGAAGCTGAGATTGCTGGGGAAAGCACGTCTGGTCCTTCATTATAAGTCACACTGCCTCATGCTATTGTCTGTACTTGCTACAGATTACGGGGCAGAATATCCATGTCCCTTCCACTGCACTCCCGCCATAGTTCCAGCAGGAGTGCACTGGAAGGGCCGCAAATTAGGCTGTGACCCAGATACAATGGGCCTTGTAAGGGATAGAACCTCCACCTACTCATTACAAGGCCTGTGGCATAGGATGGAGCAGAGGCAGAATAGAGACTCCAGACACTGGGAGTTCCCATATCCTTAGCCTCATAGGGCCAAGGTGTATCAACGATGGTGATACCTGGCTATCAAACAGAATATGTGAGTCCAGGCTGGGATCATGGTCTAGACCCGTAAAGAAAAATTGGAATAAAAAAAAATATGATTTAGAAGTGGTCCCCACTGGGGACATTTCAAAGTTCTTTGTGGAGTAATTGCCAAGTTCCCCCTTCCTAAAACCAGCAAGTTTCATTGCAATTTGCAGCCTGAGAGTACAGGAGGATTATTACTCTAGTTGCATCCTTAGGGCACCTTCCAATGGCATTGAAATTAAGGGACCTCCTGCCAGCAGTGGTGTTCCTGAGCGGCCGCAATCCAGGGGCTTATGCTTCGCCATTGGTGGCACAGTTTTCAGCTAGCTAGGCCCTGCTGACTGGAACCCTCTCCCTAAACCCCTCTGTTTCTTCCGTTCTGCTTTTGAAAGCCTTCTTAAAACCCATTTTTTTTCCATCCAAGCTTTCACGCACTCCTCTTAAACTCTCTCCTCTGGCATGGTGTTGAGTTCTTGTTATTACTCTATAAAGTGTTTTGGGAGTTTTGTGTGTTAAAAGCACTATATAAATACAGGCTGTTGTTGTTGCGATTGATTGGACATTGGCAATATCTGAGTTGGGGAGTGAGGTGCAAGTTGAACTTAGCAAGCCTCATGGATCAAGCAGTGATATATCCCAACTCAGACCTGGGCAAAAACACTCAACAGGTCGGTTTGTACCTGTAGAGAGAAAAGACAAGTTCACAATTAAGGTGTAAACCCTTCACCAGAACTATTTTTTTTCAGATTTCCAGAATTTCCATTTTTGGTTTTTTTTTTCAGACCTGGTCCATTTCATATGAGACTAGTGTGCTATCATGTTCTCTCTAGTGGGATGGGATGTCCAGCTGTGATACAGTACTTACTGAGAGCAGCCACAGCTCTGTGCTCAAACTCATTACTGGAAACCAGACCTTGCCGTGTGGAATGTGAACACAGTGCTGTTACTTTTCTACTTTTTAATAATGAGAAGCTTGATTCGTAGTCTGGTTTGGAATCCAAAGATCACAGGATGGTTATAAAGAAATAAAAGGATAGAATTTGACTATTTCCCATAATGTACTGAAAATTTCTGAAATTGGCTGTGAGAATAATTGCAATAAGAAAAATGCTCTGAGTGCAGTCAAGGCATGTCCAAGCCCACTTGTGGAGGATGTCTTACTTTTACCAGAGTGACAGATATAATGGTTTTCCTCATTCAGTTTTTGTGTGTGCATACCATCATTGCGAATGCCGTAAAGAATAATATATTACAGTACAGCACCATGAAGGACAGAACAGGACATGATGAACAACATTATTCTTCATAGCTATTCAAGTCAGAATTTGATCATGAAATGCTGATATATGGTCAGAGATTAAAAATATTCATTCTATTTCTTATAAACAACCCTTGGCTCAATTTCTGCACTCAAAAACAGAACTCACCCGCCTGTTTTAAATTACATTTATATTCTAAAGTGAAAGAGGCGTTAATGCTATTTTCAGTGAAGAACTTTCATTTCCTTTGATATATGTACAATCCATTGCTGTACTTGGCAGCACTTGTACAGTAGTCTAGCCCATTCTCCATTACTATTCATTGAAAAGAGGTAATTTCTACTTAGAACTTTAAATGTACCATTTTAAATTGTATGCCTAATGCTGTTGAAGTTCAGTTTGCACTACAAGTCATTGGGATTAGATCTTTCCTTTGGAAGCAAGGTGGCCAAAATTTTAAACTTGTTATAATTACAATCCTTTGAGTTCCTACGAAATACTTCAGCTAGAGTTTCTTTTTCACAAATCTTGGCATTGATGCTGATGTTGAGGATAATTTATAGTTCTGTGGTGCTAAAAATCTACTTTGTTTGATGGAACAAGTCATAAATTTTCATCTCTACATCAATATTAATCTGTTAATTTAAATAAACTTGCATTATACCGATCATGTGGCTCCCACCAAATATCTCCTGGTGCACCTCAGGGCAATCTGAACATGAAGACAGCATTGGAAGTTTAAGAACTTATTGCCCTATTTACAATCAAGTCCTAAATATTAATTCTTTAAATTGATGAAAGCACAAAGGCTGTCAAGAGCTCCAAATTCATTGAGGGTGGGCTAAGGAAATGGAGAATCAACCAGTTTCCATTTTGAATATGAATGCCAGTGTTGTACCACCACTGTCCCATCTCCAAAGTTTGCCTATAAAACACTGCACTCCAAAGATACGTGATGTGATTTGAGACACATGATAGGGCAGTACTTAAGTGCAAGTCTTTCATTCTTTCAAAATGACGTGGGCCAGTTTTTTTCACCAACCTCTGTTAGTCAGGTGGATGGCACTAGAAGTGTACTTAATCCATTCATATTTGTGGTTTCAGGTCACTTTCCTAGGCCCAACACATCTGAAGCATAGGCTTCCTTGGAGAGCCTTTTATCTAGAAAAGAGGGAAGACATCCAACTGCTGCTGCATTCACATTGTAGATAATCATAATCAGGAACCCATGCTATATTACGCTGCGGCACACTATATTGGTACAGTAGATCATTATGTCACCAGAATGCTTTGAAATATGTAGTCATTAATTTCTGTTCCCTATCCTTTCCTCTGTAAATAAATTGGCTTGAGAAAGACCGGGCTCTAAAGTTATTTTGGAGAATAATTTTCCATGCATTTAATTTTTAGTTCCTGGACATTAAACCACTTATCATTATGACTCAGATCATTTAGTATTTTATTAACAGAACAGTGACAAACCTGATCTGTATCCATCAGCGCCTGAACTGTACTTACAGCAAAATGCAATTCAAATCTCCCTTCAAACCAGCATAGCAATTAACTGTTTTCAGATCCCTAACCCAGTTTTCTTATCAACTATTTCTTCAGTTTCCACCAAAGCTCCATTTCTACTTGGTAAGACTACTTCATGCTAATTTTACTTTAAATGAACTGCATGAAAGCTCCCCACAGACTGGCGCATACACATTAATACAAAAATGAACAGATTGTCTCTGGCTTTCACATACTTTCATTAAGTAAGGTACATTGGCAAAAATGTACTCCTGTTCTCCATAGTATTTTATCTCATGAGCACATTGTCAGCAGGAGCACTGCTGCTGAGTATATTCCAGAACGATTAATTTTTCCCTTGGAGGTTTGTAATTTACCTGAACAATTGTACAAAATACCTTTTAAAAAGATGCACATATGTTACAAGCAATTCAGATCTCCCAAGAGCTAAACGAATCATCTTCCAAACTGGCTGCCAAAAAACCGTGATACAAGTATCTAGAAACTAATGGGTTTTAGAAATATATTTACCTTTATAGGCGAGCATGCATAATTACATGTGTAATATTTGTGTTTGGGTGTGTGTCTGTTGAATTTGAGTTGCATAACAAATTCACATTAGCTCCATGTTTCACCAATGCAACAGACTATTTGAAGCAGAGACAGTCTCATCAAATCAATATAATCCCTGTTTAGGGAATTTTCATTAATGTTAGTCACTTGTGGAGATAAGGGAGAGGCACTTTACATGCCATAATGTTCAGTGCTGAAGTACAACAATATTCCAGGGTACATGTTGTTTAGAAAAGACAGGCAGAATGGAAAAGGAGGGGGTGTAACCCTAATTATAAAGGATGACATAAGGACAGTGGTGAGAAAGAATCTTGGCTTGGCAGATCAGGAAGTAGAATCAGTATGGGTGGAATTAAGAAATAACAAGCGGCAGAAAACACTGGTGGGAGTAGTTTATAGGCCCCCTAATAGTAGCTATACCATTGGACAGAGTATTAATTGTGAAATAACAGGAGCTTGTAACAGAGGTAATGCAGTAATCATGGGGGACTTTAATCTTCATATAGACTGAGCAAATCAAATTGGCAAAGGTAGTTTGGAGGATGAGTTCATGGAATATATTCGAGACGGTTTCCTAGAGCAATATGTCATGGAACCAACCAGGGAATGGCTATTTTAGATCATATATTATGTAATGAGACAGGGTTAATTAGTAATCTCATAGTAAAGGATCCTCTGGGGAAGGGTGATCATAATATGATAGAATTTCACATTGAGTTTGAGAGTGATGTACTTAAGTCTGAAACTAGAGTCTTAAACTTAAATAAAACCAATTACATAGGAATGAGGGGCGAGTTGGCAAAGGTAAATTGGGAAATTCAATTAAAGTGTATGACAGTTGAAAAGCAATGGCAAATATTAAAAGAAATATTTCAATATTCTCAACAAATATACATTGCAATGAGAGATAAAAACTCCACAGGAAAAGTGATCCGCCTGTGGCTAACTAAAGAAGTTAAGGATAATATTAGATTAAAAGAAAAGGCCTATAATGTTGCCAAGAAGAGTAGTAAGCCTGAGGATTGGGAGAGTTTTAGAAACCAGCAAAGGATGACCAAAAAATTGATAAAAAGGGAGAAAATAGAATGTGAAAGTAAACTAGCAAGAAATATAAAAACAGATTGTAAGAGCTTCTACAAGTATGTAAAAAGGAAGAGAGTAGCAAAAGTAAACGTTGGTGCCCTAGAGGCTGAGACAGGAGAAATTATAATGGGGATTCAGGAAATGGCAGATTCGTTAAACAAATATTTTGTATCTATCTTCACAGTAGAAGACACAAAAAGCATACCAGAAATAATGGGGAACCAAGGAGCTAATGAGAGTGAGGAACTCAAAGTAATTATTATCAGTAGAGAAAAAGTACTTGAGAAACTAATGGGACTAAAAGCCGATAAATCCCCTGAACCTGATGGCCTACATCCAAGGGTTCTAAAAGAGGTGGCTGCAGAGATAGTGGATATATTGGTTATGATCTTCCAAAATTACCTAGATTCTAGAACGGTCCCAGTGGATTTGAAGGTAGCAAATGTAACCCCGCTATTCAAGAAAGGAGGGAGAGAGCAAACAGGGAACTACAGGTCAGTTAGCCTGAAATCAGTCATCGGGAAAATGCTGGAATCCATTATTAAGGAAGTGGTAACAGGGCACTTAGAACATCATAATATGATTAGGCAGAGTCAACATGATTTTATGAAAGGGAAATCGTGTTTGACAAATTTATTAGTTTTTTGAGGAAGTAACTAGCAGGGTAGATAAAGGGGAACCAGTGGATGTAGTATATTTGAATTTTTAATAAGGCATTCGATAAGGTGTCACATAAAAGGTTGTTAAGCAAGATAAAGGCTCATGGGGTTGGCAGTAACATGGATAGAGGATTGGTTAAAGGACAGAAAACAGAGAGTAGGGATAAACGGGTCATTTTCAGGTTGGCATTCTGTAACTAGTGGGGTACCACAAGGATCGGTGCTTGGGCTTCAGCTATTTACAATCTATATTAATGACTTGGATGAAGGGACTGCATGTAATGTATCCAAGTTTGTTGACAATACAAAGCTAGGTGGGAAAGTAAGCTTTGAGGAGGACACAAAGAGTCTGAAAAGGGAGATAGACAGGTTAAGTGAGTGGGCAAGAAGGTGGCAGATGAAATATAATGTCAGGAAATGTGAGGTTATTCACAAGAAACACAAAAAGTTAGCATGCAGGTACAGCAGGCAATTAGGAAAGCAAATGGCATGTTGGCCTTTATTGCAAGGGGGTTGGAGTACCAGAGTAAGGAAGTCTTACTACAATTGTACAGGGTTTGGTAAGACCTCACCTGGAGTAATGCGTACAGTTTTGGTCTCCTTATCTAAGGAAGGATATACTTGCCTTAGAGGTGGTGCAATGAACTGTCACTAGATTAGTTCCTGGGATGAGAGGGTTGACCTATGAGGAGAGGTTGAGTAGAATGGGCCTATACTCTCTGGAGTTTAGAAGAAAGAGAGGTGATCTCATTGAAACATATAAATTCTGAGGGGGCTTGACAGGGTAGATGCCGTGAGGTTGTTTCCCCTGGCTGGAGGGTCTAGAGCTAGAGAGCATCATTCCAGGATAAGGGGTCGGCCATTTAAGACTGAGATGAGGAGGAATTTCTTCACTCAGAGGTTTGTGAATCTTTGTAATTCTCTACCTCAGAGGGCTGTGGATACTGAGTCATTGAGTATATTCAAGGCTGAGATAGATAGATTTTTGGACTCTGGGGGAATCACGAGATGTGGGGATCGGGCAGGAAAGTGGAGTTGAGGTTGAAGATCAGCCATGATCTGATTGAATGGCGGAGCATGCTTAAGGGGCCAAATGGCCTACTTCTGCCTCTATTTGTTATGTTCTTATGTATTCTTCACACTTAAAATGGTCGTCCTTAAAGTAGAATATAATTTATTTTTTCCTTTTGATTATAAATCCACATGGATGGCTCAGTGAGGCATCATGTTGGTACAAGATTTCATTGTGCTCATGTGGTAGGTTTTGGGTTCTTGCTGGTGGTTTCTGAACAATGAGGTCTTGATCTCAGCTGCACTGTCTAGGAGAAGCATTGGCTGAGAGAAAGGAAATAGGATAGGAAATTGATCTGCCATATTCCAAATGGAATGATGTGATTGAGCGCCATCTTTAATTGTGACAATTTCAAGACTTGCTATGCCAGAGACTTGTGAATTGTTAACTTATATTCTTAGTTGGGGCATGATTGTGTGGTGCACTTTGACCTTATGAAGCAGGTTGGAGAGGGGAAACATTACAAAAAAATGTAGAAATACAAGCATTATAAATGGAAAATGTCATGGAATGCAGTGACATGCATCTGGTTCATGATGGCTTGTCTTACTTATGAAAATAAGCAAAATTATTAGGTAGTTGTAGGCATGGAGATCTCCCACTTTCAATAAATCTGGTCAATTTCCTTAAGCCAAATGTCTTATGGGGGAGTCCCTCAGGGGGAGAAATTCAACCACATTTCACCCTTTTTTTGGAGGGACGATTTTTAGGTCAGGATCTCTTGCGGCCAATCTCCCCTAGAAGTGTGTTGGCTGCCAAATTGGAAGCCAGTGACCACCTGAAACATGTGTTAGCCACCTTCAATACGCATATCGGGGTCCTAATGCTGGTTTTAGGACCCTGATGCAAAATTAGTGAGCAAATGGGCGGAGCAAGAACATCCAATTTTAAATAAATCAAATAGGATCCTATGTGGTTCATTCCAAAACATTTATAAGTGGAAGCTGATACCATTATCAGATGTCAAGAGTGGTATATATCTCTATATTTGTACTTTTCAGTAGATTCGCACGGTGCTTCCAGTAGGAAGGTTAAAGTTTCTAGATCAGAAACAAATTTTTTGCAGCACATTATTTGATGAAATGAGCCATCAGGAGGTTTTTAGACTTAACACTTTCTGTAAACTTGCCAGCAATACTTGCAAAGTTGTTAGTTTTGTTTCAGAACTGACGCACTAATTCTGAAAATTCAATGTTCTTGTGATCTAATTATCAGGTTTGGATAACACTTTACGCATTGAAAGATATTGCAGTCGTCTTCAATGTTTTTTAGTTAAGTCGTAAATATAGAACAACAAATGACTGACAGGGAGTGGCAAGGCAATAAATCTGACTGTGTTATGTATGGTCTTGTGCCAATAATTACTTACCACATAAGTATTTTCAATGTTTGGCATTTACCCTCTTGGGTTTGTTGGTCCTCAGTATCAATAGGACCTACTTCCAAGAGGGTGCTGTTTCTGATTAGCCCCCAGGGTAGCTTCTCACAGACATTTCTAGCACCAGTGCCATGTCTGACTGTACTGTCATCAAATTCCTTGGCCAAGAAGAAGCAAAACAGTAGAATTGTACAAAATGTTGCTGATAATGAAAAGTATACAGATGCAGCTGTTTTTTGTTTGCATGGATGAGTCAGGGATAGCACTTTAGATTCACAGGACAGTCGGTGCCATTTATGTCTTGTTGCGACAAATCTTACATGGAGCACACACACTTATTCTCAGCACTTCAAATATAGGACATGAATGATAGTAAATGCACATACCAATCTGAAGAAAACGCTCTCGATTTCATAAGAAACTTTAAAGGGCAGTATGTGGTTTCCTTACAAATATACATTTACAAATGTAACCAGGTTGATTTGCTCCATATCTGAGAGTCAGCACTCTGTAGAACATTTGCACATTCAACTAAAACGTCACACCATATTTGCCTCATGTCGTGATGGCAACAGGACTCTTGCATTACAGGCAACTTGCACTATATCCCTTTCTGCCCTTTTATACATCATTTGAACTATTAATGTTACCTTACTTTTGGTGATTTCCTAGAGGTGGTTACATTTCTGATCCCATATCCCAGAGATCAGGAATACAGCAGTTACTTTGGCTGCAAAATTTTGCCAGGCATGGGGCTGCTTGGCCCTTCACAGATCTGAAAAGATCAGTCTACCTTTCCAGCACTGCATTAACTTATTATGAAAGAGCCTTTTCAGTACAATAGGCTTTTCCTCCTGCTGTTGTGCAGTAGTTTCTGCCAAATTTCACTCTCAACCATGCTATTGACCTCTACTGTTCCCATTTAAATTACTTAACTAGCTACCAGGCCAGTTAAGAAGTGTGAAACCAGAATGATCACAGGTAACAGGATTTGCTAGCTTTTATTTAATAATTTTAACTCTCACGTGGATTAATATTGCCCCCAGTTGAAAACATAGGAGACTTCACATAGAATGTCAACGTTAGTTAAGTCACAGACTTAGCAACACTGAAAAAAATGGAAGTGAAAAATATGCCCAAATTGCCTCACAATGAACTAAAAGTAACAGTCATGTTGGAAGTTGTGATCTAACCAGTAAAAGAGTCATAATGTGAGACTGAATAAAAACCAGATGTAGGAAATAGGCGAAGAAGACTAACTAATTAATTCAGTTATTTTCTCCATGATGAATGTGGTTAGAAACCTTATGAATTGTAAAATCCAATGCATTCGCTTAGCACTTAAGTCAGTAACTGGGGGTGGAATTGGCCAATGGCAGTAGTCCAAAAGGGGCTGATAGTGAATTGGCCGCCAGAAACATATCCTAATTATTCTATGCCGTCAATAAATTACCAGTCTCATGAATATTGCACCTATTTTCCATATTCACACATCAAAGCTGCAGATTCCATCATTAATTTGGAAAAGTCGAGCATCACTTTAGAACACAAAATCAAATACAAAAGAAGTTAAAGTGTAAAAATTATGGGAGTGGTTCAGGAGCAAAGGGTGAGCTTTTAAAAACAGACATGCTGATGCAGTAACAGTGAATTTGTGTGCAATGCACTGCCATTCCCCATGTGGTGATTTCCTGAGCTCAGTTAGGTTGGTGAGAAAATTGGAGGACAAGTTGTCCTGTAAGGCCACTTGTGAGGCAACTTTCATAGCTTCTAGTATCAGGTTATCAAAAACCAGTGGAAGAGGCCTGATAGGGCTACCTCCTTCTCAGTGTGGAAATGATGAGATGCAAATGAAAACGTTTTTTAAAAATTCAATGTATAACATGAATTTTAAAATATCTCAAACTAGTCTATCTCCCAATATATTCCCTCTCGCTTATTGTTGTCACAGTTTTATCTTTAAAGCATTGAAATCCATTTTTGCCAGCCAGAATCTCAAACTTGCATGTATCTACCCCTCTCCGTTATTTTAATATGCCTATCCCGTTAATGTGCTTGTGCTTTTTGACCAAGCTGGGGTGGCAGCAGTGCCCTAAGCAGGAATCTGGGTGCAATCTGCCTTGGAGGGAGCTGGTCAGAGGGCAACACTGTTGTGCCAAGCAGTGGGTGAAGGAATAGGGTAAACAACTGTGGGTTTGAAGAACGATAGTGTGGGAATTGGCAGAGGGCGCTGGTTTGGCTGTGGTGCTGTGGGAATCCTCTGTGCCTGTGACCTTCAGCAGAAACCCCGTTTACCCGTGTAAATGGAACTTCTGCGTAAGTTACAGTGGTGGAGCAGGAAGTTCAACTCCCGTAATGGAGCATCACCAAATTCGGAGCTATCAACACATGGGTCCTATAGTCAGTGTGGTACTTGATGTACACCAGCCTCAGTCAGAAGCTGCTATTGGACAACTTGGAAAAATATCAAAGCACGTTGATGTGTTTCATTCTTGTGATTTCACTGTTGTGAGCACACAAGGAAAATATAAGAAAACTATCATGCATTTGAAACAACTGCTACAGCTGTTTTTTCCTCTTCTGATTTTCTTTCCTTACCATCCTCAACGTTCCTGGTTACAGGGTTTTCAGGCGGGATAGAGAGGGGGGATAAAAAAAGGAGGGGGGGGCAATTTTGGTTAAAGAAACAATTACAGCTGTGAGGAGGGATGATATGTGAGAAGGATCATCAAATGGGTTGAGCGAAGGAACAAAAAAGGGGAGGTCACACTACTGGGAAGGTACTATAGACCCCCAAACAGTCAGAGGGAGATAGAAGGGCAAATATGTAGACAAATTTCTAAGCAGTGCAAGGGGGTATGGTAGCATAGTGGTTATGTTACTGGACTAGCAATCCAGAGGCCTGGACGAATAATTCAGAGTCATGAGTTCAAATCCCACCATGGCAGTTGTGGAATTTAAATTCAATTAATTAAATAAAATCTGGAATTAAAATACTAGTATCAGTAATGGTGGCCATGAAACTACCGGATTGTTGTAAAAACCCATCTGGTTCACTAATGCCCTTTAGGGAAGGAAACCTACTGTCCTTACCCGGTCTGGCATATATGTGACTCCAAACCCACAGCAATGTGGTTGATTCTTAATTGCCCTCAAATGGCCCAGCAAGCCACTCAGTTGTAAAATCTCGCTTAAAAAAAGTCATAATAAGAATAAAACCGGACGGACCACTAGGCACCGGACACGACAAAGGCAAACAAAGCCCAGTCGACCCTGCAAAGTCCTCCTCTCTAACATCAGGGGACTTGTGCCAAAATTGGGAGAGCTGTCCCACAGACAAGTCAAGCCATAGCCATACTCACAGAATCATACCTTTCAGCCAATGTCCCAGACTCTTCCATCACCATCCCTGGGTATGTCCTGTCCCACCGGCAGGACAGACTGACCAAAGGTGGCAGTACAGTGATATACAGTCAGGAGGTAGTGGCCCTGGGAGTCCTCAACATTGACTCTGGACCCCATGAAATCTCATGGCATCAGGCCAAACATGAGCAAGGAAGCCTCCTGCTAATTACCGCCTACCACCTACCGCCCTCCCTCAGCTGATGAATCAATCCTCCTCCATGTTGAACACCACTTGGACGAAGCACTGAGGGTAGCAAGGACACAGAATGTACTCTGGGTGGGGGACTTCAATGTCCATCACGAAGAGTGGCTCGGTAGCACCACTGCTGACCGAGCTGGCCGAGTCCTGAAGGACATAGCTGCCAGATGGGCCTGTGGCAGGCGGTGAGCAAACCAACACGAGGGAAAAACTTACTTGACCTTGTCCTCACCAATCTACCTGTCGCAAATGCATCTGTCCATGACAGTATTGGTAGGAGTGACCACCGCACAATCCCTGTGGAGACGAAGTCCCATCTTCGCACTGAGGACACCATTCAACGTGTTGTGAGGCACTACCACCGTGCTAAATGGGATAGATCCAGCAGCTCAAAACTGGGCATCCATGAGGTGCTGTGGGCCAGCAGCAGCAGAATTGTATTCCAGCACAATCTGTAACCTCATGGCCCGGCATATTCCTCACTCTACCATTATCAACAAGTCAGGGGATCAACCCTGGTTCACTGAGGAGTGTAGAAGAGCATGACAGGAGCAGCACCAGGCGTAGCAAAAATTAAGTGCCAACCTGGTGAAGCTACAACTCAGGACTACATGCATGCTAAACAGCGGAAGCAAAATGCTATAGACAGACCTAAGCGATTCCACAACCAACGGATCACGATCAAAGCTCTGCAGTCCTGCCACATCCAGTCGTGAATGGTGGTGGACAATTAAACAACGAACGGGAGGAGGAGGCTCTGCAAACATCCCCATCCTTAATGATGGCGGAGTCCAGTATGTGAGTGCAAAAGACAAGGCTGAAGCATTTGCAACCATCTTCAGCCAGAAGTACCGAGTGGATGATCCATCTCTGCCTCCTTCCGATATCCCCACCATCACAGAAGCCAGTTCGATTCACTCCACGTGATATCAAGAAACGGCTAAGTGCACTGGATACAGCAAAGGCTATGGGCCCCGACAGCATCCCGGCTGTAATGCTGAAGACTTGTGCTCCAGAACTAGCTGCGCCTCTAGCCAAGCTGTTCCAGTACAGCTACAACACTGGCATCTACCCGACAATGTGGAAAATTGCCAGGTATGTCCTGTCCACAAAAAACAGGACAAATCCAATCTGGCCAATTACCGCCCCATCAGTCTACTCTCAATCATCAGCAAATTGATGGAAGGTGTCGTCGACAGTGCTATCAAGCGGCACTTACTCACCAATAACATGCTCACCGATGCTCAGTTTGGGTTCCGCCAGGACCACTCGGCTCCAGACCTCATTACAGCCTTGGTCCAAACATGGACAAAAGAGCTGAATTCCAGAGGTGAGGTGAGAATGATTGCCCTTGACATCAAGGCAGCATTTGACCGAGTGTGGCACCAAGGAGCCCTAGTAAAATTGAAGTCAATGGGAATCAGGGGGGAAAACTCTCCAGTAGCTGGAGTCATACCTAGCACAAAGGAAGATGGTAGTGGTTGTTGGAGGCCAATCATCTCAGCCGCAGGGCATTGCTGCAGGAGTTCCTCAGGGCAGTGTCCTAGGCCCAACCATCTTCAGCTGCTTCATCAATGACCTTCCCTCCATCATAAGGTCAGAAATGAGGATGTTCGCTGATGATTGCACAATGTTCAGTTCCATTGGCAACCCTTCAAATATTGAAGCAGTCCGAGCCCGCATGCAGCAAGACCTGGACAACATCCAGGCTTGGGCTCGTAAGTGGCAAGTAACATTCGCGCCAGACAAGTGCCAGGCAATGACCATCTCCAACAAGAGAGGGTCTAACCACCTCCCCTTGACACTCAACGGCATTACCATCGCCGAATCCCCCACCATCAACATCCTGCGGGTCACCATTGACCAGAAACTTAACTGGACCAGCCATATAAATACTGTGGCTACGAGAGCAGGTCAGAGGCTGGGTATTCTGCGGCGAGTGACTCACCTCCTGACTCCCCAAAGCCTTTCCACCATCTACAAGGCACAAGTCAGGAGTGTGATGGAATACTCTCCACTTGCCTGGATGAGTGCAGCTCTAACAACACTCAAGAAACTCGACACCATCCAGGACAAAGCAGCCCGCTTGATTGGCACCCCATCTACCACCCTAAACATTCACTCCCTTCACCACCGGCGAACAGTGGCTGCAGTGTGTACCATCCACAGGATGCACTGCAGCAACTCGCCAAGGTTTCTTCGACAGCACCTCCCAAACCCGCAACCTCTACCACCTAGAAGGACAAGAGCAGCAGGTACATGGGAACAACACCACCTGCACGTTCCCCTCCAAGTCACACACCATCCCAACTTGGAAATATATCACTGTTCCTTCATCGTCGCTGGGTCAAAATCCTGGAACTCCCTACCTAACAGCACTGTGGGAGAACCTTCACCACACGGACTGCAGCAGTTCAAGAAGGTGGCTCACCATCACCCAATTATGGATGGGCAATAAATGCCGGCCTCGCCAGCAATGCCCACATCCCATGAACGAATAAAAAAAAATATGTAGACAAATTTCTGAGAAGTGCAAAACCAATAGGGTAGTAATAGTAGGGGATTTCAACTCCCCTAATATTAACTGGGAAACAGTGTGAAGGGTATAGAGGGCACAAAATTCTTAAATTGCATTCAGGAGAACTTTTTTAGTCAGTACATAGCAAGCCCAACAAGAGAGGGGGCAGTTCTGGATTTAGTTTTAGGAAATGAAGCTGGGCACATGGAAGGAGTATCAGTGGGAGAGCATTTTGGTGGTAGTGATCATAACTCAGTTAGAACAGCAGTTAAAGTTCTCAATTGGGGAGAGGCCAATTTTACTAAGCTGAGAAGTGATTTAGCAAAAATGGACTGGAAACAGCTACTTGAAGGTAAATCAGTGTCAGAGTAGTGGGAGGCATACAAGGGGGATATTCAAGGGGTTCAAAGTAAACATGTTCCCACAAAGAAAAAGGGTGGGACTGCCTAAATATCAAGGAGCATACAGGGTAAAATAAGGCAAAAAAGTAAAACTTATGTCAGACACCGAGAGCTCAATACTACAGAAAGCCTAGAGGAATATAGAAAGTGCAGGAATGAAATTAAAACAAAATTAGGAAAGCAAAGAGAGGTCATGAAAAAATATTGGCAAGTAAGAGCAAGGAAAACTCAAAGATGGTTTATAAATACATTAAGAGCAAGAGAATAACTATGGAAAGAGTAGAGCCTTTTAGAGACCAAAAAGGTAACCTATGTGTGGAGGGGGAAGATGTTGGTATGGTTCTTAATGAATACTTTGCATCTGACTTCACAAAAGAGAGGGACGATGCAGACATTGTAGTTAAGGAGGAGGAGTGTGAAATATTGGATGGGTTAAACATAGTGAGAGAGGAAGTATTAAGGGATTAGAATCTTTGAAAGTAGATAAATCTCCAGGCCCAGATGAAATGTATCCCAGGCTGTCAAAAGAAGCAAGGGAGGAAATAGCGGAGGCTCTGACCATCATTTTCCAATCCTCCCTGGATACAGGCATGGTGCTGGAGGAATGGAGGACTGCTAACGTTGTACCGTTGTTAAAAAGGGAGCGAGGGATAGACGGAGTAATTACAGGCCAGTCAGTCTAACCTCGGTGGTGGGCAAATTATTGGAATCAATTCTGAGGGACAGGATAAACCGTCACTTAGAAAGACACGGATTAATTAAGGACAGTCAGCATGGATTTGTTAATGGAAGGTCGCGTCTGACTAACTTGATTGAAATTTTTGAGGAGTGGTCGATGAGGGTAGCGCATTTGATGTAGTCTACATGGATTTTAGCAAGGCTTTTGACAAGGCCCCTCATGGCAGACTGGTCAATAAAGTACAAGCCCATGGAATCCAAGGGAAAATAGCTAGTTGGATCTAAAATTGGCCCAGTGGCAGGAAGCAAAGAGTAATGGTCGATGGGTGTTATTGTGACTGGAAGGCTGTTTCCAGTGGGGTTCTGCAGGAACCCCACTGCTTTTTGTGGTATATATTAATGATTTGTACTTAAATGATTAAGAAGTTTGCAGATGATACAAAATTGGCCATGTGATTGACAGTGAGGAGGAAAGCTGTAGATGCAGGAAGATATCAATGGACTGGTCAGATGGGCAGAAAAGTGGCAAATGGAATTCAATCTGGAGAAATGTGATGTAATGCAGTTGGGGAGGGCAAACAAGGCAAAGGATACCAATAAATGGGAGGATACTGAAAGGTGTAGAGGAAGTGAGGGACGTTGGAGTGCATGTCCACAGATCCCTGAAGGTAGCAGGACAGGTAGATAAGGTGGTTAAGAAGGCATACCTTTATTAGCCGAGGCATAGAATATAAAAGCAGGAATGTTATGCTAGAACGGTATAAAACACTAGTTAGGCCACAGCTTGAGTACTGCGTACAGTTCTGGTCACCACATTATAGGAAGGATGTAATTGCATTAGAAAGGTTACAGAGGAGATTTACGAGGATATTGCCAGGACTAGAGAATTTTAGTCATGAGAAAAGATTGGATAAGCTGGCGTTGCTTTCTTTGGAACAGAGGAGGCTGAGGAGTGATTCAATTGAGGTGTACAAAATTATGAAGGACCTAGGTAGAGTGGATAGGAAGGACCTATTTCCCTTAGCAGAGAGGTCAATAACCAGGGGGCATAGATTTAAAGTGATTGATAGAAGAATTAGCGGGGAGCTGAGGAAAAATGTTTTCACCCAGAGGGTAGTGGGGGTTTGGAACTCACTCCATGAAAGGGTGGTGGAGGCAGAAACCCTCATCACATTTAAAAAGTACTTGGATATGCACTTGAAGTGCCATAACTTACAAGGCTACGGATCAAGTGCTGAAAAGTGGGATTAGGCTGCATGGCTCAATTTCGGCCGGCACGGACACGATGGGCCGAATGGCCTCCTTCTGTGCAGTAGATTTTCCGTGATTCTACCCTTCCTCCCTTGATGTCAGTGACTCATTCAGATGATACCAAAAAATATGTTTATTTCCAATGATGGATAGTAGAAATTTAAAACTTGATCGAGGGGTTGCTTTGTGGATAAATCCATAAAAAAACATCAGCCCGGTGCCTAGCTACAAATAAAAATGGTATTCAGGTACTGGGCTAAGTAAGCTAGAGTAAAAATCAAAGGAAGCTGTACTGAAATTGAGTCTGCTCTTGATCTCAGAACAATCCAGTCTAAAAATGTTATGGTATTATTTCAGTTTGCAATTCTAGAATTGTTTGGATCTAATGATACGTTCCAACATTTTCAAATTTTCCTTTTGTTTTCTACTGGCTTAGCATTTCACTAAATTTGATCCATTTGTTTAATTATTATTGCTTCTATCAACTTTCGTTCAGATAATTTAAAACTGAAGGAGTTATGAGGGGCCCGATAAACACTTGAAGACAAATCGTAAAGATACGGGAAAAGAGCAGAAAATGGTATTAGCGTAGATAGCTCCAATGTGGAGTGAGTGTACAGGCAATATGAGTCAAATGCCTCCTGTGCTGGGATTTATATGATTCTGTGATTGTAATTTGGAACCCTTGAAGGCCTTAGCAGCAGATCATTTTGTCACTTAAAACCATAACCCATCACATACACAACTGGTCCTCTTAATGCCTTCCAATTTCCTGCAACCAAAATATTTGTTGTTTGCCTGCCAATGATTCAATGTTTTGGACAGAAATGTTCTATATTTATTACTGACGTAAGCCCTACAGAGTAAAACTAAGGTTATGAATTAGTTAATTAAGTAAGTTGCTTCAATGGAGGAATTAAAATGTGCAATACAATGATAGCAATCACAATCAATAGTGGGACAAAGGAAATAGTGTTGATTTATTATTCCATGAGCAATGCCAATGATACTGTATTTTGAAAATACTACAAAAAAGATGCAGAGAATGAGTAAGAATTGATCACTTATGTACTTCCTTAAGAGCATCACCTTTAATGTTGGGATCTTAAGTATACCTTGTACCGTGGTTATGGCATAGGGTGATTTTCTCATCCACTCGTGTCACTATCATTTAAATGTGGAACCTCGTGCGTTTACCCTGCAACTGTTTATCTTCTGGTGGCACAGGATGCCTCCATATAAAAAACACAGCATGATTGGGTCCATCCATATTTCACATCCTGTCAATAACTGCAAATTATCCACCTTATTAAGATCTAGCAGTTGAAGCATGTGTATTTTTTCCTCATCTGATTTAATCTCCTTACCCTTCCTCTCCTGACGGTAGTAACTCATGCAGATGATTCCAAATGGGATGCAGAGAAAATAATGTTCAACTTTACAACCAGATTTGGAAAGATTTAGATCTTTTAGAAAGCTGGTAATATATTGCAGATGCAGTTCATTGTGGACAAGTTGAAATTAATCAGTACGGGAGCAAGGGAGGGAGAGAGAGCGAGAGAGAGATCGAGATCGTTATCTTTGGAGAATCAGACCTACGGAGGAAAAGGAACTCTTTTGGCTTGAACTAGTACAATCTGCTTGGCAGTCAAGTACTCAGCCTCTTAAACTACTGCTCCCACCCATCTGATTTCTGCAGGAAAGTCTAATATTTGAAATAATAGTTAACAAATTCTGACATAATTCTCCCAAGAAAGAAATGAAAACAGCCTTATATTATTGTAGTGTGATAATAAAACCATTTTGAAGGAGTGGTAAATAGAAAGCTAGATATTTAGGATTCCTGACCGAGCGATCTGTTGAACAATGCTCTTGTATCTTGAAGTGGGGTTTCCCCTGAAACCAGAGTGTTGCCAGTTTCAGTTGGGTTAGCTGTGGTACAAAAGAATCCTGGCTGGAGATATACCTTCCTTTATCCATCAATCCGAGAGATTACACAAATTGGGGTTGTATTCTCTAGAGTTTCGAAGGTTAAGGGGTGATCTGATCGAAGTTTATAAGATATTAAGGGGATCAGATAGGGTGGATAGAGAGAAACTATTTCTGCTGGTTGGGGATTCTAGGAGTAGGGGGCACAGTCTAAAAATTAGAGCCAGACCTTTCAGGAGTGAGATTAGAAAACATTTCTACACACAAAAGGTGGTAGAAGTTTGGAACTCTCTTCTGCAAACAACAATTGATGCTAGCTCAATTGCTAAATTTAAATCTGAGATAGATAGCTTTTTGGCAACCAAAGGTATTAAGGGATATGGGCCAAAGGCAGGTATATGGAGTTAGATCACAGATCAGCCATGATCTTATCAAATGGCGGAGCAGGCATGAGGGGCTGAATAGCCTACTTCTGTTCCTATGTTCCTAAGTTCATCTCCTGGGAGTTCGACCAAATATGTGATATCAAAAGAACCAGTGATGTCCGCAGATTTTACCATGCTTCCTTCTGACCAAAGGAATGTGATGATGGGGATACTAGAGGATAAGGGAGAAGTGGTTTACTTTACTGAAATGTGGAGATGGAGGTAAATGTAAGAAACTCATTGACTAGGAAAAACTGACCTGTAATGACCTCAACAGATTACTTGTCCAATGGGGAGAAGAAACACAAGCAGATGAGGTGAGATCACTGTTCTATGTGCTGTAGTTTATAGGTACCAGTACATTAGCTGGCTGAATATTGGGGCTAGGCCTTGTGTATAAGAAAGCTGATTTCAACCCCAAGTGGGTTTCAGGCGGGGGGGGTGCAGGGGGAGGTGATGGGACATCTGCGAAACGCACATGCTGGCCTAAGTTTCAGTTCCGGAGTACTTTAACTAGCGGGCTTAATTTAAATGCTACTGCTCCACTTCCCTCCTGGAGGGATGTCATGGGAGGGAAAGGATGGAGTCTGGCATCAGCCTTGACTCAGTGGTAACATTCTTGCCTCTGAGTCAGAAGGTCGTGGGTTCATGTGCCGCGCCACAGCTTTGAGCACATAACCTGAGTTGGCACTTCAGTGCAGTATTGAGGGAATGTTGTACTGTCAGAGCTGCCTTCTTTTGGATGAGACATTAAACCAAAGCCCTATCTGCCCTCTCAGGGGGATGTAAAAGAACCCATGGCACCATTCGAAAAAGAGTAGTGTAGTTCTCTCGGCCAATATTTATCCCTCAACCAACGCCGAAAAACAAATGATCTAGTCACTTATTTAATTGTTGACTGTGGGAGCTTGCTGTGCGCAAACTGGCTGCAGCGTTTCCTACATTACAACAGTGACCACACTTCAAAAGTACTTCATTGGCTGTAAAGTGCTTTGGGACATCCTGAGGTCATGAAAGGTGCAATATGAATGCAAGTTCTTTCTACTTTCTTTCTGGGGCAGGGGAGGCTGCACTTTCCTGTAAAACCTGGACAAATACACCTGATCCTCCTGGCCAAACAAAGGACAGTTTTACACTTACCTTGGAGGGCCTCTTCTGTCTGCAGACCAGCAACAGCTTCCCTGCTGAAGCCCTAATTAAAATGCAATCAGGGTCCTATTGACGTAATAGGACCCCGATTTGCATAAATTCGTGAGGCCCCTCCCTGCTTTAGGTGGGCACCTCCTTCACCTGCAGAACTCTACAGGTGAAAATCAGAAATGGTGGGAAAAGGGTTGAGTTCTGAGTAACCTGCTTGTTTTTAACAGTGGTTTCCATAGGCTTAAAATCGACCTTTTTTCTCAGTCAATTTACAGTTTACAAGTAGCTTTAGTGAATCGGCACAAGTGAAATAAAACAATTAACAGTCATGCAGATTTTCTGGTCTTTTCCTCTCCCTGACATTTCATTTCCTTCTTCACTCCCCATGGTGTGTTTTGACCAAGGTTGCTTGATGACATCTCGAATTAGAAATTAGAAAGTGGTGTGTCATTTGAGGCTGGGATTCGAGCCGCAATGCTTTGGTTTGGAGACTGTACTCTACCATTACAGCTAAGGCATAACAAAAAGCATGTTTACACTGTTGAATCCACAATTTAATCACTTTAATAACAGGTAAGACAGCTGAACTGAAATAGTACAACGATAAAAGCAAAAAAATACGATCAGCGATAAATTCCCTCTGGAGGAGGGTAAGTGAAATTAATAATATAAGGAAACTCATTTGTCGACTGTAATTTCAAAGTTACTCCTGCCTTCAAAATATTTTTGATCTACTGCTTCCAACCATCATCAGCTGTAACAATATTCAAACAGCTGGATAGTGAAGAATGGTTATGCTTTCCATTTTATGGCTGCATTCTGCAGGTTCTGTGTGAATGTTTCCATTTATTGGCCAGTAGATGAAGTGTAGACTTGCCGACTTGTCAGTTGATGGTTTTCCTTTACTCAGTGTCAAGCCAAGACTGTGTTACCAAGACCTCGTTTGACTGCTCGTAAATGGAAGAACGTCAAACCACAAAAGTGCAGCTGCCTCCCCACACTGAATATTAATGCACTGATTACGGTCCAAAATATTAGATCAAAAACAACTTGATTGTTTACAAACTATGGTTACAGAAATAATGGCAAAATTTGAAATGAAGCAGTGTGACTCATTTAGGAAACTAGTTTAATAAATTTGAAAAAAATGAAATAACTGTTGAGATTGGCTTTCTTTCAGAAATAGATGGAGTTGACCTATTTGCTGATACATATGTAGTTAATATGATGGTTATAGTAAAATATCTAGGCTGGAGTGTGTTAAAAGGCAGTAATTGAGGGATTCAGATGAATTATATACCACAATATCAAAGTTCGAGTTTATCACCAGCATCTGAACCCTGTGATGTATTATTCATTGAAATGTATTCCAGTCTACATTATACCATGCAACGCATACCTTTCATGAAGGGTGGGTGGTATGATTGACAGTGATGGATGGCGAGCTCCCAAATTAAATCCATGATTTAATCGGAAGCACTATTGCACCATACGATTTGAGCTGCAAAGGTTATCATGTTTTATTCATGGGGAATTGCAGACTTTGTACATACGATATATTGATATACAATAGATTAGTATAGATATGCATAGACATATTGGCATACTGCCCAGTCATTGTAGAGGGAATGGAAATAGGCAGGACATATTTTCCAGAGCCCATTAGTATAAAGGTATGATGTGCAAGTTTGCTGAATAACTGCTGATGAAAGGAGAAGGGGGAAATTAGATTTCTTTCTTCTGGGTACATTTGGGGCTCTTGGCAATCTCTTGCATAAAAAAAGCTTTCCTGGTTAATAAGAATGTATTTATTTATGGCTGTGTTTACTGACACCACCCGGCATAATTAACAAGATTTTTAGTTGCAGCACTAGGAAGTGGGAAGACAATAATCACTCAACACTTGGCCTGAAATATGTAATTTGATGCAGTCAACACTTACCGAGTGGGACTGTACACAAGGGGCCCAACTCTGGGGCTCTTCATTTACACAGAGCTAACACTTGGGCCGTGCTTGAGCGACATTACGTGCATGTGCGTCATTGGCCTGGCGGTGGTGTCATAAAATCATAGAATGGTTACAGCACAGAAGGAGGCCATTTGGCCCATTTAGCCCATGCTGGGTCTTTGTAAGAGCAACCCAGTTAGTGCCATTCCCCCGCTTTTTTCCCTGTAGCCCTGCAAATTTTTTCCCTTGAAATATTCATCCAATTCCTTTTTGAAAACCATGATTGAATCTGCTTCCACCACCCTTTCAGGCAGCGCATTCCAGATCATAACTACTTGCTGCATAAAAAAGTTTTTCCTCATGTCACCTTTGGTTCTTTTACCAATCACCTTAAATCTGTGTCCTCTGGTTCTCGACCCTTCCGCCAATGGGAACAGCTTCTCTTTATTTACTTTATCTAAACCCTTCGTAATTTTGAACACTTCTATCAAATCTCCTTTCAACCTTCTCTGCTCTATGGAGAACAACCTCAGCTTCTCCAGTCTATCCACGTAACTGAAGTCCCTCATTCCTGGAGACATTCTAGTAAATCTTTTCTACACCCTCTCTAAGGCCTGCACATCTTTCCTAAAGTGCGGTGCCCAGAATGGACACAATACTCCAGTTGTGACCGAACCAGTGATTTATAAAGGTTCAACATAACTTCCTTCTACTCTGTGCCTCTATTTACAAAGCCCAGGATCCCGTATGCATTTTTAACGGTTTTCTCAACCTGTCTAGCCACCTTCAAAGATTTGTGCACATGTACCCCCAGGTCTCTCTGTTCAAGATTCATTCTGTTTATTTATTGCTGTTATTTGTGGCAGTTCAGTCAAGAGTTTAGGTGGAAGCGTTTTAAAATGAAAGTGGTAATGCTTTAATGATTTCTAAAAACTAAAATTGCAACAGAGCCCTGAGCTGCAGGATAAGTTGAGTGCTAAAACCATTTTGAAAGGTTAACCAACGGCTCCAATGTTATTACACCTCCTCAGGACTCCATGGGTGTCTGTTCAGAAGTCAAAGTACAAATTTTCTACAATGTGCGGACAGAAAGGAAATAATTACTATTCCTGCATAAGCCTAATATTGCACTAAAACATTCCAGAAATAATTTAATCTAAAATGTTACCATTTTTGAATAAGAACTGAATATGTATCAGGTAAATGATATGCACCATTTCACAGATATTTTCCTCTCATAATGAATATACCGCTACAGAATTCCAGTACAGGTTCAGGCTGCATAAGGAGTCTAAATAAATAGAGGGTGAAGTATATTTATCGTCTTAAAAATTTTAACACCAAGACGTTTTGTTCCAAAAAAAGTCACTGCATTGTATAACAATCATACTGAGCTAGAAATTATTGCAAAGTTCTCAATAAATTCACACACAAAAAAATACATGGGACCATATCACTCTGATAATTTTATTGGAAAAAGTAGATCTTACAACAAAGAAAATTAGTTGGTCTGTGGAAACAGGAATTTGCCTGGACCTGTCAGCACTCTAAAGGTTACTGAATGGAATGAATATTCACTTAGCAATATAAATACTGACTCGGTTAAGATGTCCCAAAGGATCTAGACAGATTCCTGATTCAGCAGGGAGCTGAGAAAAATGAGTTTCAGGAAATAAAAATCAAAAATGATCAATTTCAGGTCCTGAAAGAGGTCCTAAATGCTGGAGGAGGATTATGTGAATCTGCAATAAAATGATGGTCTCCTGGAATATTTGATATATGAGGATAATATCAGTAAGTGCTGCATATTTTGTAAAATAAGGTTAAATTCCCCTTTTACATTGATTTTTATGACCAGCTATCAAAATGGAAGGTATAAACCTTTTTAAACTGATTATTTGGAATACAATTTTGCTAATGGATAGGGTACATTTTTGACTGAATGCCTAATCTGCTCATACTAAATTCCTTTGTGCACCTCAAAACTGATGTGTTTTTAAAAAAGCACATAGGAAAATGTAATATGAGTACATTAAATATTTGTATGGG
Source organism: Heptranchias perlo (assembly GCF_035084215.1). NCBI lineage: Eukaryota > Metazoa > Chordata > Chondrichthyes > Hexanchiformes > Hexanchidae > Heptranchias > Heptranchias perlo. The sequence continues at coordinate 16,984,436 of NC_090354.1, forward strand.
AACAGCACTGATCTGAATACATACCCCAGTAACATAATGGAATGCAATTCTTCCAGTTCATTTATTTTTAGTGCTGCTCCTACCCAAAAATGGATTCAAAAATTAATGAAAACCTAAAATAGCAACTATTTGTTAAAGGATAATCATGAATAACTCATGTAGTATTACTCGATCGTAATATAAAGGAAATGTATCCCTGAATTCCAGGCCAGATCTGGCATTAATCAGATGAACAAAAGGTAAGATTTTGAAATATCACGGTCAATAGTGAATAGTACAGAGACGTTTTTGGCCTCAGAACATGGGTGCAGTGACTATTGTAATGTATCTGCAAGTGCAACAGGAGAAGGAGGAAGGGACGTCTTAGGAGAGCAGAGGGCATTGCAAGTGCATGACTTGCAAAACAAACTATCCCAGGCGGAGTAACTGCTACAACCGAGTCAGATACCTGAACATAATGGAGGAGCAGTACCAGAGGAAACTCAGGCTCACCAGGGAGGCTGTGACTGAGGTGTGGCATCTGACATACAAATGCTTAAAGGGACAGTCAACTGTTCGCACTGCACTACTATTATGCCACAGAGTTCTTCCATGCATCCACATGGGGCATTACAGAAGTCATTCTTCCATCGTCTGAGAGCTGATGCTGAATTTTGCTGCCCATCCACCAACTAACAGCTGCTAAAATTTTTCCAAATTGTTGACTTCCATAAGATACCAAGCATCACTGACAGCCATTTGTATATCTGCCAACAATCCTTTGTTATACCTAAAGCGGGTGGGATATATTCCACCAACTAAGTGTCTTGTTAGCCTCTCCCTATATGTAACCTCCTCCAGCCCTACAACCCTCCGAGATCGCTGCACTTCTCCAATTCTGGCCTCTTGCGCGTCCCCAATTTTAATCACTCCACCATTGGCGCCGAGCCTTTAGCTGCATAGGTCCTAAGCTCTGGAATTCCCTCCCTAAACCTCTCCGCCTCTCCATCTCTCTCTCCTCCTTTAAGACGCCCCTTAAAACCTACCTCGGTGACCAAGCATATCTCCTTCTGTGGCTTGGTTGACAACGGTTCTGTGAAGCACCTTGGGATGTTTTGCTATGTTAAAGGCACTATATAAATCCAAGTTGTTGTTGGCTGCCTGAGAAGAATTAAAGAATTATTATTATAGGTGTGTGAAAGTGACCGGTTTTCCATAATTTCCAATAACAAAATCGTATTCAACAAAATTGTCCGTGAATATGCTCATGCATTCATCATTTTGATGGGAGTCAGAAAAAAGATCTATAAAAGAAACAAAATTAACCATTTTATAGAAAAAAAGGAAAATATAATCTTTCATAATACCAGAACAGAAATATGATCTTCATCCACCGGATCTGAAATTGTAATTTTTGATTTTTTTAAAATCCCCTAAAGCCCATTTCTCTTCTTGTTGAATCACGAAATCTGTCTAATTCCCATCGGAATGTTTCAGTTGACCCAATATTTAACATACTAGGTGAAGGGCTGTTCCATATAAATATCCTTAGAATGCCAACAGGACCAGATAAACTCCTGTCTCTCTGGGCCCAAATGCTTCTGTTTGTTGCACTATGACACTGAAATAACACTAATATTACAATAATAAAAGTGCTCCAATACTTCGAGCAGTGTTATTACTGTAATATTAACCCTGCAGAAATACGCTCGAGATGATTTACTAATGGCCGATCCTGGCAGGAACAGGGCACTCACAGGGAGCACTAGTTGGGCAATTGTAAGCCTGCAATCCTTGGTTTTCTGTCCATTGACTGGGGCCAAGAGCCCCCAATTTCCTGAGCAGCATTCACAGTGTGTGCTGCTTCTTGTTGGGAATGCTCAATGGGGGAAATCAGCTTGTGTATCTAAAAATAAAGAAAAGTAAATAATGAAATTCTGCTTCACTTGTCATCTCTATTCCCTGCGATCTCTCTTTTCCTTTCTCTACTTGTTAAAAAAAAAACTTTTAACTTTTTCTCTTCTGCAGAAGCAGGAGGCATGGCCCCAGTTCAAGATTTATACAACACCTATCCTTCTTTCACACTCCATCCTATTCAGTTACACAATCACTAACACCATAGCTTACATAGACCAGCTGCTTCATGCCAGCTCTTTGGCTGCTCGGCAACAAGTAGTCATGAGGATGTGTTGTTTACATGTTATCCTCTTTCTTTGCCTGGGGGTGTGGTACAAGAAGCTGTCTTAGGACCCTCAGACCTGAAGCTACCAAGCACCACACCTGGGTCCCAACACTCAATCTCTTTCTGCAAAGCAGCAGCAAAGATCCATCCATCCCAGGCGTTTTAGATAGTCTCTGGGCAACACACGGGCTGCTTCCACTGTTCATAGGTCATGGGGCAGGAGCAACTGACCAGAGCATGAGGTCTCCTCCATCCACAGCTGATAAGGCGAGTAATCCTGTTCTCTGGGGCCCAGTTTTTAAAAGAAGGGAGCATGAAAGATTGTTAGAGTCATTAGGGATGTACCTTTGAGCTTTCATGGTGGCTAATGTGGAGTATTCCATAACCCACATGTGGGGTTCTCATGCACAGCATTTAAAGAATGTCCTCCAGGGACATTTGCACTGTAACTCCTCTCGTTGCCAACCTACATCTCTCCTGAATGTTCAGGTTGCTGCCGTAGAGGCTTCAGCTGCAATACCACCTCTACTTAGACAGGATCAACTTGTCCAAATGGAAAGCACAATTGACTAGTGTTTCATTGATATCATTACTGCAATCGGGTGTGCTCAGCCACAGACCAGCAGGCACAGAGACCGGGAACAGGGGCACAACAGACCTGGCAATGGATGATGTTATTACTCCAGATGACAACATTTCCACATCAGTTCATTACCCCCTCCAATGACTTCACCTGTGCTCTTGTACCTGCAGAAGTGCAGAGGCATGAAGCAGACCCACCTCAGGGCCACCTAAATCCTGAGAGTTTCTTAGATACTCAGCTGCCAGCTAGCTCACGGGCTGCTGCCACTGTGAAGGAGGTTAGGTATTCGAGCACAACACAAACTGGCTTAGGAATAGGGATGATAATAGTAGCAGGTATTTGATTCAGAGACACTTTGGGTTACAAATTGGTTTGGATCAGTTATCGGTGCCAAATGGGCGCAGGAAACAATCCCTTTGGCCGAAGAAGGAGGCCCAAGGATCATGTGGAATTGGCCCTTGGGCCTCATTGTCATAATAGTGGCGAGCTGCAGGTGCCAATCGGGCACCAGAAGCAGCTCGCCAGTCTGGGGCTTCTCAATTTCTCCGCTAAGTAAAAACTAAAAAAAACACCTTTTATTCGCGGCCTCTAGCAGTCCCTTTAAGAGCTATGTGCGCAGCCAATGGAATGCACAGGCAGCACGCAGCGATTATTGAAAGTAGCAGGCAGCATGAAAATTACGAGCTGCCTGCACCCCTTTGAAATAGCATCGTGTATTTGTAGCAGTCTGATTTGAATCTCTTGCTGTATAAACTCAGCTGCTCCAGAGGTCATTCAATTGTTATTCAAGCATGTATTATTTAAATCAGGTCTGTTAATTTACATTTAGCCAGCTGAAAGGTTTAAAATGTACTCGTCATACAAACCTTTGCAATCTGGGTCTGTTGGACATGCTGAAAGCAATCAGCAATAACATTTGTTCAGCAAATATAATTGTCATTTGATTCAGAAAATCGCACATTGTAAAGGCTTTTGTTTTTGACAAGCATATAGTACTGCCCAGCCACAAAGCTATGAATATTTCAACTGGGATATCATCTGCAAGGAGATTGACAGCCATGCATGGGTAGAAATTACTCCATGTAATGTTGATAGCATTCCTCTTAATTCAGATTAAAAATGTAGTCCTGGGATCCCTTGATGGCTCATTGAATTTATCCATCGAGTCGCCAAACATATCAGAAAGGTCTCAAGTTCAATTCTTCAGTTTGTATTGAGTAAGCTGGTCTCAGTAGGGCTGGCAGTATGAGTGCTACATTTCACATGAAGGGAAAAACAATCGACAAGAGTTCTCATTCCTGATCACTACCCAATGAACATTGGTGGATGGGCACATGAATGAACATTGGGTGTGGGTACCACTGAACTCGGTTGTGATGTGGTGCCCCCTCATGCCCCATGGTCGAACAAAGTGCCATCGCTCACTGGCAGGACTCGAACATGAATAATGGATATTTGTTTGAAATAAAAGAAGGGAACTGGTACCTCATCCAGTACAGTGCGTCTGTGACCTCCTTTATGCAGCAGTGCACTGCGTACTGCGAGATGTTGCACATGTCGCCAGCAGAGGCCTGAAATGATCCTGAGCTGTAGAAATTCAGCACCACAGTGACCTTCACAGCCACAGGTAATGCTGTCCTTGCTGTGAGGCTGCAGTTGTGGCCGCACTAGTTGACAGATTTCGGTCACGGCTTCCTTGCAATCGTCGGATGCAATCCTCCTTGGTCATGTTGAGGTAAGAGAATTGGTTCCTGGAAGGCCCTCATTGGATAGAGCCTCCTGCTCATTGCCCTGTGCCTCCTCGTCCTCCCTCTCCTTGCAGCTTGACCTGCTGTGTGTGGCCTCTCTGCAAGCTCCCAGTCATGCTCAGTGCCCAGCGGGAGCCCTAGCAGACCACCCATGGTTGCCAGGAATGTTGTTCAACCACGGTTGTAACTTTCTGAACCGTAAGGCAGTACCTGCCAAACCACTCTCAAATGTTCTCTAGGAACTCTCAGTAAGTACATGGAGCTTCAAAAAACACTTCCTATTCCACCAGCAGCCAGAAGCAATAATCCAGCAACTAACCCTGTAAATCCTGCATGGTCCCTTTAAGTAGTGCTGGTGGGGGGGTCGTCCAGGCACTCTAAGACACGTTCAGATGTGCGTGGTTAAGACGGTGCGTTGAGTTGAGCGTTAAGGTCCAAAATGATGTCTATCACTTTAAATCAGCGTTGCACACTGATTGCGTGCATTTTCCCCTTACTTTACATGCTTCCGGCGTTCGGTACTTGCACACGCGCTAACTCCTATACCAAGATGGCTTCCGGTGCACGTCACGCTGGAAACATACGTGCGCAGCCAAGACTCCATCTTGGATGTTCGAGAGGCCGCATGGCGCCGAAACAACGGACACTACACGGCCCAGTTTAGCACCCCGGGTGTTTTGTTAAATAAACCATATCCAACAGGCACTCGGAATGTTTTCTGTTTATGGCAGGATTGTATTCTGGAGTGACTTCAAGTGTAAACAGATTGAACAGAAATGACATTGTCTGACAAAAATCATAGATCTCAGTATGGATTGGATAATGCAGCCTGTGATGAACCGAAGTGCCATATTTTAGACATGAGTTTCAGTGTGATTACTGAGCACAAAGGAACAATAATCTACCCCACAGTTATTCATCACACTTTTTTTTAGGTAATAGGAGTTAAATAACAGTTTATATGTGATGTTAGAGTGATTCTTTAAGTTAAGTTTACAAAATTACATTTTTTAAAAATGTAACAGACAAAATACAAAAGTATTTCCAATTATGGTCATAATGCATAGTTTTTGTATTTCTTCAGTGATATTATTGGAAAAGGCCAAAAATAAATCAGTTAAAAGAAACTGAGATTTTGAATATCCATATGAATGGTGTCAAAAGATTTTCCTTTTTCTCTTTCTACCTTTGGACTGGAGATAATACAAACTCTGGGCCTTCATGGTTTCAGATGCAGCATATACAGCACTCTTCTTCCGAGGATTGTTTTGTTACCTATTATCTATATATTACTTTAAAAAAATCTTTCATAGGGCATGCACTTCCTGTCTTCAAACCTTACTTCCTGTTGTCATGATTTTTGGTCACACTTTTCTGACAACATTTATTATTGTAAGTTGCTATGTCAACATTTGCCATTCAATTTTGCTATGTCAACTGTAACAATGTAGTTGCAGGTTCTGACTGCCAGGTATATCTGAAGTCTCTCAACCCTATGGCATCTTTTTAATAATAAAACTTCTAAACATCAACTGACCATGGGCAATACTGGTACAGATTAAAAACAGAGTTTGTTCCAATAATTCACTTTGCCACTTTAGGCTTCTTGTATGCAACAGGTAGTCCATTTTGGAAATGAAGTTTTCCTAATTAGTTTTCACAGTTATAGTCACCTGACTATGATTGAAATCTATTACAGATAAAATGGTCTATTTCCATTCTGCCCCACGATGAAGACTGAATTCTTCCAACTCCTTCTTTATTAGCAACCTATCTTATTTAATTTTTATACTATAGATTTTGCATTCAATGCAATGAATTACAAGTGAGAAGTTCACCCCGAATCATGACTACACTATGGTTTCCTGAGCTTCTAATCACGATTTCTGATTTATTTTTCGCTCTAATTCTATACATAGAACTTTTCAGTTTTCACCTTGTAGGCTCCCTTCATAATTCTAAACACTTGACTCATATCCCCACCAGTCTTCTTTTTAATAATGTTAATTAAATTGACTTCTCAGCTTCCTCTCAGTGCTCAAAGCTGTCAGCACTATTCCAGTCGCTGTTTATGCTGCGCCAAACACCCTATAGATTTTTAAAAGTTATTTTGACCAAAACTAGGCACGATACTTCAATTGTAGTCTCACTCATTTTCTCCATTATTTCAGTGTATTACTTCCTTTGTCTTATGTTCAGTGCATCTATCTGTGCGCTTTGACCTTCTGTTTGTCTCAACAATTGCTTATCTCACATTGTGGAGATGTTACTAATAACAAGTCAACAATCAAATAGAGCTTTCATCTCTCATTAAGAGATTGAAGAAAATTTTTCAAAATGTAATCACATCATAAATCCATTTATAAAGAATGCGCTCACGATTTTGCTACATGCAGCGCAAAAAATCTCTTCGCCCCACCCCCCGTTATTGGGCCAAAAACCTGCAGGGGATGTGCTTCCCAGAGTAAATTCATGGAGTCGGTGGGATGTCCCTTGATTTACATACCAACGGCAGATGCTTCTTCACTAGGATGCATCTGCCACCAAATGGATCATGAATTGCAGGGGAAGTATGCTGGATCCAGGGAGAGGGGAGGAGGGGAGGGGTTATCAGCCCCCATCCAGGAAGAACAGGTAATTTCCCCTTGTGGATCCCTTTGTAAGGAAGCTACATTTAATCTATCCCCACAAGGCCCATGGGGACTTTGGACCCAGCCTAATTTGTAGCTGTTCTAGGAATTACGGTGTGACTGCACTGGAAGGGCCACAGATTTTCAGCCTCTTTTACCATTCATATGATTTATCAATATTGAACATCATTTACCACAAATCTTTCTGGAATCTGTGGGTACTAAATTGGGCTGTGTAGCGCCCGTTGTTTAGGTGCTACACGGCCTTTCCAACATCCAAGATGGTGTCTTGGTTGCGCACGTACATTTCAGGCGTGACGTGCGCTGGATGCCATCTTGGTATAGGAGTTAGCGCATGAGCAAATACTGGACGCTGGAAGCACGTAAAGTAAGGAGAAAATGGATATAATCAGTGTGCAACGCTGATTTAAAGTGATCGACACCATTTTGGGACTTAACGCTCAACTCAATGCACAGTCTTAACCCCGACCATCTGAACATGTCTTAGAATGCCTGGAGTACCCCCACCAGTGCTATTTAAAGGGACCATGCAGGAATTACAGGTTAGTGGCTGAATTATTGCTTCTGGCTGCTGAGACTTTTGTACCTGTTTTTGGAGGTCTTCTATAGTTGAATACTAGAACTAGGGGACATAGCCTAACATTTAGAGCCAGGATGTGCAGGAGTGAAGTTAGGAAATGCTTCTACACACAAAGGTTGGGAGAAGTTTGGAATGCTCTTCTGCAAACAGCTCAATTGTGAATTCTAAATCTGAGATTGATAGATTTCTGTGAACCAAGGGTATTAAGGGATATGGGGCTAAGGCGGTTATTTGGAGTTAGGTCACAGGTCCACCATGATCTAATTGAATGGTGGAACAGGCTCGAGGGGCTAAACGCCACTGCCACTTGCTGCCTCCTGATATGCGCCACCTTCTTCTGCAAGAAAACGGGACGTGTGTCTGGGTTTTGTGCCTGTCGTGGTTGAATAGCTGCCAGTGCGTGTGGCCTATGAGTTGTGGGTGGACAGTTTACAACAGTGGTAATGTGTAAGAGTGAGAGGAAGCATCTGATTGGAAGAGTTGAGTACTGATGGAAAGAGTTTGTTGGTATGTGGGTGATGGGGGGTGTAGTGCATGGAGCAGTGGATGCGGCTAGTGGTGCAGTTGGTAGGAGACGCCTCTTGACTGTTGACCTCACTCACCTTGACCACTCATGTCACAGCATTGAACCTCTTCCTGCATTGCTTCCACTTTCATGATGCTGTTTGCCTGGCGTTGACTTCACCCCCCGCTGCCTCCCACTCCCTTTTAGGTATATGTCTGGAGGGCTCATGCACCACCCACCCCCCACGGATATAGGATGTCCCTCCTTCTGTCCACTTCTTGCACCAAGATCTCTAGTGCATCAGCAGTGAACCTTGGTGCATGCACTCTCTCAGGCCTGGTACAAACTCAGATCGGCAGATTGGTGATGTCCAGCATGCAGATTGGAGGATGTGGGATTAAGTGGTGCGCAACCTTTATTCGATGTTTTAACATAACTCATCAGTTTGTAAACATAGGGACGGGAGCTGCATCTATGTTTTGCGTGATTGATGTCTGATCTCCGTTCAAACTCCGTGCAGACAGCTGACTGTTATTTTCAGCAAATGACAGGTACCAGCTACCTTCAAGAGATTTTTAAGAGACAGCCTGCCTTTAAGAGATTGGGGCTCCTCCTGCTGGTGGAAAGTGCGAATTGCATCGAATCCTCGTGTCAACGCTGCTTGACGGTAAGTCCTCAGGCCTCACAAAAGTCTCATCCTCCTGCGCAGGGGCCATTGGGCGCAGGATAATAGCAGATCGCGCTACCCCCTCCCAATAATAGGCCCTATCCAATTTTTTTCCCCCAGTATCTATGTAAATCCCTTTAAATTATACATTTCTCAGTGGAATCACTTTGTTGCAATAAGTAACAATTGTTAAGTGGAGGTCCCGAGGCAAATTTCTATGGGACAACACTGTAACCACTATCCAGCTTCAACAAAATCCTAATCATGACTACTTTTTCACTTTCTTCGTCCAATATTCAAACCAATTTTCCACTTCCCCCTCTCTAGAAAGCCTGGTTGAGATTTTGCCAGGTATATATATTTAAAGTTGAGACATACAACATCAAATACTTTTCCTTCATCCACTAACTCAGTTGTATCCTCAAACCATTCCAATAAATTTATTGAGCATGACCTGTCTTTCATGAGCTAAAGCTGGCTCTCATTTATTTCCTTCGATGTCAAGCTAGCTGGTCTGTAATTTCCAGATTTGTACCTATGCCCTTTCTTGAAGATTGCAGTCACGTTAGCTATTTTTAGTCATGTTATTTCCAACGAACCACTGCAGTGAATTTTGTGTAACTGCTGGTCTCAGGAAGGATATGTACAGACTATTCTACTTCAGGCCAAAGAGTATCCATTATTTCTAATAGGAGCAAGCTGTTTCACGAAAATATTTTTTTGAAAAGCCAGTGATTGAAACCAGCTTTTAACCTTTTAGCCCTATGGCCTGCTCATTAATCATCCATCTGTGACCTGTAATCAAGTGACAACAGTCTCAGACTGTTATAATAGCTAAATCATAAACTGATGTGCAGTTTTACATCAAAACGCATAAGGCTATTGGATTTATGTAATGTGCTGCATTAAATGTCAAATACTGAATACAGTTTACCTTATTTGGAACTTTTTTAAACTGTAATGTATTTAATGATTTATTTTATTCAAAAATATACTGTGAAGGGGTATTTGTTGCCATATAAAACATTCTGATGGCATGTAATACATGTTTTTCAGCAAATTCAAAAGAGAACTGGATAGTTTTTCAATGAAAGAATCAATTGAAGGATGGTATAGTGTTCTTAGAAATTTGGGACCACTCAGCCTGGCTGCAGTTATACCTTCTAGTTCTTTGTATTCATGAGTTCTTTATTAGTACTAGTATTACTTGCCCATCTTCCAGCTGTAAATATAGTTTTGCTTTCTTTCGTTGTCTTTCCCATCACCTTCCCGCATCTTCTGAATGTACTGATTTGTGCTGGGGTACAGTTCTGCAGCTGTCACCTGTACTTCAGAACTGCACCTTAGTTTCCATTCCATTCTGAGCCTAGACAGTGAGTGTCATCAGCTGGCTCCACCGTGGGGGCATTCCAGCCATGTTGGGTTCTGCTTTTATTAGATGGTCACAGGCCCACTCTTGCCCCCAAGCTAGTGACTAGTAGCAGTCATCAATTTTTATTTTGGAGCTCTCGTTTTTACTAAATTTCAACATTAATTGCTTCTGTTCATCCTCTGAGTAGCTGTTATGTCATCCCTTACTAATAATAACTGTCCTCCACTTAGCTTGACGGTTTTATCTGTATGAAACATTCTATACCCTCTTAGCTCCATCTCTTGTCAATCTTTTATTTGCAGGCATGTTTCTGTGATGATAATAATATCAATATTTTTGATAGCTGCAGAGATCTCTAATGCTATTAGTTTATTCCTAATGTGTTTATCCTAATACTCCTTGCATTAGTATAAAAGCATTTTAGCTTCTCCTTCAACACATTATCTTTATTTGGACTATCTTTGATATTTGCCTTCCACTCTGATCCATGAACGACATCATTGTTTGTATCCCTTGGTTAGCAGTTATCACCACTTGTTCATCTATATTTATTTTAGATGATTCAATGACAACTTACACTGATCTAGCACCTTCAAGAACTGATCTTAACTCTCGGCGGTGGCAGTCGATCAGCTGCCTGTTATACACCTCACAGATTTTTTTTCCACCACTGCTGAAAGCTAAAAGCAACCCTTTAATGTAGGGGGAGGATGAGATACTGATCGAAATTGGGAGAGGTTAGCGGAGGTGGTGAGCAAAGATATGCTTGAAGAGATAGGTGTTCAGGAAGCTTTTGAAGGTCTGGTGAATTGTAAGGGGCTTAGGAAGGGAATTTCAGAATGCTGCAATGACAGGGCTCTGTTGCTGATGGTGGAGTGAAGGAAGGAGACAAAGACCAGACTAAGAAGAGTGAAGAAAACTGGGTAAAGTTACAATAGATTGGTATTTATTTGTAATTGTTTGTTCTTGGGCTATGGACAACACTAGCAAGGCAGCATTTATTGTCCAACTCTACTTTCTTGGGATGGTACCACATAAAAAGAAAAGAAAGACTTGTATTTGTATAGCGCCTTTCATAACCTCAGGGCATCCCAAAGCTCTTTACAACCAATGATGTACTTTTGAAGTGTAGTCACTGTTGTAATATAGGAAACATGAGGAGGATAGTGATAGACTTCAAGAGGATATATACAGGCTGGTGGCATGGGCGGACACGTGGCAGAAAAATGCGAAGTGATACATTTTGGTAGGAAGAACAAAGAGAGGCAATATAAAGTAGAGGGCACAACTCTAAAAGATGTACAGGAACAGAGAGATCTGAGGGTATATGTGCACAAATCGTTGAAGGTGACAGGGCAGGTTGAGAAAGTGGTTAAAAAAGCATACGAGATCCTGGGCTTTATAAATAGAGGCATAGAGTACAAAAGTATGGACGTCATGATGCACCTTTATAAAACACTGGTTCGGCCACAAAATGGAGTATTGTTTCCAGTTCTGGGCACTGCACTTCAGGAAAGATGTGAAGGCCTTGGAAAGGGTGCAGAAGAGATTTACTAGAATGATTCCAGGGATGAGGGACTTTAGTTACGTGGAAAGACTGGAGAAGCTTGGGTTGTTCTCCTTGGAACAGAGACAGTTGCGAGGAGATTTGATAGAGGCATTCAAAATCATGAAGGGTCTAGACAGAGTAGATAGAGAGAAACTGTTCCCATTGGTGGAAGGGTCAAGGACCAGAGAACATAGATTTAAGGTGTTTGGCAAAAAAACCCAAAGGTGACATGAGGAAAAACTTTTTTACACAGCGAGTAGTTAGGATCTGGAATGTCACTGCCTGAGGAGGTGATGGAGGCAGATTCAGTCATGGCCTTCAAAAGGGAACTGGTTAAGTACTTGAAAGGAAATAATGTGTAGGGCTATGGGGAAAGGGTGGTGGAGTGGGACTAGCTGGATTGCTCTTGCATAGAGCTGGCGTCGATGGGCCGAATGGCCTCTTTTGTGCTGTAACCTTTCTATGATTCTACCTAGGGCATGATTTTAACCCCGAAGAATGGGTGGGTTGGGGGCGAGGGGGCAGCAAAAATTTTAAAAGTTTGGAGCGGGAACGAGCGCCGAAAAAATGAGTTTCGCCCAGATGCATCAGTGTGCGTGCGCGCTTTGGAAACCCGGGAGTCCCACCAGCAATTAAAACTGGCGGGATGACATTTAAAGGGACAATTAACATTGTTGAAGTACTTAAATCAATTAAATTTGTGGGAATTGAGGCAGAAAACAATTTTAACTCTGCCTGAATGTGTCTCCCGTGGCCTTTGAAACAGGCTATGGAAACGGATGCGAGTTGCAGCCATAAGCCATTTGGACATTTAAACCAGTGGATTGACAAATGAGGATTAAAGGTGAGTTTTTTGCAGCAGGGCAAGCAGTTATCTCAGACAAACATTTGGCTGGGAGTTCTTAGTACTTAGACTCAGATTTCCTTGTTCACACTCAGAATTCTTCTGTCCAGACATATTTGCCTGCATTTTGGACCCCCTCACATTGACACCATCAGGATGGGGGGGCGCAATGGATGTATTCAGCACTACATCTGAGGAGGAGGCACATCTCCATCTGTGCCAGGCACAGCGTACAGTTCTGGGAGTTGCAGCTCCACAAGAGAGAGGTGCAGCACAAGGACCTGCAGAACAGCAGAGAGGGGACGATGGCCCAACATCGCAGGAGGCACTACCCTCGTGAGAGGGTCTTCAGGCAGAGGCTGAGCTTCCTGAACCTCTCTGAGGACCAGTGCCTATGAAGACTAAGATTGAGTGGCTAGATGGTCGCAGACATCTCCAGGTTCCTTCAGGCAGAGCTGCTCCCAGTTGGGCCTGGTGGCCATACATTGCCCGTCGCAGTTAAAATCACCACTGCCCTCAACTTCTCCTCCTCCAGATCCTTCCAGGGCGCCAACAGTGACATCTCCAGGGTCTCTCAGTCATCTGACCATAAATATATGCAACAGGTCACAGACGGCTTGCTTGCCAGGGCATCCCACTATGTCAACTTCCCCATCAACGACATCAGCCAGACTGAGAGGGCAGTGGGTTTCCACTCTCTGGCTGGCTTCCCACGGGTACAGGGTGCAATTGATTGCACACACGTAGCATTCCGAGCACCTCCACATGAGCCAGGACTGTTCATCAACCGAAAGGGATACCACTCCCATCAATGCGCAATTGGTTTGCGACCACTGGGAGGGGTTTCTGCAGGTGTTTGCCAAATTCCCAGGCAGCTGCCATGATTCCCTCATTCTGCGCAAATCCCACTCCCTTGCATTTAGTGCTCTCTTCTCCTACAAAAGGGAGAAAGTACAGACGTGTGAGTGAGTGATGGTGAAGTGGTCACCCGATGGATGCATTGCTTTGGGTCAGGATGACAATGAAGCAGATGCATCAGAGGGTGACTATCAGACAGATTGATCACATTGCATCAGGATTGGGGTGAGTGGGAGAGGTGGGTGCACAAATTGGGGGGTGAAGAAGTGCACAGAAAGTGAAGGTAACTTGACACTTGGCCTTAAGTAGGTGTGAGGAGTGATGTGCTGGAGTTGGCTTCACAGAGCAGTGTGAGGTGGGGGGGTAACGTTCACCACGGAATGCAGGTCAATCAGCAACTGTACTCACATTTCCTGACCTGGTTAGGTCATTAAATCTCTTTCTGCATTGCATCCACGACTGGGGCACCGTGCTTCTCCTGCTGACCTGGTCTGCCACCTCCAGCCATGCCTTCTTTGTTACAGAGCCAGGTTTCTTACTTCTGTCTTGTGGATAAAGCATCTCCCTCCTGCTTCTCACTGCGCCCAGCAATGCCTCCCGGGCGGCGTCGGAGAACCTAGGTGCAGCCTTGGCTCTGGAACCTTGCATGGTCATTGTAGCCACCTTTCTCCTTCAAAATGCATTGTTGAAATGGCCCTTTAAATAGTGGGCTTTAAATGCGAGTGCGCAGTCCGCCCACTGCGCAGCTTGAGGACGCGAAATCCAGAAGTTGAGTTAAGTGGCTTCAATTGAGTCACGATCGTTCGGGAAACCGCACAATTTTTTTCTCCAGATTTCCCACCCGATTGTTGACCCCCCCCTGCTGAGATCCAGCATCATAGTTAAAATTTAGGCCATGGTGTAGGACTGGAGTCATATGAAGGCCAGACTAGGGAGGAGTGGTCAGTTATCCCTCCCTGAATGACATTAGTGAACCAGTTGGTTTCATACAACAATCCAACAGTATTCGTGGTCATTTTTTCTGATGCCAGTCCAAAAATTACTAGGTTTATTGAATTCATTGTGCCATGGAGGGATTTGAACTTATGACTTAACCGTAACCAGTGCACTACGATACCTGCTAACACTTGAGTGGAAAACAACTAATCTGTGCTTTACAGTAATATTTTGGATTAATTCTAGTCAGACTTATAAATGTCATAATTGGTGTGACACATGAATTTTCTACACTCCAGACTTCAAAAAATGGGTTTAGTCTATTTTCCTGTGGATAATTTTACATGTTCATATTATCATTAATAATGTTCTTACTGGCATTAATGCGTTTAATATTGCTGCAGATTTTAATGAGGTGATACCAGAGACTGAAAGACTTGACAGCAGCTTGCAGAAAGCTCGAGCTCAGCTTTCTGTCAAGGCAAGACGACAACGACCATCTAGATCTCGACTACGAGACAGCATAAGCTCCACGGAGGGAGATGACAGCCTGGAAAGAAAGGTAGGTAATTTATTTTTTTGACTGTAGGACAGAACATTCCCTCACCCCCTCCCAGCATGGATCATTTGGTAAAGACAGTGCGTAGTTATAGAATCATTGAATGAGTCAGCACCGAAGGAGGCCATTCGGCCCATTCTGCCTGTGCCGGCTCTTTGAAAGAGCTATCCAATTAGTTCCACTCTCCTGCCCTTTCCCTATAGCCCTGAAAATTCTTCCCCTTCAAGTCATTATCCAATTCCTTTTTGAAAGTTATTATTGAATCTGCTTCCACCACTCTCTCATGGTGCATTACAGATCATAACAAACCGTTGCATAAAGAAAATTCCACTTTTTTTTCGTTCATGGGATGTGGGCGTCACTGGCAAGACCAGCATTTATTGCCCATCCCTAATTGCCCTTGAGAAGGTGGTGGTGAGCCGCCTTCTTGAACCTCTGCAGTCCATGTGGTGAAGGTTCTCCCACAGTGCTGTGAGATAGGGAGTAAGGACTTGACATCGTTCTTAAAGTGTGGTGTCCAGAATTGGACACAATACTCCGGCTGGGGCCTAACCAGTCATTTATAGTTGGGCTGTACATCCAGAAGATCCCAGGTTCAATTCTAATCTGTGCTGAATTAGCTGATCTCAGTCAGTCAGTAGCCAGGGCTCTTCAACTGGCCTCAGTGCCCCTGGGTTATGGAGGGGGAAATGAGCCACGTTTTTCAACCTGATTGTTGTTCAGTGAATCCTGCTAGAAAGTGATGTGTATGGATGTCAGGTGAGGACAGCACTGGACTTGGCCACAAGGCCCTCCATGGTCAAATAGCCTCCTGGCATTCATTGCTTAGGCTCACAGATGAAGAATGCGGTTTTAGGTAAGATGGTAGAGTGTGCCCAGGGAACCGTAACCCAACGGGAATCAAAGTCTTCAGGAGAGGGGGTAAAGGGAGAAAATTGTCAAGCAAAACAATAGAAAAGCAGTGATAAGATACAGAGATCGATGAAATGCAGTGTGTGTACCAGGTAATAGATATCAAGTAGTATAGACATTTAATTTTTTATAAGTTGACCAGAATGATTGCACTTTTCTTACAATCTATACTGTTTTGATTTTTATAATTATAGGCTTCAGATAATTATGGAAGCCCACTACACAGTATGAGATCTCCTTTACATTCCTCCCTGCGAGGCTCTTCTCCATCTTCAGAATCTGTTATCTCTTCAGCATCTCCCTCACAGCGAGCCTCATCGTTCTCGTTCGATGTTAACATAGTGAGGAGAACGTTTGAAGAAGGGGAGCAGACATCGATGGCGATGACACGTTACCAGACTCTGACTAATGCTTCCTCGCAGGAAGCCCTGGGCTTGACACCTACAAGTTCCCCTTCCAAATCCTGCCACAGCTCTGACACCTCTCCAGTTCACATGAGGAGGGAGAGAAGAACAGAAAAGCACAGTGAAGGTTCTGTTATTCATTTTCTTCAATTTTGCAATTGATATATTTTTTCTTCAAAAGGTCTATGACAGAATTTCTTTATATCTGGACCGAAATTGGTGCGATACATCAAGCAATAAAAGCAAAGTTAATGGTATAAGTTATCTGACTTTTCATCTAGACAGGTGAGACAGCTAGATCCCTGTGCTGGCAGGGAGATAAGGTGACAGCTTTTTTGTTTAAAAAGTAAACTTTTGTCAAAAAGTACTGTTCAAAATAAGTTTTGCTGCTTCAAGTTAGAACATCGCACCCCCGAGTACATTCAAAGTGCCACTGAGTCAGTGCTTGTTAACACACAGATACAGGGGTAGAAACTGGACATTGTTACACCAGTTTAATGCTTGCAAAATGGGCCTGAGGGCCCAGGTCACCTGAAGGGTGTCTGACCTGATATTGAGTCGGGCCATTTTGCACCTAGAACAGGCGTTAGGCACCTGCATATGCTAATGCCTATTTTAGGACCTCTCGAGAAAATTGGGCTGACAGTACGCCTGAGGTCCGCTTCTAGCCAACAACCGATCCCTTTCCCATCCGCTGATCCCCCGGGATCCCCCTTTGGACCGCTGCCGGTGAGGCACTGATCTTTATAAGATGGGCAAGCTGCCTGAGGAGATGTGATAGTTGCTGGCAGCTTGCCCAAATAATGTTAATGAGGCCTAAGGCCCAATTTTAGGTGCCCATTTCAGTCCCAAAAATAGTTCTGAGGGAACAGCCACCCCGTAGTTGCCAGTTGGTATTATATTCAAGAACAGGTTCTCAGCTCACCAACACATCAAACCAGGAGAATTTAAATGGGAGGAAGCTATTGCTTAGGCTATGTTTACCGTACTAGGAAAAACAATTGGTAAATACCAGAGGCTGAGCTCAGAGCGTCTGCGAACCCAGATTATTCAGCTTAGATAAGTGGGATTAAATAAATAAGCAGTGTATTTAACAGGTGAATTTTGCAAGATGTGAAACACCCAGACATGAAATGTACGGGGGGGTTAATGAGCTGAAACATCAATGGGGATTAAAAATTGAGCGTCTGCTCACATCATTCAGTATTGGAACAACAGGTATTTGTTCTAATGTAATTACAATGGAGAAAACTTTAAAGGAAAAATAAATAGCAGGGGGAGAATGTCTGTGTCAGGAGAGAAATGTTAGCCACGGAATGTTTGGATTCCGCGGCTGTGGAATTGTGGAGTTTATTTGCCTTGGATAGTGCGTGACATCAAGAAATGCGACTGGGAGCGAGGGAGAAAATTACAAATGGAAAGTAAATGTTACCTTCACAAACAAATGTCAATTGTGTAAGAAGTGAATATTTACATTAAGCCAGTAGAAATCAGAGCTCACCAATGGCACAGCTCAATAAATCGACCTCCCAAATGGCACTGAGCCACAAAGACGAGGAATGTCCCAGTTTCAATCTTCAGCCTGTGTGAATTAGCTGATCTCAGCTGTGGTGGCAAAATTGGCCTCAGTGCCTCCAGGCTGGGACCGGAGTAGTTAAACAGCCTGGGATCCTGCTCCTCGACACTATCCACTGACTCCGGTTGAAAAGTGTATGTGAGTGAATGCCGGGTGAGGACAGAATCGGTTGTGGCTGTGATCTCCCCAAGGTTGAATAACCTGCTGCCATTCCCTGATCAAGCTCACACCTGAAGAATGGTCACTTGGATGATGTAATGGAGGATGGCTGTCTCCCGTAGGACCAAACTCTAACATGAAGCAGTGTCATGAGGAGAAAATGCAACAAAAAAAATTAGATGGGATTAAATTTAAAGACTCGGCCTCTATCCCTGCTTAACCTGAAGATTAAAAGCAAGATCAGCGAGCATGACTATTATTATTTTTGCAAGTCTCCAAACTACAACAAGTTAAAAAGTAATAATGGTGTGTTTCAGTACATATTTCAGAATTTCTTCTGTCACAATATGATCTAATAGAAAATTGTAATGTCACAGTCAATTCTGGATAATTTAATAAAATGTCCACCAAAAAGGCTATTCATATAATGGGACACAACATTGGGAATAGCATTGTGTTTGCACTGCAAAAGGAATGGAATGATGAAATGAATCAAATTAACTTGTTTTAGATAGCTGGCCTTATATAAGGGCATGTTTTACTATAAGTTTCTCACCAATCAGTGTTGTAGATTGTCACAATAATTATTTTGCAAGAACGGCCCATCACCAATACCCACCTTCGTTTGCTGAATACTGTTAGTTTTCAAGAAGCTGATGAAATGGTTCTCCAGGCGTTTTTCTATTATAGCAGCGCAGTATATGTGGGAGGGAATTTTAACCCCAAAGAACAGGAGGGTTGGGGGCGGGTGGGAGGTTAAAATAACAACTTTTTAGATCATGATCGCAATCCGGCTCCAACACGACCACTTCCGGGTTTAACGGGGTGTCTTTGGATGCATGCAAGGAACGCACTGGCTAAGGTCGCGTCCCCAATGAGTGCCGGTGGGCGGGTATTTAGCGGGGCAATTAACATCATTAAGAGACGTTAAGTAGCATTTTTCTTAATTGAATTTAACTGAGCTTTAAAATTAATGGCTCCAGGACGGCTTTCCTGGGGCTCGTGAATCTCACCAAGTAAAAGGAGGCGAGATGGGCCGGTTCATCAGGTAAGTTTTATTGCACTGCTTGTGGGCTAAGAGGAGCAGGAGTGTTTCCTTCAGGCCCATCAAGTTTACCAGCTGCGACCGGACTCCCGCGATCAGCTAATTGGCGAGACCCCACCATTGTCCGAGAACCCCTGATCGCCAACGCTCCCCCCCACCGCCCTGTCAATCAGGCTGGCTGTCGGGCACGGTACCCGGCAGTAAAATTTTAATCTTTCAATTAGATCACGATTGCACATTCCGACCCGTCAACTTTACTTCTGGGTTTAGCGCCTGAAAATCTTCCCCCCACTCCCCGATCTCTTCCTGATTCCAAGTCAAAATCATACCCGGGGTTTCCTTCCATTGTCTGTATTTCATGGTATCGGTGCTGGGCCCATGGAAGTGTGGTTCTATGAATGTGCCATCAGTTTAAGGGAGTTGGTTTCATTGAAGTAAATGTGGGGAGCCAAGCCCCCGCATTTCCCTTGATACAGTTACTGATTCCCCAGATTTCACAGCAGAACCCAGCGTGACTTCCCTTGAACTCTAAAATTAAAATGGGGAGAATGACATACAGAGGCTGCTCTCCCTCGACAGTCGAGTAACAGTCGAGCTGTTAAAGTGGGCTAGTTAAAGTGGGCTACCATTAAGTAAGAGTCAGTTTCGGATGTAATTAAGATAGTGATGTGGTAAATCAAAATTTTGGGCATAAGACGATTTGTATTTCAGCTTATAAGAGCCTAGCTGAATGAGAACACTGCAAAGTTTAGGAAAGAATTTAGCTTTAGCCCACTTGAATCACCTTTGAATTCAAATTTCAAACGCCTAACTATGGGCAATCATTCACAAATGAGTTATTTTGCAGTAATAATAAAAATGTGACGAGGATATTTTATAATATCAAGAAGGTACGAGCCCATGGAATCCAGGGTGCCTTGGCACTTTGGATACAAAACTGGCTTAGTGGCAGAAGTAAGAGGGTGATGGTCGAAGGTTGTTTTTGTGACTGGAAGCCTGTGGCCAGTGGGGTACCACAGGGATCGGTGCTGGGTCCCTTGCTGTTTGTGGTCTACATTAATGACTTGGATATGAATGTAAAAGGTATGATCAGTAAGTTCGCTGATGATACAAAAATTGGTAGGGTGGTAAATAGCGAGGAGGATAGCCTCAGTCTGCAGGACGATATAGATGGGTTGGTCAGATGGGCGGAACAGTGGCAAATGGAATTTAACCCGGAAAAGTGCGAGGTGATGCACTTTGGAGGGACTAACAAGGCAAGGGAATACACAATGAATGGGAGGACCCTAGGCAAGACAGAGGGTCAGAGGGATCTTGGTGTGCAAGTTCACAGATCCCTGAAGGCGGCGGAACAGGTAGATAAGGTGGTAAAGAAGGCATATGGGATACTTGCCTTTATTAGCCGAGGCATAGAATATAAGAGCAAGGAGGTTATGATGGAGCTGTATAAAACACTGGTTAGGCCACAGCTGGAGTACTGTGTGCAGTTCTGGTCGCCACACTACAGGAAGGATGTGATCGCTTTGGAGAGGGTGCAGAGGAGATTCACCAGGATGTTACCAGGGCTGGAGCGCTTCAGCTATGAAGAGAGACTGGGAAGATTGGGTTTGTTTTCCTTGGAGCAGAGGAGGCTGAGGGGGGACATGATTGAGGTGTACAAAATTATGAGGGGCACAGATAGGATGGATACTAAGGAGCTTTTTCCCTTCGTTGAGGGTACTATAACAAGGGGACATAGATTCAAGGTAAAAGGCGGGAGGTTTAGAGGGGATTTGAGAAAGAACTTTTTCACCCAGAGGGTGATTGGAGTCTGGAACTCACTGCCTGAAAGGGTTGTGGAGGCAGGAACCCTCACAACATTCAAGAAGCATTTGGATGAGCACTTGAAATGCCATAGCATACAAGGCTACGGACCAAATGCTGGAATATGGGATTAGAGTAGACAGGGCTGATGGCCGGCGCGGACACGATGGGCCGAAGGGCCTCTATCCGTGCTGTATAACTCTATGACTCTATGACTCTATGACTCTAATACGGTTAGTAGTGAGTTAGAATTTTCTTGCACCTTACTGAACAAGCAAGTGTACCCTGTTATATAATACCCACAAAATACACCTATTTCTGATCATGGGACACAACAAAAAGTGCTCCTCTGTAGACTACTTCAGTGATGAAGATCACAAAGTACACACTACAAACTTTTTTTTATTAGTCCAGGACATTAGAGCTAGCACTGAAAACCAACCTCTCCTCACCATACTGCTGCTGCACAATCTCACTAACTTATATGTTGAACAACCATCAAGGCAGACGTCCACCTTTACTACTTAAATTATTTTGAAATGAAAGTATACATGCAAGTACATGGCATATCTTCCCTTGACCTTGAACATATCTCAGCTGACAATCTGCATCTTCCCTGGGTAGTTCAGATTTGTGGTCACGACTGAACATTCACATGGAGGAGTGTGTAGCCTCCTCCCTCAAAGTTCAGCATTTACCTTTCTGGGCTTCTGGACTGATTGATATATCTGCTCAATTAAACTAATTAACATTTGAACAATAGCCTAGCTCAATAAATAAAAAGATAATTTCTTCCCTGTGTTCTACGAACAAAAGGTTTGTAGGTCAGTTGACTGAACAGTTGCAAATAAATCAGTACTATTAAAATGGCTTCTGAATTCAAAATTTAGATTCTTTGACTAAAGAACTACTGGTAGCAACCATAGACCATCATTAATTATAAGCATCGCAATACATCACTAATAACCTTGGAATCGAGAATATAAAAAAGGCAAGAGCAGGGATCTGTTACATAGTTACATGGTATTTATGGTATTTATAGCACAGAAACAGACCGTTCAGCCCAATAGGTCTACGCCAGTGTTTATGCTCCAAACAAGTCTCCTCCCACCTTATTTCATCTCACCCTATCAACATATCCTTCTATTGCTTTCTCCCTCATGTACTTATCTAGCTTCCCTGTAAATGCATCTTTGCTATTCGCCTCAACTGCTCCACATGGTAGCAAGTTCCACATTCTAACAATTCTCTGAGTAAAGAAGTTTCTCCTGAATTCCTTATTGGGTTTATTAGTGACTATCTAATATTTATGGCCCGGTTTGTGGGTCAGGTACAGCGTCTTGATACATTTGATTAATTCTGGAATGATACAGGCTTTATAGTAATTTATGAAGGGATTCACTTAAATCAGAAGCTATAAAGTGATCATTAGCTCTCTAGGTTGTTTTCCTTGCTAGTTATTCATAGCTTTGGAAGGAAGAAACTTATAATAATGGCATTGGCAATGATGGGGAAGGGCATAATAACAGCAACTCTGGATTCAGTGATAGCGTCATAATGTTTTGTTAAAATTTTGTTTGCATTTTTGTAATTGTAGGTTCAGAGGAGAGCAAAGAAACAAGTCCAGCAGAACCAGCAAGTCCCACAGTAGGCCTGGACAGAAAGGCAAGACGGAAATTTTTGGACCTTGGGTAAGTGTTGTAATTAAAATAAAATAAACAATAAAACTTTATCCTTTTGATATAACAGAATGTAGCAGGTGAAGAGACTATAAGTTTAAGCATTTTTAGTTCTGTAACTTACAATTTCAAGTGTACATAAAAGACCACAACAAACAAGGAAAGACAATCCATCTTACTAAATCATCCACCAGTCATCCGTTCTTATTGTAATACATACAGTATTTTTTGACAGACTTGCTAGTGTTTCATCTGAGTGGTTTGAAGTGATGGTGGATTCTAATTAGGAACAACTGAAATATAACAATGAAGCTACAAAGATACAATGGAAATGAAAATTGGGAGAGATGTATAACAGGCAGCTGAATCGATATCGCCCAGAATCAAAATTACCCCCATTATCTGCAAATAGTTTCCAATCTGTGTCACTATTATGGATCATAAATGTGTTTGCTAACATTTCTCCAGTGTTGACAGTTCACTATCCTCTGGTCTATCTGAATGGTTAGGGCTTTGAAAAAGATACAGAGACAATTCTTAACCCTTTTTTGTAAGGTATTCAGCGACTATGTACAAAATTATGTTACAATTGCAATCACAATCATTTTTTTATTCAATGGATATTACACATAGATCGATACAAGTCACTTTAGCAGAAAAAGACTGGAACTCGTCCTGTTCTGCTTTCCACCTTTAAAAACCTCCCCAAAACTAATTTCTGCAACCAAGCTTTCAGAACCCCCCCCACCCATCTTTTCCTGGCTTGATGTCCACATTTTTTTAATGCCTATTTATGAAGCACCTTTAGAAGTTTATTTACATTGAAGGTACAATATAAATGGAAGTTGTTGGCCTTGTTGTACAAGAATAGCTGTTGTCAAATTGACTAAGGTGTGGCATTGATATCATCCTTGGAAACGCGTGCAGCCTGGACTGTTCTGATCAATAACAAAAAACATTGTTTTATGCTGAGGCGTCTTTCTGTATCACCATTTAGAGTCTCTGCATTCCACTAGCAAGCTGCTGACCGGTAACAAAATGAAGAAATTCTGTAAGACGGTCAAAATGATAGGTGTAGAAATTATTCCTTGTGTCCGTCTTCCGGATGGAAAATGGGGGCAAAAGGGAACAATTTCGGGACACATATCCCATGCCTGAACTGTACCTGCGTTACAGGCACCGCCATATTGTTAAAGGCATCGTTGCAGGCGGCCCGGCCAGTTGCCTAAAACAGCTGCTAGGCCGCTTAGATATGTAAATGAGAGGCCTGACTCCTGTCTTAGGCTCCTTTGCAAAAAAAATTGCCGGTGAGGCAAATGGCCTGGTATTCTTCTTAGTGAAATGTGGAACTCCTATAGAGGAGCGACAGACACCGGCAGCTCACACAAAAATGTTAATGAGGCCCGAGGACCAATTTTGGGCCATCCTCTGACCTCCCGGTTGAGGCGGGCATTATCAATGCGCTGCTGGTTATGGAACCATAACCAATCTTCACCCCACAAGCTCTACAAATTCTAGTGTACACCAGAGTCTCACTGTATAAAGAAAAACGTGGAAGAAATGTGAACAATATAGAAAATTGGATTACACAGCTTATTCCCTTGTGTGGTAAACTGCTGCCTCCACTTTTTCTAAACAAATATTCAGTGCCTGAAGGAACCACATTAGATCCTTACTATTATCCTGTCTGTGGGAACCGTAAAAAGGCATCTTATATTGAACAGAGTTTTTTAGTAGTTAGAGTGCCATAAATAATGCGTGTTATAGTAGAGAGTGTTATTGCGAGGGCTATTGAACAGAGAGGATTTGTATGAGTCTTCCCTATTACTGAAAGAAGCCATAAAAACAGTCCTATTTGCATGCAGTCGATAATGTTTTATATGCCATTTAATCATCATAATAGTCGAAGAAAAATTGTGATGTGGCCTGTTTGCATGGAATTGATTTTTTGTTGATTAGCTTTTCTGTCATTTATCATCGTTTGACATTTTGCAACATCTGGTGTGTACAAGGATCCAAAAATGCTAATAACTAATGTCTTTCAGATATGAAATCTGATGATGAGTTCTATGAATAACGTTCAAAATCACTCAACATATGTCAACTAATTTTTGAACAAGAACAATTACTAAACTATGTTCTGCCATCTTGTATTTTTGTTCACAAAATTAGTCATGTTCTCCTGGTAAACATTAATCCCTCAGCCATTACCACCAAAACGAATGATCTAGTAATTTCTCTCATTGCTGTTTGTGGGACCTTGTTGTGCGCAAATTGGCCTCTACATTTTCCCACATTACAACTGTGACTACACTTTAGAAAGAAAATTACTTTGTTGGTTGTGAAACACTTTGGGAAATCCTGAGGACGTGAAAGGCACGTATATAGAAATAACTTCTTTCTTTCTTAATGGACTATTCACACATGTTAGATCTAAATTAGAGCAACAAACAGTAGCAGAAAGTAAAAGAGCCCATTTTTACATGCTAAGCTCATTGGTAAAGAAGGATGTTGCCTTCTGCAGTTTACATTCAAGTCAAAAAGTGATGATTTTACTCCTGATCATATTTAGAGTTAT
The DNA here is from genome assembly GCF_035084215.1 of Heptranchias perlo. Lineage (NCBI taxonomy): Eukaryota > Metazoa > Chordata > Chondrichthyes > Hexanchiformes > Hexanchidae > Heptranchias > Heptranchias perlo. The sequence continues at coordinate 17,009,605 of NC_090354.1, forward strand.
TGAGCTTAATGAAGGGGAAGATTTTGAAGTATCACTGAAAACATAGGCAGAGGCCGAAAAAGAGATGATAGATCTATTCTTTTGGCCAGAAATATGGCATATGATACATTCTGGGGGAAAAAGAGCATAAAAGACTAAAAGATGATTAAAAATAAACAGGTTAAGCTAAATGTTATAATCAATTGGCTAGCAGTGGTTGATTTAGATATTTCAGTAGTTGGAAGCAAGAACTGAAGGTGCAAGATTTACTTTGTGGTGAAGTCTGGAGGAAGTCCCTTTCCCAAGAAAATACTGGGCCAGAACTTGTGCCCGACCAGTGTGGCAAGGCTCTCCGCACATCCTGCAGATAAAAAGTATGAAAATACTTACTTCCTGGCCTGCAACATCCACTTGCTCCATTTTGAATTCTGTTCAACTTGTGCGCTCTGAAATCAGCGTAGGTTTTCATTCGCATCGGACAGACTGTGGGAATGGAAGCCACGCCCACAGAATCTGTCAGGAAGAGCAGTCACGCCCACAAGTAGCAAGTCGAAATAATTCATTTCAAGTAAACTTCTGTATGTCAGTGTAAATAAAAATGTAACATATCTTCTTATAAAAGATTTAATTTAATGAGACAGAAGTTAAAAGTAAAAAAAGAGGTTTTTAATTTTTAATTTTACATTTTTTCAATGATCAAAAAATATTAAAATAAGACATTCCACATTTTTAAAATTTAATTTTTAGTTTTTTTCGCAGTCATTAGGAGTCATCGCGCTTTTAAAAAGTAGTGTAGAGCTGGTATTTTTCAGCGTACCTTTTAGTGGTGTATTTTTGTTCCAACTGGGCAGATGGGTAAGTTTACGAATGTTCATTGATTTAAGTGATTGTAGCATGCCCCTTTAATTCGCAGCTGTGAAACCGCCGGTGAACCAATGGGAGCAAGTTCATGATTTCCAGCTTATAGCGCGCATGTGCGCATTCGTGAACTTACTCCGTCGATTCGCTGGCGGAGAGAGAGGACGCCATTATGGAACGGCGTCCCGAGGTGAGCAATTTCTGGGCCAACTGAGTTTTGAAGGCTGATCCAGATCCAAATAGAATGTACATTTATAGCTGACCCAATATTATCTTTCATACTGTTAAAATATTATTTTAAACTTAGTTCAACATTTTTTAAATAAAATGCAATCAGTGCAGATACTGCCAGAGTTTTCATTACTGCTGTGTCCAGCATTCACATTTCACAATGAATTCCAATGCCTGGTTATAAAAATGAATGACCTTTTGAATTAAATCCCATAAAATCTGGTCATGTAGAGAGAGATGAACATACTGAGGCAATGTTTAGAGGAGGCTATACTGAATATATCTAGGTTTTGTTTTGGAGGCCATCAAGGGTATATTAAGTATACCAACCTCCCACTTTTGTAGGCTAAGGTATTAATCAGGATTAAACACAGTAGCGCTGTGTTGCCAATGGTAAATGAATGTGACAGGAAGGGCATGCACTTGAGTGCTGGCCCAGCTGGGATTTCTGGGGTCAGCTTCATTTTAATAAAGGTAACAAGCACCCAGTTCATATAGGGCCTGGCAGTGCCAGCTCGTTAGAGGGGTGGGCATGAGAGGTCGTGTGTCTGCAGTCCTTAAGCAAGTGCTGATGAGAAACTGTAAAGGATTTGATCATTTAAAGGCAAGTGGTCATGTTGGCCTTTCAAAAGGTTGTAAATATTTTTACTCTGTATCCGAGTCTTTCCAAAAGGCAGTTTGGGTTAAAGAAAACAGTGGCTGATGGAGTAAATGTGGAGGCAAGAGATTTAATCTATGAGCTAGAGATGGAGCAGTGCGACACTCATTTGATGGCTGCAGACGTGCAGGTGTTGCTTCATGTGGTGGGTGCGAGGACCCATATTGTCAATAGGACCCCGATGGCATTTTGACCATGCGTGAGCAGGGATACCGCCGCAGCTTTCCCGATTGGTGGAAATGCAGGTCTGAAGCTGGTCTGCAGACAAAAGAGGCCCTTCAGGTAAGTGTTAAACTTTCCTTTGTGGGGCCAGGAGGAGCACTCCTGCTGTCATGGCCTTCCCTGCCCTGGAATCACCCCCCACCGCCCCCCCCCTCCGGCTTCCCTCCCACAAGACCCTTCTGAAAACCCCTTCTCGCTACTTATCTGGGAGCCAATGGGCAGCCCTTGGCCACCCAGTCTTCACCGGCCGGCAGACGCTCTACCACAGACGTTCTGGGTGGGAAGCCCAGAGTTAAACCGCTCCGGGTTAAAATTGACCTTCTTATTTTTATACAATGTTGCAAGTTTCATCAGCATGGTGAGATCTTCAAAATCAAGAAAGCTCCAGTAACTCTTTTCCAGGATATAAAAAGGAACTTTTCTGTTCAAATCGGTGAATCTGTTTGAAGAGTCAGTTTGAAACTCCTAAAAGAGAGAAAAATGGTATTTGCAGGAAACCATGTGGTACGAAATCCAGGGAAACAGAAAATGCTGGAAACATGCAGCAGGATGGGCAGCATCTGTGGGGAGGGAAACAGAGCTAACGTTTCAGGTTGATGATCAGTTCTGTTAACTCTGTTTCTCTCTCCACAGATGCTGAGTGTTTCCAGCATTTTCTGTTTTTATTTCAGATTTCTAGCATCCGCAGTATTTTGCTTTTGTTTTACTGTGTTATTTAAAAGTTACTTTTCTAAGGAATAGCTCAGTTTTTAGAATTGCAATCATTTTATTACTTTGTCCACTTGAGTTAGGTAGAAGGAGACCTATTGCAAATATAATAATCACGTTCTGTGACTGTTTCTTATGTCCTTGTTCATCTTTTGTAAAATAAAATTTATTTGATACTTTCAATTTAAAAAGAGGTATAACGCAATGATGCTTTGCTTTCAAAAAATGAGTTGAACCCTGTGGGGAAATATGTCCGATAGCGAAAAGGAATTAGCAGACAGAGTTTGCTCTTTGCCCTCCTGTGCATGTTACCATCAGTTTACCTAGATAACAAAACATGGATTTACTGGCTTGACGGTATGGGAAGTTGGGACTCACCCATGAATGGAGATATGAGAGCCAAAATAATCCAGTGTAAGAAGGTTAGAAAGGACCTAAAATGTAACACATTCATATGGCTATCTGCTGTTTTAACAGAGTGTTAATCAGTTTAAAATTGGTTAATGCCTGAGACACTTGTTCATCTAATATTGGCAACAATAATTTCTAGACTCAAAGAAAGTATATCAAGAAACAACTTAAAACAAGAGTCAAGAAGTAAGTATGCAAATTTGCTAACAACAGATTGCCAGAAGAATCTTAATATAGTTGTAGTCTAGTTAGGTATATTCCCTCATATGAAGTAGTATAGATATCTGAAAATATTTACATATATATAGAAAATGGAAAATTTATCAAATAGTATGTCAAAAATCTAAATTTTCTGGAGCGGCCATAACCCCCAGATAGTGCTAGAAAATAAATCCCATATATGAGCTATAGCACACTCACTTTTAGAGTTGACGCTAAGACACTGTGCTATCAATGCAAATAAATCTTCCTAATCTGGAAGGTAGATTATTAAAGTCAAGAGTAGCATGTGATCCAAGTACTGATGCTGGAGTCTTCCTTTCACATACTATTGTGCTGATCATAGCTCACAGGCACCGATGGAAACCTGAGGATCATTTTGTTTCATAGTTAATACAGTTTGCAAAATTAAACAATGCAAATATTGGAGAGTCAGCAAATGTGTGTAAAATTAGTAAGGGTCATTGAGCCATAGATGAACTGAAGTCTCCAGCAAGAATCATTAATTCAACAGCATCTGAGATTTTTTTTAAGGGTATTGTAGCAGGCTTTAGTAGTTTGATTTTTTAAAAAAAATCTGAAACTAATGTTCCCATCATTGATTATATAAAACAAACATGGAGATTATATATTGCACTTTTATTTTACTTGAAAATAAATTAAGCAAATTAATAAATTAAAATTCAAAAAATAATATGATATATCAAAATAGTTTGATCAGGCTGCCAAATAGCAATTTCCATTGTGGAAAAGAAAATCGGGAGAAGTGTAAAATGGGCTGCAGATTTGCTATCGCTCGTTTTACCCTAACATCCAAGACAAATTTCACCCCTTATGTCTTTATCTGTGCCACACTTCAGTCTTGAGCAGGAATGTTCGGAATGCCCCTACAAGTCTGAGAATGTGTAGTTAGTTGTGAGGAAATTGAAATTGACCCGAATGGCGGTCGGCCATTTTCTATTTCAACTGTGTGTACTCCTTATCTAGATTGGAGAACCAGTAACATTTATATTGGTTAAGTGGCTCATTAGCTGCTTCAGAAGTGTCGAAGGATCATTACTGCGGTAATAAATGCCGTAGAACAAGACATTCTTTTTAAACTCACCCAAAATTAAATAGTCTCTCATCAAAAAGCTTTGATCTTTGACAAGAGTAATGAATGTTGCAAATAAATAAAGCACAGCTCTGGTGCAGATGAGTGAGCAGGACAGGGAAAAGCTGCAGACCATAAATGATCAGATATAAAGCACAGAAAGAAATCATAGATACAAGTATAGCCATTGCATGGGGGGATTTCTGGATCAGTTTACCGTGAGAGTCCAATAATTTAAAGATGTCTTTAATAAAATCATCACGTAATAAAAAATTGCCTGCCAATGATTCTGAATACCTGAGATTAGAATAAAATAATTAGCCAGATTTAGATAGAGACAAGTTAGTTTTATAGAATCATAGAAAGGTTACAGCATGGAAGGAGGCCATTTGGCCCATCGAGTCCGCGCCGGCTCTATGCACGAGCAATCCAGCTTGTCCCACTCCCCCGCCCTATCCCCGTAGCCCTGCAAATCTTTTCGTTTCAAGTACTTATCCAGTTCCCTTTTGAAGGCCATGATAGAATCTGCCTCCACCACCCCCTCAGCCAGTGCATTCCAGATCCTAATCACTCGCTGTGTAAAGAAGTTTTTCCTTATGTCACCTTTGGTTCTTTTGCCAATCACCTTAAATCTATGCCCTCTGGTTCTTGACCTTTCCGCCAATGGGAACATTTTCTCTCTTTCAGCATAGACTTATGAAGGTCTCCAAGAAGTGGATACTGCAACTTGGAGAAACAAACTCAATCTAATAGAAGTGATATATTTCTAACAGTTTGTAGAAACACTACTATAGACCTTCAGGAATTCAAATGATGATACTTAGGTCTTCTAATAAATGCCTGCACCATCTACAGGGTACAGCTACGAAGATCCTCCTCCACGAAAGGAAGAAAAGCAGAGAAGACAGCCAACAGACTGTCTACTGGTAGCAGGTAAAATCAAACTGTTATCTTCTCACACAGCTAAAGGAGTATTGAGTTTAAAGGGTGACTCACGATCCTTGCTACCAGCAGGGAGGGCAAGATAGTGAGTCGGAGCTTCATTGTTGTGGCCCTATTTCCTACCTGCACTCCCCACAAGTGTGGCTTCCCTGCTGGGAGTGTGGGGATCACAGAATCATCCCTTAAATCTCAACTGAATAAAAAAAAAATATTCAGCCATTCAAATTTTCCTTTTGCTGTGCATTGCTGTTAAATAGGATGTATTTTAAGTTGGGAAAGCAAATTTTGCCTGTGAGATTGTGAATTAAAAACAGAAGATGCTGGAAATACACTGCAGCTCTGTTAGGATTTGGAATGAGAAAGATTCAGGTAGATAATGTTTTGGGTAGACGTTTGTACCCAGGCATTGTGTGACCTAACCAAAGGTCCTTAAAGGGACCACTGAAAGCCGCTTGAAAAACAAAGACATTTTTAATTTTTATTTTTGTGGGAAGAGGAGAGCTCCTCCTGGGCCCACAAAACAATTCCAGCCCATTACCAGTCTGTTCGAGACCCCTCTCCCCACCACCATGATCAGCATGTGAGCTGGCCGGTTTCCTGCCCTCCCACAACAAGCACTGTGGAGAAGTCCTTCCAATTATTCCCTTGAACCACAGGATAGCGTTTAATAAAGATGTGTCAGGAATTTCCTTGGGCCTTCTCCTGCTCCGCTGCCATAACTTTGACAGCAGTTCCGTGGAGACCTCATCTATGCATGTAGTTGTGGTTTGTGCCAAAGTTACAGTGGTGGAGTGGGATAAACCCGGAGAAAGTTCCAGGGAATGGTAATATCTTAAAATGTTGCAATTCCATGTAGCTAATCTCAAGCTTTAGAAATGTCAACAGCCCAATTCCCGAGAGTGAATGACACCTTTAGACTTGCTGCTTGCTTGTGTAGGATATTTTATTCATCAAAATTCTTTTCAATGTTTTTTTAGCTTTGTACAGTGTAGTAGAAACAGCAAAAGAAAAGTGAAAGTGTGTTACTATAGGGCTGAAAGATATACAACATCAAGTTTCATTCTGACGGCAGATTATTATTAAACAGAACTAACAATACAAAATGCATAATTCATCAAAGAAAATGTTCATCAGAAGAATTAAAGGATCTCATTTGGGAAGAAAATGCATTAAAAATAAAGGTTATTCAAAAACATTGCTGCCAAAGGAATGGAATATTATCAAACACATGTGTATCAACTGGCATTTTAAACTGTTCCAGCTTGCCAGCCATTCACAAAAGTAATCAGCTACGTTTTACTGTGATTTGAGGTTGTCAATTAATCAAATCAGTTGGCGGATAGGACTAGAGGCTTTCAGAATCAATCCGATTGGATGTTTACTTTAAATAGGTTAACACCTCCATTGAAGTAGCAGACGGAGGAATGTCAAACTAACGGATTAAGCGTTGGCTATCGCCAGCAGTGATTTCTAGCCTCGTGCTTAAAGGTACTTTGAACAGAAAATGTTTGAAATGCCCAGCAGATTGATCAGCATCTAAAAGAGGTTGGAAAGGGTTAATATTTAGATGTGAGCTTTTATCAGAACTCAGTTCTAAGGTTTTGTTTTGATTCACCCTTAAAGCTAATTAAAAATAAAATGTGATTGTTTTGAATAGCTAAATCAGCATGCTCTAAATCAAGTAATTCTCTGCCTACCTCTGGATTGCCAAAGGGCCCAGAACAGAGACAGATGTGACAATGAGCCAGTTTTGTCTTGTGAGTGCAAAATGCAAGGCCTGTAGAGATTACTGTAAGTGTGTTCTAAAAGGTTTTAGTTTGCAAGTTAATATGAAGTATCTGGGGTAGGATTCCCAATGAAAGGAACTGGACTCTGTAAAGTTGTGTTGAAGTTCCTACAACTACTTTCATTTTAATATTTAAAATCGCTGAAAACTTTCCAGAATAAATTATTTTTGAAAGACAGAGATATAGTGGTCTTCAAAAGGACTGAAAATCCACCAACTAGTGGCACAAATCAAAATTTTCTGGGGAGGCATGCTCCCAGGGAAAAAAAATATTATGCCCTCAGCATCACATCCCCCTCAGTAAATTCACCTCTGCTGTAAACTGTGCTTTTCTGTAATCTAGCTTTTTTCTCCCTGCAATAACATAGTAACATTGGGATCAGGAATAGGCCATTCAGCCCCTCGAGCCTGCTCCACCATTCAATTAGGTCATGGCTGATCTGTACCTCAACTCCATTTTCCCTTGATATCCTTACCTAATAAAAATCTATCTATCTCAGTCTTGAAAGCTCCAATTGTCCCTGCATTTACAGCCTTTTGAGGAGAGAGTTCCAAATTTCCACTACCCCTCCAACTACCCCCAAATATTGGGTAAACTTGATGCTAAAGTTATGCAAGCCCTGTATCACTGCACTGTTTTTCTTCATGTGCTTTGAGGCTTATATTCAGGTTTGTTGTTGAGCTGTTAATTTTTTGGGGGCTATGTCAGTCTTTTTTTTTGGAATCTGTTGGTCAGCTTTTTCTAATTTTCTAGGTTGGCATGAAAAGGCCTTCTCTGTGCTGTTGTTGGTTATGCTTTGATAAAGCTCCTTGTCCTGACTCTCGTGTTTTCCTGTTTGTAGGGAGTCTTTTGAGAGCCCAATCAGTATTCTGGCCTCTGCTAAGTCTGCAGTGCCACAGTTTGTGCCTTTCTCATGGTTCACAGACAGCAGCAAAGGGTCAACGTCCTCTAGTGGCACAATGTCACCCACCTGCTCTCCGAGAATGTCCTCCCAGGGACATGCTCCGAAAAAGTCTGCTTCCCAGGTAGGGCTGTCGTTTTCCATTAAAATTGATTTGGAAAGTATCAACAGGTTTATGGGAAAATCAAAATGTGGAAGTTATTGCATTTTCCACAAAAAGAAGGGCTTCTATTAAAACTGCAAGAAGTGAATCTATTATTGTTGCTAACACACTATAAATTCAAATGGCATGTCATCCAGGAATATAGTTTGGTGCTGAAAGTTTGCAGCCAGGTGTTTTCAGCACTGCGAGAAAATTGAGAGCAGTCGGGCAGACACATTGGTAGGACCAAATGAAACATAATACAAACATATGTATATTATTAACATGTTTCATTTGATAATGTTTGGTTAATGAGATTTAGAAACAAAGATATCCAAATATATGTATAGCAGCACTTTCAGTACCTACATTTTAATGAGGTTTGAGAACTTTGTTCTATTGTGAATATATATTTTTTATTCATTCATGGGATGTGGGTGTCGCTGGCAAGGCCAGCATTTATTGCCTATCCCTAATTGCCTTTGAGAAGGTGGTGATGAGCTGCCTTCTTGAACCACTGCAGTCCATGTGGTGAAGGTTCTCCCACAATGCTGTTAGGTATGGAGTTCCAAGATTTTGACCCAGCGATGATGAAGGAACGGCGATATACTTCCAAGTCGGGATGGTGTGTGACTTGGAGGGGAACGTGCAGGTGGTGTTGTTCCCATGTGTCTGCTGCCCTTGTCCTTCTAGGTGGTAGAGGTCGCGGGTTTGGGAGATGCTGTCGAAGAAGCCTTGGTGAGTTGCTGCAGTGCATCCTGTAGATGGTACACACTGCAGCCACGGTGCGCAGGTGGTGAAGGGAGTGAATGTTTAAGGTGGTGGATGGGGTGCCAATCAAGCGGGCTGCTTTGTCCTGGATGGTGTCGAGCTTCTTGAGTGTTGTTGGAGCTGCACTCATCCAGGCAAGTAGAGAGTATTCCATCACACTCCTGACTTGTGCCTTGTAGATGGTGGAAAGGCTTTGGGGAGTCAGGAGGTGAGTCACTCGCCACAGAATACCCAGTCAATATTGTAGTAAATAACGTGTTGCAGCTTTTCTTTACTATAGTTGGAGAAGTATTAACAGTCTGGCAATAAAGATGCATTTTCTTCATGAAAAATATCATTTTGTTTGAGGAACAAGAAAGCAGAAGGACTTTGTGCCATTTCAATGTTAATGGCATCACTCCTGAGTAATGTGATTTACATATCTCAGTATGATTTACCTTATGTTTATGAGCAAAATAAAGGGTTTGCCAATCACTTTCCCATGCAAATAGTGCTGCATCCCTTTAATAAATGGATAGCTATTAATTTCCACTACAGGATGTTCTAATCTAATATAGCCCTGATGTCTGTTTTTTGATATAAACAATGAGTACCTTCCAAATGCAATTGTTCATGTGGTACTCTTGTGTTGTACTCATCAGTGAAATGCTCTACCACCAGACTATGTAAAACTTAATGAGAATACAGAGTTGTGGAAGTAATTTCTGGAAGTCTTGCAGGTATAATTACTGAGGGCCTCACCCAGCAGTCACTCTTAATCTAAAACCCTACAATGTTAACCTGGTTCTTACCAACATTGGATCCACAATGTTACATTACAGGTACTTCCCACTCTACATCAGAGCTGGCTTTAGGGACCTGGAAAAATTCTGGTGTTATGGGCCTTCTAACACTATGGGCTTCAAATGAAAAAGGTAAAATTACCTGAGAGGGGCTTCCTTACAAGGAGATTTAGAATAGTGCTGAACAACATATCTATTTAAAGCAACTGAAGTAATCAGCACCATTCTGGGGCACTCTGTACGGAAGAATGTGTAACCTCTCCAGAATCTATTTAAAGCAATAGAATTCCAAATGATCAATAAGGTATTTGATGCACCAGGTCTAAACTGCTGTTAATGACAGCAAATCTCAGAGGTTCCTTTGTGTGCCCACAATGTTGGTCGAATATATTAAAATGATTCTTTTTGAAACATTAATGAAACCCATGAAAACACTATTACGCTCATGGCTATTTTCTGAATATGCTTCACTGCACTTAGCCACATTTTTTTAATTGACTTCAGTCATAAAATCCTCACAATTCTCTGCATATATGTAAGAATATATGCAGAGAATTGTGACCCAGTAAAAGAGCATATTGCTTTCTGGTAAAACACTGTTTCTGTCAGTCAATCCCATTATAACCCTGGTTATATAACCGATTGGGCGGATTCAGTAACGAATGGGCGATCTGCTCCGCCAGTTACCCACCCAAGCAGTAAAGGCGATAATTATCCCCTAGGTTTCGAAATCAAAATGACTGGAACTGTAGTCAAGAATATAACACACTTATATAAGGAAATTCTATAGAATGTATCATCAGTGTAAAGTATTCCCTCACCTATGTAAGTTATAAAATTATGTAAACAGGAAACCATCCACTGACTTGCCTGGAAGGTATTTCTTCAGACCTGGCTGATTACTGATTCAGAGGCTGCTGAGGCAAAAATGATAGCAGCCCCTGTGAGAGGGAAAGGAGTCACTGACGGTAAGCTAAATTTCGTTCAGGCCCAGAATGTCGATAGATTCAACAAGGTCAGAGCCTTGTTCATGAGCCTCTGGACATTTTGAAGAGCAGTGCAGAGTAGATGAGGAGGAGGAGAACCATGGACTGAGTCTGAAAGTTTGGGTGATCAGCTCTGCCTGTTTACTACCCAAGCGATGAAGGTAAAAATTGCCCCCATAGAAATTACAGCCTGTACTTGCTCTTTAACTGGAGTTATCTACTCTACTCCAATTTTCCTTCTGTTTCTCTGCATTCTTTTATATTCTTTTTCCATTTTTTTCTGATTATGTCCCTATAAAGTGCCTTGGGATGTTTTTCTATGTTAACGGTGTTGTTACACTTCATCAATAATGGCAAACAAAATTTGTTTCCTTGTCGTAGTTGAAGAGGTCTGCGGCCTGGCTAGGAGGTGCTCAAGGTCCAGTGTCTGTCTGTCTGGTGGTCAGGGACTGGGGACTGATTGGGGCACAAATCGCTCCCGAAATAATGGAGGCGCTCAACAGCGCTCTCCGTTGTTAGTGGCAAATTGAAGGAGCAAGTTCCGGCGTTCGCACACACGCAGTGAAATGTGGAAATCTGGAACTTGCTCCTAGTGATTCACCGGCAATATGACAGCTTCGAATTAAAGGGACATCGCACACTGCAATCAGAGAAATCATTGAAAAAGCACCAACTTGCTTATCTGCCCAGCTAGAAAGTAACTAATTACGCCACCAAACAGGTACGCTTAAAAATACAGGTCTAAACTAAATTTTAACAGTGTGGTAAATCTTAATACAGAATACTAACTTTAAATGGATGAAGTCTGCTTGCCTGGTTGACCAATGTAGCCTGAATCTATGGGCGTGACTTCTCCTCACAGACTTTTCTAACCGCACGGAAACTCACGCTGTTCAGAGGCTGGGTTGATAACACACAATTTGTTTAAAGTTCAAATTCAAGCAATTCGATGCCACAGAGCCTGCAGTAAGTAATTTTGTTCATTTAATTCGCAGGGGACTAGAAGGGGTAAATGCTGAGAGGATGTTTCCCCTTGTGAGAGAGACTAGAACTAGGGGCCACAGTTTAAAAATAAGGGGTCTCCCATTTAAGACGGAGATGAGGAGAAATTTTTTTCTCTCAGAGGATCGTGAGTCTGTGGAATTTCCTTCCCCAGAGAGCGGTGGAGGCAGGGTCATTGAATATTTTTAAGGCTGAGTTAGATAGATTCCTGATTAACAAAGCAGTCAAAGCGTAGGTCGACGGGATAGTAGGGTTGAGGTCGCAATCAGATCAGCCATGATCTTATCAAATGGCAGAGCAGGCTCGAGGGGTCAAATGGCCTACTCCTGCTCTTAATTCGTATGTTCGTATGTATGTATAGGAGCAACGGTGACCGTTGCCTCACCGCTCCAAGCAATTTCTGGCCCAGGGACCGGCTGATGGTTGGGAACTGGACCATTATCCTCCTGCAGCATTGAGATCCATCCTCACTAAGTCAGATCTTGGGAAGGGGAGGATTTGCGGAGGAACTTTCAGCAGGGTTTCTCCTTCCTATTCTCTACAAACATTACTTGAAAATCCTCACATGGCTGTATTATCTAACGTTAATTAAATGTGACTTCTGACTTTTATATGCAAAAGATCTGAATTTATTTTGCAGCTTTCCAAACTCACTTTGAGAAAGCATTTTCCACATGGGTAATTTTAGCAGTTCTGTTAACACTGCATTGCACCATGAAGCAAATACTGGTATTGCTAACTCACTCACCTCCACTAGTTAGCACTTTTATCCCATCCAAATGTCATGCTCATAAAGAAACATAACTCTTCTGTTCTGGTGGTTGTGTTGGCATGGGCAGAATATTGAGCATCAGGCTCAAAATTGAAGGTAAGTGTAGTAATAGGTCATCCTGGATTCCTGTAATTCTAGGAACACAACTTATGCACCAATACATTTATTCCCTAACATAGGGTTCCCTGTTCCTATCATGACCAGACCATTAACTTCCAAACTTTGCTGCTTACTGGAAGGTGGAGGTACCATGTTCAGGTTAGGAGAAATTCTTCTTTGCAGAGAATTGTTAGGACATGGAATGTCCTACCAGAAACACTGATGAAAGCAGAATCCATAATGGCTTTTAAAAGAGAAGTCGATAAATATTTGAAAAAGGAAAGTTAAAAAGGAAAAAGGGCAGGAGAATGGGATTAAGTGGATAGCTCTTTCAGAGATGGACCGAATGGCCTCCGTAATTTTTTTAAATAGCGATGGGCTGAATGGCCTCCTTAATTCTATGCTCTATGGGCCTGAAAATACATTAGTGCTAACACAAGCAGCATTTAGCTCTCTGCTTCAAGTAGAAACATTTACTCATCGTATTCTTTTATATCATGTAATAAATTCATATCCATTGGATGCTGCCTAATATAATAGAATAATTGGAACAATGCACGTTGCAGTATAATGTGGTGGGGGAGGGAGAGGAGAGAGTGATGTGTGGACTATATATAAGGAGACTCACGCAGGAACTGACAGGATTAGGATTGGATATCCAGCTGTATAAATACCTGAATTTTAGGAGGTCCAAAGTCAAATCCCAAAGAAGACCCACTATTTCTGTATTTGGTCCAGTAATGAGATCATAGAGCTCATAGAATGAAAATTCACGTAAAACATCATAGCTCCATTTTTTTTCCTTTCATGATGGACTGTTAAGAAACGTCTCTGCACTATAAGATCCCAGTTAATGAGCCATAGAGCACCAAGGACTCAGAGAGCTAAAAATAACTTTAGTTCCTGTCTAAAGCCCTGTAGCAATGTGTTTTTTCTGCTCCTGCAGCATGAAGGCACTTTGACAGTTGTAGTACCTAACTGATGACTGGTTTATCCACGATGATTATTCATTGATCTCTGGTTTCTACTTCCAGTGAGAAAACAAGGAGTAGCAACAAGATGGAGAAAATAAAAGGTATTATGAAAGTCAGAAAGAAAAACAAACTTGCAGTAGAGACAATAAGGTGGAAATTGCTTTGGGCCTAATTTCGGGCGTAAAATGGGCCCCATGCACAAAACGTATGCCCCAACCGAGAGGCCTGAAGCCGGCTCGAAATTGGGCCTTGGGCCTCATTAACATTATTTGGGAGAGCTGCCAGTGCTTGTTTGCCTCGCTGGAAGTGGCCTGAACGTAAATGCCGAGGGGGGCGGGGGCGGGAGGAGAGGAGAATGGAATGAGGGACGATCGTGGTCCAGCAGCGGCCCTCAGGAGTACTGTGGAGTCGGGAGGAGCACTCCCAGGCCTTCTGGCTCCACATCAAACCTAAAAAAAACGTAGCTTTTTAGTGGCGGCTGCTTGCTAGGCCACAGCCATGCCTGCAAAACCTGAGCGGAGCAGACCTGACACGGGCTCCATTCAGGGCAGCCCAATTTCCCAGAGGGGCCCTAAAACGGGCGTTAGGCCCCTCATTAAAATATGGAAAGAGCCTAACATCTGTTTTAGGCAGCCACCCAGGACGCCTGAAAAATACCCGACCCAATATTGGGTCCCTGAAAATGGCCTCTCGTTACGTCTGATTTAGGCCTGTAAAATAGGCACAATGAGGTCCAATTTCTACCCCAGCAGGAGAAAATAATACCAGGGACACGTTCTATTAAAAGAGGAAAGAAAACGAGAAGTAGAAAAGAATGAATCCATAGAGAATGCAGTGAAATCAGGGATGACCAGATATAGGGCTGTGCCAGGCAGTGCCAGCGGTACTATAGTATCAGGAGCATTGAGTGAAAACCATTAGGGCCCTCAAATTAATGTTGGTGATGTTAGCAGATGAATGATTGACATATTCGTGTGACGTTCCTCTTTGCGCTAGTGTAAGACATGTGTTGGCCTATTTATTTTAACGCATTAATGCCGTTGTTTAAATTGCAGACACAAGAATGTCATAAGAAGGCACTATGCATTTGTCTGTTAATTTTACCATGACTAATTTCTCGGCTGAGGCGTGTTTCTGTGATGATTCTCAATTTAATGTGTCTCAACAATAGTAAGTAAATAAAAATTGAGATTTTTTTAAACTCTGACAGTTAACAAGTGCAGGTTGGTGTTGACCTATCAACTAGAAATGAAATTACATCTTCAAAATGGTGATCTGAGAAATGAGGAAGTAAAAGATAATTGATGCAGTGCCATGAAGGTGACACAAGTGTTTTTGTTCAAAAGTCCTTCATTATTTAACAAGAGCTCCTTCGTCACAAGCTACACTGTGTCTACCTCGCTTTAGCACAACGATTATGTATAAAAGGCAAATCATATACATTCTGCAAATTTTAAAAAGAAACTCCAAACATATCCACCTTGTGACTCAGATCTTACATTCTGTAATATACAGTTCGGATAAGCCTATTGCTCATCCGTTAACACTGTCATTTGCAGTATGTTGTTCCGTCTGATATGCTGCTGCCCAAGGTCTGACTGAAACTTGAGTGCATGCAGCCATGCGATGCTTTATATAGCCTTGGAAGCATCCACATTCCTTAAAGTACCTAATGTCTTATTCAAACCACTATATGTGGATATTTTGAGGCACTTTCATTAATGGGGTATAAACATGTAGAATTTTACCTAATGTGAATTTCGTATTTTTTAATGTTAAGGATTATTAGTTTTTTTTAATATAAACCAGATTTTTAAAAAAGTTTAAAAACTAGCTGTCCCATTTATTACTTGTGAACAATCGGCAATTAAATATATCTGATTTATTTGTAATATATAAACTTAATTACTATTTATAATTAACAATATAAATTGTGTGCAAAAGATATAAAATATGTACTAATACCTAATGGTGTAACTGTATTAAACCAGTATCATTCTACTAAGTATTAGCAATACATTTGATCTTCTTTGGCCTCAGTAAAATTC
Organism: Heptranchias perlo; assembly: GCF_035084215.1. Lineage (NCBI taxonomy): Eukaryota > Metazoa > Chordata > Chondrichthyes > Hexanchiformes > Hexanchidae > Heptranchias > Heptranchias perlo. The sequence continues at coordinate 17,025,190 of NC_090354.1, forward strand.
TCCAATTAGTGTTGAATTATGATGAGTACATGCTGTGCATATTTCAACCAGGGTCTAAGGTGAGAATACCCAAACTCATTCACTTAGGATATTTTTAACAGCGATTAGTGAGAGGAGACCTTCATCCTGACTGCCTGGGCTAGACTTCACCTCAGGTTACTGAGGTTAACAGCACAGTGTTCTCATTGTGCTGCCCAGTTCCCTGTGGTTACACCAATGACGATACAATGAAAGCATAGTAATTGAAGCAATGACCTCAACTCTCAGCACATAATGTCACTTTACTGGCTGTAACACTGCCATTTATTACTTGCAAGTAGGAATATAGAGGGCACAATCAAGGAAAGATACTTTTTAAATCCCACTACCCCCCCCCCCCCACAAATGTTTTGCAAACGCATGGCTAGAGCCGTTCTCAGCTGAGGGCCATTTCTGCAAGAAGGGGCCTTTGTTTTATTTTTAAATAGAAAATGCTATGATTAAGATTGCTTCTATTCCAGAACAGGACAAGATAAAGGTTGTCCTCCTCCACTTTCCACAATGTTGAAATCAAGACTCATCACACGGTCTCCTATTCTAACTCAAAATCCTTTCTTGGTCAAAAGTGTGGAACTCCTTTCATTCCTTCTGCAATCTTCAGGCTTTTTGAACCCAAACTTGAGGTCATCCAACCACTATCTCCTGATAGACTTCTTCTCTTACTCTTTCCTTTACCTTGGTTTCTCAGAAATAATGTAAAAAATAAATGCCAACATCAACCTTGATATATTTTCCTTCTCCAGTTTTCTCCCTCCTCTCCTGAAGGTCTTCATACCTTTCTTGCGTGAGGTTCCACAGGTGCTGATCACCCTCCAGTACTTTACCCAAATGACCATGATTCATGTGTTAGCCTTGACAGTGAGTTTGGGAAGCTTTTTTACTCCAGAAAATGATCACGGTGGTGGGGGGGATTTTAACTCTCGCTGTTAAGAGGAAATGGAGCAGGCAAGCAGTTTAGATGGAGCTGCTCCATTTCCTGCTCCGTTCCTGCCAATTTCCAATTTTAACGCCACTGGTTTTAACGGGAATTAATGCGGCCGCTGGACTCAGGTGGGGGCCTCGTGCTTAAAAGCTAATCGAGGTCTTATGATGTCAATAGGACTCCACTGGCATTTTAACTAGAGCCTGAGGAGGGAAGCTGTCACTGCTTTCCCGATAGGCAGAAGCAGGTCTGCAGTGCTCTGCAGACAGAAGAGGTCCTTCAGGTAAATTAAAACTTTCCTTTGTGGGGCCAGGAGGAGGCCTCACAAGAAAGGTTCTAGCTCCTCTTTCCCCCCTCCTTCCCTTCCCTCCTGTCGAGACACTCCTGAAGCCCCCTCCTGCCACTTGCCAGGAAGGACCACCTGATCTTCGCCTCCTGACAGCCACTCTGTGCCCTCCTCATGCTCAATCCAGGTGGGAAGTCATTAAAATACTCCAGGCCTCAAATTTAGGCTAGCAAGTGGACTTCCCTCTTGCCTGCCCCTCCGAGATAAAATCGACCCTGAATGCCTTGGTTTGATCCAGGCAGCCTGCTTACATAGCACAAACCACTGAAGCTGGGACCTTCCTGGTGTTTGTGACTTGGTTACTCACTGAATAAACTCACTGAGCCAGCAGGGGAGGACAGATACATTGATCCACTACAGCTCCACTGCGTACTCAATACATGTGGACAGCCCATCATTACAGCGACTGAGGGTCCCATCTGGAAAATAATTTTCTCTGGCAGATAAATGAAATCAAGTGAGAAATATTGTGTATTGATAAAGCACACCACCCACAAAGGATTCACAGCTGAGCCTTTGCTGCAATAACACAAAATAAAGACCAAATTTCACGATATTACTAAGAAAAATCTTGTTGCTTTGGAAAAATTTTTTTTCCCTCTTTAGGCCTTATCTTGAGAACAGGTCACTGTGTGATTGCTTGCTGAGCCCTGGGGTAATTATTTTAAATTATGTTTTAGAGCAGGCAAGAAATTGTGAGAAAAATGTTAGTGCTGTTTTTACTGTGAGCCTGAACATAGCTTTATAAAAAGATTTCTATTGATAGGAATACTAAATTATATGTTTCATAAGGAGGCCTTACATTCTGCTAAAAAAAAACCTAGATTTTTTTAAAGCAACGGTACGTATTCTGTGGCCTGCAACTTTAATTAGAGCTTCTTTCACACTGCTCTGTTACATTTGTCATCACCACAGTTCTCAGGCCTAGGGCACTGCAACCAACACTGGGTTTTTAATGTAGATGGCAATCAGAACTTGATATTATTGTTGATGACAGTAGATAAAGCTATATCCACGATGGAGACTACAACACCATAAAAAATTTAGCCAGTTATCGCTTGGTCAACTCGCAGTGCACACAGGGCAGTTTCTACATGGTTTAGCAGATTGCACAGAGCAGCAATTCTTGTCCAAACCTGAAACAAAACAACACTCTTCACCTGTAAGCTGACATATCATCAGGGCAGTCAGAGGGAAGCTTACCACTTGACCAGTCTCTCGAGCAGAGACATGTTGGGGATTAAATTGGATAACCCCCAAAAACGGGAGCTGGGATCATTAACTGATAACATTTGTGCTGCCTGCTGTATTAAATGATTGCTGCGTGCATTCAGCGCTACTTGCGCTGGCTGCACGCATCAGCACGGGTTCCCGATAGCGTGGCTGGCTAGCGTTTCTTAAAGGCAACCTGCACCTCTTAAAGGGGAGGTGCATTATGGCTTCACATTATGAAGTGATGGAAGTCAATTGTGAAGTGATTCCTGGGCTGCGATGCGCCTTGGAGAGAGCATGCATCAGGCTTTCTCTGATGATGCACCAGAGGCCTTGGTGCAAGAGGTGGAGAGAAGGAGGGGCATCCTGTATATGCAGGGGGGCAAGAGGCCCTCCAGACACATGCTGAAGAGGCAGTGGGAGGAAGTAGCGGACGAGGTCAATGCTGGGAGCATAGAGCCAAGAACATGGATGCAGTGCAGCAAGAAGATCAGTGATTTAACACAAGTTGTCAAGATGAGTGAGTTCAAGTTTCAAGTGGCATATGGTACCAACTGCACCACTCGCCTCAATTCACAACACCCCCATCACCCACCTACCAACAATCTTTCAGTCAGTACTCAACTGTTCAAATCATACGCTATACCTCACCCTCACATACTTAGCACGGTTGCAAGCCTCACACCCACAACTCACAGTTCATCACACACACTGGTAGCTATTCAACCATGACAGCCACATCGCCTGATTATCTTGCAGGACACTCACTGACACACTTCCCTCTTTCTTGCAGGAGAAGGTGGCGCATAACAGGAGGCAGCAAATGGCAGTGGCTCCATGGAGCACGAACCTGCTGTCCTCTCTCAGGATTTTTAAAAATTCGTTCATGGGATGTGGGCATCGCTGGCAAGGCCAGCATTTATTGTCCATCCCTAATTGCCCTTGAGAAGGTGATGATAAGCCGCCTTCTTGAACCGCTGCAGTCCATGTGATGAAGGTTCTCCCACAGCGTTGTTAGGTAGGGAGTTCCAGGATTTTGACGCAGCAACAATGAAGGAACGGCGATATATTTCCAAGTCGGGATGATGTGTGACTTGGAGGGGAACGTGCAGGGTGGTGTTGTTCCCATGTGCCTGCTGCCCCTGTCCTTCTAGGTGGTAGAGGTCGCGGGTTTGGGAGGTGCTGTCAAAGAAGCCTTGGTGAGTTGCTGCAGTGCATCCTGTATATGGTACACACTGCAGCCACGGTGCGCCAGTGGTGATGGGAGTGAATGTTTAGGGTGGTCGATGGGGTGCCAATCCAGTGGGCTGCTTTGTCCTGGATGGTGTCGAGCTTCTTGAGTGTTGTTGGAGCTGCACTCATCCAGGCAAGTGGAGAGTATTCCATCACACTCCTGACTTGTGCCTTATAGATGGTGGAAAGGCTTTGGGGAGTCAGGAGGTGAGTCACTCGCTGCAGAATATCCAGCCTCTGACCTGCTCTTGTGGCCACAGTATTTATGTGGCTGGTCCATTTAAGTTTCTGGTCAATGGTGACCCTCAGGTTGTTGATGGTGGGGGATTCGGCGATGGTAATGCCGTTGAATGTCAAGGACAGGTGGTTAGACTCTCTCTTGTTACAGATGGTCATTGCCTGGCACTTGTCTGGCGCGAATGTTACTTGCCACTTATGTTGTCCAGGTCTTGCTGCATGCGGGCTCGGACTGCTTCATTTTCTGAGAGGTTGCGAATGGAACTGAACACTGTGCAATCATCAGCGGACATCCCCATTTCTGACCTTATGATGGAGGGAAGGTCATTGATGAAGCATCTGAAGATGGTTGGGCCTAGGACACTGGCCTGAGGAACTACTGCAGCAATGTCCTGGGGCTGAGATGATTGGCCTCCAACAACCACTGACCAGCATTCCTGTTCCCACTCCTGCCACACTGCCAGCGCCATTGCTGTTGCCTGTCAGCCAGCCAGCTCGCCCCCTGTAGAGTATTGAAATTATCCAAGTATCGGGAACCTCCAAAAACACGTACAAATGCACCAGCAGCCAGAAGAAATAATCCACCAACTAACCTGTAACTCCTGCATGATCCCTTTAAATAGCGCTAGTGGAAGGGTCCTTCATGCCCTTTAAGTCATATTCAGCTGTGCGAGGTTAAGACAGTGCACAAGCAGACAGTGGAGGCACAGGAAAATTACAGCAGTATCTTGCCACTCCATTGGTGGTGGCGGGGAGGTGGGTGTGATAATGGTGGAGGTGGGTGGGGGCAGGCATTTGCAGCCGAGGATCAAAACGTTTTTGAAGAAAACCCCATTCTCTTGCAGCTCTGCGATTGATGGCCATTTGGAATGGAACTACAGGAGAATGGGAGTTTTCTACAAAAAAATATTATCTGATTTTCCTGCTGTCCTAACCTCAGGCTCTGTGATTGATTGCCACTGAGAAACGACACTGTAGGACTCACCTCTATCTTTCTATGGTAAGTGCGTCTGCATCATACAGGTATATTTTAAGTAGGCCACAAGAAAGGCAGAACTGGTGGGATTTCTGATAGGGGTGGGGGCGTTATCTTGCCAGTCTTGCCACTTTGAATGATGTCAGGAAGGAAGGTGACCAAGTGCAAGAAGCATCAGGCCTGCTCCCATCAGAATTTTTAGTTGTGAGTAGAAAGGACTGGAGAGCTGGCAGAACCACCCTTCCAGCCTGGCATGCAACACCAACAACAACAACTTGCATTTATATAGCACCTTTAACGTAGTAAAACGTCCCAAGCCGCTTCACAGCAGCATTATCAAACAAAATTTGACACCGAGCCACATAAGGAGATATTTGAACAGGTGACCAAAAGCTTGGTCAAAGAGGTAGGTTTTAAGGAGCGTCTTAAAGGAGCCGAGAGAGGCGGAGAGGTTTAGGGAGGGCATTCCAGAACTTAGTGCCCAGGCAGCTGAAGGCGCGGCCACCAGTAGTGGGGCAAAGGAAATCGGGGATGCACAAGAGGCCAGAATTGGAGGCGCCAAAGATGCACCACAATTCCACCCTCCCACACCCAGGAATTTAGGGGCCATGTCTCCAGTAGTGAAATATAATTGAAAACAGTAGCTGGGGTACAGTGCTAAAGGAGTCAAATAATTATACAGTTTTGCCCAAAAGAGCTTTGAAAGGGTAGGTATTCATGTGAGCTTTTATCCTAAGTTGACTATATGCAGAATATACAGTACATCCATTTGAAGAATGAGGACTGCTAAATTTAATGTTGAAGAATTTAGCTTTCTATCTTCCCCTGTCAGTCATTCACAATCATGTTGCTTCTTCTAGCCAGAAAAAACAAATAAGATTTTTCACAGATGCTCAGCACCAACAGACAGGAAGAGGGCAGATGAAATGACCTTTTCACAGCTTCTAGCACCAAATCTGCCCCTTGGTTTAATTAGCAGGAAACATAAACCATACATGGTAACAGCCAATATGGATCTCATACAGTTTAGACACATCTGTGCACTGCATGGTTGGTTTACATCACAGTGTCAACTCCCATGTGTGTAGCATGGATCTGTTGCAGTATCACAGCATTTTACTGTCAACCCTCATAGAATACACTCTGCTCACCACATGACATGTTGTCCTAATGGGAACATGATTTGGAGTTTGAAAGCATAGACTATATGAACAAAATACACAGAAGAGAGACAGAGATGAGAAAGAGAAGAGAGTGAAAAGATTTAAAGGGGGAATAGTGTTGAATGAGAAAAAGCGTAGACAAAAATGTAAGGGAAAGAAAGATAAAAAGAAAAGCAAAAAGTGTGTCGGCAAGAAATAGGGAGGAAAAGAAAGTGAGGTCTCAAAGGAAAGAAGAGAGACTGAAAGAGACAGGAAGAAAGAAAACAAAAAAAAGGTGCGAGTGGAAAATCTTGCATTCATACCTTGATAACCTTGATTAATTTTGATCTCGGTACTGCTGGACCAAAAGATCACAAGCACTTTGTGCAACTTTCATTTCTCCTGCCCCCCTCCCCCCACCTTACCCAGAACCAGATATCATGTTGGAAGTCTGGAGACTGTGCTGGGAGAGGGGGATAAGAATAACATGCAGTAAAGAGGGCATTGGAGAACTCTGTAGCATTTCCTACATTAATAGAAGACAAGTTTCTTTCTTGTATCCAGTCCAAGAGTGCCAGAGTGGTGCCAGGAAAATCTCCTTAGATACGAGGGAAGTATTGGTTTTTATATAGAGAGTTAAATGTCGTTAAGGAGAAAGAAGTATTTGGTATGAAAAAAGAAATTGAGCTTCTAGAAGACAGTTTTAGTGTTGGAGGAATGTGAGAGTTGCACATGAAGTCAAAGGAGGTAGTGAGGCCAATGACTAGTGATGGAGCCACCAAAGATAGAAGGTAGTTAGGTTAGACCTGCAAGACTCATGAAGAAAGTTTGACCTGTACTTCCATGGGGTCTGAGGCAGACTTATAGTGCAATTGGAGTGGGCAAGGATAAGTGGGAGTCTGTGCCCCAAGGGTACATCTGCAGAGATTTCCTCTGGGGGCAAGCACAGGTGGTAGTTGCTAGAGTGAGATGAAGTAAGGTGGGAGGAAGCTCATGTGAAGCATAGATCTGTTGGGCCGTCTGGCCTGTTTTTGTGCTATAACATTCTATGTACTGAATTTAACCATGTTTCAGTTTATGGTCCAAGACAACCCCTCAGGTACGTGGCTAACTTGCAACGGAAACGTAGAATTGGGGTAGAATTTCCGCAGGGATTCTCCCAATTGTCCACCACAACTTAGGTGAAAACCCCAGTGAAACAGCTAAAATGGTGGTCTGCGTGTTTCTCTGGGATCGCCATCGATCTTTTGCCGAAGTTACAGTGGGCCATCGGGAGAACCTCTGCAGCAATCTTTAAGATTATAAAAATTGCATATATCAATTTGAAGCCACCATCCCAATCACTTCTGAGTTCAAGTTTGACTCCCTGTGAGACTAGGATAGCAATAAAGAGGCTTGTGTCCTGTTAGATAGATCATTGCAAATGTATGCATTATAATTTATTGAACTATTTTGTGTTCTCTTTTTTGGTACCATCAAAGCAGACATTCGCATTGTAGAAAAAGAGTTAATGGCCACTTCACAGATTCGAAACAGATTGCACAGTCTGCAGGAGCTGTTAGATGGAGGCATCTCTGTTGTGAGGAGTAATTGTATGAGATAAAATTGTTAAGACTGTTCCAGCAATAAAATTATGGCTCATAGTCAGACTAAATGAGGGGATGCAATTTGATTAGCGGAGAGTCATAATCAATATCACCACATATTCCATCTCCCTGTAATTTTTCATCGTACATGATCTTTTCTCCAGGGATTTATTTGTGCTTCTGCAGAGTTTGATGTATTGTGTTGTGCTACTTGCTTAGATTTAATGTGGAATGAAACCCAAGTGCTAAAGTCTGTCTTGTTCTATTATTATTTTATTCTCTATTTTCCCTGTGACCAGAGAGTAGTAAACTGACTAATGGGCCAGTTATATTTCAGCTTCGATGCAGCATGGTTTTGGATCACATCGATACAGAAACTGCAGTATCATTCTAGTTTTAGGTTAATGATCTGAGTGCGATCAGAATTGAGACAAGCAGTATGAGACTACCACAAGTAAATCGCCTCACACCAATTGGGCTTCATACTGGTTGCGGTAGGATTGAAATCAGTGCAAATCCATCATACAAGTCCCAGCTGCTTTGCCTTTATATTCTTAATACTAGTAAACGAGCCACAGGACAGAAGGATCTTTACTGAAAATTAAAGGGCAAGATGTTACTTCCTTTTATCACCCATTTTTTGGGCAGTACCGGGGCACGAGGGGGAAGGAAAATCAGCCTGGGAAGTGTTCCACTGCTGGTCACACCACTTCTGGAACTTTCCTCTGGAAGTGACAGCAGACGTGAGTGTGCCCGCTGATATTTGGGCAGGTGTATTTAAATGGCATGCTAATGGAGGATATACGTCATCCCAAAGTACTTTAATCGTTAATGCCGTAGCAAGGCTAGATGTCAGGAATGCTGTTTGTTGCATGCTGACATCCAATGTTGCTAAGGAGGCATGGGTTCAATTTTAAATAGCATACAAGGTGAGTACAATCAATCAAGAGGCCAAATTTAAAATTCTTTAAAAAACATCAACTCACTGTTTCAGCTGCCCTAGACGTAGCTGCCTATCCTGCATTGCTGTGGGCGCCTGAGGCTTACAACATCCTTCTTCTTGACCCCACGATCTTCCTTCTCTATATGGCTCTGAGACAGTTGCCTCATCGTATTGATTGCCATTATTTTAATGGTAATGGTTACTGCTGGTGTCAAAACAAGGCCGATCAGAAAAATCTAGGCCAGTGACTTTACCTTGGAGCTATTGAAGGAACCCTACAAGCTTTGACTAATTATGACAAGACGAGTGAAGTCAGTCCAATCAGAAAATAAATGGAAAACCGTTGGCTCAGGTCTGAAAATAAATATAGGACATTACGTCAGCAATGGTGCATTACTGGTGTTTAATGCAAAAGGTGATCATTCCTGAGGGCAAAAAGTGTGTTTTTTTCTAATGCTCACTGGCGCAACCGTGTTCCTTTTTATAAATTTGTGTTATCCCAAACCCAGTTTTATACTTAGAACTCTTTTCATACAGTTTCCAGTCCTTTATTCAAGGTGTAAGTTTATAATGTTCCCTCCATAAAGCTGCCCTGGTGAATTTCCCAATGCTGTTTGAAGCAGTTCTCAGATATGTTGTGCGATGCTGACAGTTAAGTGAGTTCCCTGCGTATTTTTATGATCACTCTGGGTAATTATTCTGCTTCTGAGGGACAGTGTTAAATATATTCCAAGCACCCAGTTCATATTCCAATTTTGCAGAACAGAGGCAACCAAGGCCTGCAGCTAGAATCAAATGAAAGCTTTTTAATAACTTTTTAATGATTTTTGTACTATTGGAGGTGTGGGGTGTTAATACTAGAGAATGGAGTACTTTCCACTTCAGGTACTTGGTTTTAACATCAAGCGTTTACAAGTTCGGCGTGGCACAGTTAGATGCACAGAATGGCTCCCTCTGCTCTGCCCCAACAATGTGCCTCCATCCCAGCCACCAAAAAACACCCCAGTGTGACATTTTTCTATTTCCACACCAGCCATCCTGTGGTCTCTCTGAGTGAGATTGCCAATTTAGTACTAATTAATGCTAAATTTGAGGCAAATTTTGAGGCTATAAACCCATGCTCATGAAGAAATCGGTTGAGATTCCCCAAAATCATTTTCCATAGCACCCTTAGAGCTAACTGTCAGAGAAGCCTTTCATCTCATTGTGGTAGGATTTGAGGCTAGGTCCCAGGAACGAAAGGCAAATCAAATGAAATTTGATGCAGCTTGATGTCACTGGCAAATTAAGTAAATACCATATCGTATTGTATAATATTTACAAAGCACGCTAAAGGCAAGTTGGAACAAAGCATCATTACTGCTCTATCCTGTTCTCCACTTTGACTCACTGGGGGCTATTTTAACCTAACCCGCCTGATGGAAAACTGACTGGAACAGATCAGCCGCCCATTTTAAACGCCGCCAAGTTTACTTTCCTTCGAAGACAATAGAAAGTATGATCAGGCAATGTGTAAAGCGGGCTGCCAATCCGATCACATCTGTATGGTTCCAGATGGGTTAGGTAAAAATCCTGCCCCCACCCCACCCCACCCAGTATTCGATGTTTGAAAATTGCACTTTGATGTCCTGATTTTAAAATTCTGGTTTTAGTCATGCTGAGGGATGGCAATAAAGCTTAGAAGCTTAGCGAGTGTACAGTTAAGTCTGGCAGGCTGTATTCATTGACGGTATGTCAAGTTATATAAATTGAATAATTAGACTTGAATCCTTAGTGCACTATAAGCAGAGGAAATGATTTGTTATCACTCCAATCTGCTCAAAAATCAGCATTTTCACTGCCTATAGATTTTTCATGCAAAATTGCTACACTCGAGTAGCAAATTGCACTAATTACAGCAATTTGCAGGATTCATCAGATGGCACTAAATCACTTGCCTTTACTGCAAGGAGTAACCCAGTGGTTTAAAGTTGCTCCATATTGACCAGATGTGGATAGCAGCTCAGTTCTGTGAAACTTGATTGAATTCATTGTTTATTGTTATTGATATTTGGATATTGTAAATCAATTAATTTCCTAGATGTAGTAATCGTTTATTTGATTAACCACTTTGGTGTTTATTTGAATTGACCTGCCCTGAAATGCGACATGGTATTTGGGAATAAACCAATAAAAATTGAAGCTGGAAAAAAACAGCTCGATTTGTTTGGTTTCTAAAGTTCTTCTAAGTTTGTGTTAATTGTCCCAACTCACCCTTTATGAAATAAATCTGCTGCTTTTATGGAAAAAAAAGAAAATGAGTTACCAAGGTGAAGGGCCAAGAAACAAAAAAAGAATTGCCATTTATATAGCATTTATTTATAAGAACCATTCCAAAGAGCTTCACATTCAATGAATTCTAAGGGCAGTCAGTGTTGTTATGTAAGTGACACAACAGCCATTTTGTGCGCAGCGAGGTTCCACAAATAGCAACAAGCTGAATGGTTAGTTGATCCATTCTAGTTGTGTTGGTAGAGGGTGGACATTGGAAGAACTTTCCTGCTCTTCTTCAAGGTTGAAAAGAATAAAACTTATTATTTATTCACATAAGTCCAACTCCAGAGGTTGTGAATGGTGCAGTTTACCTACACTCACGTTTAAGCAGGAAGAATGGGAGTAATTTTCTGAGTTTGTGCCACCACTGAGGAACCTTATCTTTTTTTTTATTCGTTCACGGGATGTGGGCGTCGCTGGCAAGGCCGGCATTTATTGCCCATCCCTAATTGCCCTCGAGAAGGTGGTGGTGAGCCGCCTTCTTGAACCGCTGCAGTCCGTGTGGTGACGGTTCTCCCACAGTGCTGTTAGGAAGGGAGTTCCAGGATTTTGACCCAGCGACAATGAAGGAACGGCGATATATTTCCAAGTCGGGATGGTGTGTGACTTGGAGTGGAACGTGCAGGTGGTGTTGTTCCCATGCGCCTGCTGCTCTTGTCCTTCTAGGTGGTAGAGGTCGCGGGTTTGGGAGGTGCTGTCGAAGAAGCCTTGGCGAGTTGCTGCAGTGCATCCTGTGGATGGTGCACACTGCAGCCACAGTGCGCCGGTGGTGAAGGGAGTGAATGTTTAGGGTGGTGGATGGGGTGCCAATCAAGTGGGCTGCTTTGTCCAGGATGGTGTCGAGCTTCTTGTGTGTTGTTGGAGCTGCACTCATCCAGGCAAGTGGAGAGTATTCCATCACACTCCTGACTTGTGCCTTGTAGATGGTGGAAAGGCTTTGGGGAGTCAGGAGGTGAGTCACTCGCCGCAGAATACCCAGCCTCTGACCTGCTCTTGTAGCCACAGTATTTATATGGCTGGTCCAGTTAAGTTTCTGGTCAATGGTGACCCCCAGGATGTTGATGGTGGGGGATTCGGCGATGGTAATGCCGTTGAATGTCAAGGGGAGGTGGTTAGACTCTCTCTTGTTGGAGATGGTCATTGCCTGGCACTTATCTGGCGCGAATGTTACTTGCCACTTAGGAGCCCAAGCCTGGATGTTGTCCAGGTCTTGCTGCTTACAGGCTCGGACTGCTTCATTATCTGAGGGGTTGCGAATGGAACTGAACACTGTGCAGTCATCAGCGAACATCCCCATTTCTGACCTTATGATGGAGGGAAGGTCATTGATGAAGCAGCTGAAGATGGTTGGGCCTAGGACACTGCCCTGAGGAACTCCTGCAGCAATGCCCTGGGGCTGAGATGATTGGCCTCCAACAACCACTACCATCTTCCTTTGTGCCAGGTATGACGCCAGCCACTGGAGAGTTTTCCCCCTGATTCCCATTGACTTCAATTTTACTAGGGCTCCTTGGTGCCACACTCGGTCAAATGCTGCCTTGATGTCAAGGGCAGTCACTCTCACCTCACCTCTGGAATTCAGCTCTTTTGTCCATGTTTGGACCAAGGCTGTAATGAGGTCTGGAGCCGAGTGGTCCTGGCAGAACCCAAACTGAGCATCGGTGAGCAGGTTATTGGTGAGTAAGTGCCGCTTGATAGCACTGTCGACGACACCTTCCATCACTTTGCTGATGATTGAGAGTAGACTGATGGGGCAGTAATTGGCCGGATTGGATTTGTCCTGCTTTTTGTGGACAGGACATACCTGGGCAATTTTCCACATTGTCGGGTAGATGCCAGTGTTGTAGCTGTACTGGAACAGCTTGGCTAGAGGCGCAGCTAGTTCTGGAGCACAAGTCTTCAGCACTACAGCTGGGATGTTGTCGGGGCCCGTAGCCTTTGCTGTATCCAGTGCACTCAGCCGTTTCTTGATATCACGTGGAGTGAATCGAATTGGCCGAAGACTGGCTTCCGTGATGGTGGGGATATCGGGAGGAGGCTGAGATGGATCATCCACTCGGCACTTCTGGCTGAAGATGGTTGCAAACGCTTCAGCCTTGTCTTTTGCACTCACGTGCTGGACTCCGCCATCATTGAGAATGGGGATGTTTGCAGAGCCTCCTCCTCCCGTTAGTTGTTTAATTGTCCACCACCATTCACGACTGGATGTGGCAGGACTGCAGAGCTTTGATCTGATCCGTTGGTTGTGGAATCGCTTAGCTCTGTCTATAGCATGTTGCTTCCGCTGTTTAGCATGCATGTAGTCCTGAGTTGTAGATTCACCAGGTTGGCACCTCATTTTTAGGTACGCCTGGTGCTGCTCTTCTACACTCCTCATTGAACCAGGGTTGATCCCCTGGCTTGTTGGTAATGGTAGAGTGAGGAATATGCCGGGCCATGAGGTTACAGATTGTGCTGGAATACAATTCTGCTGCTGCTGATGGCCCACAGTGCCTCATGGATGCCCAATTTTGAGCTGCTAGATCTGTTCTGAATCTATCCCATTTAGCACGGTGGTAGTGCCACACAACACATTGGATGGTGTCCTCAGTGCGAAGACGGGACTTCATCTCCACGAGGACTGTGCGGTGGTCACTCCTACCAATACTGTCATGGACAGATGCATTTGCGACAGGTAGATTGGTGAGGACGAGGTCAAGTAAGTTTTTCCCTCGTGTTGGTTCGCTCACCACCTGCCGCAGGCCCAGTCTAGCAGCTATGTCCTTCAGGACTCGGCCAGTTCGGTCAGTAGTGGTGCTACCGAGCCACTCTTGGTGATGGACATTGAAGTACCCCACCCAGAGTACATTTTGTGCCCTTGCTACCCTCAGTGCATCCTCCAAGTGGTGCTCAACATGGAGGAGGACTGATTCATCAGCTGAGGGAGGATGGTAGGTGGTAATCAGCAGGAGGTTTCCTTGCCCATGTTTGACCTGATGCCATGAGATTTCATGGGGTCCAGAGTCAATGTTGAGGACTCCCAGGGCCACTCCCTCCTGACTGTATATCACTGTACCGCCACCTCTGGTGGGTCTGTCCTGCCGGTGGGCTGGCAGTGCATATTGGAAAATGACAGGTGCCCTTCCCACAATTTTCCAACCGTTAAAAATTAAACGTGGACAACCCCAGGCTACTGGGAGGTCTGATAGACTACATCCCCAGACTACCACATAGGTCAGATAGATAAAATGTATAAGTTCATAAACCATCAGGGAACATGGGTACATTGGGCATATAACTTTCTAAACCATTAAGGGAATGGACAAACAGAACTGAAACACCAACAATTCTTTCAGGCATATACAAAATAAATTCTAAAGTGCATGGCCCAATGACATAGCTGGGCATATATAACAAAGTGGTACTGAAAGGATTTACACCAATGATTCTTAGCGTAGGAAAAGGCCAGATATTCGCCCGCAACCCTGATAACTCCTTAGTGGTCAGTTGTAGAATCATTTGGACAGAGGCCAGGGAGCAGGTTGTCTGTTGGCTGAGGAATGGTGCATAGGGAAATCCAAAACATGAAGAACAGGAGGAATAATTAGACACAATACTAAGCTTTCCAGTTGCCAATTTGAGAAGCGAGATCGGAAGGAAACTTATCAAAGGAAAGGCTTGCTTTCTCTTCTAGCATTTCATCTGCCAATATGGCATGTGTAAGAATTAGCAAAATTACATCAAAGGACACTTCTTAAAGTCTTCCAAATTGAAACAAATTTATGTATTTTTTAATGAGTTGTTTTGTTTTCTCGAATGGGGCATGCCAATTGGCATCATTCTAACCACATGCAACTCTTCTGTGGTTAAAAAGCAGCCCTTCGAAGCCACAAACCTTTAGAAGCTATTGCATTTCTATTCAATACACAAATATCCACCAGAAATGTTCGATTAACCATAACTGCACATTATCCCCTCCCCATAAGCACCCCCCACCCCCATCCTGTGCAGCTACATTTGAGACTTCTGGTCTCATAAGTGGCAGTAGCTGAATTCAAATCTGGAGAACAATTCCTTATACTATAACATTTACTCTTCCCTTGACTCGCATTCTGCAGTCTACCTCTGATAATTCAAACTTGTTTTTTTTTCCCCGAAAGTTGATCAATTGCATTAAAATGGCAGGACAATTTTCTAGCGCAATTCTGATTTGAATTATCCAATTAACAGGAATAGACTGGGTGGAGATGCATGTGGCTGCATATAGCGAGTGAACAGAGACACATGTCTGCTTTAGAAAAGCTTTATTTGAGCTGTATTAAATGTTACTGAGTTTTTAAAATAATCTTCAACTCTTTTAATTTCAACATGTTTATTTTTTTCCCCAATTTGGAGAAGTCTACTATTATTAGGAAGTATTTTCAGTCCTGTGCTACTATATTTAAAATCTCTGGCTCTTTGAAGTTGGTTTTTCTAACTCAAACTTTGAACGGTTGGCCATATCTGCTCCTGAATATCTCTGAATCAGCCAAATTGTGATATTCCTTTTGGTATCATTTCACAGCTCATTTCTGCAGCTCACCTTTGTGTACTAAAAGACGTCAAAATAACTTTGCCATCCGTGACTACTGAGCATTCATTATTTCCTATAAATCACTTCTTTGTGATTGCCAAATGTTATTGCTTTACACTGATCATATTACACGACGTACAACAAGTTCCAGCTTAGTTCCAGTTCTTAGTTTCAAGCCTCACTCCATAACCTAGGCAGACACTTGGGTGTGGTACTGAGGAAGTGCTGCATTGTCAGATAGTTTTATGCCTCAGAGGGAAGGCAGCACTGAGTCTCTGTTTACCCATTCAGGTAGACATAGATCCTGTGGAACTTTTTGAAGAACAGTAGAGGTGTCCTGGTCAACAATTACCTCTCAAACAACATGACCAAAATAGGTTACCTGGTCATTTATCTTGTTGCTGTTTTAGGGAACTTGCATAGGTTTGCCTTCGAAAGTAATTCATTGGTTGTAAGTGCTTTGGGATGTCCTGGATGTGAAGGATGATATATAAATGCAAGTCCTAACTTTCTTTATGGGCAGTTAAAGTGAGAATATTCCATAAGCAAAACATTTTACTAAAGAATCAAAGCATCAACAGTCAAATGTTTAAGGATAGAGGCTGCTTAGTGGGAAGAAATTCAAGGAAAAGGTTAATATATAGTAACACGAGAAACCCAACCTCTACACAGCAGGCTCTTGGTTCCAGCATCTATTTAATGCTGCACACATACTTCACAAAAGAGATGTATTTTGCATTTCTGACATTGACAAAAGATTGATGTATCAAGTAGAAATTATTTGTTTCTGGTTTAAAAAAACACAATTATAGTTGGGGAACATGTTTTTCTCTCCATTTGTCAAGGATTTTGCTGCACCACTTGGAAACAAATGGGAAAAAAACAAGTATTTCATGGAGAATTAACAAGGGCGCAGATGTTGGCTATACACATGGCCCAATGAAATGAAAGCAGCGCACTGCAATAACTTGCAGGTGCAGATTGAAGCAAGTCTCATGGCCATAATAGGGCTTTCATAGGAATTCCAGCACAAATTAACCTACTTTCATTAAAAATGAATGGAACTTATATAATCACTACCCTATTTAGCCCTCAGTATAATTGTCCATTTAAGTGTTGCATATCTGTTCAAAGAATTCGAAACATAAAAATTACTGTTGGCAAATTAGACGACGAATGCTAAACACATTTGTATGATAACCTTCTGTCCACTATTTTGGAGGAGGCACTTAACATAAATGGGTTATTGGCTGCTTTCAATAGCAGACAGAGGATTATGCAAACACATTAAGCATATATCCACTCATATCGTCAAAAGTAATTTCTGGGCCCTCGTCTTCACAAAATGCATTTTACTTGTCTATTATTTGAATTATTTAGTATTTTCTTCCATTTGTTTATTGCTTGCTGCTCCTTGTTAAGAGACATCATTATCCCTTTTGTCTTTTTAGACTGTGTGGCCCCGATTTTAACTGGGGGCCAGTTTGCGGTGGGTGAGTTTTGATGTCAGTTCACAACTTACCCGCTGCGGCAGATAGGAGGCTCAGGGTATTTTAACTCCCGGGCCTCATTTAAATGCTGCCAGCTGACTCCTCACCCATTTGGGGTAGGAGGCAGCGCAAATCCGTGCGGCCCGGAGGCCGCCCACCAAGAGCGGGTAAGTCAGTGGGACCGGCTGCCAGGCTGTCCTGCTGGGCTCCCCGCAATTAGGAGGGGGATGGGAGGGCACAAGCACAGCAGAGGAGGCCTAAGATTCCCTTGTGGGGCCTGGAGGTGCACACTTGCTCTTCCTGAGCCCAAAAAGAAATGTTTTAAAAAAATTAAAATACCTTTTGTGGCCACTTCTGGGTAGGCCTGGCAGTAAACTCACTGCCATTTCCTGTTCAGGCCTATCAGTGAAAATTACAGTCAGGTCCCAATGATGTAATCAGGTCCTAATATGCATATGCTAAAAAGGACCCCTTCATCAAAGACAGCAAGGGCACCTTTGGGTGGGTGCCCTTGCTGTCTTTGATGAAAATCTTAACAGGTCAGCTCTCAACGGCTCCAGGGACAAGGGGGCATGGCTAACTCCTCTGCTCCATTCTGCTCTATTTTCATCCAAAAGCTGCCCCAAATAATTACTGCCACTATATCAGCAGTGGTAAGAGCTGATGCAAGGTATCTCTGAGCTGGATACCAAATTGACGAGGCCATTTTGTGTGCTGCTACTGAAGGTTGCTGTTTCTTTGCCTGCGTGGTGATCATTTTAGAGCTTTGGCGGGGGTGGGTGTTGAGGCACTTTGCTGCTAGTTTTACTCAGCTCTGCTCGAAGTACTGCATTGCTCTGAACGTAAATTTCTCAATGGGAATACTCTATTTTAATGTTATGAAGAGAAAGAGGATGAAGACACGGAAGAGGCTAGGTTAGAAGCTCTTAAGAGTCATGCATCATCGAAGGAATCTCTTCCCTACACATAGACATTCACTCATCAGGGTTTACAGACCAAAAGGTTCTTACTTAGGCATTCCACAGCACGAGGAGGGTGCACAAGAAGAAGAGGAAGCGAGATGAGGTTGAGCAGTGGGGCCTTCCTCTGGGGCCTTAGAGATCTGAGATGACTCCCATCTCAGGGAATCCTCCAAATGAGGAATTTCTGGCAAAGTGCTATGTACAGCCATTCCATGGCACAAGATGATGGTTGACTACACTGTGCCAGTGGACTATTTTGAGTGAAGGTCCTCAGTAGAATATTATATTTGATTACAAATTTGAAAATCTGCTGAAGAGGAGGTGAGTCAATAGGGGTAATTTTGCCAGTCCATGCGGTCAAGAGCAGTCTCCCCCATTGGCAGTGCATATTGGAAACTTGAGCGTCCACTGCCCACAATTTTCTGGGCAGTGCGTGGCCGAATTTCCAATGTATACTGATGGTGAGTGACGCTCTTCAATGGCAGCTAAGGGCTTGTAAAATCACTCCTAATGACTTCAACATACATCCATGACATACAGGTGGATTGAGTTGTTTTGCAACACTTTTGTTACATGATGCTACAATCCCTTTCAAAGTTTAGCATGACTGAGAACAATATACTGTGCTCATTTGGAAAGCAAACACCAAAACTAGCAATCGTGGCAAACTAAGAGGCTCTGTCGATCGTATTTAAACAATAGTTTGCTTTTGATACTTTTGCACAACTCCTTTTGCCGTTGAAATTTTCAATCCCACAGGAATACACTTTTGCATTAAAACATCATGACAGAAAATCTATAAGAAATACCTTTGTTCTGTTATTGGAAAGATTTGTGTTTTGTGTTGTACTCATGGGACAAATTAAAAACACCAGTTTGGATGAATTGTTTTAAATGATAAATTGGTCAATCTTGTTGATAAACTTCACACATTGGAAGCAATTTGATGAGCTGCTAATTTAGACCCACTTGGGAATGCATTGGGTATTGTTTGACTAGTTAAATGAGATAATTGCAAATCAGCTAATTTTGCATCAACAAATTAGTCAACTAGATTTTTTCATTCCAAGAGTAGTTTATTTGCTAAAAATTGCTAAAATCAAACAAAACACTCCACCCTCCCTTAAAGTAGCTCACTGGGTGAGCATACTATCTAATTTGATAGTGAGCTGTACAGAAAAGGAATGCCCAGGTTCAATTGTGCTGAGTTAGCTGATCTCAACCAGAGTGGCAATAGGTATTGCTACCTCAGTGGCCTTGAGGTAGGGAGGGGAAACATCAACTGGAGGGTTTGTGCTCCTGATGCTAACCAATTGGAGAGTGTATGTGTAGAAGTCAGCTGAGGACAGGATCTCCAGGCTATCACCTTCCATGATTGAACAGCCAGTATCACACATGAACCATAGGGCAGCCTGTAACTAAGTAATGACTTCACAAGGGAGGGAAGAAAATTGAACGAGGAAATTAAATTTGTCATCAATTTCTTCAGTCTGGTTGATAAATTAGTTACTAACATTTTTCAAGTGAAAGCATTGGTGCTGTTTAAAAATTGTTACAAAATCTTGAAAATGAACTGCTAAACTAATCAGATTTTAGCTGAGATTTAACAATAGCTTTTCTGGCTTCTTGTCAGATGTTGGGAACTTCAAGACTTGTCAACAAACCTTTTATTGGTTTATTTTTTCCAAAAATCATTGACTATTAAATCGTCTAGCTTAATACATCTTCTGTTGTTATCAACAAATTCAAAACATGTTGACAGGGAAACATGGAATTTATACAAATCACTCCATGGCCTTTTGCAGATTATCCCTGCATGAATGGGACTAGACAGCTGGGCCTAGAAATTCGATGGAATTACACTTACTTTACAGGTGTAAAACGGGCACGTGTGTGCTCATTCTGTGCCGGAAGTGCGATCCCACCATATTGGTTAGGGCTGCTAAGTAGTAAAGGGACCACTGGAGGCTGCCACCCGAAAGGTAAGTTAAACATTTTTTACTTATCTTATTGTGGAGCAGGAGTGCTTCTCCCTGTTCCACATTAAAACCGCGAGCCAATGCTGGCCACCATTCACCCCCGCCAATTGCACTCCCCTTCCACCAGACTCTTCTGAGGCCCTCAGCCGGCGTCTGAGTGGCTAATCTTACTCCCCCAGCGATTGGCGAGCTGCCTCTGGGGCCACAAATGGCCCCCGCAGCTCGCTGGTACTATCCCAATGAAGCTGGAGGGCCAATTTTCCAGAGTCCAGCCACCATCTTCATTAGGCACATGCAGCATACACCGGGATCGAGCTGCAATTCAGGTGGGGATTCATTTCTAGACCCAGATATTTTTATATTGCCCTTTTACATTAGATCCTTAAAGAAGTGCCTATTTGGTGGGTGGAATGACAGCAAATGCCATTCTATCAACTCGCAAATGTGCCATCCAGCCCCTTAATGGCAGTTCAGCTCTAATCCACCTGAGGTTTGAGAGCTCTTAGTGTTCCTAATTAAGAAACTTTAATAGATTCTAAAAGCATATGCATAATCTTAAACAGTGGAGCAGAAGCACAGTAGTAGGAACTAACTGCTACAGCACAGTCTGTAGGGTTTTAGCTCGTGGCAGTTTCATGTTCAGCCTAATAATGTTTGGCTGGAATCATCCATTTAACTAGATATAACTAAGGTAAAGAAGCAAATAAACTTTTTTTTCCCCTTAATGTTGTAATGTATGCCTCTAGATTCAGAGTTCCGAGTGTAGGCAGATTGGACAGTTCTGTGCTATCGAGCACTGATCCACAAACACCCAATGATCTGTTTCACTGCCAGCAGTAAGTTAATTAGTTGAAATTATTCAGGTTAAGTAAGCCAGTTAGCTGATACAATGGCCCCGATATTTATGGGGAGGGAGCGGGGATATGTGTTTGTTGGGTGGAAACGCAGAAATCCTGCTGAGTTTAACGGCAGGACCACTTTCAATTTTTTTAACCCTGTTTCCTGCCCAGCAGCCGGCCAGATCGACAGGCTGGCCAGCTGCCGGTTGGGAAAGCCAGTGGTAGAAGGCCGCAGACCCTTGGAAACGGTTCCGGGCAATCTGGAAACATCACCGGGGGGGGGGGGTTGGTCGGACCAGCAATTTGGAGAGGGGGGGGGGGGGGGAACCAGATTTGCAGGGAGAGACTCGGCCGATCATGGCAGAAAATTTGCTTGAGGGGCCGGGGGGAAGCACTCCTGCTCCTCCAGGCCCACGAGCAACCCTCTAAAAAGCACTTCAGATAAAAGGTGGAGATGGTGACTGAGAAAACACATATTCGCTGGGACTCAATTGTTGGTTATAATGAAGGAATACATTTAAGGAAATGTCCGATCGTGGAATCGGTCCTTTAATTCAAGGAAGCATTTGTTGGGAGCAAAATAGCAAACTAGAAACAGCGAGCCATTGAAAGGCCTGTGCAATCACAGGAAAAACAACATATTTCCCAAGGCTTTTGAAAAGCTAGAGAGCATACCAGAAGTATTAAAGGGACACAAGTCTCCAGTAAACAAGTGCTGCTCCAACCCACAGACACAGAGAAAGACCACACAGGAGCAGGCCCAGATTTAACAGGCCATTGAAAATATCACTGACACTGTGCAGTTTAGTATCACGCAATAGCATAACATTATGGAAATGGCAAGATATAGTTAGCTTTTCCACTAAATCTGCTCATCACGCTGCTCAAAATCAGCAACCCTCATCTAGCAGCTCTGACATGCAGCAATTCGGAGTTTCATTTAGTGTTCTGTATTTAGGTTTCCCGACCCTCCCGGAATGACTAGGAATTTCCCAGAATCGGGGGTTCCTCCCCCAAGCACTGCCTCCAGCAGACTGGGAGATCAGAGATTTAAATTTGCCGCTGCACCCACAGAGCCGCAATCGCATGGAATGCAGTCGGGAGGAGGCTGGAGAGTTGGGAATCGAGGTTGTTGGAATTCGGGGGGTCTCGGCAATTGGGGGGGTTGTCTTGGCAATGGGTAGGTCTCAGCAATGGGGGGGGGGGGGGGGGGGGGCTCCTCAGATCCCCCCTCTACTCCTACTCATAGGTTCTTGGAACTTCTCACACAACAGCTGCCGGCACAAAAATACTCAACCACAGGGGACCCAACCATTACAAGGTAAATGCAGTAACAGTTATAGAAGTCATGTGATTAAATGTCACATGGTCAGGTGTCATGTGATCCGAATGTCACATGATCAGATGTCCAGGAATGCCTCCAACCAGAGTTGGCAACCCTATCTATAGGCCAGTTTGCAGGGTTTATGCAGCCAGTGTCATGCTGCACGATAGTGAATGTGTCACTATGCCCAGACTACCTTGTGGAGAATTTTTGAGTGGATACTGAGTGACCTCCCCAAACTCAGCAGGCATTGTCTTGTAAATTCTGTGAACAGAAAGTATGTATATAGTTTTAGAAACAAAAGTCTTTATATTTTATATTCTTCATGCATCATTCCTTTATTTTTTTTTGTTAATTATGTACATATCTTTACAGCAGGGAACATAAATACTTCTTAATTAAAAAAATTACTTCTTGATCTTTTACACATATTGTAAGGTAATATATGTTTTGAAATATAATTAAGGCTTATTTAATTGTGAGATGTTATACTTTTATTCACTTCTTTGCACAATATCATCTTTTCCACTCCATGTCAATGTTTTGTTCCTATTTCATGTACAGATTGAAAACCTGCAGCATATCTGCTGTTCAGCTTTTTGTGTGCTGCTGTACATTCTGAACTTATCTGTCATTCGTAGCACTTTTTCATCTTCTGGTCCTGGTTTCATTAATATATTAATATAGAAAACAACTTGGTGAGTTCCCTGATGGCTCAACTCATTGAGGCAATGAGTAAATTATAGACCCCAGGTTCAATCGTGATCTGTGCCAAGTTACCTGACTTCAGCTGTTGGTGGAGCACCGCAGTTGGTTTCAGTTCTCCAAGGCAGGGTGCCCTGTTTTAATCTATATCCAGGACATCAGCTGAGGGGAGAATCAGGCATATCCCATAGTTATCACCTC
Organism: Heptranchias perlo; assembly: GCF_035084215.1. Lineage (NCBI taxonomy): Eukaryota > Metazoa > Chordata > Chondrichthyes > Hexanchiformes > Hexanchidae > Heptranchias > Heptranchias perlo. Next base: position 17,048,191 of record NC_090354.1, read on the forward strand.
CTGCTGAGACTCCCTTTCAAGTCTCCCAAATGAATAACGGTCAGTCGGTGAGGTACCAAAAGACGACTGGCATCTGTGGAGTTGTACTTCAGCAAGGAGTCAAGAGAGCAATATCGGAAGAGAAAGAAAAAACGAAGGTAGAATTTCTAAAAGGAAAAGTGATGTTAATTTAAAAATGCATAGTTATTCCATTATTGTAAGGTGACCTTACATAGTACTGTGACATGAAGGAATTTCTTTCTTGTTCAAATGTGATCAATGTAGTGTAATGTCTGTTGAGGTGTGCTGCGTTGTGCTGGTTTAGCTGTTTTGGTCATTTTAAAGTTCTTGTATTTAATTGCCTTCTTGCTTTCGATAATGAAATTAAACTTGAAACTCTACTGAATAAAATATCATTCAAATCCATCTCTACATACTTAGGAGTCCACACTGAGTGAAGACTCCAGCCCACAAAGTGGAAGCTCCAGAACCCTGAGTAGCTCAGCTGCTGAATCACGAGCTACACCTACCCACACTTTGTCTCTGTCCTCGGATGAAGTAAGTATTTTTAACATTTATGATCGCTGATGTTGCACTTTATTTTTATTCTCATGATTTTGACTTTTTTCTCATTCTGCTGACCTTTTTGTTCCTCCCTTTTGGGTTACAGTTCCATGGTCACCCACCAACTCCTCACTGAAGGAGCCAATGAGCTCAGAAGGTCAAGCCTTGGTTTTCCGATTGGTGTTTTTTTTTTAAATACCAATTGAGAAATCTAATCTTGAGTGTTGGCAGCCATTCAACTGTGGAGACCTCAGCTAACATTCAAAGAAACGTGTTTTTCAACAGGGGTCACTGGATAGCAATCAGAGGCAGCATCCCTGGCTAACGTTTGCCTTACCTAGCCCAGAGAAGCATCACTACTGCTACTCTGGCAGAGAGCAGCTAACGTCACTCAGAATGGGGTATGACCCTGGGCACTTGTGGTTTGCTGTCATGTTTTTTATCTGTCCATAATTTGCAGCGTGTCAGGCCAGTGTTATTATTACCAATTTGACAGAATTGTGTGTTTCCAGTTGTAAAATATCTCCTAAATTATCATTTATACTTTTGTTTTTTTTAATGAATCCTCCTGCTACTGTAACACAGCTATCTGCTACAGTTTGGTACACTGTAAGGTGAAAGGCTGAAGGATGCACTGGCCAATTGAGTCAGAACATATTATTACTCTGCGTAGTTACGGCTATTGTACTATAGACATCGGTGAGCTTTCAGCAGATATCAAAGCGATATAGTCTGTTCCGCTCCACTTAATTTCCCCCTCCTCTCCTGGTGGCAGTGTTTATCCTTGGCTATATTCACACAGGCCATTCTTCACATGTGAGCCCAGTGGTGACCGTCAACAGAATAATCAACCCTGGAAGGGGGACATTAATGCTGAATCGAATCCTGTCCTCATTTGCCATCTATGCACGTGAACTTTCTAGCAGGGATGTCACTGGAATATCGTTCAGGAATGGGTGTCTTGGCTGATTTTTCTACTCCCTAGTCTGGGGACATAAAGGCCAATTTTAGATCACTAAGGAGACACAGCTTTGTTTCAAAAGTATTTGGCAAAACTCTCATGTTTGTTCGCCAAACACTGTTGCAATTTGTGTAAAAAGGCATCACTGTAACATGAAAACATCGTCACATAGTTTGTGACACCTGCACGATAAAAGTGAAGCCTTTCTATTCAGCTGTTCTGCCTTCCAGACATAGAGGGAATTCCTGCAAGGGGATTGTTGTTATATTGGGAAAGGTTATTGTTGCATCTAAGCTCGCAGCAGACTAAATTGCTACAGCAAACAAAAACCTCCAGCTCAGAAAAACCTTCTAATAAGTGTGCCACTCTGGTTGCTAGGGATAAGTATGCTTTGCATCAGATTAGTGCATCATTTTGTTCACTTTAATGCAAACTAAAATGCAACATGTTGGCACAGTGCATCACAGCTGCCCCTTAATTCAGGCAAGGTACAGATTAGCAACTAGATATTTCACCACAGAAGCAGGTATCAAAATTCAGGAGGTGAATCACCCCAGACTGCTCTCGTGCATCTCCTTATGGCTGATTCCACAGCAACATTTTCAGTAGCCTACACACAGACTGCTTTCTTGCCATCTCAACGGGAGAATGCTGCCGAGTATGAAGAAATCTAAAGGAGAGCAGATTTGTTTTAAAAGATCAGAAATGAGAGAAAATTTTTAATAAATCAAGACTAGTTGTTAGGTGTAGATGTGATCACAGAATATTTACATCATAATCACTAAGTTATACCATTGTATTGCATATACCTTGGTTTATAATTTGTTTTGCAAGTTACTTTTCCAAATGACCATGCCTCTTTAATATCTCAATATAGTTATTTTTGAGAACGTACAGCACAGAAACAGGCCATTTGGCCCAACTGATCCTTGCTGCATATGAGCCTCCTCCCTCCCGTCTTCATCTAACCCTATCAGCATAACCCTCTATTCCTTTTTCCCTCATGTGTTTATCTGGCGTACCCTTAAATGCATCTATGCTATTGGCTTCAACTACTTCTTGTGGTAGCGAGTTCCACTTTCTAATTGCGCTCTGGGAAAAGAAGTTTCTCCTGGATTCCCTATTAGATTTATTGGTGACTATCTTATATTTATGGTCATTAGTTTTGGTCTCCCCCACAAATGGAAACACCTCTACGTCAACCCTATCAAACCCTTTCATAATCTTAAAGACCTCTATCAGGTCACCCCCCCCCCCCCCCCAGAGAAAAGAGAAAAGAACCCCAGCCCCAGAAAGGGGATTTAAAAATAAAACAAGGCCTGAGAAATCAAAATCAAAACTGGACAATTTAGAACAACTGATGCTGGACTGTTATTTAGTGCAACTATTCAGTACAGTTTGTGGTCATTTAAAACACAGTACTAGAATTTGACATATGATTTGTGAGCACTTCAAACAGATTTTATTAATTTGCGGTCGCTTGTCAGTTTCTGACAGTACGCTCTGAACCAACCAGGACTTTCTGCAGATAAATATCTATGTGTCTAATATCTGTGTGACTCAGACTATATGGAACGTTAAGCTGAAATCTAGCAACAGCTACATATCCAAACAGGATGGCTTTGCGTCAGCATTGGATGCTATGAACTTGTGTTGCTTTGTATTCTGAATGGGATGAATAATATTTCCAGACACATGTGAGTCTAATCGTTGGGCCCCACATGTTTGAATTCAGCTGAGAGAAGTAATTATCTCGTGTCCTTGACAAAGGTCATACGGGCACTGCAGAGAATTGAATTTATTATTGATCCAAGTTTGACATTTTTTAATTAGCAGCTTGTTTATTGTTTGGAGAGACTGTGCTTTTTTCATAGAGTAGGCAGGCACTGTAAGTGTACTAGTAGTGTTTTCCAATGCCACCACTTATCCGTCTGTATAAAACAGGTCAAAGATCATAAATGTAATGGGGATCCAAATCCCTGGGGTGAAGTGATCCTTTATTCCATCCTCTCCACACCTAATTACTGCATATTTCACTGCTATTTGTTAAGAACATTTTGTGCTCATTTATTTAGGAAATTGGGTTTGTCATCACATCTTTTGACCCAATATTGAGAAAAAGATTTTGTAAACTGCAGAGCCTTTCCTCAACTTGATCACCACCTAGTAAAGATGTTGCCTACTGCTGCTATTATGTTTTTGGATCACATCAAGAGAAATCAGTCTCAGTGAGGAAAGAATCCAATGATTTCCATTCAGTCTATGCGAGGAGCGAATCCAATGATTTCCAATTACTTACTAGCTACAGAACCTAATCTGTATCCTGCTGAATGCATCAATAAGGGGCAGAATGCCAATCTGTTCAGAAGTCAGTATTTGATTAAAAAAAAGTATTTTTAAGTGCTTTACCATCATTTTAAAAAGGTCTTTATACTGCATGTTACTTCAGCCCAATATTTATATTACAAATATTTATTTTACTGTCCATCATTTGCATATCCTATCATGTCCTGTAATGTGACATTACATATTCCCAAGAAAGTGGTTAAAACAACAAATTGCATCAGTACTTCAGAATTGAAACTTGTTGTATAAACAGAACCTTTACTAGGAACTAATGAGATATTTGTTGAAATACACTTGTGTAGTCAACTTGTATGTGGTATTCCACACCTGGGTAATATAGTTTTATAGCTCATTTATCCTTTATCAAGTACATTTACTATATTCTAATATACAGTAATTGTGTACCATCTATTTTATACACAAGTTTCTTGATGAAGGACAGCCATTTTGCCTTGTTTCAACTTGGACGACGCAGCAAGTCTGTCATTGGCTAATTGGGTTGAACATGGACCACTACGTATCAGAATTCACCGCTGGCAATATTGATGGCGAACAATTGTTGCACTTGGATGGAAGTAAACTGAAGGTAAGCTTGGGGGAGTAAAGATGAAGGTGGGCTTTTTATATCAAGGATGATTTGCAATAACTGTGCATAAAATGAAGTTAATCTTCGCTTTGAAGAGTCATGTTGCACTATGTGATGAGCAGGAGATAATTCCATATGCAGAAAGACTGCAATTGAAGAGACTTGACCTTTTTGTGGCATATTTTGGTTTCATACATGGGTTATTAGACACGGCACCTGGTATGCTCAGCATGGCAGGAAAATGTCTAAGACAGCCTATGCTAGAAACTACAAAGAGAATAGTCACAGTGTTTTAGGTATATAGAATGATGGGATCTGTTTTTTCTGTTGATAATTGAGTCAAAGTTACAGCAATCCCAATGGATGCCTTCACAAGTCAGTGGGTCACTAATAAAATCTCATGTCTTACTTTATCCAACGAAAATTACATTATCTCTTGGCACAGTATTGTATATAGGCAATTTCTCAATCAACTCAAGTAAAATAGTTGACTTGGAGGGTGCTTCAAAGTTGCAACAAAATTGAAAAGTTAGGTAACATCATAACTGGTGAGAACAAAGCTCAACCCATTATAAAGCCATTTCAACACTGAAATACTGTAATCCAATTTTACACACGGTCCAAAGCCAACTACAGTTATTTTTATTTTTCAATAAAGATAGTGCCCGCAAAATTCCTGGGCCTGGGTGGGCAGCCGATGGCGGAGGGGGACCAGCCAGTCTGAAATCTTCGATAGTTTGTCATTCTGCCCATCTTATAATCCCTGAAGAAGCAATAGAATTGCCATCATTCAAGCAAATTGAGCGGCAAAGGAAAGTGACAAAAGAAACCAAAAGCATCTTCCCCCCCCCCCCCCCCGACCTAGAAACCCCCCACCCCAACTGACCACTACATCGTGGATTGCAGAAATGTTGCACCCACGGCTGGTCTGACCCCACCGTGACCCCGACCCGCTTACCTGGGTCAATGACATATGCAGGGTGGGCTTCCAACAGAGGGAACCCACCACTGCAACTGAAGAAAATCTTGTAGTACAGCAATGGGGTACTCACTGCAACACCAGATAGGGGTGGTGTTTCTGATAAAGAAGGCCAAAGCTCCCTGAAGATATTCCAAACTCAACATATAGATAGCTCTGAATGGTCCCTCAGGAGACCTTCCAGCAGTAGCAGGGTATACAAGAGGGATTGGTGCCCAAAACTAAATCCTGTTGCTCATCCCGCCACTGCAGTCTGCGCACCACTACCATTGTACTGGTCTTGCTGTGGGTTGGCAGCACTGTGGCGGGAAAGTGGGAAAATGATCGGTTTTCCGAGCCCCGTGCCCTCAGTGGCATTTAAGTGCAGCTGGGCAGCCAAAGAGCAAACAGATGTGATCCTACTTGGGGTGGTGGGAGGGGTTATGTGGAGGAAAATATTTAGGGCCTATTTAGGGCGTGGATTTGATGATAAACCATCCCAACCCATTTTCCATGCTCTCCCCTCCTTGAAATCAGGCAGTTAAACAAAAGAAAATCCTGCCTTAGGTATCTAAAGGTTATTCTGGAGTGTGCAATGTACTGGTTAGACCAATCGTGGAATACGAGGGCTGATTCGCTCAGGTGCTCCCTGTGAGGAACAATGCTCACATGGAGTGCTGGTTGGGAAATAGCAGACCTGCAGCCCCTGATTTTTCATTCATTCATTTGAACGGATGGTAAATAAAAGACTGGGGGCCTACGATTTCCCAACCAGCGCTCCCTGTAAACATTGCTCCACACCAGGGGTGCCTACTTGGGAAATCAACCCAACTGTGTTTAATCCTGTTCACTATGCCACAAAAACACACACGAGTATTAGAGAGGGTGCACAGAAGAGCAACAAGACTGATCTCAAGTCTAAAGGGGATGAACTATGTGGAAAGATTAAAGAAGCTCAAACTCTTCAGTACAGAAAGAAGGAATTAAGGGAGCACCTTATTGAAGTTTAAAATATTAAATAGAATACCTGAGGTAAACTAGACTATTACTTTAAATTAAGCCAAGAAAGGCAGGCTAGTGAACATAGGTTTAAATTACTGAAAAGTACATTCAAAACAACTATTGAATATGTAAAGTGATTGTTTGAAATATTACAAAGTTCTACCATGGGCCACTAGACTGAAAAACATCAGAGCCTTTTAAAATTCAGTTGGTTGCTATGATGGAAGACTTAAGGTAATGCAGGGATTAGCTGAATGGCCTTCTTTTCATCCCTATGTTCTCAACCTTGTTGGACTTTAAGGATTGCAGTAATTTAAAAGATCATAACATCCCAGAAACCGTTTTGAGGATTATTTTATTTTTCTGTACAGGCTTTGGGAGTCGTCAACTCACAGGATCGAGCCACTATCAAAAAGAAAATTAAAGATATGAACGCAGCAGTCGAAAAAGAAAGAAAAGCCTTGGAAAAACTAGAAAAACAGAAGGAGAAGCAGAAGAAAAAGGAACAAGAACAGTTGCAGAAAAAGAGCTAAGATGGGCAGAACAATGAGGTGTAAGCACGTCTAAATACTTGTCTCCTGTTCTTCAGAGATTAAAACGTAAGCAACAAGAAGACATGCAAGGAGTCGATGGATTAAACTGGACATTGTATGACAGATCTGTTTGGGGGATTTGTGAAGTACAGTTCTTCAACTTCACACGTGGTCAGTTCAGGTCTGTAACGGCAACTTCTGGTTTTAAAAACAAGTAATATTTCACAATGCAGGCAGATCTTTCTTTAGACAGTCGATTACCACTGAAAATCATGCTGCATTTACTAGTAACCAAGTCCATCCTGGGTCAGATATAAATGAAGTATATTCTGTCAGGATGATGTATAAAAAAAATGTAAACAGTTACTTCTGAGAATAGAATGTTCCTGATTATTTTTAAGTCACTTACAGGAGTGATACGGAGTGCATTTTTAGCACTGCTTACTTTAAATCCAATGCAGATGATGAAGAATATGAAAAACATCTTTTAAAAAATGGGAACAAATTAAGTTTAGTTATATCTTTTAACTGTCAAAAAAAATGCAATTGATGCATTCTGATGATTAAAGCAGCTATCAGAAGGACAAGAGAGAATTGAGGATTAATCATGTCTGTGTTTGAAATATTACAGCTGTTAATGCAGAGTTTTCCCAAAACCTGAATTCTTCCACAATCTAGGTTGTGAAGAGGACTTGAGAACAGAGTCCTCGAGTGAGCTCGCAGGCAATTGTGCAGTCATGGCAGAAAAAAATTGCATAATGGTATGGATGGAATGCCGCAACTGTATAATGTGAATTGGGATTGAAAAAAAAGGGACTAGACAATGGGATCCACTTGGTAACTTGCCATTTTTGAGCAATGTCTTCCTGTAATAGAATGTCATAGAGAGCATGAGACAGTATAATGGAACTAAACTATCAATGCCAGGGACGGCCCCATGTGTTTTCAGAAGATCTTCTCATTCTGTGCGTGTAGTTGCACACAGTATTCAGGACTTGTTTGTGAGCTCGTTGATTGACGGCTGAAATTAATCCAAAGATCTCGGAGGTGATGAACATTGTTCAGACCGATGTAATAATAGCACCAGTTATGTGACCTTAAAAAAAAAGCATTTCTGGCTTGTATTTAAAAAGTAAAACCCATTACAAGTAGCTACAATATCGGTGGTGTGGATATGTTTTGCGTGTTGCAAATGTAGTCAGTGTTTTAATCCAAGCTGTGACAGTTGGTAGAAGCTGCCAAATATCATAGTTGTGATTTAAAGAGAATTATTGAACAATTTGCAATATTAACCCTCCAAAAGGCAACTACAGAATATTTTGGTAGTGGCTCTTATTTTACCATAATTTTAGATTCAGGGAATTAGAAAGAAAGGACAAAAATCAAATAGTTTCTTTTTAGTGGAGGCTCTAACAATTGTACACACACATTAAATCCAATGCCAAGTATTGTTAGCTGTGGTGACCTGTCTAATCCATTTGTTTTCTGTCCCACGGAGCCATTGCTTTCCCTCCCTGCCATGCATTTTGGGAAATATGACATCACTACAGCCAGTTTCCATAGAACGACAACTAGTAAAAAACAGATTTTATTTAAGGAACCATAGTTCTATGGAATTGTATAGCACAGCTGCAAGAAAGCACAAATGAGTTAAAATGATGCCACTCCAGTAAGTATTGATTGGCACCCCATCCACCACCCTAAACATTCACTCCCTTCACCACCGGCATACCGTGGCTGCAGTGTGTACCATCTACAGGATGCACTGCAGCAACTCGCCAAGGCTTCCTCGACAGCACCTCCCAAACCCGTGACCTCTGCCAACTAGAAGGACAAGGGCAACAGGCACATGGGAACAAGCATTTGAGGTTAGGATCAGATCAGCCATGATCTTATTGAATGGCGGAGCAGGCTCGAGGGGCCGATTGGCCTACTCCTGCTCCTATTTCTTATGTTCTTATGTTCTTATAACAACACCACCTGCACTATCCCCTCCAAGTCACACACCATCCCGATTTGGAAATATATCGCCATTCCTTCATCATTGCTGGGTCAAAATCTTGGAATTCCCTACCTAAAGCACTGTGGAGAACCTTCACCACATGGACTGCAGCGGTTCAAGAAGGCGGCTCACCACCACCACCTTCTCAAGGGCAATTAGGGATGGGCAATAAATGCTGGCCTTGCCAGCGATGCCCACATCCCATGAATGAATAAAAAAAAATGTACTACAGAAGATGCAATGGCATTATTCACCTTCAATTCAGTGTTACAAGCTAAATTTTGCTAGAAAGCAAAATATAGTTCAAAGCACTTAGGTTTGAATGAATTAGTTGAAATTTGCACTTCTTCAGACAGGTAAAAGTCTCTCAGTGTTAGGTGGATTGTCAAATCTATTTCAATGTTTGATTTTAAATCACCTTAGGATGGAGATACTGGTTTTGTAAAATAGATTTTAAGGTACTTGGTTAAAAACTTTCTGAAGTGATTTATATGTGTGGCTTGGAGTTTAAAATAGATGCAAGGTTATTGTAATATCATATTTACTAGGAATTTACACAAAGTATTGGACACCTTTACCTGGATATTGGGGATGTCAGTGAAGCCTACGATTTCTGAAATCTGACATTGTGGGAAGACACCGAGGACCTGTAAACAACTGATTGTGCCTGGTGAAAATATTTTTCAAATGTTTCTAACATGCTAGACAAAGACAATAGAGCGATTGTAGGAAACTGCTGCTGGCCTTGAAGAACACAGTGGGGTCAATAATGTAGCCCTGGTGCAGTGCCACCAGGACTGCCTTTGCCCAGCACCCAAATGGGCTGAACTGGCATGATAATATAAAGTTAGCTCATTTAAATATCTTAGTGGCGCTTGCGTTGCTTAGCATGTGATGTGTTGGGAGTGCCACGGGGGTCGGGGGATAGAATGTTGGACACCAGCAGGAATGGAAGAGCTGCTGGCTACCCATAAAGCACTGCCAGGTTTTTCCATGGTAAGCGGATCTGGACACAATCCCTTTCATTGATTGTCCACTGGAGGCCAAAGAAAAGCATCGACAGACAGAAGGGTGTCCCTATTGGAAGAAGTGGGCCACACTACAGGCAGTAAAAGTTCCTTTTATGGTGTGGAATCTCTCTGGTGCCTGTTTCAAATAGGTGCTATGCATCTGAAATACTGCTCAAGTGTTTCAGCTGCATTCTGGGGAGTACTCCTCATTTATATCACAATTGGGGCCATTGGGTCTGGTGCATGGAAGATACATTGGCTCTGAGTGCCATAAGCACTTGGGGGGGGGGGAGGGGGGGCACATTTTGTTTAATAGATGAATGGAATGCTGAACAAGGCTATGCACACCTTAATGCAGGGAGTTGGCCAATGCCCAATATCGATCAGTGCTATGGGCACGAAACATATGTCCCATTGTGTTGTTTCAACTGTTTTATATCCAGATCATATTTTAGAACTATCACATATTCAGTTCCTCATAGGATATCCCAGACTGTAACAATTACTAATTCTAGTGTTAATTTTAAATGTAACTGTTTTATAAACCTTAAGAAACTCTAATTTTTTTTCCAAGTATTACCACACTTGTACTGATTTAAACATGGGTAGTTATGTGTGGCAAAATGATCTCCTTCGGAGTTTTATTCTCAATGCATACAGAACCTCCAATCGACACGTGCAGCCATTATCTGTCAGCTCTCAGCTGCCTATGCTGAGAAGAAAAGAAACCCCTGTGCTTCAGTCTAGTTCTACACCTCGTATGCAATCATCAGTGCTGACATAGAAAGCTATGGAGTTGTTGGTGACCTCATCTCAAGCAAGGTGGTGTCTACGAGATTAACCATGTGAAGATATGCATCAATGAAACAGAAGCATCATACCTGAAAAGATTCATTAAAATACAAGTCCAGAATTTTATCTGACTGTGATAACTAGAATCAGAAGAATGAATAGATATGATTTTGATTTTAGGAAACGTAGATAAATCATTGCTGAGTTTAACAATTTGGTTCTATTTTAGTTGGGGTCCATTTTTTATTCTGAGAGCAGAATCAGCTACCTTTGTTGGATAGGCCCACACAAATAAAAAATTAAGGAATGTATCTCTGAACATATTTTGAACCTTTTGAATTACCTCATGCCCCCCTCCAAAAAAAATGTAACTTTGTGGATTTTATATATTGGCGCATAGAGGATTGAAGGAGACCTCGTTTCTTATGTGAGTCTGATTCATTGTTCAGTCAGCAAATGTCAAATTTATCACTTTATTAAGCAATTTCTCAGCACATCCAGATTATTGCTGCTTTGTTAATTCAATCAATGCCAACCAAGAAGAAGCTTGTTGTACTCTAGTCAAAAATAATGATCCCTATAGTACTTTGTTTATTTGGAGCAACAACTTTTCAGACAACCATTTTGAACAGTTGTAAAATGCAATCACAATCTTGAAAAAAACCCATGATTTTAGGGTTAGTTGGTTAATTCAATCGGTACGAAGAACCATTCTCTATCTTTCAAAATATGCACAATGTCAACTATAAATCATCTGCAAATATGGTTTATTTTAGAAGGTGTCTTTCATCCTGTATCCAACAAGGGAGAGTTAAAAACATTACAGAACCAAAGAGCATCTTGTTCATAGCATTTTCTGATTTTTAAAAATTATTTTGGCATATTTCTGAATCAGTCAGAAACAATATTTATTATGTTGTACGAACTGATTTACTGTCTGAACTTAGTGGTTAATCAATCAAGCCAATAATCAAAGTCACATTGAACCTTTTGGGTTTGGAGTGCAAACTCTTGGCTTCAAGTTATAGTTGTGGAAATGTCCATTGCTTCCTCTGAAATTAACATTGTAGACAGCAGATCAGGTCAGTAGGTTGGATAAGGATTCTGTGCTGCCCATTTGTTACTTTGGTTAATTAGCAAAGTTGAGAGGTGGGTCTACCAGGCCACATGAGTCACATGCCTGGTCTGTTTCATTTCATTGTAAACTCAGCTCAGTTCTGGTTCAAAGTCATAGGACTCTAACCCTTCCAGTTGATATTGGGCAAATGGAAGTGGATGGTAGGAAACAAATACGGAGTGGGGAGGGGGGGGGATAAGGAACAATGAAAAGAATCTATAGTATACAGCCACTTTAATTGATCTGTCCAGGGCTATGATCATTGAGAATGCTCTCTTAAAGACTTTGTTCTGGAAAAAAAATCTCAATTGGAAGGGACCCTCAAATATTGACAGCAACTTGTGCACATAATACAGCATGAAAATAGTTGTCATTATTGAGTCAGCTATTACTGTGTACTTTAGTGCTTGTACAGGGATATTGGGCTCGATTTTAGGAGCGTGTTTCCGGCGGGTTCCCAGCGGGGTGGCCTCGAAAATCCCGATCTCCGGTCACGTGACCGGATCGCGACGAAATCCCGGCCACTTCCGGGTACCGCGCTAACGTGCGGGGCTGTGCGCGCAAGCCCCGCTGGTGGGAATCCCGCAGGCAATTAAAGCCAGCGGGGTTCCACTTGAGAGTACTTACCTTGCTCGTTGTGGTCAGTTAATGAGCTGAAGCAGCTGTCAAAAGAGGAAGTGTGGGATTTTAGGTTCAAGGCAGTGAGTTTCCCACACTGGGGGAAACAGTCTCCCTCCAACCAGGCGTGTTGCAGCCAGCAGCCTGTGGCAGGTGCCAAGGTGCGCTCCACGGGGGAGAGCCCTCACCCACGCAGGAGGCCACCGCGTCACATAGGGCAACCCCTGCCCTCCACCACCCCCCGCCAAGCCAGAAGACAGACCGACACAAAACCGCAGCCCCAGTCCGAGGAACCACACACCTACCCTGCACAACCCCTCAGACCAACACCTGCCAGATGGGTGGTGTGTGGAGACCCTCGGAGGACGAAGAGCATGACCAGCACCAGCAGCCTCGCAGTCCACGCCGTCCGCCGCAGGGACGTGGATCCCCCCAACACGGTGTTGTTGCACGCCCACCTGCACAGCAGGAGGGAGGGCTACCGCAGAGAGAGACGCGTCGCAGAGGGCACTACCCTCGCCACAGGGTCCACAGACCGAGGCGCAGCTCCCCGGACCTCTCCGAGCAGCAGTGCACAGGGAGGCGCAGATTCGCTCGACATGTAGTCGTGGAGATCTGCAGCCTCTTTCATGCCGAGCTGCTCCTGGCTGGCCCCAGCACCAACTGCTTACCTGTCGCTGGCAAAGTCACCACTGCCCTCCACACCTTCTCCTCCGCATCCTTCCAGGGTGCAGCCGGCTACACCGCCGATGTCTCTCAGTCGTCTGCGCGGACGAGCCCTGCAAATACACCTGCACCTACTCTGCAGTAACACGATGGGTGGCATCAGTGGTGGGTCCTCATAGTGATACCCAGGAGCGGGCATTATTGGACACAACGGACAGGATTCGCGGAGACATGGCAGTGGTGGTGTCAATATAATGTGTGCTGTTTGTTGCTCTGAAATTCAATATGGGTAACACCCATGACAAACCCTCAGACACCCTTGTGCACCCCCTTCATGCTGACGAGACGTTTGCCTTACGCTGCCTACTGCACATATGTGATGCATGCCCTGTGGCTGCAGCACAGGTGGTGGCAGGTTGAATGAGGCTGGCCGTGAGGGAGATGCACGAGAGGGTGAGTATGGGATGGAGCAATGAGATTGTATGAGGAGTGGGTTGCGTGTTAGTGGCAGGGTGAGTACTGGCGAGGTGAGTAGGTGGAGGTAAGATGAGGATGGGGTGTGAGTGGGTATGAAGGGTGATGTGACAGAATAGTGTTGGCGGTGCCGAAGGAGATGTGGGGTGGGGGCAGTGTTGTGGCAGACGGAGTGTAGGGGAAAGACTTTGTGTTCTCACTGCGGCTGACCTACTGCGGTCATTGCAGCGCCTCCTGCACTGTATGCAGGTGGGCGATATGTTGGTGGCGCAGGTGACCCCCTCTGCCACCTCGAGCCAGGCCTTCTTGGTGGCAGAGGCAGGCCGCTTCCTCCCGCCCGCCGGGGGGAAGATATGTGTCCTCCCCTCCTCCTCACCCCATCTGATGATAGCTGGGGTGAGGCATCATTAAACTGGGAGCAGCCTTCCCCCTGGGCTGCTCCATGCTGCAATTTGTCCCATTGGTTGCAGCATCTGTCAGTGGAGGACTGCCCCTTTAACTAGAGACCCTCCAGCTGACAGATCGTACTGCGCATGCGCAGCCCGACCGACGCGCAGGCCAGCGCCGTGGACCCCGGAGGAGCAGGTAATTGATTCCTATTAGTGGGTTGCCTGCTACGATCGCGTGGGCAACCCACTAATTTCGCCGAGTGTGTTGACCACGCTCCCGGAGGACCACCCGCTGGGAACCCGCAGGCCTGCTAAATTCGGGCCCATTGTTTCTATGCTGTGTGAATCATCTGGTCCTTTGTGGCCCCTTCGTTCAGCTTGCAAGTGCCCCTTGTACCAGTGGCTGTGCTTGTAGATCTCCTCATGTGCCTGATAGTAAACTCGTTGATCATTACACTAGGCTTCAAACTGCCACACAGTTGCCCTCCACCGCCATTGGCAAGGACTTGCTGTTCTTATTTTTCATCACTGGCAAGGCTGCCGATCTACCTATGTGTAACTTGAATTGATGTCCATCCTGTAACTAGATTTGTACTGGAAAAAAAGTTTACATTTTTTGTGAACATTTGCTATTTTGCACTAATTGATTTAGTGCCAGTGAGGGCAGTGCATTAAATGGATATGTATCTGATTACTTTAATGACATTATTATTAAATAGTACTGACTGCAAATATAAAATATGCTTCAGTAAGCATGCCCTAGATGTGCTGGTAGTGATTCTCACTGTCCGTAAAAACCTCTGTGAACTAGTTGTAACGTACTGGCGATTAGAGATAAGGAAAAACTAGGGTTTTATACTTTTCAATAGGCATTTACGAGCTACAGCTTTAAATTATTAATTTAAAATCCCACTGATTTGAACATAGACAGCAGTGCATGCTGTTATTACAGTTTTGTGGCATTTTGCAAGGTACTCATATAAAAAATCTTATGAAAATTCAAAAAGATACATCAATGAAACACCTCTACTTGTGAGGAAATGGAAATCTGCGGCAAAACATTTCTCCACTGGCTTAGTGAGCAGCGTTTGGTGTGCTGCTGAGTCACATGGAGCAAGAAGCTTCAATCCCTGACTTGTGCTGAGTTAGCTGATCTCCCCTTAGGTCACAGGAGAAGCAATATAATTGGGCTCAGTGCTGGAGAGCGAAACACAAATCAGCTAGCGTTCCCAGTCTCGAGTGCTATCTGCTGTTGAAAAATTCATATGTGCCAATGTCGGGTGAGATGGGGATTGACTCTAATGTGCCCAACGCCCCTCCCCCACCCCCCCGAGCAAACGTCCTGCTGGCAGTCACTACTTAAGTTTACGTAAGAAGAATCATCACTTGGGCAACGTGCTGGAGGGCAACTAGTACCCATTAATCTGTACCCAGTCTGAGTCAGTGCCTTCAGGAGATGAGGGAAGGAGAATGCTGATAGCACATGTTCCTTGAAGGGTCTTCAGATGACCATTTTGGCATAATCAGTCTGGGCAAAGCATAACTAGTGATGTCAGACTTAAGATAATTTCTAACATTGAGACAGCAATGAAAAAGTGTGGCCACTAGGTTGACTGAGTTTAATTACAGGTCATTGCTATTTTAAACAGGCTAGGGTTTTCTGCTAAACCTAAAGCTTGCTGTGGATATCAGACAGTGGTAACAAAATGCCTCAATTCTATCACGGGTGATGCCATTGCACAATAGTTTACAAACCTAGCAAAACATTTTGCAAGACACTTTACCAAGTGGCAATGCTCTTTTAAAGAGGCCTGTTAAATCTCAGCATTTTGGCCATCCTGTCTAATGATACTGTTATGCCACCTGCACCATGTAAAATATGAAGTTTTGCCTCATATTCATTTTTAATGTTTTGCCTTTGGCAACACGCAACCTCAGTGTTAATGAACTGCCCAGTGGCTACGCTAAGGTCCCTTGAACTGGATATGTAATTTAATAAACTACCCTTTACTGAGAAACAAAACAACCAAAATGCAACAACACCAAGTGCCATTTCTTTTTTGCTGTAGTTTTTGCTGTATATTTTAAACAGCAGTTGTAGTTACATTTTAACCCTTTCACTGGCCAGTAGTGATTATGCAAATGTTCTTAGTATGAAATCAATGCTGCTTATTCCTTAGATGTCTATGTTTATCTTTTTTTGATACCAATTCAGTTTAAACTTTTATTTACCGTTTTTTCTCACTCCTACGTAATTGCATCTTTTAATTGTATGTAATTCTTCCACAGAACAGGCAGACAGATGTAAAGCTGTGATTGATTACTGTATACTAAAACAAGGAGAGGCAGCATTTCATTGAAATCTGAACACCAGTTTGTGTTGGTGACGGCATTTATGACAAAAGCTCAGGGTTGTGATATTATAAATAACATGGTCTCTTTGATTCTTGTGGGGTGACATTCCCCTAAAGTTCGCAGGTTCCCCCCTCCCCTCATATATGTTTATGTATCTGAGACATAAGGTCTGTACATGCTCCCCCTCCCCTCCCCCCCGTCCTTTGCCTGATTTTATTCCCATATACCAACCTCCCCATCCCCAAGGAGAGATAAAGAAATGAGAAATGAAGCCAATTATCACCTTAAATTCCAGAAATCCATCTAATGCCCTCTTATAAAGATCTTTTCTACCTCCTGTTCCACAAGTTGATCTTCAACTGGGAAAAGTAAAGTTTGTGGACATCCAACCTCACTCCTTAATTGTTATGTGTGGTCCCTAGCTCTACCCCATCACCTCAAACACACTAACTACTTGCATGTTGTCCATGCTTTTAATAATTTTAAATACCTGGATCAGATCCCCCATAGAACAAGTCTTCAGTGCAACAAAAATAATTGTTAGCAATGTCCAAAGTTAACAGCACTGTATAGATTAGAGTGCTTCTTTAAAGCGACATTGCTATCTGACTGGGGAGATGAGCGATTACAGTAACAGCCTTAATATCTACACTGAAGGTGCAATGTGGTGGTTGTAGCCGAGCAGGTATCCAGAATTTCTGGCGAGAAGGAAGCAAATAGCAAAGAAAAGAAATTGCACATTTCCAGGCGGTTTAAGTTGCAATTCAGAGCGGCCATGTTTTTAATTTGAAAATGTATGCCTGATCCTCAAATTGCAGGAAAGATGGACTTTACCTGACAGCAGAATGCTGCAGTTACCTGCACTGTCAGAATAAGCATACTGCACAAAAAACACAAGGGTGCGACTACTGACTGCATGGACTATGATATCCAACAAGTACAGATTACTGTGTGTGTGTTTGATTACAATATAAGATTACTACTGTTGGTAGTTTCACAGTCCGGGATACTTTTAATGGCTGTTGTGAAATGTATGTATACAAACACTGTAGTCTATTTCAACTCCTTGCTAAAGTTTTGCGTGCAAAAATGTATTTGATCTTCTTTTCAAAAAGAAAAAAGTACGGGTATTGGTTGCGACGGATCTTATGTCAGCAAATGTTATATTGATGTTAAAATTGCTTTAACTTCCGATGGACATTTGACCATTGAGTCATTCAGGAGTGATTAGCAGAAGCAAAGGAGATAACTTAAAAGTGATAACTCGCTTACTCTACAGTCCAAACCCAAAAGTGCTTTGGGTTACTGGTTTGTCCAAAATTAAATAAAGATGGTATAAAGGTGACTCGTTTTGTAATACAAACAGTTTGTTTGCAAATGGATTTAAAATACTGGTGTGTTTGTGTTAAATGGAATAACTTTATTAACTGAATCTTATTTACTGAAATTTGATTTCACTGTGTTATGAAATCTAAGATGTCTGTGTTTCAATTATCAAAGGACATATGTTTTGATAGAATTATTATTGACAGCTGATAAACAAGAATAGTTGACAAGCGGAGGGGAGACCACACAGGACTCCCAATGGAAAACACAAAGGTCATATTATATAGCCATTCCCATCTCCTATACATTGAACAGTCAGAGATCAAACAAAAACAAATAAACTGACAAAGACTAGACAGGCCCCCCCACTAGTGATAGAGGTTTGGCTTCCTTCTTCAAACACAATTAAAAGAATGCTTAAAATTCAAAACATCACCATCTGATTTAAATAGGAATCATGCAACCTCTGTCAGGAAGCAGAGAATGATTGTGGAAAGGGAAAATTTGTGTTATATACAAGCGCTGGCACAGTTTTCATCATTTTCATGACAAATTCACACCTTGCACTACTCTGTCCTGTAAAGCACCATGTGGGGATGACCATGTATTTGAATAAGACTTTGGTTAGATCAATCTGGCCATTTTTTCTTAATTTTGGCTTCAGATAAGCTTAGAATTTTTAAAATTGGATTATTTCACTTTTTTGTGGTAGCATCTTGAAGCTCAATCTTTTTTCTTTATCATTAATTTCAGCAATTTTTAATGCACTTTTTAATTATGTGGTATATATTTATAAAGCATAATCATCTGGTAAAGGTGATGCTTTGTGTTAGTTATAGAATGCTTAGCATCATCTTTATACTTCTATATTAATTTATTACTTCAGGCAGTCCATTCAACATTAAGGGCATGAAGTGAGTGCAATAAATATTATGCTTTGCTATGAATTATGCATATATTGAAGGTACATAACTTATATGAATGAAATCACTTGTACAAGACCTCAAGTATTTGATGCACAATCAGTGATTAAAAATGAGTGTATAACGCGCCTTCCAGACTATAATTTTTTAGTATGAATATAGGATCAGTGTAATTTTGGACAGAGGAGAATGTGTTCAATATTCAGAATGTTGTGAACTTTGTATTCAATGCTTTACTGCTATGTGTTTGGAAAGGCTCTTCTCATTCAGTGCATGGTGACAATGAAGTACTTTTCGTTCTCCAAAAGTCATACAATCCTGTGCTCCTTCAGCACCTTGTGACAATGCACCCCTTGTATTTAAGGAGCTGACCCTTATCTTTTTAAATTAACAGCTTTTTTATTCTCACTACTTGCATATGGCTTTCAATAAAATACAAAAACAAATTTTAGAAATCTACCTTGTAAAATCTCATTGAGGAAATATTCTTATTAATCAAAAGCAAGGCATTATGTCTACAGATCAGTTTCAATTCCCAGCTGTTATCAGACAGACCAGCAATTGGGATACTACAATTGGCCTCAGAGGCCCTGGTTTAAGGAGGGGAGAAATAAGCCAGAGTTCCTGTTCCTGATCAATGTCCAGTGATTCGTAAAGTGGCAGGCATCACAACTTACCCCAATTCTACCCTCACCCAATATCCACACCTTTAGAAGATTGCTGGATGACAATCAGGGGCATTAACCCTAGTTGCTTTTCTCTTCCCAAAGCAGCCATTCTGAGTCAATTGTGGAGCACATACTGCAGCCCCAGCTGAGATCAGCTAACTCAGCACAGACTGGGGATCGAACCTGGGACTTTCTTAGGCTGTATGGCCCAACTACTCAGTACCCCATCAAATAATCCCAATTATTACTGCTTCAGTGTGGATGTCATCCTGCATCACGCACTGTCCACTGGTATGAACATTTCATGGTACATATTATATAACCTGCATTTAATCCAAACCTGTAAAGGATTATCAAAACAGCATTCAACATGTCTTTCAACTGCAAAGTCAAATCGTTCAGCTATTACAGCCCTCCCCAGCAACTTAGAAACAAATTGTATTCAATTCTTTCAGTGGATGTAATTTACAGTTCCATAGAGCAGAAAAAAGCCAGATAGGAAAGTCTTTTAAATTTATCACCTTTAAATGATTTTATGTAGCTCCTATGCAGGTTATTATATAGTGGAATTAGTTCATTACAACTGAAGTGACGTGCTATTATACATGGTAGCTAGGATTATCATTTAATATGGTTTGCTGGGTAAATGACATTTACCCAGCAAACCATATTAAATGATAACATAAAACATAACTTTAATGTTATCATAAAAGCTGCGGTTTTATGATAACACTTTCATTAATGAGTCATCAGTTTTGCTGTCCCTGATACAGCTGCAATAGGTTTCGGTTTAACCAAATCTGTCCTGTTTTGAAGGAAACCACTTTGCAGATTCTTCACTTATTGTTCAACAGAAGAACCAACATTGTGTTCATCCTGCCATTCCATCAATCTTCATCCACCATCATCTACAAAGCACTAATTAGAGCTCCTTTCCACAACATTAGTTCATTTTAACTTTAATGACATGCTGTAACTAGAGCATGTAACTCATGTCTGCTTGGTGCTTGGGGTGCTTTATGTCAACTTAACTACCTCCAACCAGGTGGAAGCTTTAATGAGTCATAGAGGCAGAAGAACAGCTTGCTGGCCTCAGTTATATTGCAAGATTGTAATTCTGTTTTGCTGCGATAGTTGCTTCGCTGTGATTGCGGTGGCTGTGGTTGGTATGGAAATGATCACCTGATAGGAATGTAAGACAATATCAAATAAGAAAAGGCCAGTCAGCCCATGAAGTCCATACGCTGGATTATGTCCAATTGACTTGGTTTTATAGTTATGACAGCCAGCCGACTGTAGATAAACTTCCCAACCTCTAAGAAAACTAATCAAAGTGAATTTGTACTTTTACAAATGTTAGTGAATGTTAGTGAGTTTGAACAGTGGGTTAGGTTTACTTCTCTTCTAATGACCTGATTGCGCATTTAGCATATTTCTAATGTCAACTATGGCATCTTGGAAAACGGGGGAACAGAAGCCAGGTTGTACCCCACAAGGAGGAAGGGAAAATAGTAAAGCACGTCACCCAAGGCTATTCTAATGCACCTGCCAGTGGACAACTTAATAACAACGTTCACAGAGATCATTATCCCATGAGTCCTACAGGAATGTGTACTTGTGTGGACAGCGGATGCGGACAGGATTGAGTTTGACTGTGCTGCTTCCGTTCTCCACCTTGAATAGCATCTGAACAATCAGAGTTCAGTCTCACTCAGAAAATCTATTTATGGGCTGGTGGGAGCCATGGACCTGCTAGTCCTCTGGATGAGGCTGTATAATATATTTACCGGAGCATGGCAGACATCTTTGTAAAGGTAAGTAAAGGTAAATTATTTGTATTAAACCATGGGCCAGATAGCTTTGCTGGCAGAAAAAGAAAATCTAAGAAGCCCACAGTAATAGTGAAAACACAGCAGTAATCTTCACCCCATACCTACCTTCTCAACTGCAGCCATACCAACCCCACACTGAGCAACATTTTAGTTATATGGACCCACCCTCAACTGAGCAGTGAATTCACCTCCCCTTTGGGCATGACTTTCCAAACTCAGACCAGTATTTCCCCTGCTCTCTAAATCCCCACCCCCGCACTTATTTCTATCACAACCAAACCTTCCACAATCCCTATCTTACCACTGAACATATTTCCTAGCCACCACACTCTATGTCCCCTCTCCTCACTCCCTCTCCCAATTCTCTCTCCCTCCTCTCCTCTCCTCTCTCACCCCTCCACCTCCCCATCACCCTCTGTTGGCTGCCCTGTCCCCCTCCACGTCTTCCTTTTCCCATCCTCCTCTTCCTTTACCCATCCTCATCCTCTTGTCCGTCTTCTTGGTCCAATTCAATTATCCCCTTACCCTCTCACCCTGCTTGATCTGAACGCATCTCTTGGACACGACTCCCTATGTGCAATGTCACAGGAGATTGAATAGTTTTGATAATCATCTGGATAAAATGTCCATGCATAAATTAAGAGGATAACAGCATATCCTGATGGCATTTCAACTGGAACCAATATCCTTTCCTAAAAAATATTTTTGATCTTCATTTTATTTTCTCCCCATCTACGTGTCTCCTTGGGGCTACCAACAATAATGACTTAGAGGCAATCACAGAAAGCTTGAACTGTAAACCTATGCATCTTGTATAACTATCCTTGGGATGGCAGAATCCTGAGGCTAAAACTACTGGAAAACTAATTATTAGAATTTTTCAACAAAAATTGGCCCTTTCCACCTCACTTGCTGTAAATATATCAATAAACCAGACACTAAAGCAAGGGACAGATCTTGACTGTGGCAGGTGTCCTGGCTTCATCTATACACCAGATATTAAAACATTTCAGAACTATTCTAGATAGTAAGTACCCTGAGATTTGTTGCCAACCGGCTAAAATGTCATTTTTTCCCGATATGTCAGCTCGATGTAAGCTAGTCAATAAGTCATCTGGCATTATTAACTTCACTGTGTACCCTTTATTAACTTATACATCACTGTGTAATCAAAAATGTACCAAAAAACTCAAAAGAGAACACGTATTTAAAGATTAGCTGAATCAACATTTCTGATCCAAATGAATAAAATGAGGTAGCACATTGTTCAGATCATTATGGTTCACTGTAATTCATCTCTTACCAAAATTAAACTTCAGTCCCACGTGGCATTCCTGTGATTATATGTCAACAAAAATGGGCATTCTTCCACATTGACTTTTACTAAATCAGATCTTCAAATATAAGTGCAACACTAGCTAATGATTTATTACCTTATTGGAACTTGTAAAAACTATGATCAAGCATGAACCTTGGCCTCAAAAACAACTGCCCAAAGCACAAAACTAAATTACCTGCCAAAAACATGGGAGATGGTGAAAAGTTTACAGTGCATTTGCTAGTCAGCTGTTTGTAATTCTTGAATGAATAACCAGCTGAACTGTTTTTGGTAGTGTTGCTTGAGGAAGGAAAGTTGGTCAGGATACTGGAGGAACTCCCTGTTCTTCTTCAAATAGTGCCATGGGATGTTTTATCTCCACCTGAGCAGGCAGACTCTTATTCTAAAGTCTCCTAACACCAAGCATTTCTCCATGGCTGTTTCTAGTCCTCTGCCAAAGCTGCTTTTAATCTAGGTGCTAATGTTATAAATTGGATAGTCAGGTGATGAGCCTGGTCTTCAGTTGCTTCCAAGCCTTTATTCACAGCGATCAACACAACCCACACCCTAGATAAGCTCTCTTACAAATGGATACAAGAGAGTCCCCAAGTGATATGCACCACCTGAATACAATAAACACTAATTGATATAAATCACATGGATACAATTAACAGCTAGGAGGTACACAAAATTGTTTCAGTGTGATTGCCCCTTCCTTCTGATTTTTTGTTCCTTCCTGTAGGAAGGCATCTGGCCTCCATTTTGCAACTTCTCAGACACCGGGGGTTATGATTTGTTTTGAACATTAGTTGGGCAGGTGGTGGGCAGGCTGTGGGCATGGTGAACACAGCGGCTGCCCAGAGTATTTAGAATGGGACCCAATTAATTTTGGTCATGGGTTCTAAATAGATTATAGTCAGCGAGCTGTCACTGTGACACACAATCCCCAAGAGGCAGCTCGCTTATCTGGAGGCGGGAAATTGGGCTGCGTGGCCAAATGTTAAGGGGCAGCACCTTAAAGGGGAGGGGTATTATCTTCGGGGAAGGAAAAAAAAGCAGCGCTTTTGAGCTATAGGCAACGTGTATGCAGAACCTACAGCAATAAATACATTAAGGCGTAAAAACCCACAAGCGATTGTCATTAGAATGTCCCCCAAACCTCCATCCAGCATTCCTGGACTGTAGCTGAAGATCTCTTTAATTTTGTTGAAACTGGCTGCCTCCCAACTTGTATCGCCCATGGGTAGGCGGGAGGAGGAGCAGGCGGGAGTCAGGCGGACCAATAAGAAAATGGCACGGGAGTCTTAACTGTCTCATTTGACCCTGATTTGCATATATGTACGAGCTTCCCGCTTGTTTCCGATGGACGGTCCAATTGCCGGAATGGAGATCCGCCTGAAAATCAGGACGCACATCAACTCAGCAGTAAGCCAGCACTTCCACCAATCGTGTAATTTTGGTGCCACCATTGCCCTATTTTTAAGCGCAAACGGGGCAGTAGTGACAGGTAAACTACCCCCGCTACATTTCAGGTGGGAAATTCACTCTGATTATCTTGTATTTGTGACAAGCTTTTCTGGGACGAAATTAGCCAGCCATTCTTTTCTAAAACTTTAATTAATCAGTTGATCCAGTCACCTTCCATACTCTCACACATCCCTTTAACTTTGTTAAGTCTTTATTTGCTGATGTAACACATTGCTACCATGCCAAAAGCAGCCATAACCTCCCTATTACATTAGACGGCGAGACTCCTCAACACCGTTGCCATCTTCCCTGGTCACCTAAATTGCCATAGTCAACACTATTGCAATCCTTCCCCAGCAGGCCTTTCTCAATTGCCTTCTGCAATTCTGTCACTCACCCTCCCCCCAGCACCTCACCGTCTCACCTCAATTGACTAGCCCAAAGTTGCCACTGTCTTTCCCCAGGCAACTGTTATTTTCCCTCTCAAGTATAATCAACACTGAAGCTGTCAGAAATGAGCAACAAACTTCCCTGGGGATCACAATGCTTTTTGAGATTCATATTTTTCAGTTTCAGACTGGTAACTGTTCTATGTAGTAATCTTTCTCACTTGCACATACACCAGATGGTGCTCTACTGTGTTTCAGAAGATAATATAGTAATGGAAATTCTTTGTGGTTCATAATGATGACTATTCAAACACTGTAACAGTGACCCCAAGTGTTAACTTGCAAAATTACAGCAAACACAAAACATTTTTGCACATACAAATAATCAGGTCTACTTAAATAAGTCAAATTCCACGGCATACTGGGGTTTTTACCTATATTTACCAGTGAGTTATGTAATCTGGTCCAATTTTTTATTTTAAAAAAGGCAAATCAGTAAAAAATATATTTTAAATGTTACTCTTTGAGAACTTTTTGTTACTAAGTTAACTTGCGATGATAATTGCTAAACAACTTTGTGAATTGAATTGAGTTCTTTTAACTTCTCAAAGCAGTCCACTTCTCTGTGTCTGAAAAAAAATTCAAAAACTTAAGAAAATCTACCATTCTTATATCCTAAGATTTTAAAAAAAACTCAGGCAATTTGACCTGTCAATCAATTCTTACCTAAAATTGGAATGTTTGCTTTCTAATTCAACTCATTAAAAATCTTCAACCCTTGCTTCTATTGTTAGAGGTGTTTTCATTGCGATTAGTCAAGGGTTGACTACCGCTGACTACAGAGGCCATCTTTAAGATGATAGGGAGGACCAGGGATCATAATCTCAAGTTATGTAAGGCCAGATCTAGTTAGATAATAGATGACGATTCAAAACACTGTAACAAGTGTTAACTTGTAAAATTACAGCAAATACAAAACATTTTTGCACATACAAATAATCAGGTCTACTTGAATGAGTCAAATTCCATTTCTATTATATGGCATACTGGGGTTTTTACCTATATTTACCAGTGAGTTATGTAATCCTGTCCAATTTTTTATTTTAAAAAAAGGCAAATCAGTAAAAAATATATTTTTAACTGTTACTCTTCCCCCAGAGCGTAGTGGACCTGTGGAACAGGCTGCCAGCTCGTGCAGTGAATGCTGATTTGCTAAATTCCTTCAAGCGAGAGCTGGACCTGTTTCTGGCTGGAGTGGAGCTCATATAAAAGATAGGTACTGTGTAACATTAATCATGGCCAGAGTAGTCTCCTAGACTAATTTCAATTGCCTAAAGGGGTTGGAGAGGAATTTTCCAGATGTTTTTCCCTAAGTGGTTTGGGTTTTTCGCCTCTCCCAGGAGATTACATGGCTTTAGAGTGGAGTGGGGAGTGTACATATTGTGATGTGCAAGACCTTGCAGTTGTGTGGGACAGGCTGAACAGACCAGGGTATTTTCCTGTCCGTCATTGTCGTACGTTCATGTGTTTTCACAAGTAGGGCCTCCTTTTAAGTACTTGCCTCTCACTGTCAACAGTCATAAACTGGGTGAAGGGAAAGCTTTGCTTTAGCCATCGTCAAAAAAGGCTTCTCTGGAAGCATACCAAATAAGGTGCTTATCGATTAGAAAATGGTTTCAAGGTGAATGGTCAAGATAGCATTTTTTTACATTGCTTCTTCTCATGTAGTTTGCTTACTGGCCCTAACCTGACCTGGTTTTCACAATGAAACAATCATATGTTTAAGAATCGCTGAGTATATAAAAATAAATAGAATTTTAAGCATTCTATCCTATGGATTCCACTCCTAGCTTTCCTACAAATTCTAATACTGCACTGCCTTTAACACAGGCAATAAAATATCACAGCATCAACAACACAGGTACTACAATACCACTGCATCATTAACACAGGCAGTACAATATCACAGCATCCCCAATAGCACACTGCCAGTGATGGGAACGTTATAAAATCACATTGTCACAACCAAATAGCTACACTGCAGCAGAAACTTCCTATGGTATTGAGATGGTGGACACTGATTAAACACTCAGCACGGTTTGTTTTTAGCTATTCTAAGAATTAAGCATACACAAATACTACTATATGTGGTGACAAGGCTTCTTCGACAGCGACCTCTACCACCTAGAAGGACAAAGGCAGCAGGCGCATGGGTACTCCTCCACCTTCATGTTCCCCTCCAAGTCACACACCATCCTGACTTGGAAATATATCGCCATTCCTTCATCGTCGCTGGGTCAAAATCCTGGAACTCCCTACCTAACAGCACTGTGGGAGAACCTTCACCACATGGACGGCAGTGGTTCAAGAAGGCGGCTCACCACCACCTTCTCAAGGGCAATTTGGAATGGGAAATAAATGCTGGCCTTGCCGGTGACGCCCACATCCCATGAATGAATAAAAAAAATTAAACAGATGCCTAAGATTGATTGACCAAAAAATTTATTAGGGTATATCCTGTTTTTTGATTTGTCTCTTTCTAATGGAAACCTCAGCAGAACTCCAATCAGAAATTGAAAATATTGGTTCATTGTATAATAAAACACGTGATTCCCCAAAATTCTTATATTCTGATAGGGTAGAATGTGGAAAACAGGAAAACAGGAGATGAGTTGAACACAATTGAAATGCAGAGCCTCATGACTAGTTTAACATAATGATTAAGATTCTTGATTGGGTTATTGGCAGCCTCATTAATCAGAAACATTTTTTACGGTCTCTGCATTCAGCAATTATTTTCCATGGCAACTGGAAGCAAATATCACCCTTGCTTGGATTCTTACTTGACCGTGGCAATTAGCAATTTCCCACCATTTTATGAGGCAGAAATTAAAAGCAAATATTTCAGGACAAAAATTGATTCCAAATATTCCATTTTGTAATCCTTGTGGCTAAGGGCGCAGTATTGGTTCCAGGCATGCAGTACCTTGTTTATACTGTCTGGGTCCATTTGCATTCTCCTACCCATGAGAGAACTTTGTGTATACATGCTTAAAGAGATGTGCAGAGCTCCCCACCCACCAATTACAATTTAAGTGTTTTGGATGGGAGCTTTTGCATTCTCTGACCATTTAACTCAACTTGGGATGAGTTTTCAAGCTGCCTCCAAGTAATTTTTAAACCAGGGTTGAGACCGTACTTGAGTTATACTCCATGCAGTGTCAAACTCAGGTGGTGTGAGGTGATCTCCAGGGAGTCTAACACCATGTCTCTGCAGGTCAGCTTACGACCCCACTCTGGAGCTCTAGCGCACTTTTAAGAATACTGCAAAGTGAAAAGTACTTCATAGCAATGCTAATGTCACAGTATAAACAGATTCTAAGATTAGTAATCATTAATACACCTCAGGCTGTCTGATCATTCAATGTACAAAGAAGAGCCAACAAACCAATGTGTCATTGTAGAGGAAGTGATGTGACCAATACACACACTCATTTCAATATTTATAACAGTATTTAAAAACACCAAATCCTAGAACAGATATGAAGCAAGAGACAATAAAGGCAAGTTCTCATCAGGCTGAGCAAACTATGTTTAGTATTTCTGAACCTGTCTTCCCTATTTTGCCTTTCCACATTTCAGGTATTGATTTTCATTTTGTTTCCAAGCTTCATGAATTTGGCAGCAAGAAGTTCACAAACTCAATGCACAATGAATGGAAGGAAAATGGGAGTGGGGCCAGAATTTGGGAAATGAAACGTGCTAAAGACCATTCGAGAAGCAAGTGAATTATACAATGGGCCGGCTCTTGCTGGAACGGGGCATCTCGTGGCGTATGCTGTTAGACTTTTTTCTGCATTCTTCAGCTCGAAAAATTTTTGTGCTGTAACTTGCTGGAAGTGCGAGCTAATAATGGATTGGCGAGGGCAACGGGGTATTTTGGACCTTAGTGATCGGCGGGACCAACAGTGTATCTCCTTAACCAATGAAAGTTAAAGATTGTGAAAGAAAGAGGAACGACAGAGAAGAAGGGTGAATTAGAGTTAAATCAGGTACAGAGAGTAAAATAAAGAGAAGGAAAGAAAGATGGATTGAGAGAGACAAATAAGGAAAAGTAAGAATTTTTTTTAATTTGACATTTTTTACATCTCAAACAACGATTTACTACATGCAGGAATGAGATTGAACACGGTAAATTGTTCCCATTCTGGCCCAAAGACGTTGATTGGCATTGCATTAGCAATTATCACATCGTTAAAAAGATACTTACATCTTAATTACTTTCTGTAGCTGGTCTAATGGGCAATTAATGTGCAAATCCAGCAAGTTCTTAAAAATAACGAGGAGGCTAAGTGCGAGATGCTGTTTGTGCAAAGCAAACAGCGGAGAGGCATAAATCGTCCAGCAAGATTTGGAGATTTGCAACTCGTGGCAAATTTCTTAATTCCCTGAACTTGCTGGTCGATTTGCCCAGTAATAATGGCGTGCATCATTAACAAGCCGTTATTTTTCCAGCAAGATCTGGCCCATCGTGTCAACTTAAATCAATTTAACATCTACTTTAATCCTGTCTTCAGTATTACTTCATGACCTATTAATAAGGCAGAACCCAGTTTCTTATGTTATAATCCTCAGTACGGCAAAAAACTCTTTGCACAATGTCACGTTTTGCTCCCCATTAAAAAAAAATTATTCCCCGAGCTAGTCCCCATTTTCCAGATGGATGAAATAAAGGATTAAAATATAAGAACATAAAAATGCATGGAATATAAAGTCAGTCCATCCAAGTGACTTTGAATGGATTGTCAATCTAGCCAGAGGATCCCCTGTACATGGACTCTATGCAACTGATTTAACCTCTTGAGGAAATGTTCTACAAAGTTTCTTGCTGCCTCCCCCCGCCCCCTCCCCACCTCTAAAAGGTAAATCAAGCAAAACTCCACAATATCCAATGAGTCTTATATCCTGCTTTAGATACACTTGGCCAGTTTCTTTCTTTGGTATGACATTTCTTAAGTAGAACTGCTGCCATGGACTATCATATGCCAGGGAGATTTACACTGCTTATTTAATGAAAATGGAATGTGAGATTATACTTAATCTGCTGTGTTTACAATTTAAACCAAGAATAAGCTTCATAGAGGCACACTCACCACTGTATGGATGCTTCTTGAAAGGCCCTATTATGCCGAGCTGAAATTTTTTTTCTGTCTAAATAACAAACAAACCTCCATGCGCCACTCTCTTCTTAATACATCTCAGTTAGGTGCTGGTCTTTGGTCTCTGTTGTGTAATTCGAACATCAGATAGTGCAAATATGTGTTTAGGTTCCTGGAACCAGCATGCTTAAATCAATGGCACATTCTTAGACCTACATTTACAATAGCATCAGTTCCCTGAATGATGGGCCATTTACACTAAGGAAAGCAGATAAGAGAGGACTGTGCATTTGTCACCAGCATGTGAACGTGGAATATAGAAGCACTTTCATTTTTTAATTGATGAATGCTTGTCTATAAAAACATTAAAAATGATATCACATTGATGCACATGTATCAAATTGAAAATAGGTCAAAGGGGAAGATATCGGTGAGTAAGAATCAAGACCATCCAGCAGATGGCACAATGCAGCTATGGAAAGTGGTTTGTCATGCCATTCACATTTAATTGCAATTCTGCAGCAGTGATCACTGACCAAATGAATTCCAACTTCAATAATTATTCATCTTTCTTTTAGACTTATAAAGTGAAGAAAGCCTAATAATTAACCCAATGTAATCATTTCAACAGTTTTCTGTTTAAGTTAATGCTTTATCACACATTTTAATTGGAAAGATTATTACATCCAATTAAACCGAAACATTGTTAGGGCAATCACCTACCTCAAATGTCATCCAATGTACAGCATATTTATTACTGACGGTGTTATTCCTGCATAGTTGCTATGTTTCACTGTGCTCACTTCAATCATGTGTTGCTTAAAAAATCCAATGAATTTCCATCATGTTACTGAGGCATTTGAATAAAACATTTTGGGTATCATCCTGGTAAACTGATATTAACATTTTACCATTCTTGATAATATCATTTTACCATATTTGTAAACTGAAGCATGCAATGACCTAAATGGTTATGAAATAATGAATCTGCCATATCGATTATATCTGCCATATATAAAAAAGGCTTTGTAAGTTTATTAAAATGTGTAGAGATCTGTGTGAAAATGACACTCCATCTTTTGTACTACAGTAGATATCAAGCTGTAGGATGAACATTCACATTATTCCATTAAACAAGCCTGTCAAAAATATCCAAGATTTAATTAAAATTAAATCAAATGTAATTTAATTGTAATTAAATTTAAAGCTGTTTTGTGTCTCAAATGATTGGAAATATATCAGTAACTTTATAATGGCTATCAAAGTATTTGTCTATTAATCTTTATTCTTTGCCCTACTGTTCCAACCAGTCACTAAACCCCAACGCATTAGGAAAGAATGGTCACCAAGAATACACAAACCACATGCTGTTGAAATTGATGTCTGCTGTCGAACATAAACATTTTCTTCAAGGATGGTATGAAGAAGAACAACTTTGAAGAGGGGGGGAAGGGGTGAGGAGCAATGGGCTACTAAATGTCCTCTTCAAAGTAGCATGAAAGGTCATTGACCTGAAACATTAACTCTGTTTCTCTCTTCACAGATCCTGCCTGACCTGATGAGTATTTCCAGTATTTTCTGTTTTTATAGCGGATACCAGTTTTAGATGGTGGAACATTTATCAACCTTTTTGGACCCAGTGTCGGCATCAAGCACTTCTAGGTCAGGTATACTAAAAGGCTTGATGCAGAGTAAAGTTGCCCTTTCTCTGTTCTAACCGTGCTCTAGAAATAGCTCTTATATACTGGTTACTGGCTTATACACCTCTATGAAGTCTCTTTTAAGATTCAATAGCCCAAGCTTCTCTAGCCTTTCCTCATATGAGAGATCAGTGTCATAGCTCTTCTCTACATCACTTCGAGGGCTTGAATGTTTCTTTTGTAACTCAATGACCTAAATTGAGCACAGTACGCAAGGTGTGGTCTGACCAGAGTGGTTTTTGCATGATATCCTCCAGCTTGTACTCTACCATCACGGTTATATCATTCAGCATTCAATTTGCTTTGTTGATTGCTTCACAATGATTGGATAGGGTAGATTTTTCTCTTTGTTGTGTCTGGAGAATGCTCAGTTCCCAGATAGAGCAAAAAGAAAATGGGGGTGGAGGCCTCCATCCCTCACAATGCTGCCTTGGGACTTCTAGAGGTTCCCAAAATGGGTAGCACTGGGCCCAAAGGCTGCAGTAGGCGCAAGCCCATTGTGACCATGCAGCTAAGGAGGGAAGGACCGTCCCACCTCACTTACGTCTTGGTATGATCGTGGTGTGCCTCAAAAAAACTGACAATGGGGTGTATACTGAGATATTTCAAAGACCAGAAGATCTGCAGGGGTCCTGGAAGGAAACAAGGAGACATAAGGTAATTTAAGTATTCCTTTCCTTCCCACCTCCCCCGAGGACCGTCTTCAGGCCTTGTGAGTCTTCTGGCTGTTGTTGTCTACTTGCTGCTGTTGTCCACTAGCCTAGCAGCAACTAGAAGCCCCCAATGCCGTCAGTCAGGAAAGCAGTTTCAGGTCTCTCAGGCCTGCAGCAACACTCTTGTTTTTTTCTCTCAATTCTAGTACAAGGCCTGCTGGGGTTGGGCCTGCACTGGGAGGGTGTCCATGCCATGCATATGTCCCAAGTCAGGAAAACGAAGCCAACTTCCTCCTTCATAGGCACAGTGCACCCCCAGTACTGTGCACCTGTCTGCTACCCATGGGAGCCCACAAGGAAAAATTGATCCTGATTGTTGTTCCAAGAATACTAATAACACTAGATCTCTTTCACCTTCACCCTTAGCTGTCTTGGTACTATTCATTTTTTCTTCCCACCTGTAATTTTAAATTTCATCAGCCACTTCTCAGCTCACTTGCATATTTTACCTGATTTCTTGTAGACCTTTAGCTGCCTTTTCAGATTTGCATTCAGAGTCCGAATCCAAGTCATTCACATAAATTGGAAACAGGATAGATCCAATACTGATCCCTGGGACACTTTTCTGAGTGCTTTTCCCATTGAAACAAAACTACCCCAACAACTTCCTACTGCTTCTTACCTTTCAACCTAGAAATAGCATTTTCAGAGCACAATGATGATAGTTTTCCCAAACAAGTGATGCATCTGCAAAGATTTACTGGCTTTTATTTTTCCATTTCCCTTTGCATAAGTTAATAATGTTATTCTTTCTTTCAAATAGTGCAACATAATAAGACTGGTTTGACCGTAACAGCCACTAAAAGTACCTGTTGATCTGAGTTCATGAATGAAGTACAGGAGACCAAAAATAGAATATGGCTGACACACGTAGTCTGAAAAACTAGCTGGATACGCAGCTGTTTACTGTATAATAACCATAGTTTATAACAAGGTCATGGAGTTTGTAATCATGTTTGCAAAGGGAGGAGTGTTTCAGTTCAGAGTATTAAATGGACAATACCTTAATGACAAAACACGCCAAACTTGAAAGGTTTGCTGAACACTTTCCATGTAGCCAATGTGCTTTAAAAATGAACATTTAATGGACCTTTTATTTTGGTGGAGGAGCCAACTACAACCAGTCATGAATAGTGAATTCTTTTACCTCAAACTTTTTTAGGTTACCCCATAACTCACCCACCAGCTAAGAGAAAGACAGTCCACTCCCAGGCCTCTACCACAACTGCTATATAACCAGCTACTGGGGAATGCACGAGTGACCCATATTGATCAGCTAATTGTTCTCACTTTCTTTTGAGCAAGAAATTGCCTCTCCTCAGGGTCTTTCCAATTGGTAGCTTGATATGTGGGATTCCCTGGCACTGAATGTTAATATGGAAACCTGCTGTGCCATTAGATTGCCCCATTCATTGCAACTTCTGATTCATTTGGAGTGCTGGTGCCAATACCACCAGTCATAGCACATTCTGCTGAACTGACCTTCCAGATAACGTGAAGGTGATCACTTGTATAAAGGGGTGGGGGTGCACAATAACAAACAGGATATTAGTACTGAAGACTATCAGTTTTGCCCTGGTCACAATTACAGATACATTTCTGAAATATTTTTTTGCTTTGTAGTCAAAAAGATGTTTTGCACAGGTCCAAAGAGTAGTTGGCAGGGGAATGACATTCTCGATAGTTATTTTTACTCCTGGAACCTTTGCACTCTTAAGGACAGTGTTCCATGCACAGATTAAATCTATTAGGCTCAATAGGTCAGCACAGAGTAACACAACCTGAATTGCAATTGACTGCTTGGCCCCGATTTTCAAAGGAAATTGCGGGTGCGTTGGAGACTGTGAAAATTGGGGAAATCCCGAGCGGATGAGGATGCCGGCTCCAAGCCGCCGACTTCCGGGTTCCCTGCAGCGTGCGCCTCATGAATGCGGAAGTCACGCTGGCAATTAAAGCTGGCGGGATGGTAGTTAAAGAACCAAATGTACCTCATTGAGGTACTTAAGGTGCTTTATTTCTGATGTAGTAGATAGTTAAAATGATTTTAAATTTACCTGGACAGCTTTCCCATGGCTTCCGATTCACGCCTGGTGAAACCATTGCACAAATAAACAAAATAAATTAAATAAAAAACGATTGCACAAAGTTAAAAAGCAAATTAAACCTATCTTTCCCCTGTCCGATGTCCGATGTCTCCCTCTCCGATGTCCCACTCTCCCCCCCCGATCTTCCCCTCTCCCCCCCCACCCCGCCCATTGATCTTTAGCGCCGTCCACTCTCTGTTCCAGTGCTGGATGACGTCTCACTCTCTTTCTCTCCCGACCCGCCCCCCACCCCCCCTCGGCATGGCAGCTCCTGTCAGCAGCCAGCCTGTCAATCATGCTGGCTGCTGGGCGCAAAACCCGGAAACAACTTTAATCACCATCAATTACATCGCGATCGCGTCGGAAAAGGTAAGTTTTTTTTATTCGGGTTTGCCACGTGCACCTTCACCCCCCACCCCACCCCCGCTGCCAACCCGCCACCATTTCAAAATTGAGCCCCTTACGTCAGTTCAGGCTAGAGGCGCAGTGAAATGAGAAATACTTTCCTCCATAATGTGACTGAAACACAACTTTACTCTGCAACCACACAGAGGGAATTTCAAAACATGGAAGACACTGAAGAAGGATGAGAAGCAATATGTGACGTGTGAATCATGCTTGGCAGTCAGTGACCATGTGCAACCGTCCAAAAATAATTTAAAGCCACTCAGACATTTAATATCACTGAATGAATTGAATTGCTAGGATTTCCTGCCTTCCCTCTGCCAATTTTTTTCCATAATTGGGATAGGCAGGGGTGGAAAAAGGGTCAGGGCGCACTGCTACATCCAGCGGAAAATTAGATAGTCAGGGAAGTGACCGATGACAAACAGTACCCCCACCCAAATATGGCAGATGTATTGTAAGCAACAACAAGGACAACTTGCATTTATATAGTGCCTTTAACGTAGTAAAACATCCCAAGGCAGATTTAAATGAGGGAATTACTTCCTCTGTTAGAGATGTGTGTTGGCCCTATATATCCAGCATTGCAATGGTTGGGGGGGGGGGTGGGGAGGGAGGGAGGGAGGGGGGTGGTGGGGAGGGAGGGAGGGGGGCGGTGGGGAGGGAGGGAGGGGGTGGTGGGGAGGGAGGGAGGGGAGGTTTCAATTTTTACTAGCATAAAGCTTGGCCAATCAATTGCAGGACATTTAAACTAAGGTATTATGGTATTAATTATACTGTGGATGTTAAAGATAATTTTAGAACAAATTAATTTAAAATGAGAATGAACTAGTTAATTACCACATAGAATAAATGAAATATTCTACTCTTAAAAGTGAAGATGTGCAAAAATTAAATTTTTAACTTTCCATTCTTTAAGTTTCTACATGCTACATTCTTGCTGACCGAGAGGGCAGGCTGAAGACCTATCCATTGGTCTCTACTAATGTTACTCTATAGCCAGCCACCAGAAGGCAGCTGATAACGGCCCAGGTATCTAACTCTCCATCTTCCCCTCTGGAAAGGATGATATATTTACCTACCCTTGCACTTCCATTATTGGTCAATAAGAATGCATTAGCAGACAATTCAAAGTTTTCACCAATTTTCTCCCTTGCGCCCCCCCCACACCATCTCTCCTGAAGGCATCAACTTCGTCCCAGCCTGATTCTGTCTTCCGTCAATGTTCATTTTAACAGAATTTCCAGCAGGGGCCACTGGGTAGTAGTCAGGAGTGAGACCTCTGGTTGATTTTCCCCTCCGTAGCCCAGGGATGCTGAGGTAATTGCAGCACCTTTACGACTGTCCTGGCACAGATCACTTAATTCAGCTGGGGATCAAAGCTGGGACTTTCTGCTCTGATTCAGTCACGTACCGCCTTTATCAACAGGGGTTTCATTGCAATATCTGATATAGTATTGGTATCTGGGTGCAATTGTGGGCTGTATTCCATTTCTATATATGGAAACACACAGAGCACTTCCTCTCAGCGAGTCTGTTCACACGATAGCTGCTTGTAATGGCTGGGTGCAATCTGTGATGGAAAGAGCTAGGCAGTGCTTTTGAAATGTTCCTTTTCTTCACTGTTGTTTTAACGTCTGCGAGTCCAGTTAAAGTACAAACTGTTCCACTGATCTGCTGCTTCTCAGTTGCACTTATAATTGATGTGGTCTAATTATAGAACATTTCTCAAATGTTCTTTTGGCTCGTAGCCAATGAAGTCGGTTTGCACAAGGGCAGTTGGCAAGTGTGACAGACTACACAGTTATTTAATTTTGCTCCTGTAAACACTGTACTGCCTGGCCTATTTTGAAATTTCACTAAATTTGAAAGATTACCCTTTTGGAAACATAGCCTGGACTTGGCTATGAGGCCCACGGCAAAAGTGAAAAGAACAAACACATATACTACCGTCATTGTTGCAAATTTGCACGGTAATCCTTTCTTTGTTTATTTGCCAAACACTGCAATAAGAACATAAGAACATAAGAAATAGGAGCAGGAGTAGGCCAATCGGCCCCTCGAGCCTGCTCCGCCATTCAATAAGATCATGGCTGATCTGATCCTAACCTCAAATCTAAATTCATGTCCAATTTCCTGCCCGCTCCCCGTAACCCCTAATTCTCTTTACTTCTAGGAAACTGTCTATTTCTGTTTTAAATTTATTTAATGATGTAGCTTCCACAGCTTCCTGGGGCAGCAAATTCCACAGACCTACTACCCTCTGAGTGAAGAAGTTTCTCCTCATCTCAGTTTTGAAAGAGCAGCCCCTTATTCTAAGATTATGCCCCCTAGTTCTAGTTTCACCCATCCTTGGGAACATCCTTACCGCATGCACCCGATCAAGCCCCTTCACAATCTTATATGTTTCAATAAGATCGCCTCTCATTCTTCTGAACTCCAATGAGTAGAGTCCCAATCTACTCAACCTCTCCTCATATGTCCGCCCCCTCATCCCCGGGATTAACCGAGTGAACCTTCTTTGTACTGCCTCGAGAGCAAGTATATATTTTCTTAAGTATGGAGACCAAAACTGTATGCAGTATTCCAGGTGCGGTCTCACCAATACCTTATATAACTGCAGCAATACCTCCCTGTTTTTATATTCTATCCCCCTAGCAATAAAAGCCAACATTCCGTTGGCCTTCTTGATCACCTGCTGCACCTGCATACTAACCTTTTGATTTTCTTGCACTGGGACCCCCAGATCCCTTTGTACTGCAGTACTTTCCAGTTTCTTGCCATTAAGATAATAACTTGCTCTCTGATTTTTCCTGCCAAAGTGCATAACCTCACATTTTCCAATATTGTATTGCATCTGCCAAATCTTCGCCCACTCACCCAGCCTGTCTATATCCCCTTGTAGGTTTTTTATGTCCTCCTCACTCTCTACTTTCCCTCCCATCTTTGTATCATCTGCAAACTTTGATATGTTACACTCGGTCCCCTCCTCCAAATCATTAATATAGATTGTAAAGAGTTACAACTTTCAAAAAATATATATTCCACTGAGGAAAAAAGGGTGTAAAAGAAATGACCCCTGCACCGACCCCTGCGAAACACTACTGGCTACTGGTTGCCAGTCCGAGAATGAACCATTTATCCCAACTCTCTGCTTCCTGTTAGATAACCAATCCTCCACCCATGCCAGAATATTACCCCCAATCCAGTGATTCTTTATCTTGAGCAATAATCTTTTATGTGGCACCTTGTCGAATGCCTTCTGGAAGTCTAAATACACTACGTCCACTGGTTCCCCTTTATCCACCCTGTATGTTATGTCCTCAAAGAATTCAAGCAAATTTGTCAGCCATGCTGACTTTGTCCTATTAAATTATGTTTATCCAAATGTTCCGCTACTGTCTCCTTAATAATAGACTCCAAAATTTTACCCACCACAGATGTTAGGCTAACTGGTCTATAATTTCCAGCCTTCTGCCTACTACCCTTTTTAAATAAGGGTGTTACATTAGCAGTTTTCCAATCTGCCGGGACCTTTGCCGAGTCCAGAGAATTTTGGAAAATTATTACCAAAGCATCCACAATCCCAACTGCCACTTCCCTCAAGACCCTAGGATGTAAGCCATCAGGTCCAGTGGATTTATCCGCCTTGAGTCCCATTAATTTACTGAGTACCAATTCCTTAGTGATTTTAATCGTATTTAGCTCCTCTCCGCCATGAGCCCCCTGTTTGTCCAGTATTGGGATATTCTTAGTGTCCTCTACTGTAAAGACTGAAACAAAATATTTGTTCAGCATTTTTGCCATCTCCATGTTTCCCACCATTAATTTCCCGGTCTCATCCTCTAAGGGACCTACGTTTGCCTTAGCCACCCTTTTTCTTTTTATATAACTGTAGAAACTCTTGTTAACTGTTTTTATATTTTTTGCTAATTTATTTTCATAATCTATCTTCCCTTTCTTAATCAATCCTTTAGTTACTTTTTGCTGTCTTTTGAAGACTTTCCAATCTTCTATCCTTCCACTAAGTTTGGCTACCTTATATGTCCTTGTTTTTAGTCGGATACTATCCTTAATTTCTTTACTTAGCCACGGATGGCTGTCATTTCTTTTACACCCTTTTTTCCTCAGTGGAATATATATTTTTTGAAAGTTGTAAAATAACTCCTTGAATGAACACTACTGCTCATGTACCGTCTTACCCTTTAATCTATTTTCCCAGTCCACTTTAATCAATTCCGCTCTCATACCATCATAGTCTCCATTATTCAAGTTCAGTATGCTTGTTTGAGAATCAACCTTTTCACCCTCTAATTGGATATGGAATGTAACCATGTTATGGTCACTCATTCCAAGGGGATCCTTAACTAGGACATTATTAACTAATCCTGGCTCATTACACAGGACCAGGTCCAAGGTTGCTTGCCCCTTGTAGGATCAGTTACATACTGCTCAAGAAATCCATCCCTAATACACTCAATAAACTCTTCCTCAAGGCTGCCCTGCCCAATTTGATTTGTCCAGTTAATATGATAGTTAAAATCCCCCATAATTATAGCTGTTCCCTTATTACATGCCCCGACTATTTCCTGATTAATACTTCTTCCAGCAGAGTTGCAACTATTAGGAGGCCTATATACTACGCCCACTAGTGTTTTTTTCCCCTTATTATTCCTTATCTCTACCCAAACTGTTTCATTATCCTGATCCTTTGTCCCAATATCATTTCTCTGTATTACAGTGATTCCTTCCTTTATTAACATAGCCACCCCACCTCCCCTTCCTTCCTGCCTGTGCTTCCTGATTGTTAAATACCCTGGCATATTTAATTCCCAGTCGTTGTCACCCTGCAGCCATGTTTCTGTAATAGCCACAAGATCATACCCATACGTAGTTATTTGTGCCGTTAACTCGTCCATTTTGTTACAAATGCTACGTGCATTCAGATAAAGAACTTTCAAATATGTTTTGTGACACTTAGTTCCTGCTTTTTCCTTTTTTAACACTTTACCTTTTACTCCATACCTTCTGTCCCTTCCTGACACGCTTTCCTCTGTCTCCCTGCCCAGGTTCCCAACCCCCTGCCACAGATTTGATGCCGGGTTAATCGCCTTACGCCTTCTAGTTTTTATTTTATCTGTCGTGCCTAAAGTACACTTTCTTTCCGCTGCTCTATGCTTTTCCCTTTCACTTGTTCTTGAACAACTGTTTGTACTATTTGTATTGTAGATTTCCCCTGGGTCTTCCCCTCTCTTGCTGCTCTCAACTTTATTCCCTTCTGACTCCCCGCTCAGGTTCCCATCCCCCTGCCACTCTAGTTTAAACCTTCCCCAACAGCACTAGCAAACACCCCCGTGAGGACATTGGTCCCGGTCCTGCTCGGGTGTAACCCGTCATGCTTGTACAGGTCCCACCTTCCCCAGAACCGGTCCCAATGTCCCAGGAATCTAAATCCCTCCCTCCTACACCATCCCTGCAGCCACGCATTCATCCTGTCTATTCTCCTGTTCCTACACTCACTAGCACGTGGCACCGATAGTAATCCCGAGATCACTACCTTTGAAGTCCTGCTTTTTAATTTATCTCCTAACTCCTTAAATTCACCTTGCAGGACCTCATCCCTTTTTTTTACCTATGTTGTTGGTACCAATATGGACCACGACTACTGGCTGTTCACCCTCGCCCTCCAGAATGCCCTGCAGCCGCTTCGTGACATCCTTGACCCTAGCACCAGGGAGGCAACATACCATCCTGGAGTCACGTTTGCGGCCGCAGAAACGCCTATCTGTTCCCCTTACAATTGAATCCCCTATCACTATAGCCCTGCCACTCTTCTTCCTCCCCTCCTGTGCAGCAGAGCCACCCGTGGTGCCCCGAACCTGGCTCTTGCTGCTTTCCCCTGATAAGCCATCTCCCCCAATATTATGACGCAATCTATAAGAAAACATATTGCTTCACAAAAGCATAACTATGGCAACAGTGTCATTAGCCTCTTCTAGTTGATTTCAGGTGAATGGAAAAAAAGTCAAGCAACAAAAAATTTAATTAAAATTCCGGACTCCAAGCAGCTTAGAGTTAACCCTTTCATGGACAGAACCCTAAAATTAAGTTTGAACAAATTATATTCCATGGTGAATTATCCTATTGGCTAAAATTCACCAACTGGCTTCGACATTGCATTTTGATATGCAATGTACTGTGCAACATTGCTGCCATACACCTTATTCTACATTGGTTGTGTGAGGGATTCTGTCAAATAATGTCATTTTTTGTCATTACGATTTTCTCCCCACACCTCCCTTTCCTTGCTGGAGTACAGTTCCAACAGTCTTGTGCAGGTCTTGATGGTGATTCCAGGGGGCATCACAGCTGAAATTAACCCTGTCCTCACCCAACATCTGGAGTAAGAATCCTGAATGATCTCCCTATTCTTAACTATGGATGTTGAGGTTAATTATAGCGACCCTCCTTGAGATCAAGTTAACTTAGAACAGACCCGGAATTGAAGCTGGGATCTTTCCTAGTCTGTATAATTTAGCCATTCACTGGATAAATTTGCTAAGCCATAGTGAGGTGATTCTATTCTAAGCTAAATGTTTGCCTTTAAATTCTTCATCATTGTTTACTCTTTTCTTCACTGAAGTTGATGGCAAGATGGAATATAAATGGCTACTGTGTAACACTGTTTTGCTGATTTTACCTTGGCCGATGGCGATTAGTACAGACATAATTACACTCCAAGAGAGAGACATCTCTCAGGATACTCAGTCTTACGAATTGGCTTAATACGTAATATTTTCTGAGATTTAGAATTAATAAGCACCTGCATGAAACATTGCAAGAGGATTTGCAATATGTAGGTATATGTCAAATATACCTCATCTGTGTCAGTGAGGGTGATCTCAGCACTGATCTTATAAGCTGTCACCACCTTTCCTACCTTCACTGTTGCAACTGTGGACATCAATCAGTCAGCAATATCTTTGATGTGCTGCTTTGTTCAGCAGGATTCTTTGCCTTCCAGCTTCTCGGAGCAGCAGCTGAGAACTGGAGACTTTCCTTGGCATATCTTCACTCTCCATGTCTTGAGTTTGACTACTTGTACCCATTCTTGCATCTTCAGAGAATATGCACATCTACTGTAACAAGAAAGGGTTTATTCAATTGAAGTGCAGGTGATATGTGATGTCAGCAATATTGTTACAAGCATGCAAACCAGTTTCACTAGGATGGTTGTCCCTCTGTTTTCCACCTCCCTCCTAAGGAGAAGGCACCTAGCCTTTTCTTGTCTGCTGAAGCACCGCTGAGATCAAGAACTCAGCATGTGTGCAAACATGGGCATAATCCATATTCTACCAGTGCATGATGTGGCCCCCTTGTGCTCTAATACGCTGTACCATTGGCTACCCTACCTTACCCATTCTACATTCCTGCTGATCCAGGTAGCCTCTCTCAAAGGTGTCCAAACATATATTTCAGATCAGCCTGGGTACTGATCCTACGTTATCTGACCCTGGTTAAAAGGGAGCCATTTGTTCAACAAAAAAAAGAGGTTGTTTTCATGGAACCTAAACAATAATTTTCTCCTTGAATCCATCTATCCTGATCACCTTTCTTGTAGGCTCTGGCAAGTATGATGTCTCTATATGACTAAGAGGAAGTGTAGTGATATTAGTGGCTATGCATCCATAAATATTGAATGTACATTGTATTGGTGTATGCAATGTGCAATTAAATTTGCTTCAAAAATCAGGCAAACTGAACTATATGCAAAGTATAAGAAAATTTGGCAAACTGCCATTTGACAATGATTAAGTCTTCTTCACATTACCCTTATTTACAAGCTGGAAATGTCTTTTTTGATACTGAAGTGTAACCAGCTTTCTAGCAAACAATACTTTTTTTTTTATTCGTTCATGAGATGTGGGTGTCGCTGGCGAGGCCAGCATTCATTGCCCATCCCTAATTGCCCTTGAGAAAGTGGTGGTGAGCCGCCTTCTTGAACCGCTGCAGTCCGTGTGGTGAAGGTTCTCCCACAGTGCTGTTAGGAAGGGAGTTCCAGGATTTTGACCCAGCGACGATGAAGGAACGGCGATATATTTCCAAGTCAGGATGGTTTGTGACTTGGAGGGGAACGTGCAGGTGGTGTTGTTCCCATGTGCCTGCTGCTCTTGTCCTTCTAGGTGGTAGAGGTCACGGGTTTGGGAGATGCTGTCGAAGAAGCGGTACTCAGAGCTTATTTTCATGTCTAGATGGAAGCTAAATGGCCTTATTTGCTACAGAAATGTCAGTTGCTTCTCTGGTACAGTCAACCCTAACTAAATGCAAAACTCATGCAAGTTTAGATCTAATTCAAATAGCCAATTTTCATAAGCTCTGACAGCAGAGCCTTGCTGGTGATGAGTGTGGGTTGGAAAATGGGCACCATGCCTCACAGCCCAATTCATGGTGTGCCCAATTTTGATTAGGCAAGGGTATTAAGGGTTACGAAGCCAAAATGAAGTCAAGATACAGATCAACCATGATCTAATTGAATGGCAGAACAGGCTCGAGGAGCTGAATGGCCTACTCCTGTTTCTATGTTCCGAGGCACAATTTTGAAGGGAGCAAACAGTCAGATAAATTATATCTCATGATGATAAAATGGGGCATGATAAGGAAATGGGCCTGATCTGATTTGGGGTGTTTCTTAAAGCAAGGTTGCTGTTATTTCATTGAGTGCTGAAGTCTAGTTTTTTGGCAGTGACCATTCCCTACTTGTGCATTGAATATCCTATATACTTTTAATTCCGATTGTTTTATATTATTGTCTTTTTGTTGAAACCACTGGTTAGCTAACACACACTTTCCAGGAGTCTTGACAATTACAACTGCATTACAAGTTATAGCTAACAAAGTTGAGAAGGTGGAAATCCCTTTGGGAGTTCTCACTCAGTGAGCATAAATTGGATGAGAAGAATCAATTCATGAGGGCACTACATCTTTGGCTCCAACAACATTTCAGCGAGTATGTTTTCTCCCATCAACAGCCAAGGTTCCAGAATTATCTTGTGGAGGCAGAGGATATGGCTGAGGTACTAAATAAATACTTTGCATCTGTCTTCACAAAAGAAGAGAATGAAGTTAATGTCACAGTAGAGGAGGGGGGAGTAGAGATATTGGATAGGATAAGAATTGGTAGAAAGGAGGTGTTAAATAGATTGCCATCACTCAAGTTAACAAGTCCCCGGTCCAGATGGGATGCATCCTAGGTTGCTGAGGGATGCTAGGGTGGAGATGGCAGAAGCTCTGACCACAATCTTTCTATGGATATGGGAGTGGTGCCAGAGGACTGGAGGATTGCAATTGTTACAAAAAAGGGCAGAGGCATAAACTTGGTAACTACAGGCTAATCAGTCTAATATCAGTGGTGGGAAAACTACGAGAGACAAAATCAATTCTCACTTGGAGAAGCATGGGTCAATAAGGGACAGTCGGCACAGATTTGTTAAAGGCAAATTATATCTGACTAATCTGATTGAGTTACTTGATGAAATAACAGTAGATGCTGTATATATGGACTTTAAAAAGGCATTACAGACTTATTCGGAAAATAGAACCACATGGTCTTAAAGGGACAGTGGTAACTTGGCTACGTAATTGGCTAAGGGATAGGAGGCAGAGAGTAGTGGTGAACAGATGTTTTTCTGACTGGAGAGAAGTATGCAATGGGGTCCCCCAGGGGCCGGTATTAGGACCATTGCTTTTCTTGTTATATATAAATAACCTGGACTTGGGCATAGGGGGTACAATTTTGAAGTTTGCTGATGATACAAAACTTGGCAACATAGTAAATAGTGAGCAAGATAGTAACAGACTTCAGGAGGACATAGACAGACTGGTGAAATGGGCAGACACATGGCAGATGCAATTTAATGCAGATCAGTGTGAAGTGATGCACTTTGGGGGGAACAACATGGAGAGGCAGTATTATCTAAATGGTGCTATTTTGAGGGAGGTACAAGAGCAGTGGGGCCTGGGGGTGCATATTCACAAATCTTTGAAGGTGACAGGGCAAGTTGATAAGGCAATTAAGAAAGTGAATGGGATACTTGGCTTTTAAATAGGGACATTGAATACAAAAACAAGGAAGTCATGCTAAAACTTTACAAATCACTGGTTGACCCTCGGCTGGAGGGTCAACATTATTGTGTATAATTCTGGGCACCGCACTTTAGGAAGGATGTCGAGGCCTTGGAGAGGGCACAGTAGAGGTTTACCAGGATGATACCAGGGATGAGGGTCTTCAGTTATGTGGAGAGATTGGAGAAGCTGAGATTCTTCTCCTTTGAGCAGAGACCTAAAAGAGGTATTCAAAATTATGAGGGGTTTTGATAGAGCAAGTAGGGAGACATTGGTTCCTCTGGCAAGTGGGTTGGTAACCAGAGGTCATAGATTTAAAATAATTGGCAAAAGAACTAGAGGGGATATTAGGAGAAATTTTTTCACACAGAGGGTTCTTAAGATTTGGATCG
The DNA here is from genome assembly GCF_035084215.1 of Heptranchias perlo. NCBI lineage: Eukaryota > Metazoa > Chordata > Chondrichthyes > Hexanchiformes > Hexanchidae > Heptranchias > Heptranchias perlo. The sequence continues at coordinate 17,093,041 of NC_090354.1, forward strand.
CACACCTGAAAGGGTGGTGGAATCAGATAATAGGAATTTTCAAAAGGCAATTGGGCATGTACTTGAAGAGGATTAATTTGCAGGGTTATGGGAAAAAGCTGGGGTGTAGGACTAAATTGGACAGCTCTTTCAAAGAGCCGGCACAGGCATGAAGGGCTAAATGGCCTTTGTCTGTGCTGTAAGATTCTATTCTAAGATTCTATCTTGTCATTCAGGAATTGCACCCTGTCTGGTAATTCAGTTCCATATAGTCTGGTGTTGTGGGTTCTCTGATTTGGACTCAGCCAAGCAGAATAAAGGACAAGTGAATTTCAATAAAATATTGATAAGAATATTGTGAATCAAGAGGTGAAAGGGAGGGAGGAACTTAAAACATTTACAATGACCAGGGAAAGGATTCTGAAAAAATTATTAGAACTAAAAGCTGACAAGTCCCCAGGTCCTGACAAACTTCATCCTAGGATCTTGAAAGAAGTGGCTGCAGAGATAATAGATGCATTGGTATTAATATTCCAAAATTCCCTAGATTCTGGAAGGGACCCATCACATTGGAAAATAGCGACTATAACTCCTCTATTCAAGAAAGGAGGGAAACCGAAAGCAGGAAACTACAGGCCAGTTAGCGTAACATCTACATAGGAAAATGCTAGAATTTATTATTGAGGTGGTTATAGCAGGGAACTTAGAAATTCTCAATGCAATCAGGCAGAGTCAACATGGCTTTGTGACAGGGAAATCATGTTTGACTAATTTATTAGAGTTCTTTGAGGAAGTAACAAGCAACGTGGATAAAGGGAATTTGTGGATGTGGTGTACTTGGATTTCCAGAAGGCATTTGACAAGGTGCCACATCAAAGGCTACTACACAAAATAAGAGCTCATGGTGTAGGAGGTAACATATTAGCATGGATAAAGGATTGGTTAGCTAACAGGAAACAGAGATTAGGCATAAATGGGTCATTTTCAGATGGGCAAGATGTAACGAGTGGAGTCCCACAGGGATCAGAGCTGGGGCCGCAACTATTTACAATCTATATCAATGTCTTGGATGAAGGGACCGAATGTATGGTTGCTAAATTTGGTGATGACACAAAGGTAGGTAGGAAAGTAAGTTGTGAAGAGGACATAAGATGTCTGCAACGGGATTATAGACAGGTTAAGTGAGTGGGCAAAAATTTGGCAGATGGAATATAATGTGGGAAAGTGTGAACTTGTCCACTTTGGTAGGAGGAATAGAAAAGCAGTATATTATTTAAATGGAGAGAGATTGCAGAACTCTGAGGTACAGAGGGACCTGGGTGTCCTAGTACATGAATCACAAAAAGTTAGCATGCAGGTACAGCAAGTGATTAGGAAGGCAAATGGAATGTTGTCATTTATTGCAAGGGGAATGGAATATAAAAGTAGAGATGTTTTGCTACAGTTGTATAGGGCATTGGTGAGACCACATCTAAAATACTGTGTGTAGTTTTGGTCTCCTTATTTAAGAAAGGACATAATTGCTTTAGAGGTGGTTCAGAGAAGGTTCACTGGACTGATTACTGGGATGACAGCTTTATCTTATGAGGAAAGATTGGATAAGTTGGGCCTGCATACATTGAAGTTTAGAAGAATGAGAGGTGATCTTATTGAAACATATAAGATCCTGAGGGGACTTGAAGGGGTAGATGCTGAGAGGATGTTTCCCCTTGTGTGAGAGACTAGAACTAGGGGACACAGTTTAAAAATAAGGGGTTTCCCATTTAAGACGGAGATGAGGAGAATTTTTTTCTCTCAGAGGGTCACGAGTCTGTGGAACTCCCTTCACCAGAGAACGGTGGAGGCAGGGTCATTGAATATTTTTAAGGCTGAGTTAGACAGATTCCTGATTAACAAGGGAGTCAAAGGTTATAAGGTCACAATCAGATCAGCCACGATCTTATCAAATGACAGAGCAGGCTTGAGGGGCCGAATGGCCTATGCCTGCTCTTAATTCGTGTGTTCGTAAGAACATTCCATGCAGCTTCATGTCTGTAAGCTCCTAATCCCCATTGTTTAAAGGAGGCAGCCCCCATCTCCCTGGGGCTGCTGAACATGCAGAAAGTATTAACATAGCTGAAATAAAGAGCCAAAAAAAAGTGAATGTTTGAATAAAAAGTACTGTAGCCAATAGAAGTGTTTTAATGGTAAGTGTGTTGCTGTTTTCAGTCAAATTTAGGAACAGAATGAGGTATTAATGGCTAGGGTACAAATGTTGCAGGATGACTATTTTCCAGTCTAGTTGCTTTTGAAATGTTGATGAAAACACAGTCCTTATCCAAGCATTGCATTTCCTGGCACATGGGTTCTGCGTTTTTTTCAGAATTTCTGCGTAACATTTGATTAAAGATAAATTACTTCCTGCTTGAATTGCAAAGAGTTTTTTCATTTGCAGTTCAGATCTTGTTTAAACCCTGACATCCAAGTGATAAACATCTTGGAAAGTTGGCCGCGACCAAGGATTCTTATACAAGAAAACAACAGTTATGCCAAGAACAAATTGCTGAGGCTACTGTTAATTTTCCATCTTATTTTCATTGAAAGAAAAACAAAGGAGTTGAGCAATGATATATTACAGCCATTTTACACTCCTTAAATTACCTTTCCCCTATTTTTTCCACAACTTTCTTTCTTTCTTATCCCTCCTGTAGGGATATGACTCCACAGGAAACAATTCTCTCCAGTACCTCACCAAAGTTGTTATTCTTCATATAGGAGTTTGGGCATTGACTGTAACATATGATTAACATTAGAAGAAAGGTGGAAAATAAATTGCTCAAGTTGCAGATTACACAAATCTGCTGAATCCACCTCCTTGTCTGATTTTCTTCACTCCTCTTCTGGTGCGGACTCCTTCTGAGGTTTGGTTTCAAAGGCACGGGCTGTCCTCCTGTACCTCACCCAAATGCCCATTCTTCACATGTGAGCATAGACATGAGTGTCAGTTAATCAGCTGTGGGGCAGAGGATAGGGGAGTGGTCACAGCTGAACCCAATTCTTTCCTTGCTCAATGTCCATTAATGTGCATTCTCCAGCAGGAGGGGTTCCTGGATACCAACCAGGAGCAGGATTCCTGGTTGATTTCTACTCCTCTTCCCCAACCAAAAAGACCCATTAAAAAATTGGAGATCAAGTCACTCCAGAAGATCTTGTTCACTTGTTAGGGATGAGTTTAAGAGCAGCACAGGCAAAAATTGTAGCTGGTTATCAGTTTGCCTATCTTGACTGGCAAATGGGGCCAAAACATGGGAATAGATAAAAAGGGGTGGAGGGAAGCAATAAATTAAATACAGCAAATCGGGACACGTCTCAAAAAATTTCACAGCTTGAAATCCTGACAGCTTCTGAAGTAATACTTTTAAAATAAAAATATTTCTAATAACCTAAAATCATAAAACAGGTTGTTACATACAAAAGTCACTAGTATTGTGATGGTTCTGTCTAATTATGAACATGTGGAGCTCTGTGCTAATCTAAGCCATGCATCATTGACTGTACTTTTTTTTAAAACACATTACCAAAGTGAATTTTATTTCACCGAATAACAATTTTAATATGGGATAGGGATACGAGTAACTATTTTATCTAAAACAGCCTTTCTTTTTGCTTATTGGTTTAACAAAGGGGTGTGAAAATCCAGGTCAAGAGAAGGACCATGAAGATTGTAAAATCATTACTGAACAATGATTAACGTATAGTTGCAGGAGTAAATAATTGCTATGTTCAGGGAAAATGAGTGTTTGAATTAGCCAATAGCAACAGCTCAAAACTCATGGGTTTCATGGGGACTTTCTTCCATAAACACTTGAGCACTCAATGTGTTATCTATGGGATTTATTTCGCATCTGAACTAATGTACTGGTTAAGAACAAAGAGAAAAATTAACCTGAAACAAATTTAATACACGAGGACAACTTTAGAGCTCTTTGATGGTTCTTTGGGAAAACTATACACTAGTACTGAGCCATACCAGCCCGGTCTGCGCTCAGCTGGCTCATTTTAGCTGGAGTAATGGAATGGGTGCCCCAAACTAGACTGAAAAAAAAATCAGATAGGGTTTTCCACTGCTGATTAGTATCTAGTAACGTGTACTAGAAACTGCATGTGGGTGCATGTTGGGGTGAGGATGAGATCAAGCTCATCTGTGACTCCTCCACAGTAAAACAACTTGACTACACTCACTGTCTAGACTCAATGATACTCATAGAACTTCATCCAATAATAAGTCAGCACCATCAGGAAAGACCGTGGGGGGTGGTGGGGGGAGGACTGGAGAAGGGAATAAAACAACATCTGTAACAAAAGCAAAATATTGCAGATGCTGGAAATCTGAAATAGAAACAGAAAAAGCTGGAAACACTCAGCAGGTCAGGCAGCATCTGCGGACAGTGCAGTCTGTGAGGATATTCGCTCTGGCTGCCTGCCTCTCTTCCGCTGCTTTGTCCTTGCCTGGGTGGCCCTGGAGAAGGAGAACATGGTGTCTGCCGATATGCTTGAGGCCTTCCGTGACCAGTGGGCACTGCAGGGACTGGAGTGTGCAGTGGATACAGGAAATAATATTATTTAATTTTCTTAAGTTTCCTTTGTCTTGTATGATTTGGGACTTATCGGTTGTGCCCGTCTAAAAAGGGGGCATTTCATAAGATTTTTTTGTTTAGTGACACTGGGGCAACCCAGTGTCTCCTTATAGTTTTATTAAAAAAGAGGCATCTGTGGAGAGAGAAACAGAGTTAACATTTCAGGTCGATGACCTTTCATCAGAACTGACCATTGAACTGAAACGTTAACTCTGTTTCTCTCTCCACAGATGCTGCCTGACTTGCTGAGTGTTTCTAGCATTTTGTTTCTATTTTTTTAAGATCATCCCTATATAAAGCTATTGTTTGAGTAAATTTAAAGATGAAACACAAATACTTAGGGAAGAAGCGGCTTTGGACAAGGGCAGGGCATTTAAAAAAAACACTGTACACAAGCATAAAACAGGAAGTCATGTACGCACATTGCATATATGTTTTTAAAAATGGCAGCAATTATAAACCTGACTTAGTCCAATTTCGCAGAACTAGCAGGCGGCAAACCTAGAAACGAATAGTCTGCTTCAAAATCAGACCCGACGATGCCCTGCACTGTTAATTATCCCACCAACATTCACTGTTCAAACTCACACATCCCTGAGTGACCATTTAAGTGAGGTACCAGAGGTTCCATCCATGGAACTTTGACCAGTATAAGCAGCTGTCTGCTTGCAGGAGGAGGGGTAATGAAAAAAGAAAGATGGTAAAGTTAGAAATCAATAAAAAAAATACACTCTGGGGGCTGATATCACAATTGTAATCTAATCTGTGTTGAGATGAGCTTTAAACAATATGAGCAATGAATCCTCAGTCTACAGCATCATTTGAAACCTTGATTAATTTACTGCCTTGTTATCCCTCAAGGTATCTACAGTTTACACCTGATAATCCAGTTATTTTTATTTTAAAAATTTGAATGATTGAATTATTCATTGATTTGAACTAAGCAACATTAAATGCAGAGTAGATTATTCTTCATTTCATTTCTCTTCTGTTTTGGTATCTTTCTCGATTTTGTTTCTCCTACTCTTAATTTTTTTAGGTTTTTTATTCTAATATTGAACTAATCTTTATGACTTTTATTCACCCATTGCTCTATCAGCAAAGTACTACATCATTGAGAAAAAAACAACACAATTGCCTTCACTTCAGTGAAATATTCACCTTTCTGGTCACTGCAGAAATCTTGTTTTATAAATACTTTCAACAATAACAACAACTTGCATTTATATAGTGTCTTTAATGTAGTAAAACGTCCCAAGGGACTTCACAGGAGCGTTATCAAACAAAATTTGACATTGAGTCACATATGGACAGGTGACCAAAAGCTTGGTTAAGGAGGTAGGTTTTAAAGGAGTGCCCTAATGTTGAAGAGAAAGATAGAGAGGCAGAGAGGTTTAGGGAGGGAATTCCAGAGCTTAGGGCCTAGGCAGCTGAAGGCACGGCTGCTGATGGTGGAGTGATCAAAATCGGGAATGTGTAAGTGGCAAGAATTGGAGGAACGCAGAGATCTCGGAGCTGTAGGGCTGGAGGAGATTACAGAGATAGGGAGGAGTGATGCCATGGAGGGATTTGGAAACAAGGATGAGAATTTTAAAATTGCCTGTAGGTCAGTGAGCACAGGGGTGACGGGTGAACGGGACTTGGTGCGAATTAGGATACGAGCAGCAGAGTTTTAGATGAGCTCAAGTTTATGGAGGGTGGAAGATGGGAGGCCGGCCAGGAGAGCATTGGAATAGTCAAGACTAGAGTAACAACGGCATGGGTTAATGCTTCAGCAGTAGATTAGCTGAGGCAGGGGCAGAGACGGGCGATGTTACGGAGGTGGAAGTAGGTGGTCTTCGTGATGGTGCAGATATTTGATCGGAAGCGCATCTCAGGGTCAAATAGGTCGCCAAGGTTGTGAACGGTCTGGTTCGGCCGCAGACAGTGGCCAGGGAGAGGGATGGAGTCGATAGGTAGGGAACGGAGTTTGTGGCGGAGACAGAAGACAATGGCTTCGGTCTTCCCAATATTTAGTTGGTGGAAATTTCTGCTCATCCAGTATTGTATGTCGGACAAGCAGTGTGACAAATTAAGAGAGGTGGTGGTGAGATAGAGCTGGTGGTGAGATAGAGCTGGGTGTCGTCAGTGTACGTGTGGAACCTGACGTCGTGTTTTTGGATGATGTCGCCGAGGGGCAGCATATAAATGAGAAATAAGAGGTCAAGGCTAGATCCTTAGGGGACTCCAGAGGTAACGGTACAGGAGTGGGCAGAGAAGTCATTGCAGGTGATTCTCTGGCTATGACGAGATAGATAGGAATGGAACCAGGCGATGGAGGAGAAGCATTGGAGGAGGATGGTGTGGTCAACCATGTCAAAGGTCAAGAAGGATGAGGAGGTATAGTTTACCACGGTCACAGTCACATAAAATGTCATTTGTGACTTTGATAAGGGCCATTTCAGTGCTGTGGCAGGTGCGGAAACCTGATTGGAGGGGTTCAAATATGGAGTTGCTGGAAAGGTGCAACGGATCTGAGACGTGACGACACGTTCAGGACTTTGGATAGGAAAGGGAGGTTGGAGATGGGGCAGTAGTTTGCAAGGACAAAGGGGTCAAAGGTGGAATTTTTGAGGAGAGGGGTAATGATGGCAGATTTGAAGGGGGGGGGGGGGGGGGAACAGGACCTGAGGAGAGGGAACCGTTAACAATATCAGGTAACATGGGGGCCAGGAAGAGAATTTGGGTGGATCCAGCATGATTCTGGAATAGTGAGCAGTTTTAGCAGAGGAGAGCAGGACACGATAGTGCTTTAAGTGGTCCAGCCAGATATGGTGATGAATGGCTGAACCCATCGTTTGCCATAAAAGTTCACATCTGCGTCCCCTGGACTTAAGAGAGCGGTGATGAGGGCCATACGAGGGGGAACCACCAGGATGAGAGTAATGGTTTTAATGGAGACGAGGGTGTGATTGAGCATATCAGTAGCTGCAGAAATGTCATGTTGAATGGAGGGTCAAAAGCTAGACAGTTTGGAATTTGGAAATGCCGTTGTAAGTGAATTGGGGGAAAAGTTTTTTCCAGGGGCAGACACAGAAGGAAGTGTGGTTGAGAAAAGGAAGGGGCAGAGTGGAGAGGGATACAAGGAAGTGATCAGGGATGGCCTTATCCGTGATTGACACGATGGGAGTAGAGGCACCACGTGAGATGGCAAGGTCGAGGGGATGGCTGTGAATGTGGGTAGGGATATTTATATGGAAGGAGAGATTAAGGGAGGATAGGAGGGCAGTGAACTCAGAGGAGAGGGCTAGATGAGTTGAGATGACTGAAGATGAGAAGTCACTCGATGCAGAGGTTGAAGGAAGAAAGCAGTGAAGATATCTCGGTGAGAAACCTAGCATGGTACTTGGATGGGCGGTAGAGAACGAGGATTTTAAAGGAGAGGCGATCTTGTTCCAAGGAGAAGAAGGTACCAGATGAGTGGGGGGACAAACCAAGGTGTGATTTGGTGATAAGGATTAGATCAGCCATGATCTTATTGAATGGCGGAGCAGGCTTGAAGGGCCGATTGGCCTACTCCTGCTCCTATTTCTTATGTTCTTATTACATCGCCACCGCAGCAGTCTGGGCCGGGCAAGTGGTGGAAGGTATAGCCAGGCGGGGAGGCTTCATTAAGGGGGAAGGTGTCATTACCTGTCAACCAAGTTTCCATCATGGCCATGATGTCAATGCAATCATCCACAATAAGGTCATGGATGGCAAGGGCTTTGATCACAAGCGAACGGACATTCTGGAGGGAGATGCAGAGAGGGTCGTGATAGCTCATCCGCTGGCAGAGTCCACAGGGTCAGTGCTGGGAGAGGTGAGTGGGACGGGAAGGAGATTGGCAAGATTCGCCCTCAGCGGTGCTAGGCGGAAAGGTTGGCGAGAGTAGGATGGGGCAATTGGGGTTGCTGCTCGTTAAGAGGCAGCGATGAGTGCCTCGATGGTCCCTTCGGAGGATGCCAAGAGATGCACAGAGGGAAGCTGTTTATTTAAGAGGGAGTCAAGCCTGAGGCAGCGGAAGGAGAGTAGTCGAGGAATCCTGAAGGGTTGGGGTAGATATTGGGGGGGGGGGGGGGGGGTTGTGCAGAGTACCTGAGTGGGGAGAAATGAATGGAGGCATGATGACAGGCAAGAGGAGCCTGAGAGGAGTAAAGAAAAAAGAAGAAAAAATATATAAATAGAAGCAATGGGCTTGGGTCCGGAGCAGCAGCCAAAACGCGCACATGAATGGACACGGAAACTCAAGTTACATAGCAAGATTAGGATAGATATGTCCTGATAATAAACGGGGAATATTTGAGGAGACAATGGGAGAGAGTGCAAAGTTAAAGTCAGAAGTCCCGTAGTGGGATAAAGTTGATGTAGGTAGGATGGAGTCAGCTTGGAGTATCGATGAACTGATGTCCAAGTTTGGAGATAGGTATGGAGGGCGAGTAAGTCCAGAAGCTATTTGAAGGGTAGAGTATCAGAGGACGTACTGCTGGAGGTATTTCTGTGGGAATGAAGAACCTGTAGGTGTGCAGAATCAAGCGTGGGGCAGAAAACCGGTGGCGAAGTTTGAGATCACTATAAGATCCATAAGCGGCGGAGAAATGGACTTCAGCCCAGGGGAGTGAATTCCTGCCAGGAACCACATCGTAGCAAAATAAAGCTGAAAAACCGATAGGACCAGTAGGACAGTCATAAGCTCAGCATGAAACAGCAGTAGTGGGGGATGGGCTGTAAGCTAGACAAAGTTACCTTAAAACTTAAGCAACTGAACAGAAGTAACTGAATTTTTAAATTCAATTTGGAAAAGTTAGTTTAAACGTTCAATTCACCCAACAATTTTCTAAGTCAAGGTAAAAGATATTTGGAAAAAAAAATTCAACTTTGAATTATAGATGAAGATAAGGAAAGTCAGGATGAGGAAAGGCCAATTGGCCCATTGAATCCTATCGGACTACAACAGGAGCAGCAACCTCTTACATTTCTATAGTGCATTACAAGTCTCAGAGCACTTTACAGGGTGGGTGAACATGGAGCGAGGAGAAAGGAAAAAATTTAGGAGAGGACAAAGGCATAGTTAAAGAGAAAGGGCCTTGAGGAGGTTTTTGAAGACAGAAAGTGAGGTGGCAATGTAGAGATGCTGAGGAAGGGAGTTCAAGAGGGCAGGTCAAAGTGGCTGAAGGTATGGCCACCGATGGTGGAGTGCAGGGGGTGGTAAATGAGAAGTAGACCAGTATGGAAAGACTGGATGGTCCATGTAGAGATACATAGGGCTACAGGAGCTCACAGATCAAGGGAGGGGAGAAGCTTGGAAGAATTTGAAGGGGAGAACATGAATCTTAAAAGTTGATTCTCCATGGCACAGGAAGCCAGTGAAGCTCAACAAGGATAAGGGATGCAAGTAAGAACATGGGTTGAGGCATTCTGAATGACTTGTAGTTTGCAAATGGTAGAAGTGGGGAGGCCGACAAGGAGAGTAAGAGAAGTCCACAAGGTGATAAAAGCATAGATTGGAGGTTTGGCAGAATAATGGGCGACGTAGGGGTAGAGGTGGACAATGTTGTGGATGGTGACAGATTGGCTATGGGTGAGGAAGCTGACTCAGAGTTGAGCAATATGCTACGGTTCCAGAGTTATGGGCCAAGCCAGAGAAGACATCTAGGGAGGGAGATGAATCACGGTCAGAAGTGTGTAGATGCTTGCAGGAGACAAAGAGGATGGCTTTAGTTTAGTCAAGTACACAGATGTCTTCATGTATGAGATCAGGGGCTGCCCGAAGTGGGAATGAGCAGAGAGGAGGCAAAGGCAGCAAAATGAATGCCCTCAATTTTGAACGCAAAAAAACCCCATGAGCTTTTCACAGTTGGTGTTTTGAGATGAAGGTAGATGACGCAATGGAGGGTGGAGAGCAAAAGTTTAGAGTTGTTCCTGCTTTCCAGAATGTTCTCAGTAAGAGGACTTGGCAGTGGAAATGGAGCAACATATGAGCTTGAAGTGATCATTGCCAAATTTGGCAATGGATAACCCAGCCGAACTCTCACATTTTAGCACTCAGCTACATTTTGAATGTCCCTAACATTTTTATCACTACAACACAGCCTAAGAGACTATTTCAAACATTTGATACTGTTTGAGGGAAGATGTTCTTAAAATGTGTTTTAAATGTACTTTTCAGTAATTTACTACTTCACTAGAATGAAGGATTAAATTAGGAGGACAGTTTGCGTAAACTTGGGTTGTATTCCCTTGAGTTTGGAAGGTTAAGTGGTGATCTAATAGAAGTTTAAAATGATAAAGGGATTCAACAGGATAGATAAACTATTTCTTCTAGTGGGGGATTCCAGAGCAAGGTGGCATAATCTTAAAATCAGAGCTAGGCCAGTTAGGAGTGAAACTATGAAGCATATTTTCACAAAAAGGGTATTGGAAATCTGGAACTCTCTTGCAAATGGCTGTGGATGTCAGTAAATTTAAATGTTCAATTGATAGATTTTGTTAGGTAAGAGTATCAAGGGATATGGAGAAAAGGTGAGTAAAATTAATCCATGATCTAATAGAATGGCAAAGCAGGCTTGAGGGGCTGAATAGCCTTCTCCTGCTCCTATGTTCTGCAGTTATACTTATTGGCTCAATTTGAAGTAACATTCTGGGCTTACCTTATCTATACCGTTTAATATTTTATTTATCTTGATGAGATCCCCATTAACCTTTTTTTCTACGTGCCAGAGCTTGGTCTTTCGTCATCTTTCCTCCTTGGCACTCATCCCTTTTATACTTGGGACCATTTTTTTTGTGGAGTGGCGACCAAAATTGAATCCAAAAGTAGTCTGAGCAGCATATTGCAAAGCCCCAACAGAACCTCTGGAAACACTGTTCTAGCTATAGTATTCTATTTGTTCTTTAATTACTTCATCACTTTGTCAGACACTGAAAGTCATGGGTTTACCATCACTACTAGTCTCCCTATGCCAACTCGACCCGATTCATTGTATAGTTATGCATATTTATCATGGTTAAATTTAATTTGCATCACCAAACTAAATCCTTCTGTAAATCTTTGCTGCACCTTTGGCCCTTCCCTATTTTAGTGTCATTGGCAAATTTGACAACCTTAGATAGGTTGCTCGTAGATTAGAAAGAACTTGCATTCACATTGCATTTTTTTACATCCTCAGGATAGCCCAAAGCACTTCACAGCCAATGAAAAACTTTTAAAGTGTAGTCACTGTTGTAATGTAGGTAAATGCAGCAAAGTTGCACACACCGAGGTCCCGCAAACAACAGTGAGGTAAATGACTAGATAATCTGTTTTTGTGATATTGGTTGAGGGATAAACGTCGGCCAGGACACCAGAACTCCCATCCCCTTATTCAAATAGTGTCATGGAATCTTTTACCTGAGCGGACAGATAGGACCTCGGTTTAATGTCTCATCCGAAAGACAGCGCCTCCGAATTGCATTGAAATATTAGTGTAGATTATGTGCTGAAGTCTACTGAGTGGAACTTAAACCTTCTGAGCTCACCAAACATCTACACATGACATTCCAGCAGGGGTCAATTAATTGTCACCAAGAATGAAGACCCTGGGTTAGGTTTGCGAGGCCAAATGTATTACCCATGTTATTACTTGGTACTCAACACAGACCAGAGATCAAACCTGAGGCTCTTCTGGTCTGTAGGTTCAACTACTTACCTTAACCAGCTGAGCCACTGGAAATTATTTTTAAGATCTCAATGGTTGGTGGAAAAGTAGTTTCAGTCTGGCTATTATCTTACATACAATGTATTCTCAATAATTCAGTCATTATTTTGAAAAAAATGAATTTGAATTAGGCAGTGTAAATAACAAGGATGTAGGAAATTGGATGCTAAAAACTGAAATCACAATTTAAATTGAGCAATTGTGAATTAAGAAGAGACTGTATATGGAACATCTATATTTCACAAATGAAAGATAATGGGAATGCAGCACAACCTGAACCACATATATTGCATATGTACACCACATAGTTGGTAATTAACTTAGATGTTTACATCAGATTCAAATCATGCTTTATTCTGCTTGCTCAAATGTTGGAGAAATAGGAATTAAATGGGGATTAAAACAAATAAAGCACATTTTACAAGAAAATAATTATGTGCAGAAATGTGCTTCATCTACGATTCATGAGCAGTAACGACTGTGATCACCAGCAAGGAACACACTTTAAAGCATTAATACCCTTTTTCATTTGCCACAATGGAAATCAGTAATAAAAGGATCCTATGGAGGTGATTTCAACCTCCAAGAATGGGTGGGTTGGGAGCGGGAGGAAGTTGGAAATAGTTTTTTTTGGGTCGCAACTGCAAAATTTTCGGACTTTGCATTCCCAGTGGGGAACCTGTACTTTTACACACCCATATTAAACCCAGAAGTGAAGCTAGGTTGTGATTGCGACCCAAAAAAACTATTTTCAACTCCCACCCGCCTCCAACCCAAGCGGTTCTTGGGGGTTAAAATCACCCCCATATTCGCTACATTGACATTTATCCTTATCACTTTTATATATGGTTAGGAATCTTAATTTACCGTACTGATCAAAGGTCTGAGGGATTCTCACTCACTTTCATTTTTTTTTATTATGTAGTTGGCTAATCTGTAGGTGTGATGGATTACTTATTCCTTGACAAAACAAATACTGGAATCATTAATGAACCTCGCACACATTTGCACAGGAAATTTGCACACCTCTCCACTTATGGCTGACAGCAGCTCCTACTAATCTCACCAACAGTTAAAGGAAAGCAAGTGATAACATGCCAAAGTGTAACTGTCATGTCAGCAAAATCAAAACATGGGCTATGACAAGGACATAATGTGCAAGAGTGATTTGTAGCACTTGATGGGATAAATGTTTCATTTCTAATTCATTTGTTAATAGACACTGGATCAAATATAGCATTACATACATTCTTTGTCCTCTACACCTCATGTTTAAAGAGCCCAGTTTTCATCATTCAGCACATAAGTGAGTCAAGAACCAAGCAGTCCAAGAGGAGAGAGGAAGGTTCAGGTGCAGGGGAGGGGGTTGGGGAAAGGAGAAACGAAAATATCCTGGATGAGGAACCCGGTCAAAAGTGACTTTGCTTCAAGCGATCTAGTTTAATATTTGCTTAAGTGTTTACAAGCACCTTTTGAAAATTACTAATAGCTGTCAGTTTCATGTGCTATTTTTTCTGTTTAATGCCTGAGAATTTATGTAAGCTACTGACACTCAGGCAAGTTTACATTCTTGCAAGTAAAAAGTGCATCAGTCTGAGAACACAGCATTCCACTCTTCACACATGTGCTCTTCACATCAAGAGTATTCAGGTTTATGTTGGTGAAAGTCTAATTTGAATCAATTGGTACCATTATTTTTGGGTAATTATCATTTGAAAAGGAACTCAGGTGAATATACAGTGAACTCCTCTCAGTGGAGCTTTCCATATATAATCCTAGAGCGAATGGACGAAAGGATATCTGTAAACTGATTAGTATGGTGACTAGGATAACTTTACTCGTTTTATCTAGTTTACAAGGAGCAGATTATATTGCTGCTTGCAATAGTATTTCTGGCGATTCAAAACTAAGAAATTACATTTGGGGACCATAAAGGAGATCTACTTGTGAAGACAGAGGGGAAGGCTGAGGTACTAAATGAGTACTTTGCATCTGTCTTTACCAAAGGAAGATGCTGCCAGAGACTCAGTAAAGGAAGATATAATTGAGATACTGGATGGGCTAAAAATTGATAAAGAAGAGGTACTAGAAAGGCTAGCTGTACTTAAAGTAAATAAGTCACTCGGTCCGGATGAGATGCATCCTAGATTGCTGAGGGAAGGGCGGAGGTACTGGCCATAATCTTCCAAAAATCCGCAGATACGGGGGTGGTATCAGAGGACTGGAGAATTGCAAATATTACGCTCTTGTTCAAAAAAAGATGCAAGGGTAAACCCAGCAACTATAGGCCAGTCAGTTTAACCAGAGTGGTGGGGAAACTTTTAGAAACGATAATCCGGGACAGAATTAACAGTCAATTGGACGAGAGTGGATTGATTAACAAATCCATGCTGGCTTTCCCTAAAGGCAAATCGTGTTTAACTAACCGGAGTTTTTTGATGACGCAACAGAGAGGGTAGATGAGGACAATACAGTGGTGTATATGGACTTACAAAAGGCGTTTGATAAAGTGCTACATGGTAGGCTTATCATCAAGATTGCAGCCCATGGAATAAAGGAGGCAGTAGCAACATGGATACAGAATTGGCTAAAGGACAGGAAACAGAGAGCAGTGGTGAACGGTTGTTTCTTGGATTGGAGGGAGGTGTACAGTGGTGTTCCCCAGGAGTCGGTGCTGGGACCACTGCTTTTCTTGATATATATGAATGACTTGGACTTGGGTATGCAGGGCACAATTTCAAAATTTGCAGATGACACAAAACTTGGAAGGGTAGTAAACAGTGAGGAGGATAGTGATAGACTTCAAGAGGATATAGACAGGCTGGTGGCTTGGGCAGACAAGTGGCAGATGAAATATAATGCAGAAAAATGTGAAGTGATATATTTTGGTA
Source organism: Heptranchias perlo (assembly GCF_035084215.1). NCBI lineage: Eukaryota > Metazoa > Chordata > Chondrichthyes > Hexanchiformes > Hexanchidae > Heptranchias > Heptranchias perlo. Next base: position 17,108,242 of record NC_090354.1, read on the forward strand.
GGAAGAACAAAGAGAGGCAATATAAACTAAAGGGCACAATTCTAAAATGGGTACAGGAACAGAGAGATCTGGGGGTATATGTGCACAAATCATTGAAGGTGGCAGGACAGGTTGAGAAAGTGGTTAAAAAAAGCATACGGGATCCTGGGCTTTATAAAGAGACATACAGTACAAAAGTATGGAAGTCATGATGAACCTTTATAAAACACTGGTTTGGCCACAACTGGAGTATTATGTCCAGTTCCGGGGAGTATTATGTCCAGTTCCGGGTACTGCACTTTAGGAAAGTTGTGAAGGTCTTCATGAGGGTGCAGAAGAGAATTACTAGAATGATTCCAGGGATGAGGGACTTTAGTTACGTGGATAGACTGAAGAAGCTAGGGTTGTTCCCCTTAGAACAGAGATGGTTGCGAGGAGATTGGATAGAAGGATTCAAAATCATGAAGGGTCAAGACAGAGTAGATAGAGAGAAACTGTTCCTATTGGCGGAAGGGTCAAGAACCAGAGGACATAGATTTAGGTGATTGGCAAAAGAACCAAAGGTGACATGAGGAAAAACTTTTTTACACAGCGAATGGTTAGGATCTGAAATGAACTGCCGGAGTGGGTGGCGGAGGCAGATTTAATCATGGCCTTCAAAAGGGAACTGGATAAGCACTTGAAAGGAAAAAATTTGCAGGGCTACGGGGATAGGGCGGGGGAGTGGGACTAGCTGGATTGCTCTTGCATAGAGCCGGCGTGGACTCGATGGGCCTCCTTCTGTGCTGTAACCTTTCTATTATTTCTATGATCTCTCTGGAAACATAGTCAACAAAATACAGTTAAAATTGTCAATTTTATTTTAAAAATGATTATTGATAGTGCAACTTTTGAACCACATCTGGACAACCTTAAAGTTTGACAGGAGGAAAAACAATTAGGTCCTTATGACAAAGCTCGTCATATTGAACATGATCCTATTTTCAAATGCATATATAATGCTGATGTACACGAATATACAAGGGTGAGTTACAGTACTGTGAATATTAAAGTCAGTCGTTAGTAATCACACATAACCAAGATTAGTGGTCACGTATTATTTTAAATTCACATTAAAATTTCAAGACATTTTTTAAACCTCCCCAAAACGAACCCATTTAAATCAAACAAGCTTTAAGCTTAATAATTTTTAAGATCTAAAGGTACTATGTACTCTTTAATTTTAACAAAAGCACCAACACATTGCATTAGCTGCTGCTAAAGTCCATTAGCAAATGCTCCACAATTTGAATGGGGCAATGATTCACTTTCTTCACTAATGCACACATCTTTGGCACATTTTACATAAAACACATGTATAGGTTCATACATAGAATTAATATACTGTGTACAGATAAAAACAAAGCATTTTTCTAATATATTTATTAAAAATGACTTGGATTTGGAAATAGAGGGGAGTATGTCTGCAGGTGATACTAAGCTAAGGAGGTAGAGAGAATTTTGAACAGAGTAGAATATTGCAAAACAACAGATAGGTAGATAAGCAAGTGGGCAGAAAGATGGCAGAAGTTTAATATAAGAAAGTACACTTTGGACAGAAGACTGAAGAATTGAAGATGGGAGTATAACCTGAACAGTGAAACTCTGGTAGGGGTGGGGCGGGGGCAAATTAACAAAGGGATTTAGGGGTCCAGGTATCTAAGTGATCAAAAAATATAGCTTGTAGGAACAAACAATGCATCAAAAGGTTAATGTGATGGCTTAATCACAAAACATTTGGAAGATAAAAGCAAAGAAGTACTACTTCAATTATATTGCCCACAATATTCTGTCCAGTTTTGGATTTATCATGTGAAGAAGGATTAATTGGCTTTGGAAAAGCTCCTGTGTTCAATCACCATGAAGATATCTGGAATGAAGGGGCTGAGTAAACTTGGGTAATATTTCCAGAAAAGAAGCAGCTTAAGGGGTTATCCAATTGAAGTGTTTAAAAACAATGAAGGGAGTTGACAAGGAAGATAGGGAAGGACTCTTCACTCTACAAGGAGAATGCAGAACAAGGAGATATAATCTTAGAATTGAAGCTAAGAGAATCTAGGAAATGCTTCTTCCCACAAAAGAATTGCAAGGACATAGAGAGCTATGCCCCAAAATGCCATTGGTCAACTGAGGAATTTAATGGCGAAACAGATACTTACTTGAAATTAAAGGATATGAAAAAGGAAGGGAATTGGAATTAAAAAGCTGCCATTGCTAAGAAAAGCAGCAGAGCAGGTTTGACGGGCTGAATGTCCTATGCCTGTTCCTGTTTCAGAATTTACTCCTAACTTGTCTCAAAGTAGTTTATGAATCACTGATGGTTATAGATCACATGGTTTCAGAACCATCTATTCATATAGGATAAATACAGAACATACCTTAAAAAATGCAACTTTAATACGAGCAATCACATTTTTCTACATAGTACTTTAAATGTATTTGAATGGCACTTTTAGCTTATTGGTTTGTGAAATTTCATAATTTTGATCAATAATATGTACAAGTGGTCATATTTCAAGCTTTGTATTTTGGGACATTACTTCTTTGTAATATATGGCACAAAATCCAAACTTCTACAGCTGTTTTTACTGGTGAAAAAAAGGTCCCGTCTTCCCTGCAGTACTGTTACCTTTACCCACACTCCTACCTTGGCTATTCTTAATCCAAATTTTTAATGCCACCCAATGTGCTTGCTCCACAATCTGACACTAAGCTTGAAACAGCTTAAATATTTACAGCGCCACTTTCTTCCCCCAGTCATTCAATAAAGATCTCTCGATTCTTACAGTAAAATTCTGCAAAAAAGGGACAAAGACCATTGCTTAGAATCAACTTTAGGTTAATCACTCGAGAAGATCCCTTACTTCTATAATTGTCTCTATTCTATTGTACTTTGTGACGAACCATGCTGTAGTCTAAAAATCACGTGTTGTAGCTAACTGTCATGTCAAACTGCAAATGGATATCAAGTTACTTTCATTCTTTTCCAAAACATTGAACTGGTGGGTTCGTGCGTCACTGCTGGATCTTGTGTACAGCCAAATTCTTTGGATCACTACTAGGTACACACCAATCATCAGCCTCATGGCTATGTTGGTAATGCCGCCAGGCAGATTTGTTATAGACTGGTAGTCTCTCTACTGAGTCTTTCGATAGAGCCTAAAAAGGAAATGACAAATACTGAAGAGTGAACATACAAAATACAAATCTAAAACATTGAATGAGATAATGAAAGTCTAATTCAACTCATTTTGATAAACAACAGAAATCACAATGTTTGGTCCTTAGTAGGCTCCCTTTTAGCAAGGACTGTAACTGTATGAACTTAAAAAAAAAAACATTTTTCTACTTTTCTCAAGTTCTAAAGCGGTCAATGCCGGATAACTGGGCAGCATAAGGTGAATAAACTGTGTCTTTAGGTATGAATACAGCCTAGACTAGTGCAATGAAAATCACCCCTCTTTTCTGGTGCAGATATCACTGACAGTCTCAACCAGTCTTTGAGCAGGAGGCAGATGGAGAAGAATGGGTCACAGCATCGCTCCCCATAAATTGGAAACATCACATCCCACAAGAATTAATTCTGTAAGAAATACAAATGCTGTATTGATAAATTTAAGGGTTTAGCTGTGATGCCCATCATGGTTGAATGACCTTCCAATATTGTCTGGGCTCACATTTGAAGAATAGCAATTTGGAATTGGTACTAGCACTCATCCAACCATACCCCATCAGGCATCAATTTAGGTGAGGGATTGGGAGAAAATTTGGAGGGGGGTGGGGGAAAAGAGAGCAGAAAGGTGGAGAGATAGCAAACTAATTGCTCTTTGCAATAGCCTCTTATCATTTGAGGCTTATCTGGAACAGACTTCTCACTCCATCCTTAAAGATCAGTGTACTTAAGCTGGTCTCCTATGATCTGCAAATTGTAACATTTTCTATAATTTAGCACATAACTGTGGATTGACAGTCACTCTCCTTGCAGTAATCTGCTGACTGTATTTCAAATAGTTGTGATGGAGTGGAGATATATATTTTTTTTATTATTCATTCATGGGATGTGGGCATCACTGTGGGCATTTATTGCCCATCAGAAGGTGGTGGTGAGCCTCTTTTTCAACTGCTGCAGTCCGTGTGGTGAAGGTTCTCCCACAGTGCTATTAGGTAAGGAGTTCCAGGATTTTGACCCAGCGACGATATATTTCCAAGTCAAGATGGTGTGACTTGGAGGGGAATGTGCAGGTGGTGCTGTTCCTTGTCTTTCTAGGTGGTAGAGGTCGCGGGTTTGGGAGGTGCTGTCGAAGAAGCCTTGGTGAGTTGCTGCAGTGCATCCTGTGGATGGTATACACTGCAGTCACGGTGCGCCATGAATCCTAAGTCTTTATTTTTAATAATTCTTTATGTGAGTTTGTGTCTGCTGTGTATTGTGGTCAATTTAAATTGGTTTCTTCATGGAATACACATTTTATCTGGACTAAGAGTCTCACGTGCTGTTAGCTATGTAAAGTGTTCCTTTTCTTCTCTAATGTTTATAATAATTTGAGGAAATTATGTATGGCCATAGACAAATTATGGGAAGTGGAGCCTTTCTCACCGTGTGTGTGTGTGTGTGTGTGTGTGTGTGTGTGTGTGTGTGTGTGTGTATATATAGACAGCACCTGAGATTTCCCAATATTAGTTCCTGGCAGGTGAGGTTCTGCACTAGAAGCATTTGAGAAATTCACCCAACTACCATTTAGATCTTGATTACTGGGTTGCAAGGAGACAAAGCTGATCATTTGGGATTCATGACCCACTAGAGAGTGCGAGTCTGTTGCAGCAGGGATTTTTGTCAGAATGTCTCAAACACCACCAGCATGACAGCTCAATGCAATACGGTGTCAGCCATGGCTCAGAGGTAGCATTCTTGCCTGAGGTGAAGGTCATGGGTTCAGGCCCCACTCCAGAGACTTGAGCACATAATCCAGGCTGACACCTCAGTGTAGCACTGTTGGAGCTGCTGTCTTGCAGATGAGAAGTTAAACAGAGACCGCATCTGCTCTCTTGGGTGGATGCAAGAGATCCTATGGCACTATTCGAAGAAAAGCAGTGGAGTTCTCTCAGCTAATATTAATCCCTCAACCAACATCACTAAAACAGATTATTTGGTTATGTATCTCATTGCTGTTTGTGGGACCTTGCTATGTACAAACCGGCTGCCACGTTTCCTTACAACAGTGACTACACTTCAAAAGTACTTAATTGGCTGTAAAGTGCTTTGGGACATCCTGAGGTCGTGAAAGTTGCTATATAAATGCAAGTCCTTTCCTTTCCTATTTGGGTTCTACTACAGTAATCTACTGCCAAACTGCATTTAAATATGTCTTCGTACCCGATGACCACTTACTGTTTGCATTTCAATTTGAAGTACCGAAAAACAAAGTCAATTGGTATGCATTATTTTATATCTCCCAAGCAGAGGAGATGCTTACCTTTAGGTAAATGACTGCATCGGTCCCATAACCCTCCATAGTATAGAGCTGAAGGTCTCCCTGAAAGTACTTGGCATAAAGTCTTGAAATAGGCAGCCCATAGCCAAAACCAGCCTGAAAATGTAATAATACTGCGTGAGCAGACTACATTTTCTAAAATAAGATTTATCGATACCGGTGAAATAATCTGGAGTACAGTACGTATACCCACACAATACTGGTAAGTGGAAGTTCATTTGTGAATAAATGCATACCAGTGGTGTTCCTCCAGAACTTCCCAAGTGTGGTGTGGGAGCTGTGCTATACATGTAACTGAACAGCCGGTCTATCTTACTCAGGGGGACACCTCCACCTTTGTCACTCATCTATGGAAAACAAAGAAGGTAGATAGTGATAAAAAAACAAAATATTTCTCTCATTATTAGTGTTTTACAATCCATGATCAAAATGCCACATCCACATGATAACTACAAAAAGATACTGGAATTATGAGAGTGCAGCTTCAGGGGAAATTTAGTGTTAATTTTTACACCTAGCACACAGTTTGTCAGCAGAGGGTGAATTACCAAACTAGATATTCCGTTTACTGTCTTGCAAAGTGTGCACATAAAATATCAATTTAAAAATAAAACATTAAATATTTTCACCTTAACTGTGACATCCTCTCCACCCAGTGCAACTCTTACTTTGATAGATGGAAGACGAGGACTGGATTCATGACTTTCCACTGTGGCTCTCATGGCATTCTTGAATAAAAAGGCAACAAGTCACTGGATTTCTTTATTTACACAGCACAAGTGCCAATACATTGCCAAAGTTACCAATAAAAATCTACTGATTAAACGTGAGATGGACCACAGCCTAACTATGAATGATTTTTTTAAAAATCTGCTTAATAAATATCACCAATTGTAAAATTTATTTATAGGAACATTTTTGGTATATATATGTGCAATATTTCCCAACAAGATTAACATATGAATCTATTAACGCTGCTTGTATAGCAGTGGTTACTCTAAGGTTAAGCAAAAAAAATGAATGTGATACATGACTCGCACTCTAGTAATAATTACATTACAACTCTCAAATCCAGTTATGTAGATGATATATATATGCAAGTGCATGTCCCATTTCAGAGAATACAATGCAATATTCTATTAACCAATGGACAATCACTTGGTACTCTGGTCAACTGAAATCCACGTAAGCCTGTCGCATTCCTGAACAAGATCCAGTGTTGGCTCCTGCTACCTCCGACAACTGCTGCTTACTTATCGCCACTACTGAGTGGCAGCTCCCACTGCTAACGCTTCCCCCTGCTGTTGCTCACTTCCCCTTACAGACAGCTTAGTAATCAACAAAAGGGATTTAAGTCAATTTGTGAGATTCCAGACTATTGCAGCACAAACCTCTTTGCATTTGTATTTTAACTATACATGTTATTAAGAATGGAGTGGTGTTACTGGAGGGTTGTGAGATTGAGGAGTGTGTATGGTTTACATTGCCACTTACAAGTAAGTTCAGCTGGTGCTATCACTGGGCGTCAGCACTGAAAGTTATTCAGTTCTTATTTAATGTCAAGTTATCGTTACTTGTGTGGAAATGGAAGAGGATCAGAAGAATTGGGTAAAATAGGCAATAATGAACAAGGACAAACCTCTAATCCAAGATCTTGGACAAAAATGCATTTTGCACTCAATACACAACCTTTACTTTCACCAGCTCCTCTACAGTTTGCTTTCAGTGTGACAAAATAGCTAAAATATTTAAGAATGAAATTTCATGCTTAAAAACAAATTGGAGAAACATTTCTACTTTAGTTCCACAATATTCTAATATTGTGGAATCAGACACAAAGACATTGCAATAATTAATGTCACATTTCAATTGTAAATTTTCAAAAAAATGAGTTTAACAGCTGGTTTCTTACTTTGAAAAGTTCAAACAGCATGTGGTAGAGATGAGATGGCACATAAACAATATGGACAGGTCCTGAACCACTCACTGCTGGAATAATAGAGAGCGTTACAGTTTGCAAGAAATTTTCTTCCAGAAAATCATTAGCAATGCATCACACAACTCCCTTGGCAGCAAATGCATTAATCACAGGTAGAGATGAGGAAAAAATGATTAAAAAAAAGAAAATAATAATACAGGTAAGTGTAAATGGGACAGCTCCACCATGTTTATCTGTGCAAAGTTGAAGGATATTTACTGATTAAAGTGCGAGGCCTCAGCCTAAGCGAGGTATTAACTGCCCAACGTAAGTACCAATTTCAGAAGTATTGTGCACATATTTATAGGGAACAAGAAATCGGATTCTAATGCCAGCTACAAGGAATAAAAAAGGATACAACACCAATGAGCACTACAGGATGTTCTGATCTGTTCAATTACTGCAACACCGACAACAGTCGTAAATGAACTCATGCAGCCTTACCATTGTGTTCGTCCACTTCTAGTGCAGGGGAGTCCATATAATACTGGTCACAAAGCAATTTGGCAGTTTCATATGCATCTGTGAACAATACAAGTTGACAGTGACCATCTTTAAAGCTACAGCAATCATTTCCTACACAAGAATGCACATACTAATATTCAAGAGCTTTATGGAAAGCTTCCACCCCTCAAATGCCCACTGCATAAGCTTTATGATACTTAGTGGCACAGTACAACATGGAACTCCACCAGAGATTACTAACGTGGTAGAATCCTGATTGGGGGAGATGGAGACAAGAGGACAAGAAGCATCAAGCAGAAATGCTTTCCAGCATGGAAACATGTTGAAACAAAGGTGGATAAATCAACAGAATCCACGCTACACAGCTTTTAACAGCTGCTGCAATAGCAACACTAGCAGAGATTTGGAAGTCAGTAGCTGCCCTCCTACCAAGGAGCAGAAAGAGAAAGATTACTTTTTTAACCATCAAAAAATCTCAAACTGTTGCCATGATTTCTTTCCTTGCACTAATGGAGCAATTTGAAATTTCAAATTTCTTTTATATAAAAAAAGTCTTTGGGTACTTAAAAAATTAATTGTAATGCAAAATACTCAAGAATTGATTATTATATTTAATGAACATCAAAAGAAGTCACTGCTGCTTCGATGAATAATAATACACGACATGAATAACTTACTTAGACAGGTGTTATAAGCACCGGGATTGTTTTAAACGAAAGATGTCCTTCATACTCCAGTCTGAGCATACCAAACACACTTTTAGTTACTGATGGATTCAGTTTCATTGGACAGGTAATGCAGCTAGTCCATCAAATTTCTACAGTAATGTCCCATCCGAGAGATTTATAACCTGCAAATTTTGTGGTCCGCTACATACATCAATTTTATAGCAGATTTTTGCTTTAATAAAAATTGATAATATGTTAGTGATTTAACAAAACTCGATGATGTCGCCCAGATACTTACAACCACCACCACCACTTGTGAATTAAGACATATTTTGTACACTAAGCAGAGCATCACCAATCTGATGACAGCAGCAGCCAAACTGACTGCGTTATCAGCATTTGTGCAGTAGAAATGGCTATTTTATTAGTTTTAAAATGATAGTTTAGTATCAGCAGCCAAATTTATGTTGCTGGGGCAACACGGAAATTTTCTCCATTAGTTATCACTCCAAAACTGACTGTCACTGATTTTTTATTTTTGAATTTTCTGAAGATTCCACTGAAATCTATGAGATCTCAAATACACAGATAAAACAGGGATTTTGTTTGCGGATTTTCACTGACCATGGTCATTTGCCATTCTTATTAGATACAGAAAAATATTTCCCCAAGTGAAAAGATTAATGACTTACCCCTAACAACATCTACAACTTCACAGTCTGGATCAATACTGCCTATGTGCTTAGGATGAGCTGGATTTGTTGTGCCATCAAAAATGAGTGCTTAGGAAAGAAAGAAATGTTAAAAATTGCCATTTTTTTGATATATAAACAAAATCTACCAAAATAAAGAACTTGATCATAACCCTGTTATTCACAGCACTAAATTCACAAATGTCCAACACATTTCACTGTTAACTAATTATGCAAAGAGATTTATTACATTTCTCCACTCTACAAAAACAACTTTAACCATACATTTTTTTTAAAAGGAAGCCCACTCTTGAAATTCAACACAGAGAGCTGCCTCAAAATTTACACTTACTGTGCTGATTGATGAGCATTCGAATGGAAATGCGACTCATGTAGAATCGATCCAGAAAGTACTGCACATTCTGACTGGTGATGCTGTCTTCCCCAAATGATTCCTTATATTCTATCACACCTTGAGCCATCGTTGGAATGACATCATTGTGCCTGTTCCGGATTGTGATTAATGCATCTGTAAAACTAAAAATATACGAAAGGTAAGAAACCAAAGTCTTTCAGGTATATTACATAAAAAAGACCTCTTACATTATTCTTTTAAATCAGATTATATCCATTTTAGACCTAATCATTCTACGGAAACCAGATTTAACAATAACACAAGCAGCTGGCTCACTATGCCAAGCTCCCAGAATCTTATTTAAAAGACTAATATAAAAAGTACCTAGAAAGTTATCCGAAGAATTCTCTGACATTTTATTTCTTAAACTGCACTTACAGTCAGCACCTTGAATGATATCAGTACTGAAAAATCTGTAAGCATGAAAAGGTACCAAAATGCTTTATTATATTTTCATTCCCTAGATGTTTTTCTATTACATCTTTAAGTAAAGATTCCATTATCTTTCCTATCACTGACATTAAGCTAATTGGTCTATAGTTCCCTGGACTTGTTCTATCGCCCTTTTTAAATATGGGAATAACATTAGCCGTCTGCCAGTCCTCTGGCGCTATTCTCTTTTCTAATTAATTTTTATATATGTGTAATAGTGCCTCTGCTATCTCCTCCCTAATTTCTTTTAATATTCCTGGATGCAATCTATCTGGACCAGGGGTTTTATCTGCTCTAAGTTTGATCAGTTTATCAATTATCTCCCCACTTTCTATCTTAAATGTTTTTATATCTTTTTTGATCGCTTCTTCTAATGTCATGTCCACCTTGTTAATCTCCCTGGTAAATACTATGGCAAACTAGCTATTCAATATTTCTGCCATTTCGCTGTCATTATCTAGGAGTTTATTTTATGCATCCCTTAGTGGCACTATCCCTATCCTGATTGTTCTTTTGTTATTTATGTGTCTGTAGAATACTTTACTATTTCTTTTTATATTCCTTGAAAATCGGTACCAATTCCTTGGTGGTTGTACCATTGGATATTTATATTTCATAATCAAAATGCTTTCAAAAGGCCCATAATGCAAGATACCAAGAAGTTGTAGTATTGATAAGGGCTGAATAGTTGAATATTCGGAAAAAAAAAAATCAGTAAGCAAATGACAACTATAAATGCCAGTCAGTCTTGAAAGGTCATCATCTAACATTAAAAAAAAACACACACCCTGATAATGCACTGTGATCATCAGGGTTCCGATCATAAAACTCAAGAATATCCGTGAGACTCTGGACATACCTAGATGAGAAAAAAAAGACAGCCGGTATCAAGTTCTGTTTAGCACAGAATATACTGTGTAATAAACATGTATAAATTAAGACTTTTCTTATGAATGACTACACAAAACACACTGACCAAAGAAACTAACCTAAATTTTATAATTGTAAAACACAAATGCACTTATAGGAAACAATGCATAATGAAGATACCAGAGAACCAGATCTAAAACAATTTTTAGCTATGAAAACCTGCTCCTTGAAGGGGAGCCAACGATAATTCCATCATCACCACCTCAACTGTGATTAGCTAACAGCAGACTTCAGGGTTCAAATCTGTCAAGCTGATAAATTTGGGGGAGGGGGGGGGATTTTTTTTTGCATTTCTAAACTGGAGCAGTGGAGGGGGTTACAAACGGCAATTGGCTGACTGGTGCCAAAGTAACAAATCAAACAAGCCCACTCAGACTCAACTTCATTCCTGAAGCACAAATATTGATTTGATTTTGAAACTGAACTGTTCTGTTTTTTTACTAGAGGTTAGCCTTTAATCTGGCACAGTAAGGTTCCAATTAAACACTGTCAGAGCGAGTTTGTTGAAAACTTTATAGGCCCTTTAATTGCTGTTGATGGGAGCAGATTTCAGCTGTAATTGGAAGATAGGGCCGTGTAGCTAAGTGTTGAAAAGCGCAAGTGTGTCTCAAGTTCTCTTCAGATATGCTTTGCAACATATTCAAATTTTTTTGGAACAGTATGTTGGTCACACATAAATCAATCAATAAAAATATGCTCGTGGAGGAGTCCGGCTGCAAATCAGCACTCAGGGCAGCTTTATAGAATCCACAGGACTCAGTATGAAAAGGTACAATACCAGAAGATCAACATACAGCAGTGGAAGTTTGGACTGTTTGGCTGAGCCAATTTCCTCGATTACAACCACAACCATTTTTGAAAGCTGCGGCTGGAGTCGTCTGAAGAGGGCATTGAACAGGATGGAAAGAGGTACTTTTTTTCATTTTACATCATGTTCCTTCCGAGAAAAGATCCCTTGTCGAAAAAATTGCCGTTGCCAAAATAAAGTGTCAGTTTACATTCAGAGTTCCAGTACCATGAAGATTAAAAGTACAACCCTTCTTGAATGGCTAAAACCATTTAAAAAACAACTAATTCTTTATATAAAAAGGGAGTGGCTAAGTCATTTGTCCTTTATTTCAAGTATTATTTTCAATTTTAATTTTAAATGTTCTTGAATCATATTGGGGGTACAGCAGCCCGCCAAGGCCTAGCAGCCATTCTTTATTTGCAAGCCTCGTCAGAGTGCTATTGCACTGTTGACCGACACACCGAACCCAGTGATCAATGTGCACATATTTGCACAATGCATAGTGATCGAGCACAAACAATATCCAATTTTGCTCTTACTAGCCCCGTCACAGACCTATTATAGCACTTCAACACCTTTCCAGCCAAAATCAGTTAGCTCAGCAGAACCTGGTGACTGAAACTGGAACCCTCCAGATCGGTTGACTCAGTTGCACACTAGGTAGTACATTTTTAATTTCAGTTTTAGATAGCTGGAATGTGTGTCTTGCTGCGAGGCTCTTTACAGGTCAGATTCAATGGCATACATATACATATTATAATATTATACTTGGCCGACTAGTGCCTAATGTAGTGCAAGTATCTGTACTCAGCTTTCTTTAAGAAAAGCGGTAAAGCCCCAAAATTACATACACACAGCACATTTGACACTAGATTTCCAATACTGGGGTAGTGATCTTTACTAAACCATGTCCTTTTGTGCATGCTAATCCTCAAGAAATACTGTCTTTGTAACTCTGGAAACCAGGTTTCAATTCAGTCTAGCCCAAAACGATGAATTTACCCTTCCCAACAATTGTAAAGATCTTAAATGTAATAGGCTTGGGCAGGCTTGACATAGTTAATTAGCAAGTATAAGTCCATAGTATAAACATACTTATTATAATTTGTCATCCAGCAGCCTACTCAAAGGCTGTCAAGACTAGGATATGGAAATGACACACTGCTGCAGTAAAGGATGCTCTTGTTGGGAGTTAAGATTCATTGTTTGGACAGAATTTACAGAGACTGGCATGGGGATGCTTGATGCAAATACTAAATACAAAAAGTGCAAAAGTGCTTCATTTCCTAGCATTGTAATTTCTTAACTACTCTGCACAGCAAGAACAAAGCTAGATTTTCAAAATAAACCCGACAGGGGGCTCTTGTTATTTGAAGCTTATTTTAACTTTAAATTCAGCTTTCAAATGGGAACTAGGAATGATGTACTTTATAGAAGGGTGGGAGACAACAGTTAGCCCAATGCTGCAATCTAGAGAAGTTCAGGAAGTAATGCAAGACTACCTCCTCAAGATAGTCTTACAAAGCTTGTGAAAATTTGATTTGTAAAGCTTGGAGACTGGAAACTAGTCTCACTGTGCTTTGAGTGTTCTATGCATGTCAAATCTGCAGTATGACCATAATGTGGGACACAATAGCAGCTTTAACCAGTTTAGTACTAAATGCTGCTTAGTAGCATTTCTGCACCAAAATAGAGAATAGAGTTTGTAATTGTGACATTATGTTCAACAAAACTGTAATGAAACAAATCCAATTAAATTTGGGTGTAATTTAGTGATAATAAATGGAATTAAATAGGTTGTCTCAGCATAAAACATTGCACTACCTATAAAAATACAGTTTTGAGCTGGTATAAGCTGGCTTTCACAATGAGATCCAAGGGAAAGAGAGGGTGGAAGTATCATATAAATAACAGGCCCATGACTGAAGTGGGGTAAAGTTCACAGTACAGTTTACACAGCTCCAGCTGCGTAACTGGCAGATCATTTAAGCAGGATGTCAGCATCATATCACCAGTAGACATATTTAGCCAGATGGCTAGTTTCAGTAAGACCCCTCTAATATTGTCACAAGCAGAAAGTCAGTATTTCTGAACTGGATGGAAAACATAGTATCAGTATTTCAAAAAGATATTATTCATGACACATTTAAGAAGCCACACACAAGAAATACATTCTTAATCTGAAGGGACATTCTCTAGCAGGTATGAATGTCTTCTGTGTGGCTACTCACCAGCTTTGGACTAACTGAACGGAGGGTGTGCCAAGTAGCCGGTCTGGGAGAAGGTTGATTTCCTTCATAATATTAGAGAGTCTCACAGGCAGCTCTTGCCTCAGAAACATAAAGGAGGTCTTCTCACAGGCATTTGTTGAGCCTAAGTAGATAAGAATGCAACACTGTACTTAAATGCTAAGTTTCAACAATTTCCACTCAATTTTCTCTCCTCCTAAAAATAGAGAGAATCATGCTGGGATACAGTTCCACAGTGCTGGCAGCTCTGTAGTAACATGCCAGATGTGAGAGATTCTGGGCAGCAGGCTATTTGACTGTAGAGGAGGGGCATTATGGACAAACTCAATCATCCTCACATGATGCCCAAACACACTTGGGGTCATGAGTTATTATGACACGTGCTTAGTTTTAGCTCCCTGTTGAGACCTTTCATTCCAAGTCTTGTCCCTCCATGGAGCTAGTTTGATGACACCACATACAGAAGCATCAGCAAGAGGTTTCATTGGAGAATACTGCAAATTAAATTCCAGCCTTGATTTCTAAGACGGAGACATTTGCTCTAGGAAAATTCAATCCCAGCTGGGTACTGCTATGTATTCAGCATGTACGGAGTTTTCCTTGCTCAAACTATCAGTATTTAGTATGCAGAGTCAGAAACGTATGGGATTCCCTACAGAGCTTCTCAGTTCCTGTGGCTGATGTCAATGAAGGGGCCACTTGCAGAAAGAGAACTGACAGGATTCCAAGAGGAGGAGAAACAGGCTACAATTAAGAATATCTCCTAGGAGTGTGGTTTATTTTCCTTAATAAATAATTTTCCTTAAGTAAAGTACATGTATTTCATACTGAAAGTATAACCCTGCATTTTGTTGCTTCTCTGAAAAGGCTTTCTTGGGGAAAGAGATGTAATTTTAGGTACAACTGGATACATTCACAAGGGCAGATGCCTGAAGAAATGCAGCACTGGTGACTGCTGTGACCACAGAAAAACAAAGTCGTATAGCGGTACCAATGAACAAGTTATATTTCCTATAGCTTAATTTGTGTTCTGACAAGCCTGATTAATCAAGTGATGGTTATCTCTGCATTTGAACTTCTACACTGAACAGAGAGTTCCATGCAATCATATGGAGGGATTTCTGCAGTCAGGAGAGGCATGGTATGAAGCTTTGCCACTGACATTCAATGTAACTCTTTTACATGGATACAGATAATTGAAGTACAGCTTCACTAGTTCCTGTATTCCAGGCAGAGGTCTACAAGCCCCTTCCCCCATGGCTGAATGGATTAGTATTAAAAGACCCAGATATAATTCTTAGTCTATGCTGAATTACTGGATATCAGCCACGTAGCAGTTGGGGCTTAGTGTCTTTGGGCTACAAAGGAGAAAAAGAAACTCAGCCATGTTTCTGACTGTTATCCAATGATCTCCTGCTAGGAAATGGCTGAGATGTGATGTCCTCTACAATCAAATAATTCACTGATTTAGGCTCACATACAACAACATGCATTTATATAGCACCTTTAAAGGTAGTAAACCGCTGCAAGGCACATAAATAATGAGTACTTAGTACTGTGCCCCAGCAAGAGATAATGCCTTCAAGAGGAGGAGGGAAGAAAATTGGGACAAAAAGAAAACAAAGCTTTGGTAACTCATTGCTGTTGGTCAAGTCATGATCCTGTAGAGGAATGACAACCCAGCTACATCTATCTGATGCTGAAGTTGATGAATTCATCACTAGAGGCAAAGTTACTGAGCCCAAGTGACGCAGATCAATATCATACTTTATCACAGCAATTTTGTTTGTGAAATCAGCTCTGCCTATATTAGCAGCTTATTATTATTCCAAATCAAATCTTTTTGCTGATAATATCATTCATTGTTTTCATAAGAAATATTTTGTGTTTATTAACATTAAGTGATTCTATTTCAAATTATAGACTACACTACTTCTCAGAGACTGGTAGTTGTAGAGTGTGAGGTGCAGCTAGCAAGACCAGAGTTATACCATGTGATGCCCCAGCTGCAGTTCATACTCTGCCTGACTGGAGGGTCCATCAAATCATTTGGTTTTAGTGCACTCAGGAGTCAAATCAGGTCCTAACTTCCCTGTTACACTGAAATATAAAAAGAAAACGTTGGAAATGCACAGCAAGCCAGAAACATCTGTGAACAGAAAATACAAGTTATTGACATCTCAGGTGTAACATGAGATGTAATTCTTCATCAGAACCCTTCATTGTATAAATGCAGCCTCACTGAAGATTCACATCACAAGATAGTTAGAGAGGAGGAAGGCCATTCAACCAATCTTAGTTCGCCTACCAGAAATATCCTAAAGTTCCTCCCATTTCAGCATCCAATTGTTTCTTAAAAGATTCCAGAATTTTCACCACTGCTCTTGTTGAGCTAATAATGCAGATTGTGACAATTTATATTAAAAGTATAAATAGACAGAAAAAGTTAATTAAAAAATTAGTCTTTGGCCCTAATGAGACTTAAATAAAAACAATAGGCTGAAGTTTCTTCAAACAGCATATTTGGGAAGTTAAGCTGAAATTTACAGCTATCTTGCCGTCGACAACTATCGCCGAAGTTTTCTGAGAATTTCATTAGCATACACTGGAATGTAAAAACCAGCATAAAGCAAGCAGAAATCAGCACATGCAGGAGCCAGCAAGGCAATTACGCCCAAATTTCCATGACCTTTTGCGCCGAGATACTCCATTATTTTAGCGCAAGTTTTCAGGAAGTTCCAGGCCAATTGAGTCTGTGGTAACTCTACTCCTTCCACATTGCAGTTCAGTTCCTGTAGTCTGATGTAATGACTGCATTTCTTGCAAGACCATTAGTTATCCAAAACTGGCAACTCAGTATTGATACCATTCATCTGTATAACTGATGTTGAATAAATTGTAGTGTCACTGGATTTTAAGTTACAGTATGCTTATAGCCACCTCTTTTGACATTCACAAGCAGAATTTTAGAATCGATGATTACGTGCACAAATCACTTGAAGTAATCACCTCTCAAAGTCAAGGGGGTGGTTCTGTGGTAGAATTCTTGCCTGCCACATGGGTACCCATTCTTTGATTCCCAACCAATGCATTAGAAATAAAGATGCAGTTAGAAGTGAAGAACAGTACATGACCACATCGATTTAAGATTTATTGTGGGGAGAAGGGGCCAAATTTCATACACACAAAATCTTGACACAATTTTGGCAACTGATCACGCAAGAAATTGAGTGCAAGTTTCTGCAAACATACGCCGTTTGGTGGTTCATAGGAACAGAAGTAGGCCATTTAGCCCCTTGAGCCTGTTCCGCCATTCAATGAGATCATGGCTGATCTGTGACCTAACTCCATATACCCGCCTTTGCTCCATATCCCTTAATACCTTTGGTTAACAAAAATCTATCAATCTCAGATTTTAAATTAACAATTGAGCTAACATCAGCTGCCATTTGCAGAAGAGAGTTCCAAACTTCTACCACCCTTTGCATATAGGAGTGTTTCCTAACTTCACTCCTGAAAGTCCTGGCTCTAATTTTTAGGCTATATCCCCTAGTCCTAGACTCCCCCAACCAGTGGAAATAATTTCTCTCTACCTACCCTATCAGTTCCCCTTAATATCTTGAAAACATCAATCAAATCACCCCTTAATCTTCTAAATTCCAAAGAATTCCAAACCCTAGTTTGTGTAATCTCTCCTCGTAATTTAACCCTTGGAGTCCTTCTAATTATCATTCTAATAAATCTACGCTGCACTCCCTCCAAGGCCAATATATCCATCCTAAGGCACGGTGCCCAGAACCAAACACTGTAGTCCAGGTGTGGTCTAACCAGGGCTTTGTGTAGCTGGAGGATAACTTCTACCTCCTTGTATTCTAGTCCTCTGGATAGAAAGGCCAGCATTCCATTAGCCTTTATGATTATTTTCTGAACCAGTCCATGACATTTTAATGATAATGTCCATGGACCCCAAAGTCTCTTTGAACCTCCACTGTTTCGAGCTTGTCACCATTTAGAAAGTACTCTGATCTTTCCTTTTTAGGTTCACCAAAATCAAACCTATAGCTCACCAAATGCGTTCATATAAATAAACTGAACGAGGGAGAGGGGTGTCATTTCACTATCGCCCTTCAACATAGCATCACGACTTTAGAAGATAAACATTTATCAAACTTACCATATGTCTTTCTCCGACAGAACCAGCTGGGTTAGCATACATTTTAACCAACAGTTTTAACAGCTTTACTGTAGGAGCAAAGACATGTCTCTCCCCGCCCTCCGCCGCTCCTCCTCCACCCTCTCCCTCCCTCTCTCCTGCACCATCTCTAAGACACTCAGCGGACGTAATGAGCAGTCACCCCGACCCTCACTCACCAAAATCCAAAAACTGCTTAATGGACAGGGGGGAGGGCGAGAACTTGG
This sequence comes from Heptranchias perlo, assembly GCF_035084215.1. NCBI lineage: Eukaryota > Metazoa > Chordata > Chondrichthyes > Hexanchiformes > Hexanchidae > Heptranchias > Heptranchias perlo. The sequence goes on from NC_090354.1 coordinate 17,126,787, forward strand.
AGAAATGGTCGATATGTTTCGGCACGTTGGCCAGGACCGAGTTTTTCATCAGAAAGCGAACGAATTTCATTTTTTCCTCTCTCTTCGCCTGACCTTTATTTAACGTTGCATATTAAAAAAAACACAAAGGACATCAGCTCCTCGCGCACACGATTCGCAGGCACAGACTGCAGCGCTCGAGCCGCAATCTGCATAACAACCAGCCGCCCAGCCAATCGCTCACCTTCCTCCCGCCCTGTGGCGTCATCACGTCGAGCCGTCAACGTTCTCCGCGCGTGCGGCCGCTGGTTTTTGGCGTTTCGAGAATTGCAACCCCCCCCCCACCCACCCCACCTCCGCAGATGGAGTTGTTTTCTGTCGTCTTGTTTATATCTCCAGGCTCTGCACGGTGGCTTGTTGTTGAAAATATTGAATCTCTGATATTGAGAATGTACGTGGCTGGAAGGACCGTGTTTATATTTAGAAAATAGGTCCGGTTTTTTTTAAAGAGGGGGGGAAGAAGAGATGAAAGAGCTGGAAATCTGAAATAAAAAACAAAACGCTGGAAATAAATACGCAACTGGTCAGCTAGCAGAGAAAAGCCAGGTTATAATGATTAGGGTGTGCAAACTTGAGTTGAAATGACTATTGAAATGAAGTGACTAGCGACAACCTGCATCAACAGGGACGGCACAATGGCTATTGACACCCTCACCCTAATCCTGTTTCGCGCTGTCGCTACCACACAATTTAGGGGTAGGACTAGTGGTTAGAGTTAGATGTTTGGGTTAAAGTGTTAATGTTAGGGGTTCGTGCTAGGGTTAGGTATTCAGGTTAAGGTATGATTTAGGGTTTTAGGATGAGGGGCTAGTGGCTAGGGTTAGGTATTCAGGTTAGTGATTAGGGTGTGAGTTAGGGTGTTAAGATTAGGATTTAGGGTTAGGGTGTTAGGATTAGGATTTAGGTTTGGGTATTCGGGTTAGTGGTTAGGGTGTGAGGCAATGTTAGGTTTAGGGTTTCAGTGATGTGATTGCAAGTGCTGCTCAGTTGGCTCTACGTTGCCTGCAGAGCCCACTATTGACACTGACATCACCGGACTCTTCCCTTATTGAGAAGCTGGAATGAAGTGAAACTGGTAGAAGTAGGAAGATCGTTTGAGTGAGGCAATGGAATGACATTCAAATAATTAAATTGTGTGAAAATAGCTGAGACAGACTGGAAATCTCATGGAGAAATATAGTGAATGATGCATACACTAAGCAGGGCGCCAGCACCTGCAAAGATGCTAGACCCCCAGGTCCTTCACCAGAGCAGATTTATGTTCTGACAAAGGGTGGGCACCTGGTTCTCCTCCTAACAACAGAACTGTTGTGCATCGCCAGCAACTCTTGCCTTTAAGAAAGTGGGTGTGATAGTTAAGTCAATGTGCACTAAATACTTTAAACGTATTTAAAGGTGGAGTGCATGGTGACCCAAAAGGGGCCATTGATGGCTTGGGAGGAGGCTGACAGGTCCAAAACGAACCAAGGTTAGGTCCTATTCTCCTGGGACCCCGTCAATGCTTCAGAATGTCCCTCCCCAATACTTCCGTACCCTGGGACTGCCCTCCCTGCTCCCAGATCACCTAGCTCACAGTGCTCATTACCACTTGATCCTTCTGAATACCGCCAGACCCAAGGGCCTTCCTCCCACTACCCCAAGCCTTGGAATGCTCTTAAATGTGCTCATATAATTTTACTTTCCACAGAGTCCACCAGCTGACTGGCAAATGTCGCTATTCGAAAAAGAGTCAAGCCAGAAAATTATAGGCAAGTTAGTTTTACTTCAGTTGTTGGTAAATTACATTATAATACAGGTTGAAATCATGAAGCACTTGGAGGCATAAGAGTTATCAGGGCTTGTCAGCATAGATTTCTAAAAGTCACATCATGCTTGACCAACTTCATAGATTTAAGGGCAGTAAGAAATAAGGGCAATGCAATAGATGTGGTTCACATGGATTTTCAAAAATGTTTGATAAGGTACCAAATGAGAGACTTGTGGCAAGATAATGGCACATGGAATTAAGGGGAAACATAGACACATGCATAGAAAGATGGTTGGAGGACAGAAAGCAAAGGGTATGGTTAAAAGAAAGTTTCTTGAGCTGGAAAGATTGTTGGACTATTCCAGAGGGGTCTATTGGGGCTGTTTTTATTTACTATATACATAAATCTGAATTTAGGAAAGGGTTACGTGATTTTAGTGTTCAGACAAATGGTAGTTCATTACATATGGCGTCGACCAAGCAAAGAAGGATTCCCCTTCTAAGTCAAGTGGCCTTGGGCTATGGATAAAACTATGAACTACACACTCATGACTGAAAACATCGTGCAAGAAGAACTGATTCTATTGTTTGTGGAACTTTTCTTTGTAAAAAAAATTGGCTGATGTATTTGCTTACATAACAACAATGACACAAATTTAAAACTAATTCATTGGCTAAAGCATTCGGGGACATTCTGAGGACATGAACAATGCTATATAAATACTAGTTCTTTCTTTGTGACTTTGTTATCAGTATAGCATGCTATCTTGCTGGAATTCCCACCGGCTAACAATTACAACTTTTGAAGACAGGGTTGTGTTACTTGAATGACAGCTTCGTGTAACTAAATTAGCCTTTAATTGTTTAAGTTGCTTGAAATGGGATTCACATTATGAAAGCCTAAGGTATTTAAAGTTAAGCTCAATTTGCTAGCCTGCCTGGATAAGGTTGCTGGAAGTTCGTAGGTTTACAAAAATCAAAGGGAGGTTAGAAAAAGACACGCAGGAGCTAAGAGAGCCTAAGAATGTACAGTGTTAACAGCATGAGTTTCCAAGTGCTAAGTACCATATAACAGAGAAAGCTACATTATGTGACAGCTTAGGTACAATAGGAATAAAAAAGACAGCTAAAGATGACAAGTCACTGAAGGCGACGTCCCAGAGGTGATCCCAAAGCATCACCGAGTAGAGCAGCACTGTTTCCGATGCCTCGACCAGCTTGTTTTATGCTCAAATTAGCAAGAAACATTCTTAATACTGGAGGCCTAATAGTGATACACTGAATGTAGACTTTGAACTTAATCTCACCATGACTATATTGTAATCTTGAACTTCGAACGTAATTCTTATATATTGCTGCTAAGCAAAACCCTGCTATTGCTGAGGTATTGTGAAGCTTTACTTCACTTACCATTGGAACACTTGTAATTTAGATTCTGTCCATGATTATTAAGAATGAACTTACCTTTAATGTAATATTTAACCTTGTGATGATGTTAACCATGTCATTGCAATTGTAGTTTAATAATAGTGTTAGTCATGCAACTCTTTCTCTGCTTTGGTCTTTGTCTCTAACAAGTAAGAATTAAATTGCACTTAGTGTTGTACTATGGTTCTGCTCCTCCCAACTCCACATTCAGGTAAATATATTTTAATAACTTCTCTTTAAGCACCACCTGTTAGGCTGCATGTTGGCCTGGTTTTCTTGAGTGCAGCCGGCTGCCTCGGGGCAAACCAATCTTACAGTGAGGACTTTAAACCTTATTTGCATATAGGTCAGGTCCATATTGAGAAACTGTATCTATTGCCTGTGCTAGCAAAAATGGCATTTGTGTCTCCAGAAATGCCACTGAAAATCATTTGTTTGGCTGTGGAGTCGTCTCTGGATGCAGTACCATCACATCACTTAACTTAAAAATGTTGCAGCTGCTGCTGAGAGGTAAATGTATCACATAAATACTTCATCCTATGCCAAATCTGGTGCTGTGAATACTTCACAGAATAGTCCTGTAATCAGATTTTTTTTTTTTTAAAAAAGCCACCAAAGCAAAGTAAGGCTCCTCTGTGGGCTCAGTGGGTTTACCCAGTAGCTGAGCCATATTGACCAGGACAGTCCCAGAATTGATGGAGTGAATTCAGCCAAAATAGGAGAGTATGGATGCTATAAGTATCTTTCCATTTTGAAGAGGACAAAATTGTCTATGGTTCCCATTCTAGATTGCGACTCAGTCACCCCTCCTGGAAATATGCATATGTGGATATTGGGCAAGGACAGCATCAGGCTTGGCTATGATGTGCCCTGTGGTAAAATACCTTGGCAACACTCACTGTTTGGGCTCAAACATGAAGAATAGCTACTTGGCTAAGAACACTCAGTGCCTGTGATATCTCACTCTAGCAAGGAGTCTTCTGGAGATTGGGGGGAAGTAAAGGAAATATTGGCAGAGGAAAATCAGTAAGGTGGGTTCTCGTGGGTAAGTACTAATTTGAATTTGTACTTATCTGGAAAGATATTCTGTACAAATCAATATAAAAACAAAATGTGAATTTATTCACAGTTCCCTGCAGAAAATATACAACTAAGCACATAATTGGATGGGACTGCCAACCTCGGAGTGTGATGCGTGTATAATGAGACAGATTAGAAGCCCCTTCCAAAGGATTTTGGTGCGTTGATTTGCCAAGAGTAGAGGCTGAGACAAATGTTTTTTTAATCCCAGTTTCAAAAGTAAAAAAAATTGAACATTAATTGCCACTTCATGGAATTCTTGCTTCAGACAAGTCAATCTTAATACAAGCAGGAACATTTTCACTTATCATTTATGCTTCATGTACCCAACAGAGTACATTATCACTTCATTGCTTAATTTCAGCTATGCACCACTGCATGGATTAGAAGGCTAATTTTGTCCAATTGACACCAGTGTGTAGACAACCTATTCTTGGAATACTAATGCATTTGGTATGATTTTCGCTCAGAACAGAAGTTTAAAACAAAAAGCTACATAGGCTAAGATATAAATAAGACAAATTGTTCATTTTACTGCATTCTTTAGAATATATTCACCCATAAGCAGCAAGTTCTAGTAACCAGTGAGTAATCACAGAAAAGGAGGATAGATATTAATTTGATTGTAGGGCCACATTGGTGTGAATTAAGCATAACAGTTGGATGGGGACTCTTTTGGGCAGAGGTGGGGAGAAACTCAGTGCAGGATCTAAATGTTTGTCCCTATGTCAGCATCTGAAGTGACACACTTGTATACATTTACCACATGGTATGTGCACCCTGCCATTTTGAAATTCATGGCAAAGGTTTTTACACCTCTATACTTCATGGGTTGGCATTGGCAACTGTAGTGACTGCCATTTCCTTTTTCCTTATGGTCTTGGCTTATTTATGCTTGCATCCATCCAAATATATTGGGTATAAGATACAATCCAGATAACCACTTTTCCAACCTATTTGAAAGGCAGTAGGATAAATAAGGTCTAATGAGTTTTGATAAAAATACTTTATTTAGATATTCGAGTAGCACAAACTACTAAAAAGACATTCTTACCCATTTCAATAACCTCAAACAGTACTGAACATTTTCATACAGTATAGTATACACCATCTTCATACAATTTGATACAAGACTACAGTAGCAAATTAGAATCCCACATCCATACAATAGTGCTAAATATTTACAGATCAAAGTACAGTACAAGAATCCTAGTTCTGTGGCATGATATTTATACCTTTGCCAAATGACCAGTAGTAAAGAATATTAAATACAGTTCTAACCGACCAACGCAAACACAGGTCTCATGCTGAAAGTTCAAGTCCAGATGTGTACCAACCCAGAGGTCGCCAAATGACCAGTAGTAAAGAATATTAAACACAATAGTAACCCACCAATGCAAACACAGGTCCCATCTCATACTGGAAGTTCAAGACCAGATGTATGCCAACCCAGAGGTTGCCAGTATAACAGCATATTAAGACTGCTGTATATGTGGATTTTTCCTGTTGGAAATATATCTTAACTTCAGCCTCAGAGAAGCATCTATTTTTACAATGTGAAATTTGCATTCTCAGATGATCCATTCTTTGAGACTGCTTAGTTAGTGCCAAATTCTAAATGGTGTAGTTTATCTCCAGGAAAGAACTTAAGTGGAACAAGTTTGGAGCACCTAAGACACTAAACTCAAGCTGAGTTAACAGCAGTATTATTGCCCCCCTCTGGTTAAGAGGATGTACTATAACACTTACAAATGCAATTCTCTTATTCAGGCAACTGAAAAATTGAGAGAATTTTCATCATTTCTTGCAGACAAATTGAAGGCTGTTGTGGATACTGGTACTCTCTCTTGCTAAACTGTGTTAAAAATTACTCATTAATCTCCCCCTCCCTTCCCAGTTTCTGTTGCCACTCTTCCTCTTTCCTGTCTACCCCTGGTTCACATTGGCAATCTTTTCCTCCCCCAAGTTCATGGAGCCAGTTTTCCCTGCCATCTCTAATCCTGGCTCCTATTTGACGTAGTTACTGCTCTAGGAGAATTTAACTATGCTGAGCGCGGGAATTGCGGATCTGAAAATTATCAAAGCAATTAGGAACTCCTGCCCCACAGTGTGCAGCACAGCTTTTGACTTCCTTGAGCAGCAGCATCAGGCAGGAGCCGGGGATACTGGTAAGGAGCAAATTGGAGAGTGGAGCAGGACATTTTGTGGGGCAGTATTGTTTTCACAGGTTCCATAATAAAAACATGGCTGCTCTCATAAGATGTAAAACAAAAGCAAATTTATTAGGATTTTTGTGCTGGATAAATGCATCAGAGATTCTACTATTTAATCTGTAGCCTTGTTTTTATTGAGCTATCTGCAACTTTGCAAATGTATCCATCAAAAAAATTTAACAATAATTCTCACCATTTTCAGGGCTTATGGATTGTATTTTAGGATCAATTCATATTAATAAGATTAAAAGTGCTGAAAACATGGTTCTGAACACAATAGAAACTCAGGTCCAATTTAATATTTTTCACTGTTCCTGTCATTAAGCTGGAATTATATCTTTGGGAGAGAAATTAAATACAAAAGATGCAAAAACTTTCAGTGATTCAATTGTTTTTTTTGCTTATTTGAGCTTTAAAAATAAGTTAATGGGAGGTGAACAATTAGCATCAGTTTGCATATTTAGCTTACAGTGCAAAATGGAGACAGTGTCATATTACTAGTTCGGATGCAAAAACAGTATTGGTGGGAATACTAGGGTAGATTTCACAAATTTGTACTTGTGGCGCAGATCATTACAAATGGATTGTGCATCAGGAAATAAAGGTACAAATGGACTGAAAATGGACTACTACGCCCAAATCCCCGGACTCTACTTTCATCACATGAAGCTCCAAGCAGGAATGCAAAATCCTAAGGTCTATCCAAATATGTGAGACAATGGACAGCCTCCAATACACAAAACAAAGGAGGTCATGTAGCATTGGCATAGTCTAAACTTTATTAAGCAGAATAATTGTATCTTGCTAACTTTTTCCTTTCCTGAAGACACTCACTCCTTGCTGGGGTACAATTCCATAAGCACCTGCTGTCCTTTGATACTTCTTCCAAATGCTATTATTCATGTGCGGACCTTGACAGTAAGTGATGGCAAATTATTTTGTCTGCCAGTGGGAAGACAGGGTCACAACAAATCCCAATCCCATCCTCACCCTGCACACATGATCATTGTGGCAGGGGTTGTTGGACAGTGATTGGGAGCAGGAACCTGACCATCTTTCCTCTCCTCAATCCAGGGCTGCTGAGGTCCTGCTGAGACTGGGCTCATCTGTATGGCTCAGCTAATCAATGGAATGCTGAGGCACTGGGGGCTTAGTCCAAAACTTTTATATTTTGATGCATTTTGGACATGTCAAGTCTTCCCATTTTTTGAACCACTTTTTTTCCCCTAAATGTGGCTCTGGCTTTGATAAAGCAGCCACAAAAGTAGGAGCAAAATCACTTCCAATCATTTAACAGGGGAAATTTTATTTCTAAAATAGAAATCTGAAATTTGTTCCCCATCATCTGACTTCTGATCTGCGCAATTATAAAATTGTAGTGATCCCACACAACTGAGGGCAATTTTTAGCTTCGTAGCCTGGGCGGTAACCTAGCAAAGGGAATTGCCACCTGTCGTAGAATCCACCCGATTTTCATCCCAGGTTACTGTCCAGGTGGCAAAGTTGAAAATTACCCCCCATTATACAGAAAGAAGCTGTATTTTGATTGCCACATAGAATTTTGTATCTGAAGATATTAAAAATATTGTATTTTTCACTTGACATTTCCATTATGCTTACGTAAATGCTTTCATGTGCTGAACTTCCAGCCTTAAAATTGTTTTTTTTAAAAAAAATGACAGTCAATGGCATAGCATATTACTAAAACGACACACTGCATTAATTGAACTGCAGTAATGTGTATTTGTTCATGTTACAATTCATTAAAAGGAGTTTCCCTATTTAACAGCCCAGAAAGAGAGCAAGTGTTAGCTAATACAAGCATACATCCTACAACAACCACCTGCATTTGTACAGAAACTTTAATGTAGAAAAACATCCCAAGATAGTAGTAGCTGAATACAGAACACTGGCAGATGCCTGTCTGCTTTGTTTGTCAAAGAATTGAGTAAAACATGGGGAGGAAAGTGGGATTTCAAAATTGGATGGGGGAGGGGGGGTGGAGAAAAGAGATTATAAAATGTAAAAAATAAAGTTACCTGAATGCTTGAAATAGGAACAAGGTTACTGAATATTTATCCTTGATTTTTAGGGATCACAGTTCAGGTGATTATTTTACATTCTGTAAATCAGCTAGATTGCAATGGATTTTATACATCAGGTTTACTTTGCATCAGATCTATTGATTGAGCAAAATTAAACAAAATCAATATAAACTGGGAACCACATAGTCATCACTGCACCATTTCCACCAAATGTCCCCAAGGCTGAACATATTGGATAAATTCACAAATCCTGCACTTCCAGCAGGGAGCCTTGCTTGAGGGGAGTATGGGTCAGGGGTTAAATTATATCTTATGCTCCTTTTTGTACGACCGTGCTGGGATCATAGGTGAATTCATACGTAATCCTACAGTGAGCTTGTGCTCAAGAGATCATCTAAAAAATAAAGCCAATCAAATTTCCCAAGAAAAAAGTCTAAGCAGATTTGGAAAAAATAAAATAAACTCACAAGGTGATTGCTTTTCTAAATGGGGCTGCCATCCTATAGATTTCTGAGGCAAGGTACGGAAAAATGTCATCCTGTAGCTAACGTTTTCATTTCCAGCGACACACTTCTGTTTGTTGCTTTGAGTGAACATTGAGGGGAATTTATGGTTTCAGTGGAAAAATAAACAAGAAAATATCACGTTTCTGGGCCTGGCCTCAAACAGAAAAGCTTGTATTTCTGATCAGGAGGTCTGTCTCCTTAGTAATGTTATAAATCTTTTTGCAACTTTTTTGTGAGGTTAAGATATAGGGGTGTACTTTTTCAAACAGATGCCCAAGGATAAATCTGTTTACAGTTTCTGGTCCTTGAAAATTCCCATAACCCATAAATACACCTAATTAAGTGATACAGATTTCAATGCTAAAGGCAGAAAATCGGTAGTTACACTCAGGCCTGAAAGTAACAGAACAGAATACATAGGAACAGGAGTAGGCCATTCAGCCCCTCGTGCCTGCTCTGCCATTTGATAAGATCATGGCTGATCTGTGATCTAACTCCATATACCTGCCTTTGGCCCATATCCCTTAATGCCTTTGGTTGCCAAAAAGCTATCTATCTCAGATTTAAATTTAGCAATTGAGCTAGTATCAATTGCCGTTTGTGGAAGAGAGTTCCAAACTTCAACAACCCTTTGTGTGTAGAAATGTTTTCTAATCTCGCTCCTGAAAGGTCTGGCTCTAATTTTCAGACTCTGCCTCCTACTCCTAAAATCCCCAACCAGCGGAAATAGTTTCTCTCTATCCACCCTATCCCTTCCCCTTAATATCTTATAAACTTCGATCAGATCACCCCTTGACCTTCGAAACTCTAGAGAATACAACCCCAATTTGTGTAATCTCTCCTCGTAACTTAACCCTTGAAGTCCGGGTATCATTCTAGTAAACCTACGCTGCGCTCCCTCCAAGGCCAATATGTCCTTCCGAAGGTGCGGTGCACAGAACTGCTCACAGTACTCCAGGTGCGGTCTAACTAGGGTTTTGTATAGCTGCAGCATAACTTCTGCCTCCTTGTACTCTAGTCCTCTTGATATAATAGGGAATGGTGAACTTTTTCTTGCATATTTCTAAAATAAGAACATAAGAAATAGGAGCAGGAGTAGGCCACACGGCCCCTCGAACCTGCTCCACCATTCAATAAGATCATGGCTGATCTTCGACCTCAACTCCACTTTCCTGCCCAATCCCCATATCCCTTGATTCCCTTAGAGTCCAAAAATCTATTGATCTCAGCCTTGAATATACTCAAAGCCCGAGCATCCACAGCCCTCTGGGGTAGAGAATTCCAAAGATTCACAATCCTCTAAGTGAAGAAATTTCTCCTCATCGCAGTCCTAAATGGCCGACCCCTTATCTTGAGACTGTGCCCCCTAGTTCTAGACTCTCCAGCAAGGGGAAACAACCTCACAACATCTACCCTGTCAAGCCCTCTCAGAATCTGATACGTTTCAATGGGATCACCTCTCATTCTTCTAAACTCCAGAGAGTATTGGCCCATTCTACTCAATCTCTTCTCATAGGACAACCCTCTCATCCCAGGAACCAATCTAGTGAACCTTTGTTGCGCTGCCTCTAGGGTAAGGAGACCAAAACAGTACACAGTATTCTAGGTGTGGTCTCACCAAAGCCCTGTACATTGCAGCAAGACTTCCTTACTCTTGGACTCCAACCCCATTGCAATAAGGGCCAACATACTATTTGCTTTCCTAACTGCTTGCTGTACCTGCATGCTAACTTTGTGTTTTGTGTACAAGGACCCCAAATCCCTCTGAACACCAACATTTAATAGTTTCTCACCATTTAAAAAAGAACACCACAACAGAACAATATAGAGAGTAGCACACCTTTAATCACCTCAACTGTCAAGTCATGCAAGAGCTCAAGTTCAGTGTCAAATTTGCTAATCAATCCATTATCTGACATTGAACCACTTTTCATTATGGAAACAAGGCAAAGCTTCGGTGCATGTGCATAATGCAGAATTTGTCCTTCATCAAACAATGGAATGAATTTGAACATGTTCCTGCTTGTTCCTTCATTTTATGTCCTAAAATCAGTTATTTCTTTTTAAATAAAATGAACATTATTGTAGTTGTACTGTGTTAATGATCTTGAAAAACTCAAACTAATGAAATTTAAGCAATGAATTACATGGTAATAGCTCCTGAAAGGATTAAATAATACAAGATTTAAGAAAAAATTGTTTTCCACTTTTTATATATATATTTATCTTCAGGACCTGGTCACCACCAGGGGTTAATAACCAGATTCTGCTCCTGACCTGAGCTATGAAACAAATTAAATACATCCAAGCACAAGTGGAACCAATTTAAACTATCTGCCTCAGAGGGGGCACTTCCATGAAGCTGTCAATGTTGCATATAAATAATTATTTTTGAGAGAAACTCATCAACTAATGTGATTTATTAGTTAAGTTAAACAATTTACATAAGTCACCTTATTTTTTTTTTGTTTAAGCACTACATGCTGATTAACGTTAAACTACTGCCTGATCTCAAAACTTTTTTTTTGACATTTGGAATATACACAAAGCTAAGATTATTTTGGTTCTAAATGGGTGTCATAGAAATAAACAAATATTGGGCATTTAAAAACTAACAACTTGCATTTATATAGCACTAACGTAAAATGTCCCAAGACGTAATCAGAAAAAAATGAATGCCAAACCAAAGGAGGAGGGGTGACGAAAAGCTTGGTCAAAGAGGTGGGTATTAAAAGGGGGGGCTTTAAAGGAGGAGAGTGAGATGGAAAGGCAGAGAGGTTTATTGAGGGAATTCCAAATCATGGGACCTAGGTGGTTGGAGGGGGAAGAGGGGCACAAGAGGCCAGAGTTGGAGGAATGGAGAGTTCAGAGTGGAGGAGGTTAGAGAGAGTTAGGGAGAAGCAAGTGGTTTAAACATTAAGATGAGAACTTGAAATAAATTGTGAGGTATTTTCCTGCATCATTGAGCAACACAACTTGCATCATTTGTTTACAATGATTTTTATGTTTAAATAACTATTGGTTATAAAGTGACTACAGACTTAAAGTTAAGAATAGTTTTTTTTAAAAAAAGCAAGCATCAAATATTGTTTTGTAGATTTATTCAATTGTGTAAACAGTAATGGTAGTTAGGACCTCCATATCAAGGCTACATTATTCTGTACCTAGTCTCACATCTCTTGAGCTATGGTAGGTACCCCTTGTGTAGTGATGTCTGGTATAGGTATTCAGTACCCATTTTCTACCAATTGGGTATTTATAACAGTAAACCAGCACCTAAGACCAAAGACACAAAATCTTGCCCCACAATATTACAAAAGGATCAATGAAGGTCTACAAGTCACGTAGCATCTTAAATCATCTCCCATTCTTTATTACCTGATCCCCATTCTGCTGTTCAAACCCATTGTTGATGCGACGCAACAGAAATTTTTCACATCTCAGCAATATGGCATTACAATCATCAATATTCATCACCGTCCCCCCACCCCCCCAAACATTTCAGTGGTCCAAAGCATGCATTAAAGAAAGTGCCAAATGTATAACAGAGACAGCATCTTCCTTTCTGTCGATGAAGTTATGCTGTATTTGAAGCATCAAACCAGATTCACAATAAAAACTTTAAACACTAAATTCAAACCTTCGCTAAAGATTCTTGGTAGTCACAATGAAATGAAAACAGAAAGTTCTGGAAACACCCTGCAGGTCAGGCAACATCTCTGGAGAAACAGATAAGTTAATGTATTGGATGTAGTAGATCCTTCATCAAAACTGAGTTGACTTATCTGTTCTCTCCAGAGATGCTGCCTGACTTGCTGAATGTTTCAGATTTCCAGAATATGCAGTTTTTTGCTTTTTGTTTACAATGAAAATACTGTTTGAATGCTACCAGATAGGTTTTGAAATCAGTGAGATAGCTTCATTTGTCAGTAATACACTGCTTTTGTCATCTTTGGATCCATTACTTTACATTTCTAAATTCCAATTATTCTTAAATAAATAAATCGATGGTGTAATCTTTTCACTGTTATGGTAGAGAATGCTAGGTCAGTCCTCAAAGGGTTGAATTTGGGATAAATGTACTGATACTTCTACCCATATATTTTAAATTTTAAAAAAATCCCTGCTTGTCCTTCACATATTTAGTACCACCAAAGAAAGTCTAAATGGAAATTGGTTGTGAACTTTTGTGTAAAGGCTGTGTTAATGGGTCATTCATAATGGTTATCTTTCTCAGTAAAATTACCCTTTTTTACTTGCCCACTCGCCTGCCAAAAGAATTTTATATACATACATGTATATAACTCATTTCTCCAGAGCGCTCATTTTGAGGATAAGAACATTATGACAGTTAAATGGCCAGAGCCTAAGTAAATCGTAACATTGTAAAAGTTTGAAAAGTTCCATTTTGTTTACATGATAACAAATGAGTACAGTCTCATTCACTAACAGCCGGTACTTTGGGTCAGTACACAGACTCTCCTTAAAATGAACTGTCTTGAATCTTATTGGGAAATCTGAACGGACTCGGCACAAGCATGTTCCGATTCTTGAGTAAGGTTTGAAATTCTGTTAATGCGAAGGACATGTTAAGCAGAATAGGAAGGAGGAGGGCAAGGTATAGTGGCCTCAAATGTCATTTAACACTTCTATTAGTGTTACTAAACTAGGGAGATAGAAGCAGCGATTTAAAATAAAATGCTTCAAATGCACAGGTAGAAGAATCACATTTAACCTGTATTAAACCCTTTTGAGGACCAAATTAGCATTCTGTACAATAATAATGAAACAATTATACCATCTATTACCTTATTTATGCCGACTGCGACTTTTAGTATTCAGCATTGTTTTTGGAAACATATTACAGAAGTTTCAAAATAGAAGAGTACATTTAGCAATCTGAAAAGGATAGTCAGTATTTGAGCTGGAAGAAAGCTGAGGTAGTCCTCTACTATTTAGAAGATTATTTGCATATAATAACGATTAAAAAATGATCAGCCTGTCTAGCAGTTTTATTACTCTGATTATAAGCCTTTGACAATTATGGGGGGGAGGATTTCCTCTATGCACTGCGTGTAACAAAATCATAAACCTGATTAGAAAGAAAGAACTTGCATTTACATATCACCTTTTACTACCTCAGGACGTCCCAAAATGCTTCAGTCAATTAAGTACTTCTGATGTATATTCACTGTTGTAATGTGCAGAAACGTGGTAGCCATTTTGCGCACAGCAAGGTCCCATAAACAGCAATGAAATAAATGACCAGATAATCTGGTGATGTTGGTTGAGAGTTAAATGTTGGCCAGGACACTGAGAAATTCCCTGCTCCTCTTCAAATAGTGCCCGTGGGATCTTTTACATACATCCGAGAGGGCAGATGGGGCCTCGCTTTAACATCTCATGGAAAGACAGCACCTCCAACAGGGCAGCACTTGCTCAGTACTGCATCAAATGACTGGGGCTTCGCAATAGTTTCTCCTTACCCGAATCTTTTTCCCCCGCTTGTTAAACTCATGTTTTTTTTCTGTTGTTTGAGTAATTATCTCCCTATCTCTGTAACCAGCTCCAGCCCTACATCCCTCCAAGATCTCTGCGCTCCTCCAATTCTGGCCTCTAGTGCATCCCTGATTTTAATCATTCCACCATTGGCGGCTGTGCTTTCAGCCGTCTACGCCCTAGCATTCCCTCCTTAAATTTCTTCGCCTCTCTCTCCTCCTTTCAGACGCTCCTTAAAATCTACCTCTTTGACAAAGCTTTTGGTCATCTGTCCCAATATCTCCTTATGTGGCTTGGTGTCAAATTTTGTTTGATTATGCTCCCATGAAGCACCTTGGGATGTTTTACTACGTTAAAGGTGTATACAAATACAAGTTGTTGAAGTGTCAGCCTAGAATCTCTGGCCTGGGTCTTGAATGCACAACTTTCTGACTCAGAGCCAAGAGTGCTACCACTGAGCCCAGGCTGACACTATAAACCCAACCTAAAGAACAGGTTTACCATTTCATTATATATTGTGCACAAAGGAACTCTTCCCCCATAATTGGGTTTATGGGCTGGCCATGGTGTACTTCACATCAACACTTTACAGATAACAGCCGCACCTCCAATCACTGAGTGTAGATATGCAAGAGAAAACAACATAAATACTACACACAATTTCAGTTCTCCAAAGAGAAAGGGGCAAAGGATGAAAGCTTTACAATATACATTGCACATATTAATACAGCAAATTACAATCCAGATTTCACACAGTTGAGCTAACATTATTCACTTCAGGTTGATATTGTACTATCCTCAAGTATGTTTCAACAACAAATGGGTTCTAATGTTTAACATAGGAAAGCAATAGGCCTTGCAGACCCTCGAACCTGTTTTCCACGGTATTAGAACATGGTTGATCTGTACCTCAACTCCATTTACCTGCCTTTTCTCCATATCCTTTGACACCATTACTCAGTAAAAATCTATCAATCTCAGTTTTGAACATTTCAGTTGACCCAGCATCCACAGCCTTCTGGGAAAGAGTTTTCCAGACTTCTATGTAGATGAAACAAGCACAAGCGGCCCAAAATTCCTCAGGTCCACTCCACCAGCGCACATTCAATAGAGTGGAATCCCCTCCCGACCTAGCCCCAGGAGGGACAGGCAACACGTATAGCCAGGGCTGGCCGCTTGCATCTGTGAGAGCACATCAGCAGCACCCTCTTTAAATCAACAGTAGATTTTTGGAGTGATGACAGGTTGTTCCGATGGTGGAGGGAAGGTGCAATGAGGCCCAAAGGAATGTGCCCTCCTCTATTCAGAGTCATCAGGCTCTTGGGGAGGGTAATTGATCCTCTTTTGGGGCTTGAGTTCTGCTGAGGCCTACAAAAGGACGTAAAGTGCAGAATTCCTGGGGTAGTCCAGGAACTCCCCTAGTCGTGCACCCTTGACTTTGGGGGAAGGGAAGGAAGCAGAAGTTTCACCCATGATCCTTTCCCCACTGGAAAATGGTGAAACAGAAACCAGGGGCGGAATCTTGGTGGAGTCAAGTCCTGCCCCATTTGCTGATCCCTGTTGGTCGATGTACCCCAGTTCTGCCCAGGGCTCGATTGGAATTTTGAGCCTAAAATATGTAGTGAAAGTCAGGTTACTTTCACACACACGTACTTGATGGTCAACAAAAATCTGCATCCTTCTCAGTTACTAGTCATTATCAATGAACCTTAAAGTGCTGAAGAAGGGTTTAACACTAAATTAACAAGTATGAAATCAGAATGGCAGCCCCTGGAGCAGCATGTTATTTAGTACCATGGAGAGTTCAAATGTATGTCTGCAATTCCCCACATGGTGAGCTCAGGTTGGAGACTAGGTGCCTTTTTGCCTCTTGCCCTCTACCTCAAGTAAGTGAAAAAGTAAACAGTGAGCTGTACACTTCAGGCTATTGTTGCAGATCTCAGTGGCCATTTTAAAAGTGGTTGATGCACAGGTCTGGCAGTACATTGGTCTCATGTCTCCCCTCTCCGTTGCCATAGAAGAGGAAAGGAGGAAGTAGTACAAACATTTTAAAATATATAAAAATCAATATTATTTTTTCAGAAATAATTTTTTTGGGGGTTTCTCACTTTTTTCTGATCGTGATTAGAAGCTTAGCAGACCTTAAAAAAAACAAGATGGAGAAATACCCTAGATGTGCTAAATGACAGTTTCTATTTTTTTTTTAAAAAGTGTGTACTTCCAAAAGAATAACATTTTTGAATACAATGATTACACAATCCAGACAATAAAAATTGCCCTACACAACAATTAGAACTATAATTAAATACATTTTTTGATTGCCAAAATAAAAACAATTTAAACTTAAAACACTCTCCTTCCAGAAAATGTAGAGTGTAAAAATAGAAATTTTCAAAAGGTCTACAACCAAACTAAATACCGTTCTTTTAAATTTCTAACTGCATCAGGCTGCAGGTGTGCACCAAGATATATTCTGGCTTGGTTGCAGTTTGCCAAATAACATTACAATACACAAGTAATCTAAAAAAAAATAGCAAAATCTTTGTGATAGAACCAAAATGTTTGCATTTACTGGAGGTTTTAGCAAATCTTAATTACTATTACTACAGCTCAGCAAATCTTAATTACTATTGGTGAGAACAGCAATTTTGTCCTGTATTTTAACGGAGAGGCCAACCTATTTAAATGAAATGACGCCTCTATTAAAATATAATTCAGAGGAATATTATACAAATGGGTTAAACGTTCAGTTGCCAATGTCAGCAGCTGTAATTTCTAGCAACTTGTCACCTGATGTTTTATTTACTCTAAATCTAAGCTTCACAATCTATACATGATTAAAAGTCTTGCATAGGCTGTACACTTCCTCCTTCCACGTACTCCATCACCATCTTGTATTTATATATACACATATATATAAAGTTATATTCATCAATTGACCATGGACAACACCACAGGCAATTTACTAATATGGAAAGTAAAGATACATATACATACAGGAACCTTCCTTTCTCTCCGATAACTACAGAAGGTGAGGATTGCCATTGTGATTGTTCAAGTCAAAGAGAAAGACTTTTGGTTTAATCACTGCACACACAAACACTTCACTTGTCACAATAGCTTTTTCTTTAAATAATAAGACTCTTTATTTGATAATTAGTTATATGTGTGTAAAAAAAACCACTGAACTGGAGTAAGTGGGTATCTCATTAACCCTTTGTTTCCATCACGTTAGCTTGCCTTTCAAATCAGCAACCAGGATGGCAAACGATAAGTCTACAACCCCAATTCGTACCTCAATCTGAATTTATACTAAGTGATAAAACAGGATGATATCAAATGTTTCACACTGATATCTCGTCAATAATGAAAACACATTGGTATATGGCGTCCTTATTAATACTATATATATTGGATTTTAAAGAAAACAGTACCATGTTTCATAGGATATCAAAGAGATATCAAAAGTTTGATATTTCACTTATAAAAAGTGTACTGGTAAAAAATCTTTGTACTTCTCATTCTCCTTTAATAATTGCGTATCGATGACATAGAATGGAAACACATTTCAATATTGCAATCTGCAATGGCTATTCAGTAGACAGGGCACATAGGGAACGGTCATATGCCTATAATCTAGGCCGTCACATTTACAATATTATCATGGAAACAGTTCTATCGCAGGGTACAGTGTGGAACAGAAAAAAGGATATGCAACGCCAGCAGCACAAAAATAAGACCAGATATCCAATTGTGTTGGCTCGATCGGTCTCAGTTTGAATTCATGCTCTCAAAAAAGCAGAATCGTGGCTGGCCGCAACCTTTTCAAGGGCTCTTAAACTGATTTTCAACAAAAATAGACCCCTCCCCTCAAAAAAAAACTGCATTTCAAAAGGGACCTATCTTCCCTTTATAACACCATAAATTAAACTTCAACCCATGCTGCTTTAGAATATATTTAGCACAAATGAAACTTTCCCATTAAGTGGTAACTGCCGTCATGATTCTTGTGTAAATTAATACTTTTATCCCCCCACCCCCATATTTCAGTGCATTGAACTCTTAATAACAATCTAATCCACTGGGAAAAATAAGTTCCTGCACCTATCAGTAGCTCAAAGATCAGCTTCAAAAGGCATCAAGAGGATTCTAAGCTATTCCCACTGTGCTTTATAAACTTTGTCTCATAAAAAATTTCTTGCATTTGGCTGAAACATAAGTTATCATAAATAGAACTAAACTAACGTGAACAGAAATATTTGTACACTGGTCCAGTTCCCTGTAATATTACCTAGGAAAGTATTTGACCACAGCAGTGTGGCCCCTTTAAATTCAGGGAGAAGCAATCATTAGTAATTGTCCTTTTCTTTCCAGTTTGTTACCCATTGCTTCTTCTGGGTCTTCTTCTTTGTAAAGCCTTCTGTGATAAAGTAGCGTTCTTCTTTGCGGATCTTCACAGCATGATACTTTGGCATACTCCTGTAGTATCGGGTTCTCTTGAAGAAGCCACACTGCTCAAGGAAGAAAGGTCACAAAAGAAAGGTTATGCATTTCTTAGGGTGGAATTTGCTTGTGATGTAGCGACTGACCAATACAACTACTGTTTTAGGGGTGTGTCAACTGTGGATAACCAATGTAATTTTTAGATCGGAAAATAAAAAAGAGGATGGGCCTCTTTGATATTCAGTTGTTAAAAACAGCGTATAGCAGAGCCAAGCAGACCAGATTTGATTCCCAGTCTCTGCTGAGTTAGCTGATCTCAACTGGAATGGCAGTAGGGGCACAGCAACTTGCATTTATATAGCACCTTTGATGTGGCAAAATGTGCCAAAGCCACTTCACCTTGCCGGGGTTGGGGGTCGGTGCAGAGGGAGGGGTGAAAATGGATATCAATCAGGAGTTAGGAGAGGCATGGTTGAAGAGATAGGCTTTCAGGAGGACTTTGAAGATGGAAACAGAAAAAGCAAGGTTGAGGGTGTCAGGAAAAGAATTCCAGAATGCAGGGGCATAATCACTGAAGGTTTAGAGTCAGAGACAGTGAGGGAGGGGTACGTATGTACATGTTTTTGGAGCAGTGCATTGTGAGCTGGAGCATAGAGATAGGGGAGGCTATAGAGATATGATGGGGCAATGCCATGGAGGAATTACAAACAAAGAGGATGATTTTGAAATCATTGCACTGCGAAATAGAGGCAGTGAAAATTTGGGAGGATCGGTAAGTAGAACCAGTATGGAACAGAATGCAAGTTCTGGATGAGTTGGGAGTTTATGTAGGGTGGAGCTTAAGAAACCAGTGAGGAGACAGTTGAGCCTGGAAGTGGCAAAGGCATGATAGTTTCGGTAGTGGTGTGAGTGTGGGTGTGGTAGGGATGTAGATAGGCAAAGTTACAGAGGTGAAAATATACAGATACAATGTGGGGTTTCAAGCTCAGTTCAGAGTCAAACAGGAAACTGAGATTGTATACCATCCTGTTCAGCTGAGGAAGGTGATGGGATTGGAGGTTAAGGTGGAGAGTTTCTGGTGGGTGCTGACTGGGTGGCTTTGTTTTTGCCAGTGTTTAGCTGGAGAACATTCTGGCTCATCCACAACTTGATGTCAGTCAGGCAGTCAAACAGCACATCCATGGCTATGAGTTGACAGGGATACTGGAGAGGTAAAGCGAAGTGTCATCAGCGTACATCAAGCTGACCCGATGCTTGTGGATAACGTCACTGAGGGAGGGGCAACTTGTAGACAAAGTGTAGGAGGGGAACAAGCATGCAATCTTGGGGGAAGGATAATGTGCTGGTTGTGTTGGGACAGATAGAGGAGTGGAACCATGAGAGGTTGGTACCTTGGAGGAAAGGTGGTTGAGGAAGATCGAGTAGTTAACTGCATTGAAGAATGCTGAGAGATTGAGGAAGATAACAAGATTTAATGCAATATGGTCAGAGTCACAATGGATGACTTTCTTACCTTGTTGAGGATCATCTAAGTTTTGTGAACATGATGGAAAATAAACTGAAGGGATCTCACAGCAAGTGACGAGAGGTGAGAATGCATTTGGATGGGAAAGATGCACTTGATAAGAAAGAACAACTTAGAGGCAGGCCAATAGTTGGAGAGGACATAGGGGTAGGAGATGGGCTTTCTAAGTGGAGGTGATGACAGCAGTTAACAATGTCAATGAGCAATGGCCAAGGAGGGGTAATTGAGTCTTCAGAAGTTGGATTAGGAGGGTTCAAGGGAGCAGTTGGTAGGTCTCATGGAGCAGGTAAGTCTGAAAGGGCTATGGAGGAATGGAGCAGAAACTATAGAATATTGTATGGTCAGGAATGGGGAACAGGAGGAGGGGAGGCTAAGGTAGCTGACCACAGCTTCCAATTTGGCAACAATTTGCATTTATATAGTGCCTTTAATGTAATGAAACATCTCAAGGTGCATCACAGGAGCGATTGTCAAACAAAATTTGACACCAAGCCACATAAGTAGATATTGTGACAGGTGAGCAAAACCTTGGTCAAAGAGGTAGGTTTTAAGGAGCGTCAAAGGAGGAGAGAAGGGTAGAGAGGAGGAGAGATTTAGGGAGGAAATTCCAGAGCTTAGGAGCTAAGCAGCTGAAGGCATGGCCGCTAATGGTGGAGCGATGAAAATCGAGGATGTGCAAGAGGCCAGAATTGGAAGAACACAGAAATCTCAGAGGGTTGTAGTACTGGAGGAGGTTATAGAGATAGGAAGGGGAGAGGCTATAGAGGGATTTGAAAACAAGGATGAGAATTGTTAAATTGAGGTGTTGCCGGACCGGGAGCCAATGTAGGTCAGCGAGCACAGGGTTGATGGGTAAATTTGACTTGTTGTGAGTTAGGGTACAGAGTTTTAATGAGCTCAAGTTTACAGCGGGTGCAACATGGGAAGCCGGCCAAGAAAGAATTGGAATAGTCGAGTCTAGAGGTAACAAAGGTATGGATGAGAGTTTCAGCAGCAGATGAGCTGAGATAGTGACGGAGATGGATGATGTTATGGAGGTGGAAGTAGGCGGCCTTGATGATTGAGTGGATATGGGGTTGGAAGCTCAGCTCAGGATCAAAAAGGACGCCAAGGTCCATATGCTCATAATGGAATCTGCCCAATTTTCCATCCATTTAAATTAATGGACAGATAATCCGGCGGGCTCTGTTATGTGCATGTGCTCTTCGGTGCCTGATTTTCCTGTATTCACCACGCTCAAATGATCCAGGTGAACGAACAGGAAAATCTGCACCAATGGGGAAAAAGGGAACAAATTATTAAAAAAAGGGATATATTTCACCTGTTGAAGTATGTACATGTAGTGGATGTGACAATGGATTTAGTTAAGCTGTGTCAATCATGTCAAATGTTGGTAAGATTTTACTGTGTGTTGTTATGGTGGAATAAATATTATGCAGCAATGTCTGCAGCAGGGGACCCTCCCAGAGGTGGCGTTAGAACGGTCCCATTTTAGTTGACGCATTTCAATTTTGAAAGTGCGCATTGTGTACTAAAAGCAGAGCAGCTGATGTTGGTCATTCACTCATCCATTTAAATATAGGAAGGCAAAGAGAAAAGTTAGTAACTGCTAACATCCACATTGAAAAGCTTTGCAAGAAAAATCACTGCAATCAAAAGGAGAAATCAGACCACAAGTTTAGTCTACAAAAAGATGATCTATCAGCAGGTGGAAATTAGAGAAGAAACTCAGATAAACGAGGAAGCTGTTGGAAAAAAGAACTCAGAGGATTAGTCCACTCCACACAGCGTAAAAGGCAAGGAAAACTGGAATTGCACACGAAGCAGAATAAAGTAATCCTTTCTCCCGAAGCTTCTTTTGGCACAGGAAAAAGTGTAGTGACATTTAGTAAGTAGTTGGTTAGCATTTTTTTTAAGTTGTCACCTCTCATGGCTTCACAAAAAGTAATACAAACATAGTAAAGGTGTTAAGGAAATGTTCTAAGCATCACCATCATAATTCATTTTTAAAAATCAAATTGTTACAGAATTCCCATGAACATTAACCACTTTTTTCCATTTTAAGAAAATTGTTTAAGCAGTAAAAGCTAGAAATTACTGTTGGTGATATTAGAAGACAAATGTTTATCAATTGGTTCGATGCTGAGCTAGCTAATCTCAGGCCCAGTGCCAAGAAGGACACTACAATTGGCCACAAAGATCAGCCAGAACGCCCATTCCCAATTACTATCCCATGATTGTGGAAAATCTAAATGTGGGGATATTAGGTGATGACAGGATCAAGCTCAGTGAAGCCTTTCACTGTCGAATAGCCTAATGTTGGGATGGATTTTTATCCAATATCCTGTCTGAATTTGGGCAGGATAGTGGCGGAAAAGGCAGCAAATTTGGACGGTGAGGCCTATCTTGGGGTGTGTTCAGTCATGATGCTTCAGCCATCACGAGGTGTGGGGCAGGCTTGATGGACAAGCTGGTCTTCTCCTGCCCATCAATTTCATAAGTTTGACTCAGGCATGAAAATTGACTTCTTGGGCATATCATGCAAGGACAATCAATGATGGCAATCAATTCCCTGGGATGAAACTGTTCTTTTAGGAGTGTGCGGGGCGGGGGGGTTGATGGAGGAGAAAATTGTAGGAAAATTCTACAATGATATATTTTGCAAAAAAAAGGATACAACAACTCTGCAACAACTTGAGATTTGAAATAAACATAGTAATGGTCATTCTTGGAGTAGATAACATTTCAAGAAAGGGAAAATAGGCATCTACCCTATTTAAGATTATCCAAGAATAAATCCCCAGCCCCCTAACCTGCCCTATTCAATCACTGCACACTGTATTACCAAAAAGTGCAGGAGGTGAGGTTGGCCAGCACTAGTCATCATCAGTAAGCCTCTCAGTTTCTGATGGCTGAATCTTGATTTCAGCCTTTTGCTCTTTGGCTTCGTACATGGCTCGTGTGTTCGCTCTCTTGAAGAAACCACACTATAAAGAAGGAAGTTATCCAATTAAAGTGATCAACAAATCAAAGATTATTTGACAAAAAAAAACCCACTAATGATCTAACACTTTTTGTTGACAGGATAATTGCGATGAGGAAAGCCATTTGGCCCAGCTTAATTCATCCAGCCAGAAAGATCCTGAAGTTCCACCATTGCAGCATCCAATTCTTCATTAAATGATTCCAGGATTTTTGCTTCTACAAATCTGAAAGTTTGTTCCACATGATGGTCACTTTGTGTGAAGAAGAATTTCCTGACATCAGTCCTCAAATTACCTTTTACTAGTTTGAACATATGTTCCCTTGCAGTACTCCTGCAACTTAATTTGAAATAGTATTCCAGGTTTAGTTTTTCTATTCTGTTAACAATATTATATACCTCTAAGATCACCTTTCAGGTGGCCTCCTCTTTAGGCTGAAATTTCTCCAATCTTTCTTCATAACTCAGACCCAACACTCAGGATCCACTTTAGGGCTCTTCTCTGCATTACTGCAAGTGTTTGAATGACTCTCTTATTTCTTGGTGACCAGAACTGGATGCAGTATTCAAGGTGTGGTCTTACCAGATCACTACCTTGTCTGACTTATATTTTATCATTTTGATTATGTAGTTTAACATCCTATTGTTGATTGCTGCTCTACATAAGTCGGACATGTTAAGTAATGAGTCTAATAAGACTCCTAGGTCTCTTCCCGTTTCACCCTTAACTATTTCAACCCCATTCATGGAATACGTGTCCTCAATTTTTCCTTCCTACGTGCAGCACTTTACACTTGTCTGCATTAAATTTCACCTGTCATTGTTCCGTCTACATATTTTATCCAACCCATTCTGTAATTGCTGAACTACATCTACCAATTCCACTGTCCCTCCTGGTTTGGTATCATCTGCAAATTTAATCACTATGCATTGAGTTTCTGAACCTACATTATTTATCTAAAATTAGAAACAGTAGTGGTCCCTACACTGAACCCCGGGACAACCCACTCAGTACTTCCTCCCCCACTGCGAGACAACACCTCTAATAAGTGCTCATTATATTCCACCCTTCAACCAGTTTCTTATTCATTCCAAAGGTTTACCCCGAATCCCCAAAGCTTTGAGTTTAACTAATAACCTTCTATGTGAAACTTTGTCAAAAATCTTTGGAAGTCAAAGTCATATCATAGGGCTTTCCACAACCCACTTGGATTGTCACTTCTTCAAACAAGTTGAGGAGGTTGGTCAAGCAGAATCTTTCCCTTTCTGAATCTATGTTGGCTGCTGTTTAGTACATTATTATTATTGTAAATCCTCAGGTTTGCTTCCGATAATCAATTCTATTATTATACATGGGATCGAAGATTAATGCATCTGTAGTTGCCCGTGTCTGTTTTGTTACCTTTTTTGATTGGAGCAACACATCAGCTGGTTTACAATCTCTTGCTACCTTCTAAGTGTCCACTGACTCCTTCATAATGACTCAATATTTCAATGGTTCTTCCCTAGTCTCTCTCAGAACACTACGATAGATTCCATTATATCCTTGGGGATTTATTTGCTTTGAGCACATTTAGCCTTTCTAGACATTCCATCTCATTTATATATCGTCATTGATTTTATTTGCGATATCTATGTTTAGGGAGGGTATGTTGTTCATGTCTTCCCTCATGAATACTCGGAGGAAGTAATCATTCAGAATGTTTACTATCCTGTGCTCATCCTCAGTTTCAAGCCAGTTTCCATCTTTGATACTTTTCACCTTTACCTCTTATTGTTGTGAACTGAAGGATTTTTTTTTAAAGTTACGTTTAGCCTCAGCTGCTATGCTTTATTCCAGGTCTCTCTTTGTCCCTCTAATCACCCATTAAACAAGTTTCTGCATTTTCTTGTAGTCAGTCCCTTTCTTCCTACAGGATTTGTAGAGGTCATTTTTCCTTTTTAATCTCATTTTATTGGCTGGTTCAATTGCCACTAAAATTGCATACTGGTCTATCATGGAAAGAGGCTCCTTTGTAACCACATATCACCTGCTCTGTAGAATGTGCAGGTTAGGCAAAAACTACTGTGCATTGGAAAGAAAACTTCCAGACAGAAGAAGGAGTAAAACTGGCCAGTCCAGGTCCAGCACCGCTTCAGGTGATTCAACGCAGGTTAGTAAGTGAGGTTTCAAAGTCTCAAACTAATCAGCTAGTCTGACACCAACTAATCCACTGAAGGCTAAAAGGAGATCCAATATAACTTAAAATTATGAAGGATGCTGATAGTGTGAATAAAGAAAAGCTATTTCCTCTAGTTGGGGTGTCAGTGACAAGAGGTAATTAAAATTGTCATTGATTGAGGGCAGAGGTTAGGAGGCACTGTTGCGCAAAAGGTTTTCTCTTCCCCACATCTCAGTATCAAATGAATTAGAATAAGTCATGTTGCATACTCACTTTATGGGTCAAAACTGAAAAAAAAATTAAGGCAGAAGCTACATTACAGTCGTGCAACCAGTAACTGGAAGATGAAAAGGCATCAGACAATGTGGCAACATTTCATAAATGACCAGCTGAAAACAGTAGAGTTTTAAAAGGATGGAGAATTTCTCCACTATAGATTTATGGCATACAAACTGTCTGTTAAGCAAATAGATTACTATGATCTTTTTCATAAACACAAACCACAACATAAATAGGACCAATGAGCAGATTTTTTAAACAATATTGTGGGATATTCCTCAATTGACTATTGATTTCAGTTCCACATTATAAGTTAACAAAATTCTGCTCATAGCCATCAAATGAAAAAAAAATGTATATAATCAAAATAAGATGGTTCCTTATCAGTCACAAATAATTTTTAATAGCAATAATAACGGCCTCATCGCCTCAGTGCATTCCCTTCCTCTTGATTTACAACTTCTGGTTGGTTCTATTCTACTGTACAGATATTCTGATGAAGCATTTGATTAACAGAAAGGCCAGATGCTCTGCAGTATGCTGACTTTTACCTTATAGCACAAACAGCATTCCATTTGAATGAGAGCTTTCTACACTTAATGACTGAAAAATCAAATGCAATGTGATTTGTAAAACTTCTAAATACGTTATAGGATAATCACATTTTAAAACAATATCCCTGTTTTTGTTGAATATGAGTCATTCTATGGTCTAATTATTTAGATTTCTCGCTGTTTGATTTTTAAAAATTTTACTCCACTTTAGGGGTCATTTTTCAAGTAAACCAAACAGATAAAATTATTTATGCAACAATATCAGGTCACTGACATTAATATAGTCCATATATGTGTTAACAGATTAAATTAGCTGGAGTGACTGTTTATGCAAAACAGACACCTCACACTTCAAAGTAAAGAAACCATTTGGCAACCAGAAACTTCACCTAAACGTTGCTGTTTTCTAAATTCAGATAATCTGAATAAGAGTAATGGCTCTTGAACTTTACTCAGAAATCAACCGTAATGATGTTGTAGCTTGTTTCTTTTTGAACTTTAGTCTAGTCTAATGTCAAATATATTTGGGAATAATGACAGTCCAGTCCTGAAAACAACCTTATGGTACAAGAGGATTATTACTAAGGCAAACAAAAGGTTAACTTTTGGCGCTTGTGTAAAACAGGCGATATTAGATTGGCATACACCTCTCCCGATTTTCTCTTCCATTGGCATTGCATCGCCCGTTTTACACTATCGCCAAAAATGATAATTATTTCGAGCATCAGAAACAGCAGTTTACAGGGCTCAAAGTAACATTACAGACAGGGACCAGAAGCAGATCTGTAGTAATGAGAGTGAGTATTCATCAATCTAGTCCAACTACAGCATGTGATCATTCGATTGGCATTGTATAAATATTTTGCCTCCAAGAATTACTTATAGGCAAGACGTAGGATGGTAAGTGTCCAGATTACAGGCATGCCAGTGATCTTTCTTGTGTGTCCATGATCTTTCTTAGCTCCTGGTCCTAGTGGCTACTGTAGCCTTAATTTGAGCCCTGAGTTTATAGAATACTTGGTCCATGAAGTGGCTCTATGAAAATGAAGTGCAACATACCTTCCATAGTAAGAGTATTATCAGACTCAATAGTAAAACGCCTGCCAGCACTGCTACTGCAATGACCCATTCTGATATCTCATAAGGCGGTTCTTCATCAACTTGGGACTCAATATAGAGACTCGTCTGGATTAAACAAAACAGCAGTCAAGCCTAATTCATGAAACACTTTAGAAAGTTTTAATAGAGGACTACCCCCTAGTATTGTATGACAAAGTTTAATAAAGGCACTTGTTTCATACTTTTTGTTGGAGTTTTCTATTTAAATCTTAAGATAATGCCACTTGTACATCACTCGAGGTCCACAGTTGCCATGCCCCATCACATTATGGAAAGCAAATTCTGCAGCATTCACCAGTAATGGGGGTCTTTGCATGCTGCATGCATATATGAAAAATATAGATTTCACAGATATGTTATGGAGGCATCCTGTGTGCTACTTCTGGAGATTAGCTCAGAACCATATACACTTTAGTAATCTTTCCCTGGATAGCTATCATTCTACATGGGCTGATACATTTTGATATGTCTCTGGACATATGTTCTGTCTTGGATATTTTACATTGTAAACTGCGAGAAGTAGTCTGACTTCAGAGCTTAGAATGCAAAGTTTCTTTAATATATAACCTTAGTGAATGCAAACACAGGACTTTAGTATAAATATTTTCAACAGTAAAACGTATATATTTTTGTTACAAGAGCTTATAAAAGCAAAAGACGATATTTTTGTTAGAGCTGTTAAGCTTTACAAGAGTACAAGAGCATCAGATCTAGGGATATTAGCACTAATGAATGCACAGAAAAGAAGCATAACCAGGTCCTGTTCATAGTGGGATAGAAACCCAGAGACATTACCACAGAATCTAAAAGGCATGTAGGGTCAACCCAGATAGCTGACAAGTTTATAGCACAATAATTGGAAGGAAAAAAAATAAAGCACTAAACATAACATTACATTTAAAAAGAAAAGCAACACAACAAACTGGAGGCAGTGAGGCTTAATATCCTGAACAACTTTCAGAAGCTCCCCATAAGTTTCCCTGAAATTCAGTTTGAATGCACAAGTCTGTGGGGAAAGACTAGTCAAATTCTTTAGCAGTGAGCGCTCAGGGCTTTTTAAATATTCTATTAATACTTTGGGGCTGAACACTGCAAGTTAATAGGTCTGGTTATGGATTGGTGTAAAACTCAGCTTCCAAAAGAAAAAAATAAAACAGAAAATACTGCAGATATACAAGTCTGCCAATGTTTGAAAAATGAAAAAGGTAACTCTGAGTAGAGTTGTGACAACCAGTCAGATGCTGATGGACGTACAGTATACTTCGTGATTTTTGTTTATCCTATTTCTCATCCACATGCTACCCAAAACACGTCAAGTTCCACATGTACGCTGACGACACCCAGCTCTACCTCACCACCACCTCTCTCAACCCCTCCACTGCCTCTGGTTTGTCATGCTGCTTGTCTGACATCCAGTATTGGACGAGCAGGAATTTCCTCCAACTAAATACTGGAAAGACTGAAGCCAATGTCTTTGGCCCCTGCCACAAACTCCATTTCCTAGCCACCAACTCCATCCTTCTCCCTGGCCACTGAGGCTGAATTAGACCGTTTGCAACCTTGGCGTCCTATCTGACCCTGAGCTGAGCTTCCAACCACATATCCTCTCCACCACCTCCGTAACATCACCCGGCTCCACCCCTGCCTCAGCTCATCTGCTACTGAAACCACATCCATGCCTTTGTTACCTCTAGATTCAACTATTTCAATGCTCTCCTGGCTGGGCCCCCCCACCTTGCACCCTCCATAAACATGAGCTCATCCAAAACTCTGCTGGCCGTATCTTAACATGAACCAAGTCCGGTTCGCCCATCTCGCCTGTGCTCGCTGACCTACATAGGCTCCCAGTCCAGCAACGCCTCGATTTTAAAATTCTCATCTTCATTTTCAAATCCCTCCATGGCCTCGCCGCTCCCTATCTCTGTAACCTCTTCTAGATCTACAAACCTCGAGATCTCTGCGCTCCACTAACTCTGGCTTCTTGCACATCCCCGATTTTTAACACTCCACCATTGGCAGCTGTGCCTTCAGCTGCCCAGGCCCCAAGCTCTGGAATTCCCTTCCTAAAACTCTCCGCTTCGCTACCTCTCTCTCCTCCTTTAGGACTCTCCTTAAAACCTACCACATTGACCGAGCTTTTAGTCACATGCACTAATATCTCCTTATATGGCTCGTGTCAAATTTTGTTGGGACCTTTTACTATGTTAAAGGCGCTATGTAAATGCAAGTTGTTGCTGTTTACTTTAGATTCCTAGAATTAATCGCTTTTGTTTTAATTTTCACCATGATTAAAAGAAAAATGGATTCAGATCCCTGACAGGTCTAAATGCCCACTGACAAGGAGGAGATCTGAAAGAACTCACTATCACATTCGGTTGTTCCATTTTGATCGTGGAAATATTTGTCATCAAGTGTAAAGAAGCCTCCAGCAGCACAGTAATCCGGCTGTGGTCCCTGTATTCCTAAAACACCAAAAAAAATACATCAGTAGATTTTTAAAAATTTTCTGTAACCTTCATCGAAACTTTCATCATTATGCATCAAGGGACAATCAGAATTTTATAAAATTGAAAGTCACCAGCAGCAGCCGCCAGTCAATGTGGAAGAATGGATATTGGCTCAGAAATTCAGGCGCATCCATTTTTCAGCATGCAGGGGGCGCAGAGTGCATTCCCTGCAACTGAATGGTGAGACCCGCGCTACCCCAATATTGGGCCTTGGGCATCATTACAATGGAGCCAGCAAAGTGATAAGAGCCCGCTGGCGAAGGGGAGTGCAAGGTCGGGCTGCTGTGAACTGTGGCCAGGCCTCTGGTCCAGGACTGGGGCCACAGATCAGGGCTGCGACTGGTTTCTTTAAGGTGGGGTTGGGAGGAGCACTCCTTACCTTATAGGTTGGACCTAGCAGGTGATCTCCAGGCCTGGTTTCCACCTCAGGGCAAACCAATCTTGGAGAGGGGGCCTCAAACAGGCATTAGGCTCCTTATCTGCATATGCATAGGACCTAACCCTTGTTTCAGGAGTGCATAGAGGACGCATATTTTGTGTCCTTACCCAAAATGGCGGACGCCGCACTTTTGGCCAAAAACGTGCACAAGCTTCCTGCTCGCCACGTGCATTAGTAGTCTGAGCAGCGCCCGAAAAAAAAGGAGCTACGCTGAACAATTTCTAGACCATGGTGTTAGAATGAGAAAAGCAGCAATTTGTAAATCATCTGGTCATTCAGGAATGATGTCTACAAGAGTCAGATAAAATACATTCTCAACTCATTACAATTACTTCAAACTTATATTCTCGAGTGAAAACTGTCTTTGAGCCAAGCAAGGCCCATTTTTACCACTTCAACTTTAATACCCAGTGTATGTTAGTTTTAATTTTAGTACTATACTTTATATTTATTTCCAATATCTCGGTCATTCACAGATTAGATAATGAAACTAGCACACTGCACCATGGACTGGGAAATAAGGAGGAATTGGATTCATCAGGTACCAAGGCACTTGTATCTGCTTGATCACTGGGTGCAGCAGGAGGGAAAACAACCTGATAGGACAGGGTGGAGTGGCAGAGGGAGAAAAGGTGGGGGTGGTTGAAATGTTCTTTGAGGTTATAAGTCGACAATGCCTACTGTTTGACCATAGATCAGCAATGGGAGAGGCTGTAAAGAGAACCACACTCAATCTGGGAGGTAAACACAAAAATGATTGATAGGACTGAGTCCATACCTCCAAAAAGGTGCTGTTCCACACCCGTGCTCTGAGTGTTACTGTAGCCTCATGAGTCATGTTGCGCAGCAGACAATTGAAATGCTTGCACCGAGCTGTACGTTTCTGTCCACATTCCTGTTAAAAATAGAACGTTCAGCTGTATTTATTGACTGTTACAGACAGATAAAAGCCATGGCAAATAGAGTTTGAAGATTAAACAATACAATTCAAAAGATTCAGTCACAAAAATCATGCAATCAATATTTTGTGTGCCTCCTACGGAGTTCACAATATTTTGCTTTTTGGTGAAGATTATTGTGCTTTGGAAGGTATTCAAAGACATTACTTAAAGGGGCATTGTCATCATAATTTGAAGCTTTCAGATAGCTGCAATTCAAACGGCATCACAACGGCCACAAGATAAATGTTATCGTGCAGAATGTGCTGGAATACTTGCACTTCAAATATCTACAATGAGCTTTTTTATATACCGTATTCATTTATTTACGTGTATGTATAAAATGAAACTCGATTAGCATTGGCAGAGATTGAGAACACTAATTTATTGGTTCAAGATGATGTACTGTGGTTAAAAATGTAGATTTCATATCTATCAAAGCATAAGTCCTTTCATCACATTCATAAAATAAAATGTTTTGCCTGTATTCTTGTCACATTCTTAAGTAATTAGCAAGACAAATAAATATGGTGTTCTAAGATTTGGGAAACATCACAACTTAAACATAATTGTAAACAATTTTACAACACCAAGTTATAGTCCAGCAATTTTATTTTAAATTCACAAGCTTTCGGAGATTTTCTCCTTCCTCAGGCAAATGTTGGGGTGGGAGGTGTGGTCCAGGTTTTAGTGAATCCTCTGCATGTTTTCTTTCAGACAGAAGATTGTATTTTGTGTTGTGCCATGAACTTCTCCAAGTTACAATTGTCCTTTTGATGTTAAATGTCAGGATATCCAATTACTGGAAGCAATCCAATCAAAGCAGGCATCGGCTAGGTCATCTACCACGGTTAAAACCTTGTGCAGTGTGTGAATTTAGACCTACTCAGAAGACTGAAAATGCATCATATCTACATCACAGGACAGAAAACTATTTATTCTCCAAAATGTTACATTTACAATATAATGATTTGTACAGTGCTTCGATGCTTGTATCAGTAAACTAACAACTCTTACATTCATTCCAGAATATAAACCAGAAGATGAAAGTATCTTTTTGTTTTGGATATACTGGCATCATGTATAGAGTGTCTTATTTTGTCGGTCTATTTTTGCAACACCACCCAGCACAAGCTATATTGTACATGGTAGGTATTCCCCTTAATCATCAAGCGTCCTTGCATCCCTGGGCACTTGTCCGACAACTTTATGACTACAATGCACCAATTGTATCAACAACTGCCACTTGCAGACATTTTGCTTTATGTGCTGCAGATAAGGCTGTACCTCTTGATAACTGTATGAAATACTTTGAGAGCTACAGTTTCTGCTGTTTGTCTGCACTTGGTATAATTTTTCACTATCTGCAGAAAATGGAAAAGCAGAATTTTTTTTGCATTGATCAGGTAGCTCACTTCCACCGGTTACAATGGTTATTTTGAGGTTTATTCTGAGTGGATGTCTATTTTTAGCCACTGGAAACTATGTTCCAATCTTATGGTGGATGATACAGGAGAGATTGGGGGCGGCCAATTTGTTTTTCTGAAAAGCAGAAGATGCACCCTCACCGCTTAACCAAGCATAACCCGAATGATTCCCCCATGTTTCCAGGTTAATATACTTACTAATTGCAAGTCGCCTTTTCCTTTTTTCACTGTTGCCAGTGTTCTTATATCCTTGGCAGCTGCAGATGTCACTTCCCGCTTTTTTCTTTCTGGGTGGCTTGTTTGGTTATTCATCTGAAGAAGAAATCTCAAAATTGATATTAATCTGACAACATAAAAGGATGCTTCTTGGAAACATGTCTTGCCTTCTAACGTCTGATGATCTACCAAATGGGGTGTGAAATTGATTATAGGCCAATTGCAACCATCGAGCTGTATACCTCCAAGTGTTTGCTCACCAATTGTTTGACACCTCTCACACTTTGCTGGGTTGCAAACAAACTAATTTACTCCCTTTGTCACACTGCAAACATAGGATAATTAATGACTCATGATTTTAAGTTTCTCAGTGAAAACCACTACCATGAACTTGTTTAGAAAATTGGCTTGTATTAAATAATGAACAGATCTATAAATGCTGTGCAATCTAAGTAGTACTTTTCCCCCCTTTTCTGGCCAGGGTCCTGCAAGAGCAGCCAGACGAGTTGCATGTCAACTTTCCTTCCTTCCCACTGGGGGACATCGTGCCTCCCCTGATATTTTTGGTTCACAGCCCAGCTGAGATCAGGATCTCAACTGTGTGTGAATATTGTGGTTGTAAACTCATATCCTGCAACTGTGAGCTAATACATAATTAGTGCAATTCTTTCAGCTGTGAAGTCACATCAGTTGTTTGACCCCAGGGCCCACTAATGCTGCATTCTGTATGTGATATTACTTGGACATCTTCTAACACTCAATTGCTCATGGTGTGGATGCAGGCAGCTGTTTCACTTAGACAAGCTGAGCAGAGCAGAAAGGCATGGGTACAAGATGTATCGGTCTTAAGTGGGATTGGACAAATCCCCCCTCACCTCTAGTACCGTTCTAGCAGAACAGGCTCGAGGGGCTGACTGGCATATTCCTGTTCCCATGGTAGATTTGTGCAGCAAATTTACAGTGGGGATGGTTAGTGTTGTGTTGATTGGCTGCTCTGAGAAAAGCTAGTGGGTGTTGGCTGAAGGTGGGATTGAAGATTACAATGGTGAGTTGACAGATGGTTGAGATTCTATGGATCACATTGATCTCTGCCATCTTAGTATGGGAAGGTTGTCTTTTGTGGAGGAGAGCTGGTCAAGTTTTAAATTCTGGAGCTATAAGGATTGACAGATACGCTAGAGTTTTTCTTGATCGCCTTTGGGGGGGGTCAGGAAGAAATTATACAGAGCTTTCCCACAAGCTATTAAATAAGTGAGGTAGAGATTACAAGAGGGTATAGGTAGTGTTTGGCCTGTGGCAAGAACAGGCTTGATTGGTCAAATGGCCTTTTCTCAATCCCTGTGTTTTTCCTCTTTTCTGCACTGTCAAAAGTGGGGTCCTCCCTCTCGTTCTTTATATTCATGTCACGCCACCTACTTTCCAGGAACATTTCAAACCAAACCATATTGACAGTGGTCTATATACGTATAATGAGATTACAGGTGAGTTAGATACTTTTATTAAGAGGCTATAGGCTTGCTGTAAATACAGGTGCTAACTGAGGCTGAAGGAGGAAAGGCTCGACTCTGCAGGAGAAGCAAACTTTAGAGTTACTGCAAATTTTTTTTTAAAAACATACTATACTTAAATTTTCAGTAATGTGATTTGCCATCTTAGAAGATTTAATATGAACTCTAAGGGTTGACTGATTCCTACAACTTTTAAAATGGGAGCTGATCCAAATAGCCCGACTGGTGCAGAAATGTCAACGGAGCCGTTAAGACGATTAATTACGATGGTGACTGTGAAGAAAATATCCAATTACCTTTAAATTCAGTTCATTCACAATGTTTCCTGCTGGTACACAGTACTGGTCTTCTGTCCCATTCATTTCAATTTCAGTGAGATATAGCAACCACTTCCCATTACTGATTTCATATGGCCACAGAAAACTGAGGTAAAGTGTTCCCAAGTCACCCAGAGGCTCTCCATAATTCGTCACCTGTTTAATATGGGAAAATATTAGCATGCTTTTGTGTGCATTTAACGTCTATATCTAACTTGTGAGCTACCAGATATGAACAGTCACTGTGTTAAACCGATTAAAGGATTAAATATTTTATTTACTACTTCTTAAGCAATGCTTCTTGAGTTATCCCATCTTTTCTTCGATTCTTTTTACCCTTGGTGTTGCCTAGCTGCAACCCTCAGTTATGTTTCTCAATTCAAAAAAAATCTGACCCAAATGCTATTTTTAAGCAGTGAATCAAGGAGAAAATTTGAATATCTAGCTTTAAGAAATCACCCGGGATTTTCTGCCTCTGTGCTTCTTAGCCCATATTTAAAATGTATGGGAGGAAAATTGCAGGCTGAAAAGCACAGAAGCATAAAATCCCAATTAGAGTATCAAATCTCAAACACACAAATGTAAATATAAATATACACACAAAATATCAACATGCACAGTAATATAAATATACACAGTACCAACACAATATAAATATACATACAGGAACATTGACACAGAAACAGTAATGTAAATAAATATCAACACAGACACACACAGTAATATCAACACACATATGCACACAGTAATATAAATATACACAGTAACAACATACAGTATCAACCATGAATAAATGTTGTATTCTGTTTGAAGGCACTATCACAATGAGGATGGGTTTTGCAAACTTTTCTTTGAGCAAGAGCAAAAGTTGTGTTCTTGCGATGCCCTCACAAGTAAATAATCTAATGAGGCATTTCAACGTGATTTACCTCATCATATTGTGCATTTGTGAACAAGGTTTGGAAAACACTGTCCAGCAAAGATGGTGCCCCTTTAAGTCTTAAAAGGTGAGAACACACACCTCCTGCATTTTAAGCCTGTCCTAGCACGATGGGGAAAGATTTCTGTTCTTTACCACTTGCAGCAACATTCTAAACACATTTCTTAAACATGCTTTAATGATTTTACTACGAAGAGCAACCAGTGGAAATCTTCCCTACAAGTGACTTGCAGAGTGACATATATGGACATGTTCTGTGTTTTGGTTTCACATAAATGTATAGATCTTGGAGCAATTTTTACGATATCCTTTCTGTCCTCACCTTGAAGGTGAAGTCCACAGGACTTCCCACATCTTCAACCGTCTTCATTCCACTCTCGCCCATGACAGTACCACTGAAGTATGTGTGCTGCGCTGTTTTTTCCCTGACAAGAGGAAAAAAATTAGGAATGTTATTGGGGCTACCATAATGTCACGTTCGTGCACTAATATCACATTGGGTTCAACCAATGGCAGTGGTATGGGAACTGAAGCACAAGTGATTAAACTGTGCTAACAACTGCTGATAAACTGCCTTAGTGAATGAAGGAGCAAAAGACAACTGACCTTAAAAGGCAGGTTTGCAACAATAATCTCCGTTAAGGTTCATTGTAGCAGTTAACAACCGCAAAACAGTCCTCGACAAACCCAAGGTCTAATCCCCAGGCATGAGATACAAACAGATCTCAAGTGCAGTACTTTTTGTCTCCACTAGAGGGGATTACACTGTTGAACACGACAAAGTGTTGTGTATCTTTAGTAAACAGGCACGAGAAGGGGTTTCGATGCTTGAATAAGCCTTGGGTATACCGTCAAAATTAACAAGATGCCTTGCACATTTCAAAATTTCAGTAGTGTAAAGCCAATTGCAAAACATTTACCCATAAACAGGCTAGTGAACAGTGTGGCTTTACACATTAGATTTCCTATTTGATGAAATAACTGGGTAATTGATCCGTATGTATATATACACATTTTAAATTAATTAAATGTGCTATCTTTAGACTCTAAAAGCATGTTCAGAGGAATGCTTTTGGCAGATTTCATTATTAGCGATAGAGTTGTAAACAACTCATTAGCCCGGATTTTAACTCCCGGTGGGAGATGTGCTAATTCAGTCATAGAACCCCAATTTTAATATAATCACGAGTCCCTCACCTGCCTGCGGAGGGCACCTTGGCCGCCTTCAGAAATTGCCAGGTTAAAACGACGGAGGGTGGGAGTGTGTCGGGAGCGTGGCGGTAAGTACTCCACTGCTATTTGAACCACCTGCCTGCCCCATTCCCATCGGGCAAGCAGGGTTAGAATTGGAGCTATTATATCAGAATGGGTTATAAGAATGGGTTACAAGGAAGGGATTATTCTGTATCATAATTGCTGTTTTATAAGGAGCTAGGCAGTAAAACATTCATATATACGCATTGTGGGCATAATGGCAGGGCTGTGATCGGAATACAAAATAATGAAGAATGGAAATATTTCTCATTAAAAGGTGTTCGGCTGCATAATAATTAACAAATTTCATCAACACTTTAGTCAGTTGATGCCCAGACTTACAGTAATGATTTTA
The DNA here is from genome assembly GCF_035084215.1 of Heptranchias perlo. Classification (NCBI taxonomy): domain Eukaryota; kingdom Metazoa; phylum Chordata; class Chondrichthyes; order Hexanchiformes; family Hexanchidae; genus Heptranchias; species Heptranchias perlo. The sequence goes on from NC_090354.1 coordinate 17,164,310, forward strand.
CAAGAATCTGCTTTTATGGAACTGAAGTGTCCCCAGTGTTGTATAACTGGAATTTTGGAAACATGATTCCAACAGCCAGGCTTCCTCATCGCACATGCAGTATAGCACAGCAGTAACTATAGTTTGTTAAATTATTTACAAAATCCCTCATACTGAAAAAGGGATGCTTTTGTTGGAAAATTCTAAGTAAATGCAGCATCTCGTTAGAAAGGCATTATTTAGGTCATTTTTGCAGCATGCAAGCAACCTTAGGTCATTTTTGCAGCATGCAAGCAACCTTAGACTCAGTCAATATACCGATTACATACTTACCCAATAAGGCTAACTTGTAGTTGAATTTCCACAGATACCGATGCCATGGCTAATTTCAAGTCACTTTGCACACTTTCCCTGTTTGTGAAATAAGAAATTAATGTTTGAATAACATTTGGGAGTTATATTTTACAAAAGCACCATTCTTAATTTGATGGCCACATCAAGTAGCATTAATGTTTCAAACACCTTGGGGTCAATTTTCGGATGGCCGAGCGGGTGAGTTCGTGGCGTGGGGGGGCTCCCCGGAGCGGGTCCGGAGCCCGGCTCCAACCCGCCCACTTCCGGGTTCCCCAATGACACGATTCGGTGCGCGCGTAGCCCCCGCATGCAGGACTCCCACCGGCAATCAAAGCCAGCGGGATCCCACTTAAGATCATCATCTGGGTGCTTGAGGTTGTTTACAGACCACATTAGTTAGATTCGGATTTTGAACTACCCAGAGTGTGTTCCCCATGCTGGGGGAAACACTCCCTGTTTAAACAGATGTGTTGCAGCCAGAGGCAGCTGCAAAGGTCCATTTGACAGGTGCGGGGTAAACCCTCATTCATTGCAGCAGGGCACTCTGTCACCTCAGACAAAGTTTTGCCTGCCACCCCGTTGTCTCCACACTCCAAATTATTAAATCATACCCTAAACTCTGCTGTCCAAACACATTTACCTACTTTGTGGACCCCCTCACACTCACACCGTCAGGATTGGGGGGGGGGGGGGGGTCCATTGCTGCATTTATCACTCCACTGGAGGACGAGCAACATCACCAGCCTCACCAGGCACACCATCCACCTCCGCCACATGGAGCTACACAACACAGTGCTGCACAACAGACACCTGCACAAAGTAGTTGTGCAACTACACATACACCCACTTTAGGGTGATCCAATGGGTGGCATCAAGGGTGTTCATGGAGAACCTCATGAAAGGCCAGTCAAGAATGGCCAAGACGTGGCAGTAGTGGTGACAATATAATATGTAATGTGAGTTGATCAGAAATCAAATATGTAAAAACCATGACAAACCCTCAAACACCCTTGTGCATCCCCTTCATGCTCACGACATGTTTGCCTTACGCTTCCTACTACACATACGTGATGCATGCCCTGTGGCTGCAGCACAGGTAGTGGCAGGTGGGGTGAGGCTGACCGTGAAAGAGATGCACCAGAGGGTGAGTATGAGACAGAGCCATGAGTTTTTATGAGGATTGGGTTGAGTGGTGGTGGTGGGATCAGTACTGGCGAGGTGAGTAAGTGCAGGTAAGATGAGGATGAGCTTTGAGTGGGTGTGAGGAGTGATGAGAGAGTTGGCAGTGCAGATGGAGATGTGGGGTGGGGGCGGTGACTGACGTGGCAGACGGCGTGTAGGGGAATGAGTAAGTGTACTCACTTCGGCTGACCTGGTTAGGTCATTGAAGCGCCCCCTGCACTGTATGCAGGTACGTGATATGTTGGTAGTGCTGGTGACCTCCTCTGCCACCTCGAGCCAGGCCTTCGTGGTGGCAGAGGCAGGCCACTTCCTCCTGTCCGCCGGGGAGACGATCTCTGTCCTCCCCCTCCTCCTCACCCGATCCAGTAGGACCTGGGAGCAGCCTTCCACCTGGGCTGCTCGATGCTATAATTTTGGCTCTTTCTGCAGCGTCAGTGGAGGACTGCCCCTTTATATAGGGCTCCTCCTGCTGACAGTCTATGATGCGGGTGCGCAGTCCGCCTGCTGCGCAGCTTTCCAGCGCGAAACCCGGAAGCCAAGTTAAGTGGCTTCAATTTACTTGCGATCGCAAGTAAATTGAAGCCACTTACCTTGGCTTCCACGTTACCCACGCGCCCAGTCGACCCCCTGCTGGCAACCCGCCTCCCTCCTAATATCGGGCCCCATGTGCCCCAGTGCAGCGGGACATGAATTTTTGCTGGTGATTATCCATACGGTGACCAAAAGCTTCTCTCCAATAACATGACCACTATAAACCATGGGGTCGTTCTCATGCATCTATCAGCAGGATCAGAGCAGTCAGGTGACTTCAGTGCTAGTCACCAATCTACCCACTTCATGTGTTTCACTATGCCACACATGGGGAAAAGACACATTTAGGATATCCTTTTTCTTGCCTTTTTAAAAAAATGTGTCCTCTATGTTCCACTATCATGGATTATTTTTCCACTACTGTCTCTGTCTGGTAGGACATTCCATATCCTAACAACCTTCTGCATAAGAAAAATTAACCTAATTTCTCTCTTCATTCTTTTGGTAATCATCTTACACATTTGCCTCCTTATTACCAAGTAACCAACCAACCAGCATAAATAGTCTTTTCCTATTTACCTCATCAAACCCCCTCATAATTTTGAGCAATTCCATCAGATCGCCTCTTAATCTTCTTTGTTCCAGTAAAATGAAATCCAGATTTTTCAGTGTCTCTTAATAACTAAAGCATGTCATCTCTGCCTGGCAACACTGTAAGCCTCTTTTTTAAAATCTAATACCATCCTTAACTTCTCTCGTTAGCCATTGTTGGATCACTTTTCCTGTAGAGCTTTTATTCTTCAAGGGTATGTATATTCATTGGGAATGGTGAATTATTTCTTAAATGTTTGTCATTGCTTATCTACCATCATATCTTTTAATCCAATTTCCCAATCTACCTTAGCTAACTTACCCTTCATACCTACATAATTGGTCGTCTTTAAATTTAAGACCCTAGGTTCGGACTTAACTACATCACTCAAGCTCAATATGAAATTCTATCATATTATGATCACCTCTTCCCCAGAGGATCCTTTATTATAAGATTACTAATTAATCCTGTCTTATTACACAATACTAGATCTAAAATAGCCTCTCCTCTTGTTGGTTCCTTGACATATTGTTCTAGAAAACTGTCTTGGATGCATTCCTTGAACTTGTCCTCCAAACTACTTTTGCCAATTTGGTTTGCCCAGTTTATTAGAAGATCAAAAGTCCCCTATGATTATTGCATTACCCTTGTTACATGCTCCTCTAATGTCCTGATTTATATTCTAATACTAACTACTATTAGGGGGCCTGTAAACTACTCCTATCAGTGTTTTCTGCCCTTTTTATTTCTTAGTTCCACCCATACTGATTCTACATCCTGATTTTCTGAGCTAAGATCCCTCTCACTACTGTCTTTATCTCAACCTTTATTGTCAGGGCTACCTCCCTCCTTTTCCATTTTGCCTATCTTTTCTAAAAGTCAAGTACCCTGGAATATTTAGTTCCCAACATTGGTCACCCTGCAACCCTGCAATGGCTATAGATCAAATCCATTTATCTCTATTTGTGCCATTAATTCAGCTGTTTTGTTACGAATGCTTTGTGCATTCAGATACAGTGCCTTTATCTGTTGGCCTTTATTACAAGGAGCCTGGAACACAATTGTAAGGAAGTCTTACTGCAACTGTACAGGGCTTTGGCGAGATCACACCTGGAGCATTGTATGCAGTTTTGATCTCCTTACCCAAGGAAGGATATAGTTGCCTTAGAAGCGGTGCAACAAAGGTTCACTAGACTGATTCCTGGGATGAGAGGGTTGTCCTATGAGGAGATTGAGTAAAATGGGCCTATATTCTCTCGAGTTTAGAAGAATGAGAGATGATCTCATTGAAACATAAAAGATTCTAAGAGGGCTTTACAGGGTAGATGCTGTGAGGATGTTTCCCTTGGCTGGAGAATGTAGAACTACATGATGTAGTCTCAGGATAAGGAGTCGGACATTTAGGACTGAGATGAGGAGGAATTTCTTCATTCGGAGTCATGAATATTTGGAATTCTCTACCCCAGAGTCATGTGGATGCTCAGTCATTGAGTATATTCACAACGGAAATCGATAGCTTTTTGGACACTAAGGGAATCAAGGGATATGGGGATCGGGCGGGTAAGTGGAGTTGAGGTCAAAGATCAGCCATGATCTTATTGAATGGTGGAGCAGGCTCAAGGGGCCGTATGGCCTACTCCTGTTCCTATTTCTTATGTTCTTATGTTCTCTTATTATCTTGGTAAATCTTTTCCGTACCCTCTCCATGGACTAGGATTTGAAGTTCTTTGTATTTGTACATTCTAATCACATATTATGATGTAGAGATAGTTCAAACAAATGGATAACAGTGAGCTAATGTTCAATTCAAAATGTCAGCAATTGCTCTAGAATCCTCCTGCTGTCTGTTACATGGTGGATTGGTCCTCCCAATGCTGATTCTAACCGTACTAAAGAAATTAGATTGTGAAGCTGAAAAGAACGATAGAGATTTGCGTTCAGTTTTTAAAAAAAATCAAACTGGGAACGGACAGTTTTACAAAGATTGGAACAAGTATTATGCTTACGTTGCAAGTTGGAGTGCCACATCGATTTCCCTCATGTGAAGCGTTATTCCAGTTGCTTCTAGAATTATATTGACACTAGTCTACGAGAGAAAAATGTGACATCTGTTAGCTTTCTCTGATATTTCCCACTTTGCTACCAAGTCCTTTGATACTTTTGACCTTTCTGCTCCAAACACAATCTTGAGATCACATTGAAACCGAAGGCTTATGAACTTATTGTAGCAACCTCTGTTCTTCATCCTCCATCTTTGATTCATCAACAAAGAGCAGACATTAGCATTCTAACCATATTCTAATTACACCCTGTTTTCAATCCATAGAAATATTTAAAAATTCAAACAAATGGAGAGTTGAAATGAAATTTAATTAGTAATTGTCTTGGTGAAAGCTTCTTTAATGAAGACTTTTTAATTTGGAAAAAAGCAATTCAGTAAAAGCAATCCTGTGAGGTAGATGGTTTTGAACTCAATTTCCACAGATTGCCAACATCAGTTGTACCATTGGATTGGGGGGGTGGTGGGGGGCAAGAGAGAATAAAATGGTAGTCAGTTGCTTTACTGCAGGCAATTGCAGAATACGCTCGAGCACCCATGTGATACCCGGCTGCCATTTGGTACTTCCGACAGGTTGAATTTTCTCTGCATGCTATATTTAAACTACCCGTTAACACAATGGCATAAATTTATGTCTGGATTACTTTAGCGCAGATGTTATCCAATTAATTTTGACTATGGGGCACTGCAGGTTAAAATACCAGGTTCACTTTTGTAATCTTAGTAATCTAGGGAAAACTATTTTGGTATCATAAGTTTTAATATCACAATCTGCTTAATATTGTAATTCATGCAGCCACATAGGTTAAGGTGACTGAAGGTCTCAAGTATATTTATAAAGTGTACTTTCACCATCTATTGGCAAGGAGTGAGCACTGCAT